>NW_027137443.1:2191845-2791845 GCF_001889945.1 Aspergillus brasiliensis CBS 101740
CTCTCTCTCTCTCTCTCTCTTACTCTTTCTTTGTTTGGTTCTTTGCTTCTCTGTTGCTGATGTAAACATACTTCACAGTCGTTACGTACATTGCCGCTCTGAATGTCTTGAACACCTGGATTTCTCTCAACGCCCACGCCGGAGTCATTCCTTCAATCTTCAAGTATAACAACCAAGGCCGGGTGAAGTGGGGGAGGGCGGCGGCGAATGCGCGCGGCAGAGAACCTTTTGTTTGGGTGAAAATGCTGCTTCATGGGTCCCCAGATGTGACCACAGAACACCAAAATCTAAGGGCAATCCTTGGCGGCACAGTGGAATTAGGCAACATTGGCGCCGGGAGAGTCATCGGTGACTTTCTTCGTGACTTGCGAGAGACGGTGTGGATGAGTTTTGGGTGCCTCAACCCTCAGATCCACTGGTGTTTCACCGAGCCAGATTGCTGGTCAGACCGCGGCCGTCTGGAGTTTCGGTCTGCAGTTGAGAGCTTTGGGTGGCTTGGAAACAACCGGAGTATTTCCTATGTCTCCGAAGCTCTAGCTGCGGCCGAAGGGGCTGCCAACGAGTACAGGAATGGGGATGGCATGCAGGTGAGCAGCAGCAGTCAGCAAGAATTTTTTTGGTGGGCGTGGAACTAACAGGCCGGACAACTAGGATGGTGATGTTGTCCTTGTATGCGATTGTGGCGGTTCAACCACGGTAAGGCTTATCCAGGTCATAGTCACCAATTGTACCACCCAGCTGACAGTCGATTAGGACCTCGCTATTTTACGAGTGAATGACAACAATGGGAACCGCACTTTCACCCCACAACACCTGCAAGAACCTCGAAGTACGTACCCCCGAGTTGCCGAAGACTAGGGCCTGTATACGGGGAGCTAATCTGTCTCAGGCATCCGATGGGGTGGGTTCGATGTCGACAGGAGACTAGTAGAGCAGCTCTGGACTGCCCACCCGGACCTACCTCGGGACTCTAGACAGTGGGTTCACGCTGATCTGGCTCGACAGAAAATCAGCTCCGTGAAGGAACGGTTCCCCTTCCCCGATGTCCCGGCGGATGTGCGTGAACTCCATATCCGGATGCGGGGAGGCGGCCAAATACACCATGTTTTCACCCACGGTGCCCTCGTTCAGGCCTTCACACCAGTCGTGCAAGAGATACTTCGCGCTATCCACAGACAAATCACCGCCCCAATGAATGCCAGAATTACGAAAGTGATCTTGGCAGGTGGGCTGGGCAAATCGACATACTTGCGCGGTGAGGTTGATCAGGATCTTGCACGCGCTTACCCGAATGCTGGACCCAGATTACTGGGGCCACTGCAATACAGGTAGGCTGTCTTCACTTGCTACCTCCAATGAATCGGTGAATTGCGTAACTCTGGCTTCTCTGGCAGTGTGCAGGCAGTTTCGCGCGGCGCGGCACTCTGG
The DNA here is from genome assembly GCF_001889945.1 of Aspergillus brasiliensis CBS 101740. Classification (NCBI taxonomy): domain Eukaryota; kingdom Fungi; phylum Ascomycota; class Eurotiomycetes; order Eurotiales; family Aspergillaceae; genus Aspergillus; species Aspergillus brasiliensis. The sequence goes on from NW_027137443.1 coordinate 2,193,274, forward strand.
GCGGCCAGGTGGCAAGGAGTGCAGGCCTTCGAAAGCAACTCCGTCATTCAACTGACGGTTCCTTGGGTTGAACGTGTGGGAAATGAGCTACAAGAACAAACTCACACTCATGTAGTGATCCGGCCAGTAAGTTGTCTAACTGCTTCGTTCGGAAACATCCGCTAATCTGTTTGCTTTATGGAAGGGGCGTAACGTAAACTGGCAGGGCCAATTATCTGTCAGCATGCGGTTCTTGCTCACCGCGCCAGACCAGTACGTGACTGTGAGCAGCATACGGCAAGAACAGAGTTAGTTGCCTCCTCCCTGGGTTGAGTTTGCCTTGTGTGACTAACATATCGTTCTAACAGACCGCCTTGCCTTGGGCCCGATTACCAAGCCCGATCGAAACCCTTACTTGAGACTCGAAACGGGTCGACAGGAAGGTCATGAATATCAGTTTCGGGTTGATTGGAAAATCCAGCTCGGGGCACCCTTGTTCATGCAGTGGACAATTCGTCTTGAAGATCCACACAATCCTGTTGACCCCAACGCACCTATAGTGGTGCAGATGTTGCACCAAATATCTCCAGAAGTCCTGCATCCATTCCCGGCCGTATGAGATCGCTTGAAGAGGGAACCGATGAGATACATCTATATCTCTTCTTCTTCAGTCTCCTTAGCTCTCTTTCTTTTCTGATCAGTCTTTTTATTATTCTATACCCTTTCACTCTTTTACATCCTTGTGCTCTCACTCTTGTTCCTCTGCTATTTTCATGTTCTTGCGTTCTTTCCCACACTCTTTCCCACACTCTCGTACTCTCATATATAGTTATATTTCTCCATCTTATTACTCTTTTACTTTCTTACCTTCACATCCTTTTATTTTCTTACTCTCTTATTTTCTGTGTTTCTCTTACTCTTTCACTCTTTCATTTTCTTGGTCAGTCTCTCAGTCTCTCAGTCTCTCAGTCTCTCAGTCTCTCAGTCACTCAGTCTCTCAGTCTCTCAGTCTCTCAGTCTCTCAGTCTTTCAGTCTCTCACTTTCTTGCTCTCTTATTATTTTCCCCTTTCACTCTTTGGTACTTTCTCACACTCTCACACTCTTACACTCTTTATTTCACGGATCATCTCCAGCATTTCAATCTGCTTGCACCATAGACCGTCATTATCTCTGTGTTACTGCAATGATAGATTGACTATAGCTATGCCTACCAATCATGGAGAGATCTCTCAGATCATAATAATAACCACTGTTGGTAACTACTAGATAGACTAACTAGAATGATATTGCTATTCGAACTTGCCCACATTTAACGGAACTAGAAGAGTAGAATGGAAAGTAAAACTGGTGTTTTTAGTTTCTTTTTTGTCCTGTTTGGTCTCCTCTTTACAATTTTGCACATTTCTTCCTGTCCATCGTCCCCTTGAAGATGATGTCATTATCTTCTGTGGAAGGAGTGTGAGTCAGAAAAAAAAGAAGAAGAAGAAGATAAAGTAAATTCAACATCTTCTTCCACACAATGTGGCTTTCTTTCCCCTTTTCCTTTTTCTCTCCGCTGTCAATTCTGTCAGTTAAACTAGCAAACCGACCAAACGATTAGCTAGCTAGCTACTGTTAGTTTAGTTTACCATCCTTGTTGCTTGTGTTCATCGTTTGTTCTTCTGTCTATTTTTAACTTAATTTAATCTAGCTCGTGGCGTTTTTGCGAAATAAAAATTAAGGAAGGAAAGAAAGGAAAGAAAGGAAAGAAAGGAAAGAAAGGAAAGAAAGGAAAGAAAGGAAAGAAAGGAAAGAAAGGAAAGAAAGGAAAGTGGACAGGTGCAGCGATGTTGTGGACTGGTAGGGAGAAAATTAAGGTTTGGTCTGAAGTATCAACAACTCAGGGACAGGGGATCTAATATCTAGTTAGACTAGTCTACTAGGGGTCTGTGTTTCGGCGGCGTGTTTCAAGTTGATGTGATTTCAGTGGGTGGTGGTGGTTATGGTCTTATTTTTGAGATTTGTTGATCGATGTGCCTTTGAATTGAGAGCCGATTTATTTGGTACGATGGTGTGGTTGGAACTGCTTTTTGGGGGAGGTTACGATGTCATTCTTTGAATGAATATTTTGTTTACTACTGGTTATCATTATTATGATTGTCATCATGTTGATCAAGTACAGTTGATTCATTTCCATGGTGCTGGTGCAGGGGAATCATCTAGTTCATTAAAAGCTAAAAGGAAAGGCTAATTACATAATACGGTCACACTCCAATCCATCTATCGACTTTTAAGCGCTGCGTTGACATACCAGAGACAAGGCACATGGAGTTGAGAACAAGGTCAAGAAGCAAAAAGAATCAACAACATATGCCTGGAATAGAAAGTAGAAATACTGGGAAGCGACAAAATCACCGCATCTCCATCCCACTAGCCACCCCGTCAGGAGAGTAGATCTCGCGGTGGAACGGCTTGACTTCGTTCTTGGGCAACAGCCATCCGGGATGGAAGATGTTGAACACACCCACAGCTAGGATCATCATGACGCCATCCAGGACAATAAAGTACCGCTCGTGCGTAATCAAGTAGCCAGACCACCCCTGCGACAGCTCGATGGTACGATAGATACTCCGGATGTAGATGCAGACGACAGAGAAGATCATTGCGCCCAGAAGAGGGATGACCGTGCCCGTCATGGTTTGCAAGATCCGCATACGGAGAGTGCGACGAACGAAATCCGCGGCCAGAAAAACGAAGACGGTGATGGACGCCAGCTGGAAGACGATACCGGCGACCATGGTGTGCGTGCCTGGGGCAGTATCGCCGTTGACCTTGTTTACTTCCCCTGACGCCATGCCACCACCCACAGCCTGGACGACCAATGAGATGATATCGCAGGTGACGAAGATCCAGAGATAGAGTTTCGGACTCAAACTTGAGGTCTCGGGTCCCAACAGGTGGATGAAACGGCCCAGGAGCACGTAGATCCCCGCGGTAAAGAAAGTGGGGGCTGTAGAATGAGAAATTAGTTTCTGTTTCATGAATGTGATATGCGTGTCCCTGCTTGCGTACCGATGATCAAGGTAGAAATTTGCATGAGAAAAGCGGTTCCATTGTATGGGCACTCAGCAGACCAGGTGCGTGCTGCCCAGCCCAGGATTTCCGCTGTGATGGCCGAGTTAGCATATGGTCGGAAGAGACCTTGTAGGCGAGGTTCACATACTGATACATCCAAGAACGAAGACAGAGGACCACCAGGTCCTCTTCCACACCATCTGCAATGTATGGAGGAGCATCGACAGACCGAAGAGCACACAGAATACAATGCCCGCAGCCAGCGAGGGCACGTAGCCATACGAGGTGCCGTAGCCATCAATCTTTGCATGACAACCATAGGTCAATTGCTTCTTGAATTCATATTCTGCCGTAGCGTTATGGCTCGACATATTGGCGCAAACGGAAGGCCGTGGTGGTCGAGACCCAGGATGTCGAGGGATATCTGTTGAGGCCAAGTGCGTCTGTGGACAGGGCAAGGAGGGGTTGTGGATATGAGGCAGAGAAGCACGCTGCAATTTAATATACGATCGGAATTGAGAGAACGAATGACACCGAACAGGCAGGCTGGGCGCTAATCAAGCCTAAAGAGTGGTTGAGCTATCTGTGGGACATAGATGTATGCTTATAAATATGCACGGGGTACCAATCGACCAGAAGAAAAGGGAAAACAGGGCATTAGCAAGGAAGAGGCTCTGCCTATAAAGGAAAAAAAAGAGAAAGAACAGTGATAGAGATCCTTCTAAATTCTGCCCCCATACTCTATTCTCGGCCATTCAATAGTGAGTGATCCCCGTTCTCCTGACTGCCCGTCTCTGGGCGCTACTCGGTACAGCGGGGACATCCGTTGCATGGAGCAATCTGATTGCACCTCATGGGGGTAAGCAGGGCCTGCCTTGCAAAAGCAAGCATTTCATTCGGCTAATAGACTGGCGAGACCCAAAAAAGAGTCGGTGGACGAGATGATACCTCGCAAGGTTCGCTCAAAGAGGTTTAGCGCCTCTCGCATGAAGCCGGTAACTCCGGGCTTTTCCATCAGACGGTTTCGCGATAGAATTTTGAACAGACACCCCCTAACGATGATCATCCTGATGCCGCTGCTCGGTATTGCGTCTGATAGGACCCTTAGCAGTCGCGGATTGTGTTTAGGTCCATTATGCCGTGTCATCGCTGGAGTAGAATCAATTAATGCCATGCAGTCCAGGCAGTGATGCATGGCCAAGACCGATCGGGAAACATGGATCCCGGGAGTCCGTCCACCAGCATTTAAGGAACAGTACTCCGTACTCCGTAGATAGTTCAGGGACGGCATCGGAACTATGATAAGGCCCGATGTTAGGTGCTGAATATCAATTGGAACCCGAAGCTATCCCTCCAACAGAGAGACGGGGGAGGGGAAGTGGTTGTCATAATCAACAACAACATCATCAAAGAGTTAACTTAATGCATGAACTGCAAATGGGTTGAACATTGATCGGTAGTCACATGCAGGGAGGCGGAGAACTTCCTGCAATGGCAAGAACCAAATTCGGAAGGCGCGTCTAAGAACCCCGCTGCCCGCCTTAGGCATCCATCTCGCTCATCTTCAAATCCTTTTGACTTTCTCTCTTTCTCCCACTCTCTCCCACGCAGCCTTCAACCACCTAATCTCAGTCTCTCGCACCTCCAACTACTGGTCACAGTCATTGGCACGTCATAGTAAGATCCAGGATCACTCCCTCTTGGCGATACGAGTCTAGCCCCGTCGGTGAAAAGCCAGACGTCGAAATCTCTACGGCCGTATGCTATAGCTACGCTACTATTATCTCTGCCTAATCGACATGACGCCCAGCAGCTGTAAAAAGACGGACAGTTTGTGATTCAATCTTCTCTAACGCTAATAATAGATTATGTCTCACTTGATATGCTCCACGCTGAGATCAACTTCTTGAGTCTATTCATCGGTATTCCTCATTCAAACGAGGGCATTTCATACGTATCATCCGGGTCTGTGCACAGTCAGCTTGAGCAATATTCGACTGGTCCGCGGCAGGTGAAGCTGCTTACCTTTACGATTGGCCAAAATGTATTTGCGTGTCTCCACGATGTTGTGGCCGAATTCGCTGACCAGTTCGTGCTGCCGGACCTGAACCTTTTCATTCCGTCTGGACGCCCCGATCACGGCTGCCTGCGCCACGTGGTATCGTGAGACACGGTTCAACAACATCATGTCGAATGGCGTCGTCGTGCTTCCTTCCTCCATGTATCCTTCTACTGTAACCCGGTCCAGGCGGGGCCGCCCAAAGAGCAGTCCCTTCAACTCGCCCGGGTATCCGTGGTAGTTGAAGTGTATCGGCCGGTCCGTGCCAAACAGGCTGTCGAAAGCTTCAGTGGACAACGCATGTGGATGTAGGCCTTCCTTCTCCAGAATCATCAAGTCGGTCACATTGACCACCCGCACCCGAAGTTCTGGACAACGCTTGCGGAGGATGGCCGCTGCGTAGATGACCTCGAACATCACCTCTACTCCAATGCCAACCAGCACGACATCCGGGTCCAGCCCATTGTCGGTGCTACAGAATCTCCAAATCGATGCGCCGGCTCGGCAGTGACTCTCTGCTTCCTCGGGACTCAAATACACGGGAGTTGGCTGCTTTGAACCCACCATGAGGTTGACGTAATTCTTAGACTTGAGACAGTGGTGAAGGGTGGTCAAAAATGTGTTAGCATCGGGCGGCAGGTACACACGCGCGGCGGTGGGCTTCAGCCTGAGCACTGCTCCGATGAAGGATGGGTTCTGGTGCGAGAATCCATTGTGCTCCTGACGAGCCCATGTACTCGTTTCGATGTAGTTGATGCTACTGACCGGCTTGTGCCAGGTCGTCTCTTGAGCCTGCCATGGCAGCATGCATTAGTCACGGCAGATCCAGGAAGAAGCACGGCAGCAACGTACCATTTTGTTGAACTTGGCATATTGTACCATCATGGTATGGATGATTCCCAAGAAGCTTTCATACGATGGGAAAATGCCCACACGACCCGTCAACGTATATCCCTGCATAAAGCCCTGGCACAGGTGTTCACTGAGCACTTCGATGACGCGGCCGCCTTTAGCATTCGAGAATTGATCCCATTGAAAGTTTCTTCCCGTGTGCGCAAGTGCTGCATCCAGCTTGTTGCTCTCTAGCTCGTCTGGTGAGAATATTCGGACGCCGTGAGGGTTCTGGGTAAACACCTGGTCGATGAACTTTCCGATTGTCTTCATAGCGCTCTGTTGGGTGCCTTTTTCTACTCCAAACTTTTGCCAGTCCGGGAGATCGGGCGCCCTATAGCCCTTGTAGGCTTCCGCACGCTGTCCAAGCTTCTTGGAGTCATCTAGAGGGATCACAGACTTGATCTCGTCAATGATATCTCCCGTCTCAGTGAAAAGCTCGTGCGGATTATATGAGGATAGCCATTTCTGCAAAGCTTGAAGCTCCTCCTTATCCTTCTTTGCATTAGGAAGAGGGACTTGATGTGAATGGAAAGACCCCTCTATGAACGACCCGTGGAGCTCTTTAGGTCCAGACCAGCCCTTCAGCTACAGTTAGCAGGGCTCAGGGTCAACGCGGGTATGATCATACCTTCGGTGTGCGCAAAACAATCATTGGCCATCTAGGCTTCATTATGGGTTTGCCGGAACGCGCAGCTTTTTGGATCTTATGGATCTCGCCAACTGCCCACATTATAGAGCTGTGGAGATCTGCGTCGATGTCGTCTAGGTTCTCAACAATGCGCACCTGGTACCCATAACCCGTGAAGAGGGAGACCAGCTCTTTGTTGTCCATGCACCCATAGATAGTGCGCTCGCTGATCTTGAAGCCATTGACGTGGAGGATTGGTAGGACGGCACCTGATTCTGCAGGATCGATGTACTTGATTGCATGCCAAGACCTGTCTGCTGTCAGATAGTGTTCGGATGGGAGTTGTTATGTGCTTACGTTGCGGTAGGTCCGGTTTCTGCTTCTCCGTCACCCACCACACAAGTAACGATCATGTCCGGGTTGTCCATAACAGCACCAAATGAGACCGCCAACGCATAACCTAGCTCACCACCTTCATGGATCGCACCGGGAGTTTCCGCATTGATATGGCTTGTAAAAGTTAGCTTGGCTTCAACTCAGATTTCCAACAACGGTCATACCTTGGCAATCCAGCGCTTGTGCTGAAAGTCGAGATGAGCTCATGGAGACCATCCATGTCTCGTGAGTACTGGGGGTAGAACTTTTCTAGAGAGCCTTCGAGCCACAATGAGGCCAGAATAGCCGGTGCGCCGTGTCCAGGTCCGACGACATACAACATGTCCAGGTTATGCTTCCTGATGATGTAGTTCAAATGAGAGTATACGAGAATCAACCCGGGGCATGTTCCCCAGTGGCCTGTAGATTTGTGAGCGGGGCTTGCGCTGACAGCACCGGGAGACTGGCTATACTGACCAAGAAGCCTGGGCTTGATGTCCTCATGCTTTAGGTTCTGCTTCAGCAGCACATTATCCTGCAGAAAGATCATTGCTTGCGAGGGGTTAGTGAATGTAGGCTGTGCAGTTGGGAGTCTCAGTCTCACCAGCAGCAAGATAGGCCGCTGCACGGCGGAACTTCAGCAGGGCATTGTAATCAGTTTCCTCCAATCTCGTCTCTTGGAGTTGGACCTGCAATTGATTGACGAGATCAGGAATATGTGAAGGCTCAGCCTTGGGATTGGGCCTGTCGATGACCTCTCCAGGCATGGTGATCAGATAGATGTAGATTGGTCAATCAGTAAAACAAAACGTAGTTATATCCGTGGAACTAAATAACAGGGTCCGTTCGAGATCCTAGGGTCTATTGAGGGGTAGATCTAATTGCACGTGGAACAAGAGAGTGCAGCCCACTTTCTGCAACTGTCAGTGAGGATGAAAGAAGAAGATCATACCACGGTCTCGACTGCATCGATTGAAATAAGAGCAGGGAAGCGAGGTGGTGAAGTGTTGTTCTCCAGAGACCCCTGGCAATACGTCACTCGGGGAGTGACATCACCCGCCGTCGCAACCGGGAACTGAGCTGCCACCAGCAAGCATCAACCCACGACTTCCGAGATCAAGGCGTGACAAGGGTATATACTAATCTTCCTTTTTCCAGCATTCAGGCAGCCAAGTCTTTGTGTCTTTGTGTCTCCGCACCCAATCGCCCCATAACAACATGGCGCGCAAATCTATTCTCTCCGTCAATGCCGGATCCTCTTCGGTCAAGCTTACCTTCTATACCTTCGAAAAGACCCCCAAGGTCATTGCTGCAGCTCAGGTTTCCGGGATTACTGCTCCACCAGCCAAGCTGAAATACACCAGTGGCGAGAAGCAGCACAAAGAGGAACTCAAGGAAAGCATCGGCACTCCTCAAGATGCCTTCAAATTTTTGCTCCAGCGCTGCATCTCTGATCCCGAGCTTTCCGAAGTCGCTAGCACAGATGATCTAGCCTATATCTGCCACCGTGTGGTGCACGGTGGAGACTACGAGACGTCTGTTGTAATCACCGACGAGACCTATCATCACCTCGAGAAATTGGAAGACTTAGCTCCATTGTGCGTGAGGACTGCATGCTCTTCTCTTGTGCAGATCTAACACATTATAGACACAACTACTCCGCCTTGGAAATTATTCGGCATTGCAGAAAGGAGATTCCCTCTGTCAGGAGTATCACCTTCTTTGACTCTGCATTTCACCAGACTCTCCCCGAACATGTCAAGACCTACCCTATCGACCAGAAGACGGCCAAGTCCAACGGGCTCCGGAAGTACGGTTTTCACGGCATCAGCTATTCGTTCATTCTACGCTCCGTTGCTGAGTTCCTGAACAAACCTGCTGACCAGACCAACATTATCGCAATGCATATCGGAAGCGGCGCTTCTATCTGCGCCATTAAGGATGGTAAATCAGTTGATACCACGTGAGACCGACCCAGCCTTATTCAGACTCAATCGTCCTGATATTTATTCCTACGTAGGATGGGACTCACGCCCCTAGCCGGACTGCCAGGCGCCACGCGAAGCGGAGACATTGATCCATCGTGAGTCTACAGTATTCCCCTTTTCGAAAGGAATGAAGTTGACCAGGTATTAGCCTCGTGTTCCACTACACCAACGATGCAGGGAAACTCAGTCCCGCCAGCACAAAGGAAATGCACATCAGCACGGTACGTGTATACCCTTAATTTCAATGGGAACATACAGCTAACTGATAATTAGGCCGAAGAAATCCTGAACAAAAAGTCCGGCTGGAAAGCCCTCACTGGGACAACCGACTTTGCCCAAATCGCCGTCGAGAACCCGCCGACAAAGGAACATAAACTCGCATTTGACATCCTTGTTGACCGCATTGCCGGCTACCTCGGCAATTACTTCGTGAAGCTAGACGGCCGCGTCGATGCCTTTGTATTCGCAGGCGGCATAGGCGAGAAGAGCGCGCTATTACGCAAAGCAGTTACGGAGAAGTGTCGTTGCTTGGGATGTGCGGTGGATCCGGGGAAGAATGACAAGGGTGCGGGGGATGGGGAGACGGTGGTGGATATTTCGAGGGGTGATGACAAGGGTCCTAAAGTGTTGATCTGTCAGACCGATGAACAGGTGAGCCACAGCTATATTCCTGCCCCTCCTGATGATGAAGCTTGATGGTGCATATGAACGTGCCTGCTAACGACGGGGATATATAGTTCGAGATGGCATACGGATGCGTCAATCAGTATGAGAGGTCGTAAATAGCAACGTAGCGGCCATGTTATCAGCACAGACGCAGGATCTACTTACGAAGTAATGAATGAAAAAGGCAACTCGTCACAAGACCTCATACCCAATATAGGTATCCCTTTCCTCGCAGGCATGCAGTCTGCTCACCTGTTGTACGAAATTAAAGCTCAATCCCACCTTCACTTTACTATCTAAGTATAGCTTAGCTCTATATCGAGTGATCAAAAATATAGCAGAAGTTATGAACGAGGACATCGCTTCACCCAACAACTGAGCTGAAAGAATGAGCAAAATGCCCTTCCCCCCTCCCAACAGAACCATAAACATAACATTCCAATCACGTTAGTCACCGAGGAACCCAAGAGCACAGTAGTCTAGATTCTATCAGCCAGGCAACCAACATCATCGTCTACTGAGTAGTATGGACAACAAAGAACTGAGATGTTAGTCAGTTAGTTAGTTACCTCGGTACTATCCTCTCAACATGAACTATACTAAAGTTCATGTATACCTTGTATCCCTGCATTAACATAGCACCACTAACTATAAACCCCGCTTACTACTCCATACTACTACTTAGTAGTTACCCAGTACACAATCGGCATGAAATCTGATTGGCGCACATAAAGTCTGTCTCTACTATTGAAGATAGATAGAAACCTTTTCGAAAAAGCATCTAGACTCTTCAGCCAAGAGAACTGTCATCAACGAGAACCACCACCATCACCACCATCAATCCTAAGTATAGTTCACTAAGTAGCATCATGACACTTGATAGATCAAGTCCATCCCATCCCATCCCAACCCAACCACCGGGATACGAGAAATGTCTCACATCACACATTAAGGCAGAGTCTATTCAAACTTCAAAAGTCTGACTGACTGACTGACTGACTGGTACCAATAATCAATCACACTAGTTAGCTCTTAGCTCATATCACATCACATCTCCATCACATTAACCATAACCACCCCCCGCCCCCGTTCGGACCCGACAGTCTGGACAGTTCCATCTAGGATTAAAGGGGGGGCGGCGAAGATGTGGTGGCGTGTGTCCCGTGTACTCCGTAGATAGTACTCTCCCTTCCGCGGGATTTGAAATTCGTCAAGTTGAAAGGGAGAAGTCTAATCTGGATCACTGAGTTCAATAAGATAAGTAGTATTGAGCTTGGTTAGTGGACAAGAATGAGTGCCTGTGGTAAAATGTTCCGTAGAATGCGAACGGTAGTGGCGATAATATGGATGGTGTTGGAGGAGACTGTCATTGGGTGGTTAGCTGGTGTCTTTTTGAGTTTTTGGGTTCCTTTTGTTCGGATTTCGGGGGTACTCAGAGAGCGATGGTGTTGGGTGGATGACTATGATAGTGATGATAGTGTTGAGTTGGTAATTGATCCATGGAAGATGACCTCGTGGGTGTCAATCTCCACCACTCACTCTCTTTCACTCCGTTAGACATCCATAGAAGAAACGGTCAGTCATTAGAAATTGGAATACCCTCTACGGAGTAGTTGTCGCTTTGTTCCCCCCATCAGCTGATAGCAAGAAAGAATCAAGAAAGAAAGAAAGAAAGCAGAAAAAGCAAAAAGAAATTAGTTTGACCCGCGGAGTTGGTCACCCATCTCCGTCCGTCTGACATGATAGACTAATGGCTACTCAAGTCGTACTTTTGATAAGAAAAGAAAAAGGAAAAATAGTCAGATGCACGATTATCGGTCACTCACTCATGCAGCTAGAGGGTTAGCTGGGACACACTGGTCTAGACAGGGCGGCGCCGCCATCCATGTATAGCAACACTAAGTGAGTAACCGGGACCAGACCCGCGGTGAACAATAGTAATAATAATAATAAAAATACCCCGGTTCCATTATAGATGTAGGTACTAGGTACTAGGTAGTAACCCGGGGTTTTACTACAGTACGGCGTAGTCTAGACTACTATGGATCTAAGTACATACTTTGACAACATGGATGTTTCTTCTTTTAGTGGAGATCATTCATTCATGACATCTAATGATCTAAGAATACATCCGAACGGGATGGGATGTGTATACTATAGCTGCCATATGCCGTGTGGAAACTGGAAAGTGGATGAGTGTGCTCCACCGACCAGGAATCCAGCATCTACCTAATCAGGTAGATGTCACAAAGGCTAGACTACCACCTACGCCGTGCACACATCGTGTAGATAGATACGTTGTAACTATTCTAGAACTTTCTCATTGAGATCAATCAATCAATCCTTCATGACAAGAGTGGGAGGGGGAATGGTGGGTGCGGAACCGCCTCATCCCAGCGGAGATGAATGATCGCTCACCTGCGCCATCATCTCCGGTAGTTAGTTAGTTATTCAGATAGGTAAGTTAAGTTATTCAGCTACTACTGTAAGAATGATCTATCTATTCACTAAGTACTTAACTAACTTTCTTCAGTAAAATGAAAATATTATTAGCAAAATAATAATAATAATGCTAGCTGGGTCCTTTGACGCCGCCACGGAGGCGGCCTGAAGATCATCACTCCAAATCGGGGAAGACTGTCAGGCTCTGATGAGATGATGGATGCATGCATGCATGCATGGACCGGCCCCTTCCCTTCCATTCCCTTTGGGACAGATGGAGGGTCGCTCAGCGTCCAGACTAACGATGAGGCTGACGGACGGGGCCAGGCGATCATCACGCAGGTGGTAAGTTGATGATGGTGGTGGGTGGCTGAAGAATAAGAGAAAATATGGTGTGTATCTACTCCGTGTGTGTGTGTTGAGGTGATACGGAAAGGGATGCACCATGACCCAAAAAGGGGAATTGAAATATGGTCCGGAACGGGGAAGCGAAAAGAGGTTCCAGAGTGGCGGGTGGATGCGTTAGTTGGATTGACAACTTGATACATCCACCGTGGACTGACTGACTTACTGTAGCTGTATGTGCGTGGCGTGTAATTATGTATCTATCCCGCCCGTCCGCGCGCGCCCCCATCCTCTATGCGTCTATCTATCTAGCTATCAGGAAGATCATCCTCAGCAGGAATCAAGTAAAGAAAAAAGAGAAGAAAAAGAGAAGAAAAGTCCCGGTGGAAAGATAGCGAGCACAAGAAAGAAAAAGAAAAGATTGGCAGGGCGACACGGGACATCCTTATCAGGTGAATTATAATCCATCCATCCATCTATCGAAAAGTCGCCATCAATCCATCCATCCCATCCGCACTGTTATTGGGAAAGAAAACCTCCCCTTTCCTTTTCTTTCCAAGTTCAGCCCCGTTCGTAATAATGAGCCGAGCAGCCCAAAGGGATTTGCAGACGATCCGATCAGTTCCCCCTTCTAGAACGCCATCCCGTGGGCAAGGGTGGACACTGAAGGAAAGCCGGCTACTATTCCGCGCGCCTCTAGTGCTGTAGTTCTGTAGGGTTATCGACCTTACTAGAGTTTCCTTGGTCTGTCTCTGTCTGTGAGGCACCACCAAGGTGGATCAGGGGGAAGAGGGAAGCGGAGAGAAAAATGGCGAAGAAGGGGAGCAAAGGGGGAACATCGTTACCTGGTTAGGAATAACGTGTTGGACCTGTTGTTTTGGTGGTGGTGATTGTTATTGATGTTTGGTACACAGACAACAGAAAGGAAGAGTGCAAATTACTCACTTACTTAGTTTGGACTTACTCTCTGGATCAGTCATGTCGCATGGGTTCTGATTGCATTATTGGTTTGGAAATGAATGACAGACAGCTCAACTCTCGGAGCTCAGCTCAGCCCAGGAACTTTGCCTAGAGCCTTGGCAGGTACCAACAACCAGTATTCCGGCCTTAAAGTTCAGGTTCCTGGGTTGAGCGCGCGCCACTGTCAAGGCACGTGTTCCACCTTGGACGGATGGTCCAAGTTATGGTGAAGAAATGCCTTGAATAGAGATGCGTAGTGTAGATGATGAACAAGGATAATTACCTTTCAGCAAGGACTACTTGTACCAATAACGGCAATTGATCACTCTTCGGGGATTTTCTTCAGTCCCTAGATGCTACTCAACGCACATACATATTACAGGGTAGAGGCAGGTTAAGCTACTACCATGTCGAATGCAAGACCGGCAAGTTCACTACATACTCCTACCCGTCAATGTAAAACAATGTTTTCACCTCTGCTTCTGCACAGGAAGTTGAATGATTTTCTCCCCCAAAAGTACTGAATCACTTACGGGAGGCAAAAACGCTTTGGCATTAACCATAATCAATCTAGCAAATGTAGGCCTTTTCCCCCTGCGTCGGTCGCATAACCTCGCCCATTCCCCGTCCCATAGTTTCTGCAAGGTACTATGCAATGGCGAACAGACCTCTTCAGAAATTCATGATCCTTTTTACCCCAACCTAGCTAGTAGCTATAGTAAGTAGTAAGGGTAAGTAGCTAGTTAGCCTCTGTTTCACAGCAGATCGGTCGATCTCTTTTATTCTTGATCCGGGATGTGCTGTGCAGTATGTATGTATGTATCTATCCACATACATACATACATACATCCACTTATCTTTTTTGTGGCTGGAAAACATAAAACGATCAGCTGCAGGATAACCCCGATCCTCAGAGACACAACCCAAGCCATAACTTATACAGCGACAAACGACAATATACGAAGTAGAACAGGGTCTGGATCCTCTCTTGCTCACACGGGAAATAAAAAAATTTGAACGTTGGAGGTACTCCGTGTTTGTAGTAAATTTGGTTTGTTTTTATTCTGCATGGCTAATGCACTCTGCCGATGCGGGCTGAATCATGGCCAGTCAGATTCTGGCTTCTTTTGCAGAAGGTCAAACCATGCTTAAACCCTTGAACCTTGAACCTGGTTGTGGGAACAGACGAACCAGCGAATGACTGAACCGTCCGGAAGTAAAGTAAAGTATACTTAGCTTGGTAGCCGGAGAAGTACTTCTTGTTCCGTGTTCGGGTTACTTCGGCCATTGATCAATCAATCAATCAATCAATCAATCTGCATCCAACCACCACCATCGAAAATCCTAGACATGTTTCGAACGAACACCAAGATGAACGTCCATACATGACAGGTCAGTTTTTTTTATTTTTTTTTTCTTCCCACTGTTTCCTTGTGCGGAATTATAGTGGCTTGCAAGAAAAGTTCGAAATGATTGATCATGAAACTAAATCCCAATCATGATCATGTGGCCTGACCCAAGCAAGCCGGTAAGCAGCTTTGCGACGGATACTCAAAGGATGGCAGGATGTATCTACCTATCCAATTCAATATATCCCCAACGCCCTATTCAAGATAAAGTCAATCAATCTCTTAGTCGCACCAATAGATAGCTAGATAGTCTGAACAATCAGCCCGACTATCTTGAGTAGTTAGTTAGTTGACCATATCAGCATCGGAAGGATCCCATCCACGCACCTATCCATCCATGCCTTGCCGTTTATTCCAATCCTTTTCTTCCTTCCAATGATCTAGCCTTCCAAGACCGACCCAATAAGAAAAACCACAGAACATCCATAATATCCACAAGTTAAGACACACTCTTAGCGTCTGCGGAACCCGGAAAGAAAACTCAACTTACCTACCTACGGAGTACTTCCCTTGTCTCCCTCCATTTCCAAAAAGGCAATACCGCCCAACGGTTCCCCTTCCCTTCTCGCTACTACAGTACTAGACCAAAGTACAGTTTAGTCCCGGTCCTTCGGTTTCTAGCGCCGTTCTAGCCTCCCCCGTAAACCAATGACGGAGGGTCAAATCCACTTCCTGTGGATGGAGTCGTGGGTAGTGGTAGTTCGCCTATCGAGTAATTTCCTCTTTTAGGGAGATGTTCGGGCCGTTGTGACGGGGATCATTTTTCTTTCGCCTTACAGTGTTTAGTTAGTTAGCTTTTGCAATTTGTGGGTTCGAATTCGTATTCTTGGATTTTTTTATTTTCTTTTTTTGGTCAAATGCGTAGTCTAGTATATACATAGTAAGTAGTCTACGGGACCATGACGGATGGTACGATCCGCGAGCGAACCATGGTTGGATGGGGAAGGGGAGAACCATCCGGATGGGCCTTCTAGAATCGTTCTGGAAGATGTTGTTGAGTTGACTTTGACCCATCTGGGCGCAGTGGGTGGAACACTTGCTTGCGTTTTTCTTTTGCTGATGTTTCTGTTGCTGTTGGCTGTTGCTCATTTTGGGCGTCTGATGATTGTCGGCTGTTGGGCCTGGATTCCTGGAGTCAATTGACGAGTACTATTATTGCTGCTGTGTGGTATTATTGTGTGGGTGTCCGTTCGGTTGTTTGGTTCAGGATCATAATGATAAACAACAAAAATGAAAAACAAGCTAAGGTCTCACATGTAGCCGAGGAGGGCTTTTCGGGGGTAAAAAAAAAAATCAAAACAAAAGGAAGAAAAAAGATACAAGTCATGCCACGCCATTGGATGGGATGGTCTCATGTCTCGGAATCTGATGTTATCAGTAACTTTACTTCTTACTGCTAAGGCAGTCGAAACGTCTTATTCGACCACAAAGAAAAGGCCAACTATGTCCGTTTGAATTGATTCGCATCATTGGCTAGTCGGAGAAGAGACGGAAAAGTACGAACCAGTTGTGAGATAAGGTGTAATCAGACATCCCAAAACAAAGATAAAGCGCCTACTGTGTGACTGTGACAGCTAGCTCAAATCCATCGGTTGGATTGAAACACGCGTACGCGCCAGCCTAGCAGGGTGTCCCATGTTGCGAATCCCGGTACATGCGTCGCTTGGCGCTTTGTGGCACTGTTTCTCCGCGCAGATCGACGGCGACGTCAAGACGGTAGCATGCTGGACACTCTTGTAGATACTCTCAGAGGATTAGAAGCTACCCAAGTGAGCAAGAGGTTGGGCAAACGTGGGCGGCGGCATTGAGCAGCTCGAGTCAGTCTAGAATTCCACTCGTCTCGATTGTTACTACTTTGCCCCATTGTGGCGAATGTCAGGAATAGAAGTGGTAAGAATGATGTAGTGGGATGGGCTTGTGGAGTCGAATAATTTAGCCCATACTGGGTAACGACAGTCAAGCGACAAGGTAATTTGTAATTCCAGCCACAATAATTTACAGAACACACGACCAGGTGAGGGAGCTTGCTTACCTGAGTATTAACTAAACTAACTAACCACTTCCATCCAGCCGGAGATGTCAACCCCCAGAAATCCGCACAGGGCTGCGAATCCCCCAATTTCTCGGGGGGAAAGAAACCTCCAGATTGCTCTTCGGGAAGTTTTAGAGGACTACCGGGACCCAGCGCAAATTGAGCCTATCGTTTACTAGAGTCTGGTAGTCTACGATCGTAGGACCGACGGGGGGAAAACCTGCAAAAATTGGCGCGCTGGTTTTAGCTACTCGCAGCTCCATCCGCGGTCGCGGGGGGGCGAACAGGCAGGACGAGGGCGCTAGAAGGACTAGAAGCGCGCGAGAAGAATGCGAGTTGCACAATAATACGTAACGGAGGCGGGTAGCAGTGGATTTGCCGGATCATGGATCGTTATTAGGGGCCCCACTGCCCCTTTCAGCCAGCCGATTTCCCCGGTGACCAAAGGAAAGGAAGAGGAGAGAGCGCAGAAGAAACGACAGGGCGGAAAAGAAGTCCAGTGGGAATTGATGGGGGCCAAAAAAAAAGAAAAAGAAAAGAAAAAGAAAAGAAAAAGTAAAGACAGACCATGTCTTGACATCAGCTCGGATTTCGCTTACCTATCTGACCTGTATACAGTATGTTGATAACTTGATTGCTCACTCAGAAACCAACGAGGCCAGAGTTGACAGAAACCGGTGCTAATCTCTCTGTGGCTGACATGAATCAAACCAGGAGAAATGGTGGGCCAGGCTAGGAAGGTCCATCAATAAACAGTGATCTTGGTCGCGAATAGTCTCCCGAAACTACTCCAAACTAAAGTGCAGCAGGTGACTAACTACCGGACGGAAAGCTTCTGGATTGGTTCTGGACTTGGTTAGGTACCTACCCTAGTCCTCCGTATCCCCGGCGGTTACTAGTCGTAGGGTTGAATGCCTGCTTGCTTACCCCATTGCCGATGGACAGCAGAAACAGCTGGTGGTCAAAGTACTGGAAGTACTTTCATAACATGCTTCGACGCCCAGGATGATTAAAGTGATAGCCCAGAGCTCTGGACCTTACCTATCAAGCCATCGTTGGCGCCATCAAAGTTCGATCATCTCGATCGTACAGTAGTCGAGCTCGATAGACAAGTGCGGCTATGCAGGTACTCCGGCCCTTCCAGGATGTCTAGCCGTGTTAGGGGTAAGCTACCGAACAAGGGTACGCCGCTCTAAATCTTAGCAGCCACCACTGGTAAATAATAGATCCAGCCCGAAAATTCAGAGACCCCAGTTCATAGGACGAGAGGCAAATATCAATGAGCGAAAAAGGAAGTAGGGAAAAAGAAAAGAGAAAAAAAAAAAAGTCAAAACATCTGCATGGGGTCATGCTGTGCAAAAGCACCCAAGAGCTACTTACTAACTATGGTATCCCATGGAATTTAGAATACGTAGGGTTTCCGGGAAACAGACTCCCCCCCCATCCAGGGGCCCCTGACTCTGGTTCCTCCCCCCCAACACCACGCGAGAAAGCATCAGGACAAGCCCCAGCGGACCCATTGGTGCTGGATTCGGATCCATCCGCGGGATCCTGTGAGCGGCTGCCTTCCCCACCCACCTGCACTCAAACCTGCCCGTCGCGTCCGAAGAATCGGTTCCTAGCTTCTGACTGATGTTCTCCGTACACCCAGTGGAGACCTCAAAATTTCTTCTTGTGGTGGTATTTTCCTTTTGTCATTACTGGTGTGGTGGTCGTCAGAATGATGATGGTGACTGGTAAAGAGTGGCTAGATCCCCGATGCCATTACAAATTTACAATACCTTTACTTAGTTACTTAGTCCGAGAGGTCCCTTGACTGTGTTGGGCAAAGTCTTCTCCGAACTAGGCCATGATCGATGGAAGTCTCTGTTCAGAAACAACCTAGGTAAGGTCACTTCCGTCACGGATTAGACGGACTCTTCCTGTGGTTTCCCTACAATTTCCGCAATGAACCCGTGTCTAGGTATCAGCCATCATCGGGAAGGTCTAATAGCTGATGGGGAAGAGCCATTGGAGTGACCGGGATTAACATGAGGCGACTTGGTCAAAGAAGCAAAGGGATGGAATAGAAATGAATTGAAAAGGTCAAAAAGATACCACCCATCGCCTTAGCCACCTTTTACTTAGTAGGTGGCTGCAAAGTTTCGTCGACGAGAGGCGTCACGACGTTGGTGACGGGGAACCAGAAACCCCTAAGAAAAGAAAAAGAAAGGGGGAAATGGATCGCACCCACTCCTTTCACGTACTACGGTACCTTACCTTCGGGACGGGAGAGCCGCCTAGCTATGCTAAAGAGAGCTGTTGCTCTACTAACTATTACTATTATTGTTGTTATTATTACTCCTACTGTATGCGTATTTTGCTTTTATTAATTTCTCTCTCTCTTTCTCTCTCAAATTTCTAGCCTTTGCTGTATTACTATTATTCTGTCATTGCTCCGTTTACACAGTATTCTAGCCAGTTTTAGCCTCTTACTCCCTCCGTGGGTTTCCCATTTTCCCAATTAGATTTTCTACCTTTCTTTTTTGTTTTTCCTTTTAATATTTTTCTTTTTGTGTTTACTTTTTGGTGTCTTCCGTATCTAGATTAGGTATCCTCTACTTTTATTACCATTTTCTATTTTTTTGACTTCCTACTTTCAGAAGTTTAGGTTCATTCCTGTCTAGGTCGGATTCACCCCCAATCTGAGCATTAAAAATTAGATTAAAAAAATAATCATCAAAGTAAGTGAAGGTCTAGTCACTATATATCTATGGGATGGGCCCCCTTCAACCATCTGGCTACTAAATTCTTCATCCATCCATTCCTAAAATCAATTAAACTCACCCTTCCTCCTCCTCCAGCTCCTCTCGTCTTCCTCCCTACGTACTTTCGCCCATTCCCTACGCCCTCGGCTCTATTCCCGATCCTCCTCGCCGTGACGTTACCAGGCCGCGTTCCATCCTCCCTTGCGATACGTCCAGTCTAGCTTGGTTTCTTTTTCTTTTTTTACCGGATTAGACGGAGCTCACTTCCGTGCTCCTTTCCAGGATCACCTCCTTGCCGGCTGCATTAGTCGTTCTCCGTGTCCTTGGTCGCTGGTTTCTTGATCAGATCGCGCTTGTTCCTTAATACCATCATCTGCACGTCTCGCGTACTTTTTCATCTCTCGTCGCTCTCCTACCACCTGGAAAAAAGTTCCCAAGGGGAAAAAAAGGGGGGAAAGAAAACAAACGTCTCGAACCGCATGAGTGTCCAAAGAGGATAAAAGAGAAAAGAGAAAAAGCGACCTGTCGACTGGGTTTAAGGACTCCACCCTTCCTCATTCTTACACGCCCATTTCTTGGTACTTCGACGTCGCATTCCTGCCCTACCCAGATCTGCTTACGCTTGCCGCGACCTTTACCACCCTGTCTCTTCTCCAACCCAGTGTCAGACTTGTGCGCCTTAATAAGGATCGCACTTCCGATCTCACCTGCAGCCTGCATCATTACCGCCTGTTCGCTGCCGGGAATCGTTTGGGTACCTCGCTAGTCGCTACACACGATCTATCAACACGACGCACAGTCAGAATACTAATCGAGCTCTTTTGATTTATTAATTAATATTTTCTTTTTTGGGGGGTCCGTCGTGTGTTTATTTAAATCTTCCTGTGAGTACACTTCTCCCCAGCTTGAAACACACTTCCCCTTCAAAACATCCGTCTTCGCTTTCTCTATATCTTTCCCACCGTCTTCCACTCCTTTCCAAAAGAGAAAATCCTTCAGCATCTGACCATGGCCATTCGTTCAGAATCTGCAATGATACTACGAGATCTCTCGGCCTTCAACATGGGACGAGGAGCTTACGACACTACCGGAGTCAAGAAGCCGGGTGCACCACCGCCGCCGCCTTCGACCCGATGAAACCCTTGGAGACATCTGCCAACCACATGCTGCTGTTTTGCTGTTCTCTCGAGCGAAAAAGTTATTTGTGACTTGCAACTGGCGCATGGCTCCTGGAGTTTGACGTGACTGCTATGAAGTCGAGCTTGTAAGTTGCCTAGACAAAGCATTTCCCCGAGTGGTCTGGTTCCCGACTAACAACGAATCATAGTTCCTGTACCACTACTATTTCCTGCTTTCACTGCGTTGTCTTTTTGCCGCCACTGGTTTCGGTTTCTACATACTTTCTAATCACGCCCTTTCCGCCGTGGACATTTTTCTCACCATGGAACGACACGGCCACCACCTACTTCTTTTTCAATTCTTCGATCGACCCTTTTTTTTCACCACCATACAACCTTTAATTCGCCGACACGAACCAGCTCAGGTCTATGATCTGTTCCATCAAAAGTGATTTGTCGAGATTTGTTGTTTACTACTTGGTCTGCTTTACTACCGGCGTTGGGAATAGACGGGATGGGGTTATTCTTTGATTTGGGATACATGGATTGATACCAAGACAGACTAGAACGTTGGACCTCGCGGTCAAATACCTGAATTTCATTATTTCCTATTTTTTCTTCCGAGTTCGTTATCCTTTGCTGCTTAATACAAATTTTTGCTTATAAATTGATTCTGGATTGTTCAAGGCTTCCCTGTCTTCTAAACCGTGTGTGCTTCATCGTGGTTGCGTCAAAGTGGACAAATTGTTGTATGCGTTTGCGCGTATGTGTACACCACTACTTGGTAAAGGTACAAAAACTGTTCATGAACTTGGATACTACTACACTGGCATGTCACTTCACAATGTGAGCACCACAACCCACCGCATCCGACGAGGGTAAAACTGCAAGTCAGCTGGATAGTAACAAAAAAAAAAACATGGGGAAAGATTCGGCAGCCGGACGAGAGACCCCGACGATGACATCTAACCGTGATTGTCTTCAGGGTTGTTGTTTGACGGGAGCCCACAGAGCGTCTTCAATTTGATTTGCCGGGGGAGGGCAGTGGCATTATCTGGGTGGATCCCTGGTCGAGAATCAAGAAGTTCGAACGGCGTGCATGTGCTTCTTTTCTTGGGCAGCCACCGGGTCTGCACAAATCATGTCGTGCAACGTTGGCTCCGTGACACGACTGGATGCCATTGGGAAGGGTGATTCCAACTGTCTGGCCGGCGATCATGGGCCGTTGGGGGGGAGAAGATGGCCTATTGGCACGTCATGCTCGGACGCCATGGCATGCTGTTCTGTCGGTGTCTTTGTTGTTGTGTTTACCCCGTGCCTACTTTGCGACCTATAGATATGCACCTTATGGGGTTTCGAAAATCCTGGCGTTGAGTTGGGCCAGATCGCTTGCCTACCAATCATAAGGGGGCTCTGATGGTCGGGTTTTGGAGGGTTTTTTTTCCTCTGGAAAGATGATCTGTCGCATTTCCCGCGATAGTTCAGGCCCCAATGATGGAATACAGTGTGAGAAAAAAGGATGAGACAGAGACAGTCTTCTTCTGCGTTGGAGCCGGTTGATGTCTCGCTGGGTATCTACAGTAGGTGTCACGGGTAATGGCGTCCACCCACGGACAGCGCGCTGCTTGTTTCAGAAAATAGTTTAGGGAGCAGCAGCAAGCTCCCATGTACGTCGGATGTATGTATCTACAGGTCGAGTGGGAAAATAACTGGACAGCAGGAAACACCAAACAGCCCTAAGCCCTTTCAGCCTGTGCCTCTCCGCTGTTGTCACCTGGTTTACCCGTAGAGCCACAATTATCTCATTCCTCTTCCTCTCTTGTAGATAGGTCCTATTCCCCATGGGATCAGAACTGACGAGACTCTGACTGGTACCTGACGAGCACTAAAAAAAAAAATAATATGACATTTATTTTTCAATTGTTTTTTCTGGTTGGAGAATTGCGGGAACATCCCGTGACTGCCCGCCCGCCTTGGGCGCGCTAACCGAGTCAGGCATCGCGCCGTCATCTACTTCACCCTCCGCCTCACTGCGTATCTACCTGGTCCGTAGCATCTCCCTCTCTCTCCCTCTCTCTCGCCGTCATTGCGCTCTCTCTCCATCACCTTTCCCCGTCCACCGCCATTTCACTCTGGTACCGGTGCGTAGTATCCGTCTCTCTCATTTGTCCATTTTGCTCCTCCAATGTTCCCTTCGTCACATTACCCCTGCTCGATTCTGGCCCTTCCCCCCCTCCTCCACGACTTCCTCGTGTGTCTTGCTTACGTCTTCAGGCTACTCCCGAGCAGTGCCCTCTGTATCGCCCGGCCTGAGCCGCCCTTTGCGAGCTGAAATCATCCTTCAGATTGATAATCATTCCTAGTCTGGGCTTGTCCTGCAAGACGACCTGATTGCATACTATTCCATTCATCGCCTTCGTTGGGCTCTCGAGCCATGTCTGAATCAACCAGCACAAATACTCCCAAGCCGAGTAGCAGCGTCAAGCTGGTACTTTTGGGTGAAGCCGCTGTGGGAAAGGTACGAGCAACCTCGGCACTTTCCTTGCTCTGACCTCCGCGTGGTACCTGAGTAACCAGGGGAAAGGGAAAACAAACGACTGACAATGAACGCAATGGTTAATGTGCCCATTATAGTCCTCACTGGTGCTGAGATTTGTCAACAACGATTTCCAAGAGAACAAAGAACCGACTATCGGAGGTAAGCTTTTCCCGACTGTGACAGTTACAAATCACTTCTCTGGTTCCGAAAGAGGGGAGAAGAAGATGATGATGATGATGAAGAAGGGAATTGTTTCCGGAAGTGGCCGTATCTCCGATGCTGATGTCATTGTCTCTATCTATCACAGCTGCATTCCTCACTCAAAAATGTTCCCTGCCTACGCGAACGATCAAGTTCGAAATTTGGGATACCGCCGGTCAGGAGCGTTTCGCCTCGCTCGCTCCCATGTACTACCGTAACGCCCAGGCGGCGCTCGTGGTCTACGATGTTACCAAACCGTCCTCTCTCACCAAGGCTAAGCACTGGGTTGCGGAACTTCAGCGACAAGCTAGTCCCGGCATTGTGATCGCTCTTGTCGGTAACAAGCTGGATTTGACAAACGACGGGAACGAAGCGGCTGGGGATTCGCCCGCTGATGCCGAGGGCGAATCGACTGCGGCCGATGCAGAAGAAACCGCCGGAGAACCCCAGGAAGGACAGGATGTCACTTCCGGCGATGCTCGGAAGGTGCCTACACGGGAAGCTAGCGCCTACGCGGAGGAAGAGGGACTCCTGTTCTTCGAGACTAGTGCCAAGACGGGCACGAATGTCGTGGATGTCTTTACTGCGATTGCCAATGCGATCCCGGAGAGCAGCCTGAAGAGCGGACGAGCAGGTGGCGCTGGCACGGGCCAGACTAGCCTGAACAGCGGTCGTCCGGCCGAAGATTCGCGGGTCAACCTGGGGGAGCGCGGCCCGGCAACTGCAAAGGAAGGGTGTGCCTGCTAATTTCGAATTGTTTTTTTGCAGCGTGTCATGAGCTTTTTTCTTGGGTCGTGCTTCTTTTTCGTATTTCGAAATTCCCTTTCTACTGTTCAGATACAATGTCAGGTTGATTACACGGTAATGTCCTGCGGTAGTGTTTTCCCGACCGTCAGGACCAGACTGACATGCGGCTTGAGCCATTCTCATTTCCCGGCGTCTTGAGTGTTCTGTTCTGCTATGATAGTGCACTAACTCCCTATCTCGTTTTTCTGTTTGTTTCGATGACTATGCAAAGTTAGTTTGGCGATTAAGGGAATGGCAAAGATATGTACAGAGAACCAGTCCGGTTCATTGCCAGTCAGCCATAGTCATAGATTGAGAATTCAGCGATACAAATACAGTCAATCCATGTATAAATTTCAGGCATGAGCCATTGTATACTCAGTGGATTAATTGCATACTACTGCATTGTTGGTTAATATCCATGGTTGATGCATGGTTGATGATCCCGAAAAGGGCAGAAGGGTCACGGGACCAGACATCCCCTAACTAGGCCCGATTGGGACTACGGCCACCCGCTAAGCGAGAGGCCGAGCCTCCGATCCCACAGCCGACCCAAGCGCAAATTGGAGGACGTTCAGTGAGAGATCTCCGTTCAACCACCAACCTCGACAACCAACCTCACGACAGAAGGCAGCATCCGCAGCACAGCCAGCTACCCGTCGCTCGTCTGCAATCATGGCTGCTATCAACAAGATCGCCATCAACTCGCCGTCGAGGCAGAACCCCTCCGAGCTGGAGACCGCGATCGCCGGTGCTCTCTTCGACCTCGAGAGCAACACACAGGACCTGAAGGCCACCCTCAGGCCCCTGCAGTTCGTCTCTGCCCGTGAGGTAAGGATGTTTTGGTTTTTCATTTCATACATAGCCTCGTCCGTGTGCAGATCAGAGACGTCGAGAGAGTTTGAGATTCGGAATTGCCAACATACGAGACATTATGGGGAAATATTCAATATCAAAGTGGATATTTTGTGTGTGCGGTCTGCACCTGGATGATGTATACGTGTGCTTGGGGATACATACCAGCATTGAGGAGAAAAGGAAAAAAAAGAAGACGAATTGAATAGTTCCAACGACCACCGACACTCTGATCTGCTGCGCAAACTGGGAATTCCACAAAAAAAAATAATTTGTTGCTCGGATTGTGCGCAATTTGGTATTGACTATCATTACAATAGGTCGAGGTCGGCCATGGCAAGAAGGCAGTCATCATCTTCGTCCCTGTCCCTCTCCTCCAGGGCTTCCACAAGATCCAGCAGCGGTACGATTTTCCACTCCACACCAACACTACCTCCACATGAAGCAAAAATATACACGAAGACCCCGGAATGTGCCAGCCACATCATATACCCACATCCCACACAACCCCGGAGTGTTGAGGCAAAATAAACGGGACCACCGAACAATAAACTGACAGTGATATCTCTCTTCTAGTCTGACCCGTGAGCTCGAGAAGAAGTTCTCCGACCGCCACGTCCTCTTCGTTGCTCAGCGCCGCATCCTGCCCCGCCCCAAGCGCTCCGTCAACTCTCGTACCACCCAGAAGCAGAAGCGTCCCCGTTCCCGCACTCTGACTGCTGTCCACGACGCCATCCTCTCCGACCTCGTCTACCCCGTCGAGATCGTCGGCAAGCGCACCCGCACCAAGGAGGACGGCTCCAAGACCCTCAAGGTCATTCTGGACGAGAAGGAGCGTGGTGGTGTTGACCACCGCCTTGATGCCTACGGCGAGGTCTACCGTCGGTTGACTGGCCGTGCTGTTGTCTTTGAATTCCCCCAGGGTGGTGCCGCGGACTACTAGAAAAAAGGATCAAATCTCTTTTTTTAAAGAACCTCTTTTTTTTTCCTTTTTAATTTGACAAGTGACAAATGTGACAAGACAAGAGACAAAAATTTGATTTGACTACTTCTTTCCTCATATCTCCTCCATCCTCCTTATTCCACCTGTCCTTTCCTCATTCTCTCTCCATCTTTTTATTTTTCTCATATTCTATGTCGAATTCTCCTTCAATCACGTACCATGCATGTGGGACCCGGGGACATGCAGCACAAGACAAAAGAAAAACAATTCTTTCAAACTACGATTTCCCCCTTTCCCCCAAATCATCCCGCCTGTTTTGTTTTCTTTCTACCTTGTTGCATGTTTTCCTCCCACACCCGTCAGTCACCTTATTCTTGCTTGCTTGCAGCTCTGTGGGTTGAGGGTTGAGACAGTGAGGTTCTGGTCAGGTTTTCTTTCGGTCGGTCGGTTCTGGTACATGGTTGTTCAGGGGGGTTTCGGCGGCGGGCTCCGGGTATTAGGGATTTGGCGGTGGTGTCTTTGTGGAAAGGAAGTCAAGTCAGATCAATATCGTTTCTTGAGTTCGTTTAGTCATTGTCATGTTAGCTTGAAAAAGGGGGGCAAGGAATTGGTTCGGTAGCAATAAGGCTAGGGAAAATACAGCTTCAAAAAAGAAAATGATATGTGATGTCGAGTGTATGATTTCTTTTTCTCTCCAGTTCCCGATCTTTATGGCTCGTGGTGCGATAGGCACTACACAAGTATACTGTAAATGAAGTCGTAGTGGTGACATATTGATTGTATCATTCTGTAAATTTGAACTAGATTCAACGTAACTGGACTCAATCCTAGTCTTGGTTTTTACTACTAGTAGTAAGAGCAGAAGGGTTACTCCAGTAGTAGTACTAGCTGCCAGGCTGGAGACTAAGCCTTATGTTGTGGGTTCAGTATCTGTCAACCCCATGTTCATGTTGTAGGTTATGGAGTACTATACGTACTAGTTCCAAACGTGATTTATCTACTGAGGAAGGACTATACTACTAAGCAATAGAGGTTATACTACTAGGTATATTTCAGAAATTCCCTGAGTAAATATTGTCATCATGTTCATATTGCAGAGCGTGTCCTACTATTACTACTATACATAGTATCGTGCTTTCCCAGAAAGCATTATATATTACACTGAAGTAAAAATGAACAGAAATACCATATATGTAGTATATCTAAAGAATAAAACAAGGTATCACCAACGTAATCCACAGCTCATCTATACACACAACGACAGACCGAAACATCTATCTACACAATCTCCCTCACAATCCTCCCCACCCCCAACACCATCCAATACGCCAACTCCCTCTTCACCGTATCATTTCCACTCGTCCCGGCCCTCCCAACCGCCTGCTCACTATCAATCTGATTATCCGAATCCCACTCCATATGTACAAACACCGGGATCTCCAGCACATCTTCATCCGGCTGCAATTGCTGATTAGGGTCAGATGTCTGTCCGCTCCAGTCAAACCCCGGGTCGGAGTCGGAGTCATCATCATCGTCGGAGTTCCCGTCCTGGTCGTCCAGATCATCATCGGTGGGGTTTTTCTTCTTCTTGTCTTTCTTAGTCTTCTGGGAGGTTGGTTTCGCACCGTTACTACCACCAGGTAATGTCCCGGGTACGACTTCCAGCACCACCGTAGTCCAGTTCCGTCCCTTGTCCCAGACTTTCCCGGCCTCTGCGACTTTCTCGTACACGCCGAGCCCTCCGGATCGGGATCCGCGGGGATCAGGGCCTGCGGAAGTGCTGGTGGTGGTAGTGGTTGCAGAAGCACCCTGGAGGGCTTCGTCCCACACGTCGCTGTTGGCGCCAATGTCGAATTGCGGACAAAGGATTGTTACTTTGGAGGCCACGCGGCCCGGAGTGACGGATGGCGTGGCGAGTGTGACGCGGACGGGGTCGAACATGTGATTCTTCAGCGTGAGGAGGAGTTGGATGGGTCGGAGCGGGGAGAGAGCGTCCAGGTTCGGGTTCGTCGTGGAACTTGAGGGCGTCGGGAGAACGGTGGTCGTGGTGGTGGCTGGTGAGGGACTGGGGTTCAGCGGCCGTAACGTCGGCAAGGGAATGTAGCTGAGGGCAATCAGGCGGATGCGGAACCGCGTGGACTGTGGTTTCAATTCGGGCTTGACTAGGATGTGCTTGCACGACTTGCATCGTTTGGACCGTTTTGTGCGAAGTAGCACGGGCAGCGGGAGGAGGTCCTCTACGAACCGGGCATCCGGGGATTGGAAAGCGCGTTGTTCGATGGAGGCGAGGCCGTCCCATCCGCAGTCCGGGGAGGACATGCGTTGGATCAGTGTGTCTTCGGCGTCTGGGGAGGGGACCTTGAGACCCTCGCTGGCTGTGAGGGCTTCTCGCATGACGGGCGGTTTGGTTTTGGGCTTCTTGTTAGCGCCGCCGTAGAGGCTGCTGAGTCGGGATGAGGAGGTGTAGAGGGACATGATGCGGTTTAGGGCACCGGGGGAGGAGAAGCCGGATCCGAAGTCCATGCCTAGAGGGTCGGTTGGGGAGGAGGATGTTGCGGAGATTTGGTTCTTGTAGAAGTTTTTGAGGGCATGGAATCGGGCATCTTGTGTGAGAGGAGCGCTGGGCTGCTCAAGGGGAGGTTCTTCGGGCTTGCTCTCTCCTTGCGATAGGAATTGCTCGTCGATGGAAGAGTAGGTGGAGAGAGGCGATTTGAGGTCCCCGAATGTCCGGGACATTTGTCTCGAGCGGGCGGGAGTGACATCAGTCATCTTGGACAATTGTGTCCGGATGTTGGTCGGTTTATCGAACTTGATGCCAATATCCAACGTGGACCACATGCAGTATCCGCAGGACAGAACCCAGGGGCCTTGTTGACTGGTGCCGCCTGTCACGACGTTTTCGAGGGTGTTGACGCCCAGGGGAGCGGTGCATATCGGGCAATTGAAGCAATTGCGAGCGCATCTAACATTTGCCGTATTAGCTCACATCTATAAGAGCCCGAGAACTTGTATAACCTGCTCAACCTACCGATTTCCCTCACTCCGAACCATGCTGCTGGGAGTCTCGAACAGACAGTTCGGACAGTACCAGCACACAATCTCCTCCGTTATGCATCGCGGGCACTTGATTTGATGGCAATCCTCGCAGTAAAGCAGCTGCTCCGGGGGATACAGAGAGAAATTGGCGCGAGGGGACCGAGGATCAAAAGTCTGTTCATCTTCGTCGTCGTCCGGGCGCAGGAGAGGTTTAGGCTGATCGGGGTTGGATTTCTGCGGCGACTCCCTTGATCTCCGTTTCTTGGCCGGATCAGGAACGGGGATATTGGCGCAGGGGCAAGATATAAAGGTGTATGGAAAAGGTCGTGACATGTTGAATAGTTTGATCAAGATATTGCTTATTGCATTCTAGGCGCATCATCAATAATCAGTATGGGAGCCCGAAAAACAACATCAGGGGGGAACAAGAAGCACCATACCTAAAACACCAGTGTTTCGAATCACACAAGACAATTCAAGCTGATAATTGGCTGCTATCTGCTTCCAGCATGCCCATAAGACCCATCACAGACCCAAAATAACATGTAGAGAGAACAACCCCGCGACAGGAGGACGCGACGTGGCGGGAGAAAATGCGGAGATCGACTGGATTTCTCGCCGACGTCACGTTCCGCTGCTGCTGAGCTGCCTTCAACTTTTTTTCCCTTTCCCTCAACTTCCTCCTCCCCTCCCCTCCAGCAAACCAACTCCAATTCATATACAGAGACTTCAAAATGTCTCTATCTAACATATCCCGACCAGCACTGCGCTCCCCGCGCTTCTACACCAAGCGCACACCCATCTACACATCATCAACATCATGTCCATCGCGACGCACCTACGCCAACCAAGCACCGGGCAACCCAGTCATGGAGATATTCAATCGGAAAACAAAGCACCTGCAAAAAGACCGCGCGGCCCGCAATGTCGAAGAGAGCCGCAAGACCGATTACATCAAAGATGAAGTAGCCATGCGGCTATGTGAGCGGTTGCTGGTATACCTCCACCACCCTCTCCTCTACCTATAGATCGAGATCACAAACATACATACTAACATGGATTGAAAACAAAAAGGACATCAAACGCACCTTTCCCCAGGTCCTCGATCTCGGCGCCAACAGCTGCAATATCGCCCGCGCTTTAACAATGCCCGACCCGGACCCCGACGCTCCCAACGGCAGCTCCCCACCCCTCAGCACACGCATCGGACAATTAACCTGCATCGACACCTCCGAGGCCCTCCTCTATCGCGACGCAGATGAGCCCTTTAACGACCAGATCTCCCTCAAGCGACAGATCGTTCCTGATCTGGAATCCCTTCCCTTCCCGGAGAACTCCTTCGATGCTGTACTCTCCTCGCTCTCGATCCACTGGATCAATGATCTCCCCTCGCTGCTGGCGCAAGTCAACTCTATCCTCAAGCCTGATTGTCCGTTCATTGCGGCCATGTTCGGTGGAGATACATTGTTCGAGCTGCGGACGTCGTTGCAATTGGCGGATCTGGAGCGGCGCGGGGGTGTCAGTCCTCATGTGTCGCCGTTGGCGGATGTGAGGGATGTCGGAGGGTTGTTGAATAAGGCGGGCTTTAAGATGTTGACGGTGGATGTGGAGGATATTGTGGTTGAGTACCCGGATACGTTTGCGTTGATGGGCGATTTGCAGGCCATGGGGGAGAATAATGCGATCTTGCATCGGGAGTTGGGGCCCATGTCGAGAGATGTGCTGTTGGCGAATGAGGCTATTTATCGTGAGCTGCATAAGGAGGAGGGTGCTAGGGGAGTGCCGGCGACGTTCCGGTTGATTTATATGATTGGATGGAAGGAGGGTGAGGGTCAGGCAAAGCCGCTGGAGAGAGGGAGTGGACAGTTGAATTTGAAGGATCTGTTGGGCGGTGGTTCCATTGGGAACTAAACGATGGTTATTTGTTATGATCATGACCACTGGGTTGGTTATGTATAGTATAGAATATCGTGTTTGTATAATATTGACGAGGAAAGGGAAATAAAAAGGGACATCTAGGATATCATCCTGACGAAGAACAGAGTACACACGAACCACACCTCCATCCTCAACATACAACAAACCAAATCAAATCAGAAAGCAAAAGAATCAAACAGTCCTCCGATCCGTCATGACTCTGACAATCGACCCCGTCCCCGCAACCTCCACCAACTTCTCATGCCAGTTCAACAACACACTCATCTGCTGTCCACCACCTCCCTCACCCAGATTGCGGGCCTGAATCTGCGAGAATCCCGTACTCTGCGGCGACATGCGAGGCGACTGTGCCGCGCCACTAGGAGCCGGCGCCGCCATGCCCTTATACCTATACAACAAAGCTGATTAGCATGCATGTTGACATTGAGACCACCGTCACTTCTCATCGTATAGGAAAGTGTGGGATGGAGGGGACCCATACAAATACTTCATCAAACAATCAGCTCTCTCCGACCCACCCTCACCGGTACACACAGCCTCCAACACCCGACTCATCTCCCCTTGACGAATACCCTGCAAGACCTCCACAACAGCGGCCAGATGCACCTCCTTTGCGCGGTCATCGCCGCCCAGCGGCGCCGTCTCGAGCACGTAACGCAGAGCTCCCTCGTTGTCGCCGCTGCGGAGGAGCTGGCGCACCTGGTTCACCACGGAGGCGGCGGCGCCGGAGGTCGTCGGGGCGGGGAGAGTGGGTGGGAGGAGAGTGTCCATGGGGAAGTTGATCGAGGACTCCGGGTCCAGGACGTCGATGTTGATTGTGCGGTAGTTGAGTTGGGCCATTGTTGTTGTTGTTGCTGTTGCGCTGGTTGTTTAAGGGTAGGGTTGTATATTGGTTTGGGTTGTGGAGGGGGTTATCGGGTTGTCAATTGAGGAGGTCTAGATCTGTAGGTAACATATCTGGTTAGTGGCTGTGCTGTATGGTGGTTTGAGGCTGGAGCTGGAGCTGGAGGGTAGGCAGCGTCATTACCAAGTGTCCGCGGGGAAAGGAGATGACGGAGATCAGGTAGTCAAGTAGACTAGGATGCGGTGGGCGGCTAGGAGGGGATAGACGTGGTAGTCCTAGCGTGGTGAGCAGATACAGTCTTAATGTGTCTGACTAGGATGAATTGGCAGCGTGGAATGGAAACGACAGAAGGAATCTGGAGCTCCTAGGAAGATGGTGGTGATGAATGAGGGTGAAGTGGCGGCGGAGAGCGAGTTGCGCTGGTGCGGAGTGCGGGCCGGTGGGCCTGAGGCAGCCCCTGTCAGAGCAGACTATTCAATACTAACTCGAAGCATTCTCGAGAAAAACGGATAAGTATTCTCATGAATTGACTTTTTTTCTATCATGAAGAAGATACTATGCTAGGTATTATAGATATCTATTGTACATATACTATCAGCGTCAAAGCAAACAAAATGCCACCAACTCCGTCCACTATCTGCATGCCCACGCAGGCTTAATCACTGTGCACTTATATGTACAGAAACTGGAAACTCGCTAACAAATGTCAAATAAAATCATCAAGATGTCGTGATAGTAATTGGAGGCACCGGAATTGATGTAACAGGCGCCTCCGGCGTCGTCTCTTTCTTCAACTCATGCAACGACGCCGTTCCTGCCTCCTCGTCGGCCAAGGCACCAGTGGTGTCTTGCTCTTCCTTCGCACCGCGCTTCACGATGCGCTGGACTGTTCTTTGCACCGAACGCAGGCAAGAGCGAGTCATGGCCGCAAGGTGGCTCATAGCACGGCCGATAGGCTTGAAGATAAAATTCATGCATCGGACGGCAAAGTCGAGCGCAACCTGGCATGGCCCATCGGGGACGGTACGGAGAACAACCGCCCACGGGAGGCAGCCCAGCGCGCAGATAATGCAGATGGCCCATTGGATCCCATCAAGACGGGTCACGCCGAAAGCATCTCCTCCCACGAAGATGATCATGATTTGACCGCCGACCATGATGCAGTTGATTCCCAGGAACCAGTAGTTGCGGAACATGCCCTCGAAGATGTTGAACTTGTTGTCCAGTCGTCGGTTGTTGAACTCATTGAAGATCTGCATCCACACAAAGGTATTGAAAACAATGGTGTTGAGCACCGTCTGCGGGTCCTCGGTACCAAGACGCGATCCAATTATGTGGTTTCCACCAAAGTAGAGCATGAAGGTGATGGCCAGCTGATAGAGAGCTTGGCCGAGAATCATCTTCCACATGATCACTGTGAACAAAGACGCACTCTTGGGGACAGGCTTGCGGTTGAGAATCTTCTCGGTTGGCGCATCGGTCGCTAAAGCAAGAGCTGCGAATGTGTCCATGATCAAGTTGACCCAGAGCAGCTGCACCGCGTTCAGGACGCTTTTGTTCTCACTGCTGTACAAAGACGAAACGAAGGTCAAGACCACAGCTGTGATGTTGACCGTGATCTGGAACTGAAGAAATTTGGCGACAGCGTCGTTGACGGCCCGGCCCCATGCAATGGCAGTGACAATTGACTTGAAGTTGTCGTCCAGAAGGATGATAGAACTGGCTTCCTTAGCAACTTCTGTCCCGGCAATTCCCATGGAAAAACCGACATCAGCCGTTCTCAGGGCCGGCCCGTCATTAGTACCATCACCGGTGACGGCGACAGTCTCGCCTAATTTCTTGAGCCGTGCTACCAGGATCCGCTTGTCCTCAGGCGACGAGCGAGCTAGCACCTGAAGACGAGGAATGACTCGATCCATTTCGGCATCAGAAAGCTGGCGAAACTTGGGGCCTTCCATGACAATCCCATCTTCTGTCTTAATACCACATGACGAGGCTATCGCACTGGCGGTTACAATGTTGTCACCAGTGACCATCTTCACCTGTACACCTGCCGCATGACACTTTTGAATGGCAGCAGGCACCTCGGGCCGGAGAGGATCTTGGATGCCAACGACCCCGATCCAGGTCATCTCGCGAAAGATGTCCTCGAATCTAGCAGTGTCCAGATCATCCTCCATGCACCGGGCGTCTTTCGGGGGCCAGCTTGGGAAGTCGCGGTACACTAGTCCGATCGTCCGTAGAGACTGACCCGCGTAAGCTTCGACTGTGCTTAAAATAGCCTGTCGGTCTACCTCATGCAAGGTATCAGTGGACATTTGGCCATGAAAAGAGTCTGTCTCGACCATTTGGGTCGTGCATGAGCCGACCAATATCTCAGCAGCGCCCTTGACAAGGAGACGATAGCCCATCGTAGGTTCCCGGTACACAACTCCCATGCACTTGCGTGCAGAGTCGAAGGGAATCAATTGGACAACCTCCGCAGAGGCACGCTCTGCAGTAACGTCCAGACCAAGATGATCTTTGGCCATTTGTAGCAGAGCCACCTCGGTCTTACTGCCGATGAACTCCCTTGACCCATCTTTCTCTTCCTCGAACGCAGTAGAGTTCAAGGCAATGCTATGAAGAATGAGATCACGCTTCTTGCCTGAATACTGCTTGAAAAATTCAGCAGGAGTCGAGACGTCAGAGGAACGCTCCTCGCCAGGAGTATGCTTGAAACTCTTCGAGCCCAAGGTCCCTGCCACAACAGTCATCTTGTTCTGGGTAAGGGTGCCGGTCTTGTCGGAGCAAATAACTGTTGCATTTC
Organism: Aspergillus brasiliensis CBS 101740; assembly: GCF_001889945.1. Lineage (NCBI taxonomy): Eukaryota > Fungi > Ascomycota > Eurotiomycetes > Eurotiales > Aspergillaceae > Aspergillus > Aspergillus brasiliensis. The sequence continues at coordinate 2,227,922 of NW_027137443.1, forward strand.
CCATTGTCTCACAGGCACGGAGGACGCGCACAAGGTTGTTCTCCTTCACCATTCGTGTTGTAGCAAATGCCAGTGCCAAAGTTACAGCAAGCGGCAGACCCTCTATAGAGTCAGTCAGTAACAGTCATAAGCCTAGCGTGGAGAGACTACTAACCAGGAATTGCTACGACAATGACGGTAACAGCAACAATAAGGATGTCGACGAACTCCTTTCCTTTGACCGCGGGTGTTGCAGAGTTATGTGGTAGATCCGCCACGAACCTGAAGAACAGAGCGAAGAACAAGATAATCGCGGCACTGAAAAGCGGTTAGCCAAAAACTATCATGTGAATTGAAGGAGGGAGTCGCTCTTACCCTGAGCCTAGCCAGCCGATCCAATTAGCAAGTCGGCCCAGTTTGACTTGGAGAGGTGTGGGATCATTTGGTTCTTGCAAAGACAGCAAGATCCGGCCGTATGTTGAGTACGGCCCGACACTTGTGACTAGATAGGTCCCAACGCCTTCAAGCACCTTGCTGCCTGAGATCATGAACGGGTCGAGTTTCTTCGTGGCCTTCCCATTCCGGATCAGCCGCCCGACTTCATGTCCATCAGTCTTCTTCATCTGGTCCGACTCTCCTGTAGCGGAGGACTCGTCGCATTTCACGCCGTGACCAGAGACGAGGACTCCATCCGCAGGAATGGAGTCGCCCGGCTCGACATGAAGAATGTCGCCGACTGTGACATCGTGTATCGATATCATGGAGACCTTGCCGGACCGGACAGCCTTGACTTCTCGGTCATTGTTCTGAAGAGGTCAGTAATGGTTCTCGCAAGCACTATCGCTCATAAAGAGAAGGTAAGCACTTACACGCTTATTCAGCTTAGCAAACTGTCTTTCCTTTTGCCAGTCGTTTGCAGCAGTCACGATGGTGACGATCAGGATGGCCACACAAATCGCCACTCCTTCGATCCAGTCGACTCCACTGCCTTCGCTTGTAGTTTCGTAGATGCCCAGAGACAGCGACACGATAGCAGCTATCGTCAGCAAGATGATGATTTTGTCGTTGTAGGCAAGCCAAAACAGCTTCAAGAATCCCGTTGACTTCCGGGCCGGCAATCTGTTTTGACAGAACACTCCTATGCGGTCTTGGAACTGCGTGCTAGACTCTGTGGTTGAGGTGATTATGTTTTGAGGGGCCGTTTCCTTGAAGGAGGCGTAGTCAGGGGAAGTCGCTTCTGAAAAGCTGATCGAACCCTCCAAGAGAGTCTCGTCGACCGACAGACCCGATGTCAGATCTGTCCGCAACCCCCGTTCCAATCCGTGCATGCCTCCGAGTGCCTGGAACGCAGCCAAAGATTTAGGATTCTGCATCTTGTTCAATTGTCCTGGAGAGAAAGCGAACTTATTGTCTGGCACTATGAAGTCCTGTTCGTTTCGAGGGTCGGGGTTCAAGGCATCGGCCACCGAAACATCATCGTACTCCATCTTGGTCGGGGCATTGGTGGCTTCAGAGTTGGCCCTCGATCTCACGGCTGTATCTGCACTGGAAATGGTCGAGTCTGCTCGCGGCCGTAACGTCTCGCCGTCCAGCGACGGGACCGACGTCCGCGTGTCACTCCGGACCCTGAGTCTGTCTGGCGATAGAGTGGACGCCATGTCCGTGGGTGAAGATGGTCGAATAGATGATATGCTTGTCCGTATTGAGTCGGATGATATAGGGTACTGCTGTTGGTAAGCGTATGAATATATGGCTCTTCCGTTAAACTCTAGCTCTATCAAACATACCGCTCTATCTGAAACCCCGAAAGGGTTCAAGAAGTCAGAGTGAGGATGCTCGTCTGGGGTCTGCATTGATGCGACCGGAACGAGATCTGATTTGGTGAAGACAAAGAGACGGGCATCAATCCTGGTAAATGCAGTAGTATCAACTTCAAAGTGTTGCACCTGCTACTGTTTGGTTCTGTGCCCGAGCGACACCCGTTATTAGTAGATCTGGTCTGGGGGCTGTGCTTCCAAAAAGGGTAGCCTAAAATTTAATAGTCTGATTGTCTCATATCAGATCTCTTCGTATCAATTCTAAAGTCTGGTCCGTATTATCCATGGCACTGAGAGAAGGGATTGTAATGCCAAGGGTTGTCCCAACAAGCACGGGTTGAGAAAAGGAAGCGGTTGCAATGCGAGAGGAAGAGGCTAGAAAGCATCCGGCTTTTGCCATACGCCAAAACAACCATGAAGTGTGAGTAAGTTGAGTTGACCCATATGCTTGGTAGCATCACATCGCGCTGCACAGCCTCCTTCATTCTGTCCTATCACCGACGGCGTAGGCCAAGGGGGTGGAGAGAGGTATCCCATGGATGCAACTAACGAGCGGGGGTGTATACCCAAGCGCTTTATCTTAAAAGTTGAAGACGCCATGACACCTCCACTCGACCAAAGCAAGTTATATTGCTCAGTCTAGGCGCCGACGGAGCTCCTGTTCCAATTCCAGCGTAGTCTTATCTCTCCTATGAGAAAGCAAGAAGCAAGAAGGAGGGGGGGGGGCGAGTTCTACCTCCGATCACAAGCCTGCAATCACATTGCAACTGTTCTCCTCGAAGCGCGCGTAAATCCATGGACAAATGACGCATGCTAAACTCTGAGTGGAGAGTTGCAATCAGCGCATACTCAAACTCAGCAGATGGAAATGCCGAGAGAAAGTGGCCCTTGGAAGTTGCCGCCGGGTGAGGTATAGTTCCAGCAAATGAGTTTCTAGCGGGCGGCTGCGCCTCATTCGTTTAGTTCGGAAGTCAGACGATTAGTCGGTCAATGGCGAGGAGTCACGACATGCCGTTGCCGCCAGTGATTTTAGTTGCGTTCCAGACTGCCTAGTGCGCATCGGAGATCCGGCCTTTCATTCGTCTCGAGCATTCATCACGTTGACTCTATCCTGAAGAATGTTTGCTGGTCGTCCCCCTGATGCACGGCCACATCTCCTGCGCCACACCTCTAACAAATTGTTCCCATTCGCCTCTTCAACAGATTTCGCCCCCCTGTGGCTGAGGAAAGCACCGAGATTCTGGAAAATCAGGTAATCTGATGTGGCGTCATGACTGCGACTGGCTGAGGCCATGTAAGTGACGAAGGCTTTTGAGTGCGGCGATTAAGTCATGCTGGTGCTGCGACTTTTCTCCGATGCGGAGATTGGATGCTCTGATCAGGCACTGCAGATGTGGCTGGTGAGTGTCTAGGCTTGCCGAGTGGATTTCAGGATGGCGAATATTGCATCTTGCCAGCTGAGATGGACAATTGAGTGAGGCTTAGAAGCTTGATCTGTCAATTGATGGGGAAATGACACTTACGGAGGCAACAAAGATGTAGTTGGAATGAGATGAGATGAAAGGTGGGTAAGTTGTCTTAGCAGGCAGCACAGTTGTTCAACATGAACAAACTGCCCGAATCAGCCTCGCCAATTATAACATACGGCTGGTAATTTCAATGTTATTCAGGTATTACCGGCTCCATTTGCTGTGTATAAACACACAATCGTCTATGTAAGTTCCATACCGTATAGTAATTTAACGTTTAGCATCAATGTCTCTGAAAGGCACATCTTCATCGTGAGCCATCCTGCGCAGTATACTCCGCACTGCGGAAGCATGTGCAATACTACAGCCTCCACAGATAGCCTCAAAATCTATAATCTCGTGTTGATTCATTGCCTCGGCTTACTCGTCCACGTTAGCAAGCTCAGCATACCGATTCCCTAATCCGCAAAAGCACTGCTTGGATCGTTCAGACCCCGTATCCTCTGATCCTTTTCTACCCAACACATCCTCCATCGCCCAGGCAATACGCTCCGCTCCAAGCCTCGCTCCCTCGAGATTGGCAGCACCGGGTCCCAGGCGAAGGGATCCCAGCCGGCCCGTCAAGAAAAGTGGTACATTCGACTGCCACATCAGGTCATCCGTGATGCAAGGCAATCCCTGCTTGGTTTCAATCGGATATTCACGGTTCATGCGTTGGAGCAATGGGAGCTCATTTACATCGGCCTGCATGCCTGTTGCAAAGTATATATAATCAATGCGAGGAAGGTCAGGGATCGGAGGATCTGTCGTAAGACGCCATGTGCGCGAGGAGGCGCAGTACTCCTTGCCGCAGATGACGGTGCGTGCGTGTATAGAAAGTCGATGGGCTGCCACATGTTGCTTCAGAATCTTCTGATACCGTGGCGTGATACTGCCGCCATTACGCGCGGCTTTGATCATCTCAAGGCGTTCTTCGTCCGTGTCTGCGGACCAGAATGCCGCCTTTTCAAAGTTCTTGAACTTGCCCATCCAATTTAATGCGAGGTCGAAGTGCTTGACTAGTAGCCATCTGGTCAGCATCCCCCACTTCTGAGTCTGCATGGATGGATGTATGGATCATAAAGTGAGGCTATGTAGCCTGCCTACTTACCTTTAAAATCCGACCTCAAAAGAAACCACACTTTGGTCACCCCTCGCCGAATGGCCATGTCCACCACCTGCGCTGACGAGAGTCCACCCCCAACAACCACAACGTTCGTCTCCTGACGTTGCTTAATCTTGGCCTTCACATTGATACTCGGGAACATGCGGATCTCCGTGCTATGACAAGCACCTTGCTCCTCATCACCGGACAGCTTGAATGGAAGTATCTTCGTCCTTCCCGGGCCAATAGCCAGCACCACCACACGACTATAGAACCGATTACCTTCAGCCGTAGTAACAGTGAAAATCTTGTCAGACGGCGATAACTCAGGATGATAATCGTAGGAGATATCGGTTACTTCGCACTGCCTGATCAATCCCGGGGCGTCCAGCCCATACCGCGATACAATGCTCCCACAATAATCTTCAAACAAGTCCGTCGACGGTGAGAAGTAATCTTTCCGATCTCTTTCATCAATTTCAACCTCACCAACGGCCCTGATGTCCATATAGTTAGCAAAACTGAATGACGAATCACTGTATGTATACAATGAAAAGATAACTTACTGCGCCCTCGACCTCATCTTCTTCTTCTTATGCTTACTCAACTCCTTTCCTACGCAGCCCGAAATCTCCCATAAATCCCTCTCCCTCCTCACCTCCTGCGTATATGCCAACATGCCATCCCGATCCCTCGGATCCACATGAAAGAACATAGGACTCCTCAACTGCTCAATCTCCAATGTCTTAAACGCTCGATTCCACCTCTCCATCCACCTGTCCCCGGAGCTATCCAACACGAGCGTAGAAATGCCCCCATTATCTCCTCCCTTCCCCATATACACTCCCTCGTCAGACGAAACAGACGAAGACAACGACGGCGGGGAAGTCCCAGAAGATGAAGATGAAGAAGAAGACGAAGATCCCCGTCGAGCATGATGATAATCCTTCTTGTCTTCATAACTTCGCCACTTCTCCGCCTTCACGCCCTTCAGTTTCCCACGGTGTGCCTGTACCAGCGCCATTCGACCACTGTGCTTGTTGATCCAGTGGTAGCGTTGGTGTTCGTCGTCTGTGAACATGGCCGAGGGGGTTTCTTCGCGGAGTCGTGCGGCGACTGCTAGGCCGCAGGGGCCGGCGCCGATGATGAGGACATCGAGGATGTCGGGAAAGGAGGAGCATGGTGATGGTGTTGTGGTTTTGCCTACCATGTCTGGCTGGGTTGATGTATGTATGTATGTATATAATGTGGGAATGGTGTTGTGGAGGTTTCGCAGGGCGTGGTTGTAGTATAGTACAGTAGGTTGACTGATTGAACGATTGATTGATTGCTTGCTCAAATATGTGCGTGTAGCAGGGTTTATATTCGACTACTATAGATATAGAGGGCGCGTGCTCATCACTCCCCCGGGTACTTGAATCCCCCAAGGTCCTTGTCGCCCAATATGGCAAGTCGGGATCATCGTTAGTATTGATATGTGCTTCAGACGGCGAGATGGGCTCGGGGACCTTGGAGGCAATTGCGGAGCATGATCTGCTAGGGTTTATATCATGGTGAGTGACTTTCGACGCTAGCGATAAATTGCTCTACACAGGATACTATGGAATAATGCTCGATTTTGACAGTTGGAATGACATTACATTACTATAAGACAAAAGATATATAACAACAAACGTAATTAGCAGCAATGAGAAACCTGTCTCCGCTAGAATTATCGTATAGTATTATTTGTGCCACTTTTTGGGTCTGGGCTCCGTCGTCATTGCACGGGAACGAGGAGCTCCTCCCCCTTCTCGTCGATGCCAGGCATCCTGAGGCCACACCCAGCCTCGCACGCGCTTGGCATCACGGCGCTCCCCAATCTGGGGTTCGGGAATCCATTTGTCTTTTCCTTCTGGTAGAATGCGCTGTCGGGTCAGAGCGCCTGGTCCTCCCACGTTGAGGTGGGCAGACGGTTGCGACGGCAGGGGAACCGATTTAGAAAGCATCAGCAAGAAGTACAAAGCCAGACTGGCGGTCATTGGCACGTCCAGATCATCGGAATCCGAAATTGGGTAGCTATCCAGTACGGGAGACTGGCTCGCCAAGGAACTGTCGCTGGATGGAGTGGGCGAATGCGGATAGTCATAAGCATTGGAATATGGCCCTGAGCCGTGCCTATGCTTGTTAATCGCGAGCTTTGTTGGAATCGGCGCAGACAATTCCAGGAAACCAAAGTAGGGCACATCATCGCCCTCGTCACAACCTGCCCGCGCACACACGAGCTCGATCTCGGTAAGGATGAACCCGTAGCGGCAGGAATGCTCGCGCATGCATCGTTGCAGGTGTGCCAGGCCGTTCAGATACTCCACCCTGCGGTGAGGCGCTTCGTTGCGCATTCCCGTGTTCCAACGGTCGAAGGTCTTGACAATACCAACAAGCCGTCCTCTTGGAACGCCTGAACTTGTACGTTCGGTGTCTGACGAATAGTTGGCAAGAAAATGCGGCCCGCCATAGTTCTTATTAGGTGACCCTCGCGGAATAGGAACAGCGTAAAGGGACAAGTGATCTGGGCCTTGCGAGACTGCTAAGGCAGCATTGATACGAGGCGCGTAGATGTCTCGGATGACACTGACTAGAGCTGGCTCGCAATCTGGGGACAGATGAGAGCTCGGAAGGATATTGAGAGGCGTAAGATGCGAGGGGATTGCGGTTTTGAGAAGCTTCGGAAGTCCACTGATAGAGTTGAACGTGGCCAGGGAGAACGAAGTCCAACTGCGCAGGTTCCGAATGTCCCACCAAAAGTAATCGTGCAAGCCTCGTGTTGGAATAACGTTCACGTTGCGCACCAGGTTGATTGCTTGTGTGGGGGTAGTAAGGTACGAGAGCAAAGTGGTTGAGTGGGAGTTCGTCCTCTCGGTCTGGTGAACGAGGCCGATGGGAGAGCATTGTGCACTCGACGCTCGCACGTACCCATATGGTGAGCCAGGAAGCATCAGCGGTACCTGCACCGGAGGCCACACTTTGGGATAGTATGGCTCAGCTGGCGAGTGTGGCGCATAAGGCGGATACACTATGATGTCGGGTGTGACGGGCGTAGCTGGTGTGGTAGGGGAACTCTGAGGTTGAGAGGCGTATCTGAGTACCTGCCGATATGCTGGATATCCGCAGTGACTTGTTCTTGGATCCTCAACGTTGGAGGCAGATACTGATCGAGCGTGCGCGCTCGTCGCCTTGCGCTTCTGCGACGGCGTTACACTCACGGGAGACGACAATGCTGAGCCATTGCGGGTGGTATACTTCGGCAACGCCACCACCGGGGATGCCATAGGAATGCATCCCGTGGCCTCAGCAGCAGCCCGATGGCTTGACCGACGGTTGGAAGCAAGCGGTAAAGAGCCAGGAGGATTGCGTGTATTTGACAGCACCCGCCGTTGACGTTGCGATCCACTGGTGGGCGGAGGCTCAATCACAACATCTTGGGGCCTTATCTTCGGAAGAAGAGTAGGCCCATGATGGTGCTGCGGGGGCGAATCAACTATAGGACTGGTGGCCGATGTGATGGCAGACCAGGGCGATGAGTTGTTGGAGTAAACGGAAGAATCAGAAGCGTTGCGGCTATGCCCCGTTCCACCATATTCTTGCAGATGCAATGCAGGAGGCGTAGAGGGTCGGTAATAAGAGTAACCCACGGACATTTTGTTAGATTAAGTCACCGAGTGTCTAGGAGGATATAGATCAAAACAAGATTGTGCCGACTGATAGCTTGGGGAAAGTCCAGCTTCCCGAAACGTATCAAACAGGAAATGCTCGCGTGAGAAGTTAAAGTCAAATGAAGTGAAGAAAGATATGCACTTGGCCAAAGCAGATGCAATGTTGTCGAGTTCGATTGTCTTTGTGAACGACTTCGCTGAACTGTGGCATATCCAGACTGGAGAACGGTTGGATATTAAATGTTCTCCAGCCTGGGGCCTATGAGTCCCTTGATCCAAAAAAAGATACAGAAGCAATCGAACTACCTGCAGGGACATGAAACAGAGATGGCTCCATTGCGACAGCCAGTCGCTAACCGTACTAGGAATACATGATGGAGATGGTAGGACCATCGACACAGGGATGTCGATATCCGCTTGGATGATGTGCAGAGTAAGCGATCCTAGGGCAAGCGAAAGCGTTTCATCGACAGTCGCGCGTCAAAAAGTTTCTATATTTGACATCTTCTTCACTTCTTCAGATCTGAACCAGGCTGTCGGTAGTCTATTCCGACGATGGTTCGTCCGGAGTCTGCATAGGATCTATATTGGGCAACATTGGGTGTTTCGTCTATTCTGGGTGTTTTTAGCTAGATCGATGGGTTCCCGCAAAGGCGTCACGCCTGGGGAATCTATTAGTCGGCGGCAAGCAGGTGTTTGAGGTGAAAAAAAAAAATAAAATAAAATAAAACGCAAGTGACTGGTACAGTTGTACGGCGTGTAGTGCTTGAGGGGGGTGTCGCTGTAGAGTTAGCCGCCGAGGTTTGATAACAGGGCCTGGGGGAGCCGCAGCCCACTTAACGGACATTGGCTATTGTAGTCGAAGCTCGCAGATTGCAATCGAATCCTAATCAGTCGATGCGATACTCTCAAGCCCAGAGAGGTTCTAAGAATATCCCCGCCTGGATGTGTCGATAAATCAGAGGTCGCGAAGGTCGTCACAGTAGGCGCCGGCCATGACCCTGGACGGCGTCTGGACGGCGTCAGGACGCCTCAGTGGCTCTTTCCCTGTTGACAGCCTGCAACCTGCTTGAGCTTTCTCCAAATGGACCAATCACAGTAATTTCAGAAGAACTTGGGTGCTTACTGTGTGATGAAGTTTGGTTGTAGATGGGTCAGACAGAGATTAACAGACACTGTAAACGGAGAGTCGGCGGGAAGTAAAACAATAGAGCGACCTTGTAGCTCGAGCTGCTGCTATTCTTGGTTAAATTTAGTTTCATGCCCATCGAAAAGTCCCTGAGCCTAACAGCATGCCGTATCTGTTTTCCAGTCCCTTAGGTGCTCGGGTCAATCAGTGCAACTTGCAACAGGTGAAGGTGCAAGAAGAACGCGCCACTCTTTGCAACCATGTCACATGACATGGTATCGTACAATAAGCGATCAACAATCCAATAAAAGTAGAGGGAAAAGCTTTACAGTTACTCAAGTTCCACGTCTTAATTAGCCATATTATTATCATTGTCCTTGCATGACTCCTGATGAGTCTGGAACTATCGGTCATCGGCTTATATAACTGTATTCCAGCTCCCGTCTGGACAAGAGGTTCTCCTCACTGAGAGGATACATGAACAACGTATGAAACATTAAGAGTCAAGATAAGAGGAGCAAAGCAGACCCGGAAAATGGTGGGAGCAATCCGCTGCCCCCGAGCTCTATTAAGGCGAACCACAAATAAACAATGCGCATGCTGAAGGGAATCTAGTAAAACCGTCTAAGCAACCGGTCATGTCCAAAGAAGTAAGGTCGAAAGCAAGTCCATCATATACTCGTCATAATTCATGCCTTGACATCGTACTTGCGGCGGAACATATCGTCCACCTCAGTCAAGTAGTAGGTACCAGGGTAGAGAGTCTCCGTGCTGCCGGAAGGCTTGAAGTTCTTCTTGAGATGAGCATGCTCACGCAGGGCACAGAACTGTAAGCAAATGTTAGCAGCTAATCATAATGAATGTCGAGGCGCATGGCAAGGATAGGTCGTTCCAGCTACTTACATCAACGTAGGACTGGGGAGGGAGAACGTTGCGGTCGCTAAGACGGTTCTTGAGATCGAGCTTCTCCACCAGGCTGGACACGTCTCCGACAATCTTCACGCTAAGCAGGGAGCTGGCAAGACCACTGCCGTAGGAGAAGAGACCGATACGCTTGGGCTCGCTAGCATCGAAAGAGACGTGGGAGATCAAGCTAGCCAGACCAGCCCAAACAGTGGCAGTGTACATGTTACCGCAGAGAGTGGCCACCTCAAGGGCGGGCTTGACACGCTCAGCGAAGCGCTTCTTGGTCAGACCCATGAAGGTCTTCTCCACGTTCTTGTCAGTGAGGGAGGTTGCGTAATCCAAATCACGGAGCTCAGGAGCCACTTCGGCGAAAGCAGGGTGGGTGGGGTTCGTAAGGTAGTCGTTGTACAGCATACGAGCGAAGGACTTCTGCACCAGCTTGCAGGTAGGGGCGTGGTAGCAGAGGTAGTCGAAGCGGTCCAAGGCAGTCTTGGAGTCGTCCTGGGCGGTGCCGTTGGTACCGTTCTGGACCTTCTCCTTCAAGGTCTTCTCACGAGCATTGTAAGCCTTGTAGCAGGCGTCGACTGCCTCAGTGTAGCATCTGAGGGAGAAGTGGCCGTCCACGACGGGGTACTCGCTGGTCAGGTCGGGCTTGAAGAAGTCGTAGGCGTGGGTGACATAGGAGGCACGAAGACCAGGCTCGAACACAATAGGGGCGTCGGGACCGATCAGCATGGCGACACAGCCAGCACCACCGGTAGGGCGAGCAGCACCCTCGGCGTACAGGGCAATGTCACCGCAGACGACGACGGCATCTCTGCCATCCCAGGCAGAGGACTCGAGCCAGTTGATGCTGTTGAAAACAGCGTTGGTGCCACCGTAGCAAGCATTGACGTTGTCAACACCCTCAACGTTGGTGTTTCCGTGAGGGGCCAGAAGCTGCATCAGGACGGACTTGACGGACTTGGACTTGTCCAGCAAGGTCTCGGTACCGACCTCCAGGCGGCCAATGGAGTTGGGATCAATGTTGTACTTGCGGAGAAGGGAGGAGAAGGTGGTCAGGGCAATGGAGTAGATATCTGCCGACAAATGCACATTAGCATTGCCACGCAACCATGACATGTAGACCATGTTTGTCAATATTCCTGAAACATACCTTCACGGTCATCACAGAAGCTCATCTTGGTCTGACCAAGACCAATGGTGTATTTGCCCTCGCTCACGCCATCGAACTTCTCAAGTTCGCTCTGGTCGACGCACTAGATATTACGAGCACGTGTTAGAATGTAGCTCAAAATCGACAAGCAGGAGAATTGAGCTGCGTGGCAAGAGGTACGAACCTGACGAGGGAAGTAGACCTCAATGGCCTTGATACCAATGTTCTGAGGACGGGCAGCCATGGTGATTGTGTAAAGGAGGAGGGGTAAATATTAAGCGGAAAGTGGGACAGTAAAAGTAAAGACACTAAACACTCAAGAAAGAGAGCTATTGAGGAGGATATGAGGTATGGGAGGGAAAAGGGGGAATCGAGAGAAATTGATTAAGAGAGAAAGGAGAAGATTTTGTTGGAAGAGAGAAAGAGAAAAAAAGAGGTGCAGAGAAGGTGAAAGAGGAGAGTATAAGTAGTGAAGCTCACGATATACTGTGAGGGTCCCCCCGAGTCCAGCGGGCGAACGGTTTCCCAGGTGGTCACTGACCATCGGCCGGAGGCAAAAGAAAAAAAAAGCCCAACTGGGCCGACCCCCGTTCCTACTATGCAGCCAGACAATACTTAATGGATCAGCTATGGAGTAGTGTGCTTCTAGTGCGTGGCCTGGTGGGGCCGTCTGGCTCGGTCTGCGAGTTGTGGTTGGTCGACGCCCTGACCTGCCCTGGGGTGCCTGAGGTTGTCCCGGGCGATGTTCTCGCAGTCACGCCGCCTCAGATCTATAGTATAGATGGTATCTGGAGTATAGAGGTCACGGCGCGACACATCAACAGCTTCATTCCACGATACACCATTTCTTCCCCATGACTGGGGCAGGAAAAGGGGTCGAAATTGTGGATGGGGAGTTTCACCGGAAAGGACTCCAACTCAAAACGATCCACCTCCTAATTTCCACAATTGTTGAGAGGGAGAAAATCTGATGGTGTCCAGGATCTGGTATACGCCGTACTCTTCATCCTATGTCCCGAAAACGGGGGAACAGGATACGGCTGCCTCCAACCACAGCTCTCACACACCAACGCATCATTGCACAACCTAGCTCCAAATGGTCTTACCGACAGCTCATCTTGCTCCGGGTGGTTGATTTCTTTTTGGTTCTTCCTTTTCACCGACTCTTGCCCGCCATGTTCTGTCATATGGTCGGTATCTCAACTCACCCTAACTAGTAGTTATACATCCGCCCTCGATCAACACCGACCCATGTTTTTCTTCCACAGTTGGCCAACATAAGCATGGGGATTCGATCTCCACGCCATCATAGGGGATCACTGCTGCAATATTTCCCTACCTACGACAATGCAGCTCAACTGCAGACACATGATGTAACCCGCAATTTGCAGTTCTGTCCCCCGGTTGCCAAGCACTTTAACGCGGCATTGGGATGCGTTCCCTGGTATCCTTTGTCTCTCCCCTGCATCCCGACCATTGATTGCCCATGACGACAAGCCTGCTTACGAGGGAAACTCCGTCTGGGCTCGGAGTATCTTCACGCGGCTTGTTTCTGATCAGACGGTCAATAGACTACACGGGATAGGCTTGTCCGATGGTGTTGCCCGAACCGTAGGCTTTCAGTGTCGCATGCCCCTCGTCTTCTTCCTTTTTTCCCACTCTCTCCTCCTAGCATGGCTCAGTAACTCAGTCGAATTAATTACCAGACAAAAGTAGTCACCTGAGAACTATAGTGCGCTTGCAGTGACATCTACGTATAAAGTGTAAGTATGTTAGCTCCAAGTCCCGTTCTTCGACACCTGCATACGCCAGATACCAAACAAACGGGATGAGGCAAGCAAGCAATATCAGAAAGACACCTCTCTCAATAAGACCCAATTCCGACCGAATCTAGTTCCGACCACATCCACCCGGTATAGCCTGGCCGTGGGGTGGAACAGTGAAACAAGTTGAGGGATTAATCAATCTTATCTTGTGGAGCTTTTCGGTGCCATTGCTGTAAACGAGCCTCCATCTTGCCGAGACTCACAGGCACAAGTAGGGTCCCAGTGGGTTCCGATGTGGAAACAGGAAAGAGGCAAGAACAAGCCCTCCAGTGAAGATTATACCCGATCTTTGGCCGTACTCATCGGGCGCGAAATGGGTCGAGAGACACTCAATAGTCGTTGACGAGAATCCCACATTCTCACACCAATTTGTCTATATTTTAGTAGTAGGCTGCCTGGTGGATAGCAATGGCAGGAAGATCCACCATCATACAATTGGTTCAATTCTTTCATTCTCTCTCAATTTCAGTCACTGGCGCCGAATGACATTCTCGGGGCTGCAGTTGTGTGGTAATTGAGAAACAAAAAGATATCTGTTTGAAACGTTACCAACATCTAGATTGCGTGTGCTGCAGATGCTGTGAACCGCAGTGGAGAGCAAGGGACCACGTCAAGCAATGATGTCGGGCATTTGATCAAGTAGAGGAGTAACTCAGTAAACTCAATAAGCATGATCAAGAGCCTTGCGGCGTTTATCTAACGATGGGACTTGCCAGACCATAACATAGTAGTTGGTAGTGCATATTTGACGCAGGATGTTCAAATTGTTCTCTGATGCTCTACCGGTGAGCTACTAGTAGACAGTAGTACCAAACCAGGTGTGCATCGTAGTCTTACTAGTAGTATTCGGGTGGTATTATTGACAGACCGGCATGTTGATGTTGAACAACTGATCAGGATATATATATTAGCCATACAATCCGCTTCTGAGTTCTTCTTCAATACTTAGTACTTGAGATCCTTCTCTCTACGAGTATCATTACTAATTGTGCTGACACTTCCTTTCATTTCCTAGTACTACTTGGAGTACCATGACCTAGTAGTAGTTGATGAAGTCAAGTTATATACTGTTCCTGGTCCTACTAAACTGTCAATGAGACGGGCAGCGCATCTCGATACGATATGTATGGCCAGCGTCGCTGTATGTGTCTAATTTTCACTTCTATCAGTTGTGAAGCTCCCTTCTCTACTTCCTCCCAATTCAACCAATACCTACCTCATCCTCATCATGACCGGTTGCAATCCATTCAATATGACCGCTGGACATGTGGACAAATGGCCGGATTAAATGGATGATTACATATCAATCGGTCGGGAGAAATCTGTTCCAGAACCCTTCTGCCTGCGGAAGCCGAGCCGTGGCCCCGACCAGCAACTCCCTCGACTGCGCCACGCGTAAGTAGCCTCAATGTCCCCCCAAGTCAGTTCGAACTGACGGGCGGTCCGGGGAACCGAAGTGAGTTCTCACTCACTACCTACTCGAGATCTGACACTGCGATTCGACTACTGACCATCCTCGTCCGTGTTCAGAATACCTTATCACACCCCCCCTTTTCTTTCACCTTCAACCCCTTAGTATATCCCACACTCTCTTTATCACCACCCTCGTCGTTCGTTCCCGCCCCTCCGATCGGGAGCATGGCTGCATTGGCTGTCACTCCTTTCCCATCCAGATCATGATCCCGCTTAGCCCGGTATCTGTGATACTACCCAACTCGCACGGCTCTCGGGAGCCCCGTATCTCCCGCCATGGGCAACGACAATAAATTCGAATATGAAGCCCTCCCAATCCCCTCTTACGAAGAGGCCATCGGCGCTCGTCCGGGTTCCTCTCGATCGCACCTCGATTCTTCCGAAGAAGTGAGCGACAACACCGAAAGACAAGGCTTGCTCCAGCGCGGTCCCCAAACCGGAGCCCGCGGAGAGACTAGACCTCATGGATACCACCCTCCCACCGTCGAGTCCGCTCGGAATAGCCTCGATGACCTTGAGTCCGGGTCTGGATCGGATAGGGGCTCGCTCGAGGAGTTACAGCGGGAACTGGCTCAGATGGACGTGGAGGACGCTGGTCAGCAAACGTCGTCTCAACGCTCTCGCCTACGGTCCCGGTTTTCCAAGCGATTCAACGATCTCACCCGTACATTATCTTCATTCAATCTACCATTTCGCCGTTATTTGCCAAGGTTGCCAAATTTCAGGTTTACTGTTCACCTAGACGAAGCTCGATCGGGCTTAAAACACAATGGTTGCATGATCATGTTGCGTGTCTTTGGATTGCTCCTAGTTGTCACCATTGTGTACATCTTCTTCATTTCCGACCTCTTCAGCATGAACAACCGTTTCATCATGGGCCAATCTTACAGCGCCGCATCCGTGGAGAACTTCGTCCAGGGTCATATCAATGAGACTAGTATTGCGGAAAATCTGAAGAGGTTGACTGCGTACCCTCATATTGCCGGTACGGAAGGCAGTTTTGTCCTGGCGGAATGGGTGGCATCGGAGTTCAACAAGGCCAATTTTGACGAAGTTGAAATGGAAGAGTTCCAAGTATACTTGAATTACCCCCAGCAGGACGGTCGGAGGGTGGCGATCGTCGACCCTCCCGACCTTACCTGGGAGGCTACTTTGGAAGAGGATAACGAGCAGACTTTGGTTTTCCATGGCCACTCGAAGTCGGGGAACGTCACTGGCCACCTCGTCTATGCAAACTACGGCTCCCGAGAAGATTTTCAATATCTGAAAGATCAAGGAGTTGCCCTGGATGGCTCCATAGCGCTGGTCCGTTATGGTGGGTCAGAGAGCGATCGGGCCTTGAAGGTCAAAGCCGCAGAATTAGCCGGTGCAGCTGGTTGTATTATATATTCCGATCCGGCTGAGGATGGCTTTGTCCGCGGTCCTGCCTTCCCCGAGGGACGCTACATGCCAGCAGACGGAACACAAAGAGGCGCTGTCAGTTTGATGTCATGGGTGGTTGGTGATGTACTCTCACCAGGGTTCGCATCGACTCCGGACGAGAAGAAGAGACTCAAGCCAGAGGAGAGCCAGGGATTGACGGCTATTCCTAGCATTCCTCTTGCCTGGCGCGATGCCCAACGGCTCTTGCAGGTGCTGAAGGGCCACGGTTCGAAGGTACCGGCCAAGTGGGTTGGCGGTGTCCCGGACGTGAATCAGTGGTGGACTGGGGACGCGTCGTCCCCCACCGTTAACCTCATGAACTTGCAAGACGAGGTAGAAAGACAGCCAATTTACAATGTGGTTGGGAGGATCATCGGTTTGGAACAGCCAGAGAAGAAGATCATTGTCGGAAATCACCGAGACTCGTGGTGCTTAGGAAGTGCGGATCCAGGGAGTGGCACGGCTGTGTTTCTCGAGCTCGCTCGGGTTTTCGGGGAACTGCTGACATTTGGCTGGCGCCCTCTACGCACCATCGAGTTTATCAGCTGGGATGCTGAAGAGTACAATCTTGTTGGATCGACGGAACACGTTGAAAAGGAATTGCAAGCCCTTCGCGAGAACGCATATGCCTACATCAACGTCGATGTTGGTGTAAGTGGCAAAGAGTTTGACGCCTCAGGAAGTCCGCTCTTCGAGAACGTCATTATGCAGATCCTAGCTCGCATTTCGGATCCTAACAGCAATGAAACGCTCAAAGATCTTTGGGAGAAGAAGAAGAAAAGACTTGGACCTCTTGGCGCTGGTAGCGATTACGTCGCTTTTCAGGACATCGCCGGAACGTCCAGTGTCGATTTTGGATTCATCGGCGAACCCTTCCCCTACCACAGCTGTTATGAGAATTGGGACTGGATGACTAAATTCGGTGACCCTGGGTTTCAGTATCACAAGGTTCTGGGCCAGTTCTGGGGTCTGTTACTTCTGCAGCTCGCAGACAGCCCCATCCTGCCTTTCGACTTGGAGGCATATGCGGCGCACGTTGGTGGCTATATTTCTGGCCTGGAAAATTATGCTAAGTCAAGGAATGTCCCAGTCGCCGATAACCCACCTCAAAACGCTGCTCGCGATGCTTCTGTGACCTTCAAACCCTTGTATGAAGCAGCAGCGAAATTCAAGGACGATGCGGCCCATTTTCAGGAATGGGCTAGGGTCTGGCATGATGCTGTTTGGGGAGCTGGTGGATTCGAGAACAACGTTATTGCCGTTCAGCGGCTGGCACATAATACGCGGATGGCTCATTTCGAAACCCATCTTCTTGACGACAGGCCAGATGGCGGCGTAAGTGACTTAAAGGTTTTCTGTATGGAACAAAGACTAACCGCACATGAATAGGTTCCGAATCGCACACAATTCAAGCATGTCATCTTCGGCCCTGAACTGTGGTCCGGCTATGATCCTACTCTCTTCCCTGCCATCCGAGACAGCATCGATTCTGGCAATTGGACGCTAACTCAGGAGTGGATTGACCGGGTCTCCAACGTCATCAGCGACGCGAGCAACCACCTCGTCCATAAGGACTGATTATTCCATTGGACTGCGGAAATCCCTCCTCACTTCTTCCCAAACGACTTTCTGCTTCAGTCTATCTTCCTAGGCTTTCCTTCTGCCAGATGACGACCCGATACTGTCATAAACTCGACACCCGCTTTATCACCATCATCTCCCGACTCTGCACAGTATACCTCCATAGCTCTTGTCTCTTGTGTATCCTCCTTTTGCGCAAAAGATTCCCTCCCTTGGCATTCGCTGTCCCTTGATAGACGGGCATTGACGAGCCCTCTTCTTTCCTACCAAGCCTTATATTCATGCATCTGTGTCACGTCCTGCCTATCGAATCACATATCTTCTTGTATCTAGCCACCCTGATCCCCCACGGTCCGGGTTTCTTATGCGTCCATCTACCACTACTGTCTTTTTATCTTTTCGTCTTTGTATCTACATTTAGGAGTTTGTCTGCCTCGGTGCTTGCTTTTGCACCTTGCTGTGAAATTATGGTGCATTCGGAGTATATCAACTACTACCACTACTACTAGTCAATGACAAGATTTGTTCTTCGGTTTCCTTTCCCTTACTCCCCTTTGTTCATTTCCGAATAACATCAATCACCTCACGCCGCATTAGTCCGTTCATTATAACACTAAAGAGCAAGTAGCTCTTACCCGACTCGTCATATTCCTCAAAACTACAACGTCCTGCAACCTAAAATACACACCCGTACTGAAATACAATACATACATCATGCCCAAATCAATTCTTATGTATGAGATGATTCCGACATAAATCCCACTAACCCCGAAGTAGCCAAATAGGTCGTTGCCATTATGAGTTTATTGAGTACTACAATGTACTAACCAGTCTCACTATTACATGATTTTTTTTTTCCCTCTAAAGGAGAAATTATTACTTGCGATATTCTCCATAGTTACCAGGACTACGTAGATGAACTTGAATAGAACTCTGAAACTCATAATAGGTGCGTCATTCGCTGACTTATATTGGCCGTTCCCCATGTATCCTTTTGTCTCCATCACGTGCTGTTTTATTTATTTTTTATTTTATTTTATTTTTTTTTTCCAATTTCTTTGGTAGAAATCAACTATATCCTACATTCACGTGCGTGCTGCACACATTGCCATTGCAGTCAGCTAGCTACATCCCCGTTGGAAGGAGTCGAAGAAGTAATAAGAGAGACGAAGTGGAAAATTCAGGATCCAAGGACAGTAGCGGTCAGGCGGAGGGCATTACTATGCGGGGGAGAATAGAACAGGAGTGCTGGAGAAGAAACGCATCGCAGACCACGGCGGCCATAGATGGAAGAAGTAGATTGAATGGTGCTCAGAGAGAATAAACAATAAAGGCTATAAGATAAGGAAGAAGAGACAGCCAGGCCCTCATCCCACATACCCATGCATGCGCCGTGTTATGTATTAGTCAGTCAAACCCAGATTTTATATACAGTACATGTTCGGAAGACAAGGAGGAATCAGAAGGGTAGAAAGGCGACGAAAATAGAATGGAAACGTATTAAATATGCATTATCCCGGTTTCGCCTTTTTTTCGTGGTCATGGGCTGTATGCAATGTGGAGCCGGAAGATGGTTCCTTTGCATGGCTCTATAGGACAGTTCGCGTGGTTTTGGGTGGGGAGAAATGATGTGCAAGAGATGATGTGCTTGTGGTTGGATGTAGTAGGATATCTGCTTTTGGAGATGAATGAATCGAGTAGCCGGAGCCTTCGGAATTGTAAAGAACCGAATACGGAGGAAGATAATACCTCCGTCAGCGCAAGTCAGGACTGACTCATGATCAGTATGGAGGATATACACCATATTTCCATTCCTTCTCAGGCTTCCGGTGCGCTGCTTACTTGCGGAAACTCTCAACTCCCAGCGTTGGTGTTTCAACCATGCGATCGCAGGGCACACCTTCATCGCGTCTCCGGGCGAAGAAGCTATCACATTCGGATACAATCTGTGCCCATTCCGCAAGAGCCCTACCTGCGTATTTACTGGCGGCGAGTTTGTCGTTCATCGCAAGACTGATATCAAGATCATTGGACTGCTTTTCCGACTCCGTAGTGTCGTCTGTTCGAGCTCCTTGTTCGTCCGACTCGTGTGCACCCTGCGGGTCATAACTCTCATCGTCGTCGTCTCCCTCCGCCGCTGAAACGTATTCGGACGACGTGTCACACTCATCCCGCTTAATCAGAGATTTTCGGAGCTGCAGATGCAGCTGCGACCCCACAGGAAGACAAGGCGTGTAGAGACGCTTGTTCTTGCTAGGCCATTGAGGCCGGTCCATCCATTCTAGTGAGAATTTGAACGAGTAGGGCTGGTGTGCAGTCTTGGGCCGACTCAGCTCCCCAGACTGGTTCTGAGGCCGCCAATTACTGTCCAAGGGTTTGTCTGCAGATGCCACATTCTCGGAGCTGGCAGACTCTGACTCGTCAGAACTGCTGGAAGAGGATGCCTCCCCGTTAGTCTTCGAGTTAGAAGAGCCACCGAACATGGCTTTGAGGATGCCCCATTTCCGCTTAGGCGCGGGCAGGGATTCCAACGATTCCGCTTTCGAGGAAGCATTGCTACTGGAGAAGGCGGACGTTTTCTCTGGTGGAGCTGGAGGAACAACGCGATCGAACGATACGAAGAAGTTCGATGGCGACAACTGATTATCGCATCTGATGATGATAATCCTCCGGCCTGGTGCTGGCGTGCACGGTGCAGAAGAAAGCGGTGTGGTGAGTTCTTCGTCGGATTTGGCCTGAAAAGCAAGGTAGTATTTCCAAGTGCGCTGCAGTCGGTTCCAGAGCGTCTCATATATCGTAGTGTCTAGAGACGTAGGCTCATCGTTAAACCTCCCCAGCCTCCAACACAATAGACGATGAAAATATGCGCGAACCATTGGACTCCAGTGACTAAAGTAGTGGTAGAAGATAGATTCTTCCAGGAGGAATCGCAAGCAAAGGTCGGCTTTTCTTTCCTCTGAAGCAGTCCACGTGCTCCAGATAGCAAAGAGAAAAGAGAACACCCGGACTTCAGTGAGAGAATTGTGACTTTGCATCATCTGATGGCAGACTTTCAGCCAGAATTTCCAGTCGAACAAGTCATTCTGAATAGAATGAGAATATCGTACTATGATAGGAATAGCCTCTTCCACAAAGTCGCATAGGAGGAAACAAGCATTATGGTCGAACAGCGACGTCTTCTCCGCAGCTGCTCTCATGATGGTACAGAATGATTCAGCATACAGCAACCTTGCGTGGTTCGGCTCGAGCGAAGATTCCGAGAGAAAATCCCGAAGCAGGATAATCAAGCGATTCTCAGCCATCAAACGATGACTATTCGCTGCCCCCAACGGAAGTGCCGAGACTGCCGCATCGGTTCCTTCTATGAAATCATCGAACGTGACCGCAGCAGCCGTGTGAGTGGTTTCCTGCATTTGCGGAACCGATTGCTTGTAGAGGGTGTCCTCAAGAACAACTAGGAGCTGCGAGTGAATCGGCAGTAAACCTGGTGCCAGGATCCGCTTCGCCTTGTCAAGATCCGGCGGCAGCGCATCGGCGTACAGAACGTGAATGTACTTGACGAAAACGAAGAAAAGATCCGTATCCCGGCCACTCCATCGCGAAACCCACGGGCTCTGCCAGGGGATTTGAACAGTGCTCAAAGGTACGTCAGGCTTTTGACGAAGGTATCGCACTAGAGCCGTATGGGCGTGAAAAGCAAGCGTTCGCAAGGCTGCGGGGAAGTTTAGAGCAAGTTCCTGGGTTAAAGCTTTCGTGCCACTGCTTTTGTCGAGATTTGACTGGGCAAGTACGCGCCGGAAAATGCTAGGAGGTGTATTCCACAGCCGCACAAGAATATCGGCAACGCCAGGACAGAAGAAGAATGCATACGCACAGGCCTTGCCACAGAATGCCACTAAGCTGGCAGGCGCATGTCTCATGGACATCCTTTCAACCACAAATGACATCTGAGACAACAGGTTCTGCGTGAAAATATTCCTAATGTTGTGATGGATAGACTCGAGGAGAAAGTCGGAGCCTGACGAGCCATCCGAGCTCTCCGATATAGAAGTTGACGCATGTTTGAGCGGCTTTGGGCAACTGCTGTTTGACGGAGGAAGAGGAAAAGGAACCCTCCACTCGGGTCGAGTCATAATGCCGACGATTGCTTCCAAATATACCGGTCTATCCGTCCCGGATATGGACTGGTTGTTCTTGCCGTTGAGCATTTCCAGCAGCCCCGTCCACCATTTGTTGAGTATATTGACCCGACGATCTAGGTCCTCCGGTCTCAAGTGTTTACATGATTGATGTGGCTGGTTTCGGCTCAGAAACGGCAGAAGCGCGGATCGGATGACGTTGGCTTTCAAGGCGCTGGACTTGGCCTGAAACCTGAATGGAGACTAGGTCAACGAACGTATGCATATATGTAACTTCTTTGAGGACTCACTTCTGAAAGTCAGCCTCGAGGCCCCGGAAAACACCCCAGAGCTCATCCTTTTTCCGCGGCACGTCCACAGTTCCAGCGGGGTTCGTAGATGCCGGTGCTTTAGGCACCGGGGGTAGGACTGGCGTTGAGACATTAAGGGTTGCAGTAAGCTTTTCTAGCGAATTCTTGGCCACTAGCGATTGAGGTGAAGAACTACTGGGAGTACTTGGACTATCTGCTCGACTCTGGGTCACAACCGCGACCATCGGGCGTCGTGGTCGTTTCTGTAGGATTGTCCGCCTGCGCGCGGGGGCAGTAGGCTCAGTTTCCGCACTCCTAGGATCTGCTTGGCCGTTCACCTTGGGAGAGGTTGTTGGTGGATTGAGGGTTTGTTCCTCTGCACGTAGAGTACGAAGCCGGGAGCTTTTCCCAGAAGGCGGCGAGCTGGACACCCAGGGTTTTCGAGCCAAACTGGCCAGTCTGCCGGACATAGAGCGGGCTTTGGAGGGGCGAGCAACGGGCGACGGTGCCCTTGTTTCCGGAATCTTGGCAGGAGGAACTGGGGTTTCTGGGCCAGCAGGATCCGACACATCCTCTGTCGATACGGTAAAGCGAGAAACAGCGATCGTAGGTTTGTTTTTAGACCGAAGCGAGGTCCGTCGTAAGATGTCTTTGCCAGCAGCCACATCCTCTTTTGACGGCGACTCCGTCTGAACAGGGTGATTGAGGTCAGAGAACGTCCTCCGCAGGCCAGGCCGGCCGGACTCGGTGGCCAATAGATCCGGAAGGTGGTTGTAACTGGCGGCATGAGTCAAATGGACGTGTTCGTCATCGGAATGAGTGGTCGCGAGCTCTGGAGAGGAAGAAGACATGGTCAAGGATAGCCAATCTCGGCTATAGTTCCACGCAGAGGAAGAGCACTAGCGAGGTGTACATCTCCTCCAGCCGCAGAAGGCTGGGCAATATACTATCACTCAGACGGGAGTTGGGGAGACCAGCTCCTCCATATACAACGAAAGCCACTCCCAGAAAGATCAAATCATATACGGACCGGGTCTATTCCAGTAGCATTGAGTCGTCCGGTCACCGATGCGGAGAAAGACAGTGGGTGCGACAGGGGAGGCTTGGAATGACAGCGGCGCAGAAAGGCAGAGGAAAGGCAAGCGACCGCAGCGAGCGAATACGGCGGTTATCGACGAAGCTCGGGATGAGACTGGCTCCGAAAAGCTAAACCGAAAACATTCGACGACGCACGGCAAACTAGGGACTGAGTGTTAGCCAATGCTGGACAGGAGTAAAATGAAGAGTGCGCGGTAGATCGACGGACGGGCAGGATTCCGGCGTGAATTCGAAGTATAACTAGCGGAGGGAACGATCGTTAAGGTTGAACGAGGGGCAGGTAGAAAAGCCGGCAGGGGGGCAAATAGATAGTAGACAGGAGAGCGCAGCAGAGCTCAGACTGACTTGCTTGCTCCTTTCTGGTTTCTTTATAAGGGCCAGGGAGTGATAGAGCGGAGGAATAATGGGGAGTGAACCAGCAAACGAATGTCGGGGGATCAACGAGGGAAGGGAGCAGAGCAGGAACCAAGCGGAATAGAGTAGGGAAAAGGGTGAAAAGGAGCCGCAAGATGAGATGGGATGAACAAGCCAGCGAGAGCCAGCGACGGCCAAAGAAAGAGAGACAGAAACAGAGGGAGAGGGAGATGACGAGCAGGCCGAATGGGGCAGAGCAGATGAACTGACCGGTTTCGATAATACTTCCTCTTCCTATTACATACAAGCAAGCCCACTTCTGCTCTTCTCCTGGTGGCTTCTCCTCTCTAACCCTTGATTTAGCCCTTCAGGAACCCGGGCAGATGGGGCTTTTCTCAGACTGGAGCAGCCCCGTGAAGCTTGGCTCCAGCGATGAAGGGTATAATGATCTCACTAAGTGATTATCTTCCCTTTGAACGACGACGACGACGATGATGATGATGGGGGAGTGAACAGTGGCCTTGCGGGCGGGAAAAGTAGATGACGAGGAGAAACTGGGACTCCTTCCACGTTTAAGATGAGAAAGAAAATAAAAAGCTGTCCTATTCTAAGAGTTCAGGTTGACTTGCCCAAGTAGGCGGTCGCTTAGAATTTCTTCCTTTTCACTATTACTTTCCTAAATTTTTTTTATTTTCTTTTTCTTTTCTTATTTTCCATCTGCCTGCTTATCTGGATTCGATGGCTTGATGATGTACCCCGTCCACGCATGGAGGGAAGAAGGTACACACCGTCTGGCTTGCGCTTGGGCGGTATCGTCTCTTACAGTAAGTACCGGGTATGTATGTATGTGACTATGTATTCTATTACCATACCGCATCCGAACACCAGGCTCGCCCAGAATGAAACTCCATTGTCCGTCGAGAGATCAATTGGGACGAGGGTGGTGATGCTCATCTGATGAGATCGAGGGAAAAGAAGTGCCTGGACTTTGATATTTGTCCCCCTTTATCGCCCCCGCCTTCCTTTTTACGGAGTAGTACTTTCCTATATTTCACGAAGTGATTGAATCGTCCGGGGGCGTCCCTGGTGCTTCAGCCTCGTAGCATATACATGAGGATGGGTGGACTTAATGAGTTTGCCCCATGCAAGGCTGTGAAGAGAATTCGATAATCGCGTCATGACGAGCCCATCCTCCAGGCTGAACTTTTACTATGAATAAAAAAAGACCAAACCCCACTGTCTTGGTCCTTGTGCCTACTTAGGTTCAAGTGGTAGGTGGCTATGGTAACAAAAGGGTGGAGAGAGGGGGGTTTGGAGCATTGCGACTATTGATGAAGGAAAACTGTAAGTGTGACGGTACCATACTTACATCCCATCTCGCTGAGCTCCGGGCTCCGATCCTTCTTGAGGCTGCATGCACGTCCAACAGCAGCTTGCAGGAACAGGTTGGGTACGCAGTAGAGTTTTGGATCCTCGTCCTGGCCCCCGAGTTGGGCAATGCGAAGCGTTTGTGGGAAGGGTTGTGCTGACTCGTCCGAGGGGCGCAGTGGGTGGGAAGTGGAACATTCTCCCGCGTTATTATTAGTAGTAGTAAGTGACATGATTGTAGTTATCTATTTCGTACAGGAGGAGGGCTGGGATCTTGGCAGGACCCTGATATTAGACCCTGTTTGGTTACCATATGGGGTAATTGTGAAACACTGTGAGTAAAGCCGCGCGCACTCGACTTGGCATAGTGAATGGTTTAGTCAGGCTGGGGAGAAAGGAGTGAAGAGCTACTTAGTTACATCTAGTAGATATATTATTCAAGAGCTGTTTGTGTAGAAGGGACTTGCTATCAACCGGGGGCGTGGATGATGGATGTCTGCCCCTGCTTTGTAAGGAAAGTTAACTAAGTAGTCAAGTAAATAAGTATCTCTGGGTGAACTTGGCCTTCACCGTCCGCGCCGTAACTTACCATTCATTGTTTGTTTGGTACCACCAAATATACTTGGATCGGATCTCCAGCAGTACCACCGCAACTCAAAACCTTCAATCCAGCATCCTCTGGGAATAGTCAGGTCGCTAATCAAATCTTAATTTAAGTGGATTTCCATGATCCTCCATAAGACAGATGTGAATTCCTGCCAATTCAATCCTCCGAAGGAATGTTGTACAGCTATAAGCGGTCCACCTGGAGACTCCCGCTCTCATTCCATTTGGCCAACGTCATTCTGTTGATAACAACCGGGGGATGAAGTGGCTCAGCCAGCCATTACATCCCTGCCACCGTTTCCTGGCCTGGAGTATGAGAAATTGAGAATTACTTTGACTGACAGGCCATCGATCGCTCAATCATTTCCCAGATCGACCCTGCAGGTATGGCCGTAAGTATGAGCCCTATGTGTTGAAAAGGAGACCCGATTGCAACAACCTCATAGTGTGATGTAGACAGACAGACATATAGACCAAGACAGATTAATTATCGTATCTGTCTTTCAATCAGAAGGCTGAGCTCTGATAGTCTAGCGGTCTGGGAAAACACTCCTGGCTGGAGCTGTCATATCTCACGCTTCCCACTCACTGTAGAACAACTAACGCTAAATCCCCTGCATGGACAGATCTTACCAACACATTACTAACAACGATGATTCGTATTGCATGTTTTATAAGCCCGATGAAGAAGGACACGTTATGATCGTCTCTCAGCCCGAAGTAAGGTAGATGAAGTTGCATACCCTTGGGAAGATCAAGAGCTGTCCTATCCTTCCATCCGGTCACCGGCGCCCATGTGCACTTGACCAAATGTACCAGATGGATTTGCAACTTCCACCACACGTCGCACACTAAGGTCATCATTGCAGGAGGCGAGTTTCAATTTGCCTGGCTGTACCATGCCCGCTGTACTCCGGACAGCGGTCTCAAGTGGCGTGCTGGGATCAATCTACCAGTTATCAATCAGGAGAAATTCGGACGGTCGGATATATCAAACCCGCCCGCGCCACGGTCGCCTGAGGCCATTTTCTGCGCTCGGGGTACCCGCTTTGGCCAAACTACTCCCACTTCCACTCGTCTTTCTTCAACAACAACCCTTCCGGATTATGTTCCGAAAGGATGCAAAACATACTTGACTTGAAGAGCTTGGAGGAAAAAAGAAAAGTTCATGTGCTCAAAGTAGGTTTAATTTACAGAAGTTACTCCAGGACTCAAACAGCGGAGGATATCACATTAAGTCCATCCCATTGTCTATAAGCCCCGACTCTCCCTTATCTTGTCGGTGAAACAACAGATACCTAGTGAGCAGCGGGGGCCTCCTCCGGCTCCTCCTCGAACCAGCTCTCCTCAACGGGAGCGGCCTCACCAGCGGCGGCCTGGCCCTCAACCTCGACCTCCTGGCTCTCGTAGGACTTCAGCTCATTGGCGAGGTTGGCCTCCTCGGGGGACTGGGGGGCAGCGGGAACAGCGAACTTCTGAACGTGAGCGTCGGCGTCACCGGGCTTGACGGGGGTGGGCTTGTAGGCACGGAGTTCGCGGAGGTAGAGCTCCTGGACAGGGTCGGCTGCAAGACGTTAGAATACCGTAGATGCCTCATATATACGGCTACATTGCCGAATTCGTGTAGTATTCTTGATAAAACTGAATTCCACACTGTATGAAGAGGGTCACATACCCTGACGAACAGCCGAGGTCAGGAAAGTGCGGCGAGAAACAGAGGAAACCTGTTGCCGAGAGACGTGGGAGAAGAGAGAGCGCTACCAAACAGGGTCAGTCACCATGTCATCCGTGAGAGTTGGGGGGTAAATGGCAGGTGTGTCATAAGCTTACCGACGCTCTGAGAGTCTGGGACATCATCGCGGCGGGGTGATAGATGAGGGGGGTTGGAGGAAGGTGGGTTTCTGCGAGGAGAGCAAGTGCTGATTGAAGCCGATGTTGGAAGTTCGACGTTTGTTCGGGAGCCTTCGGCTTGGCGGCTGACTCAGCAGGGCGGCTGCGACGTCCAAGTCAGGTGCATCTCCAAGCTGGGTTCTGTCCGCTTCGCCCCTCAACCTCAATTCTTTCGCTTCTCTTCCTTTCCTCTCTTCTCTCTCTCGTCGTTCTTTGTTCCCCTCCCTTTCTAACCTCCCAGCCACCTCTTCCGCAAGGCCTTCCTTGTCTGCTCTGCGACACTTTTTCGTGATACGACCCTCACGGAGAGACCTTGACTGGTTCCATCGCGGTCGGGCAAGTTTGGCTTCGAGGTTTCGGGGAATACGCTGGAGAAGGAGATCACCGAGTACTTCAGTGCTTTACTCTGGGAACTTTGGCAGGACCAAGAGTCCTTCACCTGCCCGGAAAGGTAAAGCGCTAGCTTATAGAACCTGATCCCCTCGAGGACAAACTGCATGTTGGTGACTACCGGTCAACCTTCACCGAATGTCATGCATCATGTAGTTTTCACTCGGGAATCTCCTGCATCGTCTCCCATTGGAGTTGTTGTTCAGATATGCTTGGGGCTTTCAGGCTAACATCAGTACAAAGGCAGTGACGTGGAGACGTGATTGCAGATCACTCTGAGCGATTTGCCCCGCTGCTGTCCCATCCTTTCTCGCCGCTACACCGAGCACGCCGGTTCACAGAGTCTTTTCGACAGACTTTGGTCGTGAGCCTTCGTTCGCCACTCAAAGGTGTCTTGCATCTACGAATATCTCGACTATCCGCGAGAATCGCAACATTGAATAGCCATACGACAACATCCAGATTCTGCCGCAGTACCTTTCAATATGGCTGCCGTTTCCCCTGCTGCAGCTAGGGCTGAACCGGGTCAATGGAAGAAGAACCTTTCAGCCCACGTCATTTGCCCCGAGTGCAAAGAAGTTCCTCCGAATCTCGAGTTCCCTGGCTCCCACGAAACTGTTTGCGGCTCGTGTGGATTGGTGCTTGCTGATCGGGAAATCGACATGCACTCAGAATGGCGTACATTCTCCAACGACGATCAGAACAACGATGACCCTTCTCGTGTTGGAGATGCCATGAACCCGTTACTCAACGGTGATCAACTGGAGACCCAAATCGCTAGTGGTGGGTCGGGCCGCGTTCGCGACCTTTATCGGGCTCAGAACAAACAGTCGAGTGAGAAGGCCAACAAGTCTCTCCTGGCAGCCTACAAGGAGATTGGTGCTCTCTGCGATGGTTTCAACATACAGAAAAACGTGGCAGATACAGCGAAGTACTTGTTCAAGATTGTGGATGATGCCAAGGCCTTCAAGGGAAAGTCTCAGGACGTGATCATCGCAGGTTGTATATTCATTGCCTGTCGCCAGTGCAAGGTGCCACGCACCTTCACCGAAATCTTCGCGGTGACCAAGGTTACAAGAAAGGAAATCGGGCGTATCTACAAGGCTTTGGAGAAGTTCTTCACCGCGCAGAACCTCGAGCGTATCAACGCTGTGGTCTCTAGCGGAGGTGTACCTGACCCCAATGACACATACACCGCAACTACGTCCACCAAGCCCAGTGACCTCTGCAACCGTTTCTGTAACCTTCTGGATCTGCCATTCCAGGTTACCAGCGTCTCCTCTGCACTTTCCGATCGCGTGACAACGATGGGAGATTTGGCTGGGCGTTCTCCCCTGTCCATTGTGGCAGCCTGCATTTACATGGCTTCGTACCTGATGGGACATGGCAAGACCGCCAAGGAGATTTCCCAGGTGGCGCATGTCAGCGATGGTACGATCCGCGGTGCTTACAAGCAGCTATATGCTGAGAGAGAGCGCCTAATCGATCCCGAGTGGATCAAGGACGGGAAGGGTGACTTGAAGAACTTGCCTAATAGTTAAATGGGCTGGACTTTGCCCTTCACGCATTTTGGACTACTACTCGACATTTGCCGGAACAGCTGCTCGTGCTTCCCCAAGCTCACTAGTCAAACCTCGCTACTAGCCACTGAGAGTAAACATGATACCCCAAATCACCTAGAGATATAAAACAAGAGAGAAGAAACCAAAAACAAAAACAAAACCAGACATCTAATCCAATTTATTCCATACCGTCGCTTCTCCATATCAAACAAAGAATGGCAGAGTGAGAATCAGATCCAGATACCAAAAAGGGAAATTGAACCCTGAATGAAACCTTTCCAGAAAAAAAAAAACCATAATCTGTTTTGTTTTCACAGTCATGCGCCGTCATATATACATGCCGTCTTTGACATTCTCCAGTTTGTCCGCCTGTCCAGAAGCAAGCGATTGAACTCCAAAAGCAGCCTTGATGGACAGACAACTTTTTGCTTTTCCTCCTGTTTCAAGTTGAATTTGCCAAACTCTCTCAAGTTTGCTTACCCATTTGCTCAGTCTCTTTAGCCTTCCTTCCTTCCTTACTGTATGTAATTAATCCAGACATAACCTAAGTTACTAGCTACTAGCATACTCACATGCATGCATGCGTCATTATTTCAAACAATCAATTACAGTCATTGCTACGAGCCACAGGATTCATACTAACTAGTAGATACTACAGTAACCTAACAGCTCTTGGATTCACAGGAGTTAAATAACCCCTTATCTCCCTTATCTCTGTAGTATTATTATAAGAGTGATCAGTGAGTAAGTAGAGTATTGAACTTCGGCCAGTGAAGGAAGGATAATTAGTAAAAGTACCACCACCATGGGCGGGTGCTATGTGTCGCCGCGCTTCACACAAACGTCCAAAAGAATAATGTACGAACGAATGAACGGATGGATACGGAATAGAACTGCTGGAAGTGGGCAGGCACTCAAGCTAGCTAGCTAGATGTACTTACGCTTGTCAACTGGTGGTGGTGGAGGCGGTGGTTGTTGTCGTTGTTGCTCTATAGCTACTGCACAGAGGTATAGTAGTACTATGCGTGTATGTGCTATCGAGGGAGTGAAACAAGACGGTGTGGGGTGCAAGAGTGTCTCAAGGAAAGCTAAGAAAACAAATGAAAAGAAAGAGAAAGCAACATGCAGAAGCAGAACTGTCAATAGCCGGTACTTCACTGGGTCTCGCCAATGTCACCTTCCGAAGGCCGTTTGCCGTCCGCAGAGGCAGCTAGGGTTTCGGCGACGTTGTCGACGTCTTGCTCAGGAGATGAGGTCTCTTTGGCGATGGGGACATCTTCCTTCACCACAGGTTCAACAGCGGGGCTTGGTTCAGCCGCACTGTCGGTTGTTGGTATTGTGTGGGCAGCCTCGGTGAATGTAGGTTCCTTGGACTCAGTGACCGCTGTGTCTTCCGGTGAAGCTGGGGCTTGGTCTTCCTTCTCCGGCAATGGCTGTGGATCAACAGATTCACCGGCGGCGTTCTTTGCAATCGCCGGAGCCATGGTATCGGGCTTGGTATCAGAAGCAGCAGGGTTGGCTTCAGATCCAACGACCAAATTACCATCTTCACCAACTTGCCAGACATTCCACGTTGTGGTGATCTTGACCTCAGGGATAGTGGGTAACCTCGTGCTGGATTTCTCAACGGCAGGCTTTCTCCGCGCGGGTCCACGAGCGCGGCCCTTCCGAGCATCACTCAAAGGTTGTTTTTCTACTGGGGCCGCTTCTTCCTCTTTCTGCTTCTCCTGAGGTTTGGGAGGGGCCTGCGGCCCAAGCTGCAACCGTGAGTTCAGATCCGACAGGAATCCTGCCTTCAAAGCAGCAATCTTGCTGCCGCCAGGACGCGCTGGCACGGCCGGTTTGGGCTTGGCGGCTATATCCTTTGACTCTTCGGGGCTTGCACGAGTAATAGGCTTGGCTGGACGAGCTGGAATTTGAGGCTTGGGTCTATCCGGGATTACCGGTGGTTGACGCTTTTCAGTAGGCGAAGTGACCGGCTTCGCTGACGCATCCACTGCTGGGGCTTGCTGCGGGCGTTTCTGGGGACGTAAGGGAATGCTCGGCTTCGAGGGAACTTCCGGACTCTTGACCTCTTCCTCTGCCGGCTCTATGGTCGTCACTAGTGTATGGCTTTCAGGCGCATCCTCCCAGATGTCACGGCTGGGAAATCTCTGCTTGGCCACTTCCGGTCGAGCGGGTGGCTTCTCATCATGCTCTTCAGACTCCAAGATCTGCGACGCGACCTGATGGGGATCCAAGTGACTCGCGTGGCTCCTACGGAACGACTCTTGCTCCGGAGTCTCGAACGCCTCCTGCTTGGGGCCCTCCGGGGTAGACACCGTGGCGTGCAGCTGCAGACTGTTGGGCGAGTCCTCCCAGATATCCTGGCTAGGGAACCTATGTTTGAGCTCTGGACGCTGCTTAAAGCGCTCTGCAGTCGAGACAGTCTTCTTGTCCTTCGCGTCATCCTCAGGGAACAAGGGCTCGTATTCCTCGACATCTTCAAGGGGGGTGTAGACGCCCCCGTGCTCTTCGCGCGAGTCATATCGTGTCAAAGCAGGCATGCCACTCTGTACACTAGCAGCCCTGCTGTTAGATCTGCTGTGCGTGGCACTAGGTGTGTGACTTCTGCCTTCATAATCGACACTACCACTCCTGTCAAACGAGGGTGAGACAGCGGGATGCTGAAACGCCGACTCGGGACGCACTTCATCGGCAGCCAATATGGGCTCGTCGTCTTCATTAAAATCAGTAGCACCGCGGTTGAGCTCTTCCGGATCCGGAGTTTGAGCGAAACCATCGGGATGGTGCAAGTGGTGATAGGGCTCGTCAACATGGATCACTCGAGGTTCTTCTGGCTTCTCGCCTGCATCCTTTTCCGCCGCGTCTTCCTGCTGTGCCTGAGACTCTGCGACTGGTAAACTCGACTTGCGAAGTGGGGATTCATATGCCGGACGACGATGCGTATACTCGTCAGAGGCAATATAACCGACTTCCTCCTCTGGGGTTCCCGCCACAGCAGGCGAGGTACCTAGACATCATCATCAGCACCATAGTTCCGTTTATTAGCGTGTATTAGTTGTATAACGAACCGAGTCCAGAGCCAGTGACGGCAGAACCACGAACAATCTTGTTCAGGTCATCGCTGCTCAAAGCCCAATCTGGTCTAGGAGTGCCCACACCGGGACCATACTGGCCTTGTTCTTCCTTGACATATTCTTCAGGGTGCTTCTCATACCACGCTTTCTCGAACTTGTCGTTCGTGGGTACACCGTGTCCATGGAGGCCATAACTTCCGGGTGGCAGAGAGGCCTCGCGACCACTACGGGTTCGGTGGTGACTCCGACCTGCGCGTTGTTGCGGGTGCTCTGCGACATATGGACTGGGAGACGGAGCCTGGACATCGCCCGCGTTGGGGTACATGGGGACTCTCTGCCCAATCTCCGGGATTCCGTGTTCATCACCGTGGAGTGACTCTCGGCGATCTGCGGACGCGGTTGAAGACTCAGCGCGTGAGCCACTCGCGCGCGAATGCAATGAGCGAGTGGGCCTTTCGGCATGATCATCATGAAGAGGAGACCCGGCACGGCCCAGACCGGCTGCAGCAGCTTGACGAGAATCTGTACGTGTGACAGCTTGCACCTTGGCCTTGGCGCTGGAGGAGGGTAATGATGGCCTTGGCGCATGGAGCTTGAGATCGCTTCCCACGTTGCGTGTTTCCGCGGGGGTCGACTGGTGGGTGTCGGAGACGTTGCCAACATCCAAGTCTTCGTACTCGATACCCTCTTCACCCAAAGAGGGGATTGTGACACTCGGAGGACGAGGAGGCAAATCGGTCGACGGGGAACGCTTCATACCCGAACCATTGGGCAGCTCATTCAAGGGAGAAGGTGCATAGCTATCGCGGTAGGGAGACACGGAGCGCTCAATGCGGTGGGTAGGACGAGGAGGGATCCTGGGCATGTCTGCTGAGGGAGGTGCAAGGCCTTGGGGTGATCTTGACGGTCGGGGAGGGACGACTGGGGCTGGTTGACTCGACATGATTGTCTGGTTGGTCTGATGTATATGGATTCGGTGAATACTGTGAATCAATTCTAACAATCATCAGTCACATCGGAGCATTGAAATCAAGCAACGAACAAGTGTCACATGAGCCTTTGAATCTCGATGGCGGGGAAGTGGTCAGGGTTGGGTTTGAATTGGAGCTAGCACAGGGCAGCTGTGCATAGGTCACGGAAACAGGACAGGATGCAGGGGCGGTGTTCGGTCTGGAGGGACGTGCTCCCACTGGAAAGATAGAAGAGAGCACTATCTAGCTAGTAGAGGAGCTAGCCTAGGAGCTGCAGAAGAGGGCACGAGGCGAACTGGCGCAGGGATTGTACATATGTCGCCGGAAGCAGGTTGATAAGATAGGTGCCATGCGAAGCCGCTCTCATTCTTTGTTGTCTTGGCCTTGCCCAACAGACTTCTGAAGGCGGAGAGGAAGCCGTTTCAAGAAGATTGGAACGACAGAGAGAGGAACACCAATTGCAGTGAATGATAAGGGACATAGAATTGATTCGCTTACCTGGCAAGAATAACAAGCGTTGACGCAATGATGGAAGGAGGACTCAACTCGAGCTCTAGAATGGGATGAGGAACGGGGGTGGGGAAAGTCAATTCTGGGAGAAACCAGCAGATGAATAGGAATATGTTGCTGAGGCAAGATGGAAATATACGAGAGAATGTGTCTTGAGGAGGGGGAATGAGGATGATAGTGAAGTAATAGAAACAGTAGCAAGTAGTAGGAGGAGGAGCAGCAGCTTGGCAGCAGAAGACGGTCAGGCCTTGCAAGATAACTACTAGTTAACTAAGTAACTAGTTATGGGGATGATGTATGACTCTTGATTCCCGCAAAGTGGCCGTAACAGCCAGCCTAACCGCTTTCTTCCTGCCACGGCCCACCGCCCCATCGCGTGACGTGCTCTGACGGCATGATACCGCCCCTTTCCCCTCATGGAAACCGTATGGTAACCGTATCTGGGCTGTGAGCCAACCGACGCTGTTTGTTGCATTTATTGTTGAGGCGGTGGCAGAGGACCCCGCTGGGATCAGGAGTCATTTTTAGGTTTCCCATTTTTTTTTTCTTTCTGTATCAGTGTGTATTATTCCATTTCCTCTCCCTTTCTTTTGAGACACGTTCCACTAGACCCTTGGGGGTTCCATCATGACCTTTGCACAGGATGTTCATGGTCATCGTTTTAGATAGATAATCATATTAGCTAGCTAGCTAGCTAGATAGATAGATAAAGAAGACTACGTACAAACTGTTAGTCACCCAGGCATCATCGTTCAGCTGACGGTAATCCACCAATAATAGCTGATTAACAACAAAGCCCAAGTCTCTCAAATGAGACTTGCCCTATGCATGAATGACAGTAATGGCTAGGTATGATTAGTTACTGTCACAGCTGATGTTCTTTCTGCATTGCATCATTTGAGGCATTTTCCCCCCCTCTGGTATGCATTGTGTTCAACCTTCCAAGAGCAGACTAAAGTTGCCAGGGCGTCTTAATCGGCCTAGACGCCTAGTTACTAGGTACTACCCCAGTAACGTTAACGATAACACGTTAGCGCTTCGTGATACTACGAATTAGCATCTATGATAAGGTCAGCTCAGACCCCAAAGGCAAGGCCATCGCCCCCGCCTTGCACAACGCAGAAACCCGGTACTATCAAAACTCGCGGACTATGGTTGATGATCTGTGGCCGATCCATTCTTGAGATTCCCCCGTTCGCTCTAAGAATAGTTAGGGAAAATTAAATCCCTCCCCTATTTTCTTTACCGAGTACGGAGTATATCCGTTGAACGGTGCGGGGAGAGGAAGGAGAACATTCTGATACTGGTAAGGAACATAATGTTGGGAAAATGAGTCGGGCTAGACCATGGTCCAGATGTAGTCTCAGCCACAGCGCCACCCAAGGGGTATTCACCTCCCAAGTAAGATGCCCGTTGCTACTGTTGTACTCCGTACAGTTTGAAGAGACCTTTAAATGGATGATACTAAGTCTTTGGGAGACGGGGTATATACTTGGCGACGTAATTCATGTTACCTGAACAGACTATTTCTTCCAATGCATAATTAGTTATCCTCTTTTGCATTGCTCCAATGCTTCATTGTGGCGGTGCAGACTGCTTCCCGGGCTGATTCACTGTGGTACAACAGATGTGTGTGTATGCGTGCGTTGGTTGCCGGTCAAATATCGAGTTACTCCAGGCAAGGCTGCATGTTACTATGCATGCATATAACCTCAAGTTTCTAAGGTCCTAGGTGTCAGCTAATACCGCTAATTCATATATCCATTCACTGGGGTCACCGTGAAGACTACATATATGTGGAGTAGTATATGTAGCATAACATGATGTCGCAGTTGGACATTCCATGTAGTCTATGTCAAAAATGTATCCATGTTTAGGCGGCAAGGTTGTGGCTGTCCTTGGCGCATCCTCCCTGTCCTTATCAGATCACGAAAGAGTAACTATAAAAACACAACACAGACGGTTGATATAAGAGGAGTCTCTCCTTAGTTTCTGCCTAAGTTGATATAGTTACTATATACCTCCAAGAGTCACTTGAGTACTCTTGCATTATCCAAAAATTTATGATTTCAGAACAGATATACTAGTTAGTTGTAGAGATAGTTTCTAGTTCTCTATAAACTAGACATGGATGACAACAGTAACCTTACTACTCCGTGTGCTGGTTGATCATGCCGTGCAAGACTGACTGCGGTGATGCTACATACTTACATAATAGATGTGTCTCTCGAAAGAGAGTCCTCGTCTCCAGCAGGCATCATATCAAAACTTGAATTTGCAGCATTGAGAAAAGGAGAAAGAGTGAGGGAGGGTGTGATTCTTCCCCTGAACGGCTGACCCTAACGACGAAGACCATACCTTGACGAAGCTAAACCATAAAGTAACCTCCAGAAGAACCAGAAGTATTTATTTAACATGGCAGGTCGGTATGGCCACAGACGTGAACAGCTGTCTTCCCTATTTCAAGGACGGTCGTAAGCAGTTGGGATGCGTCGACATAAAGCCAGCCACTAGGAATTATATTGAGCTGCACAAATAAAAGAGATCCCTGCCGGAAGGTACTAATACATGACGGAGGCCACAAAAAGACCGGTTTTTCCGAAAACCAAAGGCAAGTTCCTGGTCGACGGGAAGGGGAGGCGATAGACTTCTGAAGGTGGAAGGGAGGCCAGCGGGCGCCCTTGACGTGTTAGGCGTAGGAAATTATTGGTGCGCTGGTCCGGAAAACTTATCCTACCGGCAGGGCCAGCTATCACTGGCTCCGTCCTGCCTTTACAGGTTCCCCCAAAAGCAGGCGGACTGGTCCTCCGGGTTCAGTCTTGCAACTCGAAACTGTCGTCCACTGGCTCACGCCACTTTCGTCTTCACGTCAATGCCTTATCTATTTCATCGTCTCTGTTCGGAGGCATCTCATTTGAATAGATCCTTGTCGTCTTCTACTGACGATTTATCGTGGTCTTTCAAAAGATATGCCGCATTCTTCATGAAACACACATGAACACTGATGAGAGCCCCCCTCGTGGTACAGGATCTGAACTTCCCCCATCATATGCCCTCCGATTGAATCTGTTCCTTTCGGCTCCCATTTCCTATCCATTCCATCTGATATCTCTATATGATTCGATGCAAACACAATAACGGAGCAACAATGCCATTCTGGCAAATAACGTTATGTCACCTCGGGCTTACAGCCATTGTGAAGTCTCCTGCCCCCTGTGATCCAGCACAGCAACAGCTTCTGGGGGTAACGTGAGCCTCGAGGACTGAACGATGCTCTCTAGATTGCGAAGCATCTCCTTAGCTAACGCGAATCTCTTGCTGAAAGCCACTAGAAACCGACACAATTCCACGAACGCATCCTTCGAATCGTCCTCGTTTAAGGCACCTAAAAAGACAATGAGACTAGTATTGGTGGGCTCGAGTATCTGCCTGGGTATTTGTCGCAGTCCGTAGGATTCATGGTACGAGCGGAGACAATGGACAACTTGCTTCGCCGATCGAAGCTGGTTCGACCTGGCTTGCTCAAATTCTGATGGATGGGACGCTGGGCCGAAATGTTGATGCTCCAGGAAAAATTGAAACAGGACCATGATCGTATGGTGATATCCGATACTGAACTGGCAGTTAGAGATGGTGTGCACATCTGCTCTGGGGAGTTTATATTCCATACTACAGGTATAAGATCTGTGGTGGTTTCTCATCGTCGGCTTCAAAGTCCTTCGGAAGGCTGTCAAGCCATCGTTGCAAGCGAACGCATTTCTTGTTTGCCGCTATCCACAGTTCGCCGATTGCCATGTCAAGCCCCTTGTCAAACAGCAGCTCCGGTATGTCTGCGACAATCTCGGTCAAATCGATCATTTTGGTCATGACAAGTCGTAAATATGCCGGTTGTTTGGCGTGGTCAACCTGATTGAAGCGAGGATAAGGTGTCCACATCACATCATCATCATCGAGAGCAGTTACGGAATAAGGTTTATATTTTGGCGGCTTCAAGTCTGCAACCTTGCGACTATGCAACGACGTTTGCCTGCAGGAATCAGCCGGTTAGTTTGGCCGATTTACGTCGCGGATACCGTCATACCAGTTCAAGATGAAGAGACCCCAAGCAGTGATTGCACAAGCATGCTGCAGTCTGGGAGACATTTTCTCCCACTGGCGGTGTCTCATCCTCGGTGACGTGAACATGCCAAAATCCTGTGCGAGCTGCACTGCTTGCCTGAGCATCAGCCAGCTTAAATCGTCTTTACCCTGAAATTTCAAGCTTCGATAGTCAGTTCTTGCCTGAATTGGGTTATTAGAAATAGAGGGACCGTCATACAAACGACTCATTAAAGCCACAGCTTGGATATTGGCCAGCGAAGCGCGGCCTTCCTCCGCGTTCCACAATCGCTCTGCTTCCGCATAGAAATGCTGCCCCCGTGACGTCTCATCGTCAGGTATAGCGAACACTTCTGGAAAGTCGGAATAGATCTTGTCATGGTCAGAAATAGCTAATCGGAAGAAGGATGGAAGCAACCCACACTTGCCACCGCTAGGATGCTATTCACAAGCAGCGAGGTGCAGCACTCTGGATCGGTTTCTTTGGTAGTCATATGCTTCAGAAACATCTCTTGATCCACGACCTGCAATAACGGATGGTCCCAAGTGAAGTATAGCGATATGAGGTGCGAAACAATATGGTCATCATTAGTAACAGCCGTCCAAGGCCCAGATGGTACCTGAAACAAGGGACTATCGCATAGTCTTTCCACTGTTATCCGCAAGTGGGCGTCGACAACGGGGCGCTCATGCTGCGATGCGATATCTTCCGCTGGTCCGACGCTTTTGGAGTGCTCTGAACTTGCATCACTGAAATCATTGACTGGGGCGTCAATAACAGACACGAGATCGTTCAATTGAGCATTCCCACGGATCTTTTCCAACATCTGCCGGGCTTTGTCTTCATCTGAGGACCGAAGCGTCTCGAGAAGCGAGTATAACAGGCCTCGGTAGTACTCTAGCTCTCCTTGGGTGCGCCTCGCAGCGACCTTCCGCCTTAGGTCGAGCGTCTCATCGAAGATGCATCCCCCGGTGTTTTGGCATGCTTTGCAAGGTGGTGGGCGTCCGCTGCACTGTGATCCCTCTTCGTTAGCCAGAAGAGCAGAAGAGGTGGAGGCACAAATGAAGAGCACAAGAAGCAGGGTACTTCTTCGAAAGAAAGGCCCTGGGAAGCCCAGATCACATTTGGTGAGACACGCACACACAGTGTCTCTCCCTTTCCCCCTCTTTGTGTTCCCACTGCTTTTTACTCAGAGGTAAGAATCCAGGTATTACCTTTCGCTTTGCTTGCTTGCATGGCAAACATGCGGTCGAGTTCTTCCTCGACTTGGCCAAGGTGGTTGATCCAGTTGCAACAGGGCCGCGGGGCCCTGGGGCTAGGGAGGGAAGATGTTTGCCTTGATTTTCGGTGTTCATTTCAGGCGACAATGTCCCCCGGCTGACGAAGGAAAGGTGGCTATGAGGTGCTCGAGGGATGCTATCGCATCGCTAATTAGTGGTCGAGGCTGCTCTTGTGTCAGTTGAATCGTACGACAGGGGAATCACAACAAAACGTACGGCGGTACTTTTGCAATCTGAATCGATTAATCTTGAGGGAAAGGACTGCAAAGCAGTGAATTTCGGCTCAGGAACACGGGCGAAAATGTTAAATCACCTCACCCTATCAAAATTTTCGGTATGTCGCGCGACCTTGGTGGGTTTAACTTTCATGAAAAGAACAACCTATTTCGGGAATCCTATCAATAGGCATATTTCGTCAAACACGGATATCTAGCCTTTCAACGGTCGGTGGTCGTTGCTGATGGCTTGTGCTGCGGGGACAGAAAGACCCAGTGGGGGTTTGGGAGGACAATATCAGCCCAGAAGTGATGGAAGGGTTCAGCAAATGGATTACACCATGATACACCTGATCATAGACTTCATCTATACGAGAGCCTGGGGATGGGAAGGGGCAGGGCTGGCAGAAGCAGAAAGGCTTACCAGATGACTAACGACCATCACATTAAAGCCAAAGCGCTTGTCTGGTATGAAAGACCCCTCAGCGGGAAGCAAACAAGCATCAATACCGGTTATTTCTGGGGCGAATTCCGATCCCTAACAAGGGGCCCTGCTTAAAAAGGCTCCCAACTAAGTGGATGGCTCCCGGTTTTCTCCCCAAGGTTCCTCGATGGGCAAAGGTCTGGCAGCAGCGCGAGGCGCGACGGAGCAAGCTTGTCGTGGTATTGGTTACGACCCTATACCGTTCGCTCTGGTCTGATCTACAGGCAATGATACCATGTTCGCACCCCCAAAGCGAATGGCTAGTGTCAATGTCTTATGGCGCTATAGGTGAGGAAGCTTGGGTGTCACTAGCCCGAACGCATGCTAAAAGGCCTGGAATGTTCGTTTAGGGCGATATAACACCTAAGGTGACAGGTATGCACGGGGTCCCTCGGACCGCAATTGGTCTACACAGTACCCTCAGGCCGTCATATAAGCGTGCCACAAGGTAGGCCAGCAAGGCACGCGCCCATCTTGCTGCTACTGCCATCGGGTCAATCCAGTGCACTGTTGACCAGGATGAGGGATCCAGGACTCGAATGCATACAATACATGACATAGGTCAAACTTTACCTGCGGGTACCATCCATTCCTAGCGATCTTACAGGCCGGGTAAAACAGCCATCGGGCCAGCGAACCGCAAAGCAAAGTAAGGGAGAGTTTTCTAAGGGAAGCACACAGGGCAGAGGGGAAAAAAATCCAAAAAGAAGAGGCGGGCAATATGGCTTCAGCCGACACCCCGTATGCAGCAAATACAATAGGTGGAAAAGTTCACCGACCCGCAACACAATGGAATAGCACCGGCTGGAGGACGACCAGATCCTAGACTGGTAGAGGTCGAGGTCCACCATAAATCAGGTCGCCGGTCCACTCCTCGAAAACGAATAGCTACCAAACCAGACAGCTTCTTACATCAGCCCAGCCGGCTCGCCTGTCAGAATGGGGGCCCGCATCCTTCCCTTTGCTTCCTTACTGCGCGGCGAATGATGCCCCGTTCTAGTCTGCCATGGCATGGTCCCCGCAGCAGTTTCTCGAATAATCCTGGTTAGCAGCTCGAGATTGGCGCCGGCTTATGTAGCTCGCTCGAACCATTGTGGTTTGTGCGGTGCAAAATTCCGTGGGCGTGACGCCTCGTAGCAAACCCGGCTGAGCGGGTATTAGATGGCTATTTGAGACGGGG
Source organism: Aspergillus brasiliensis CBS 101740 (assembly GCF_001889945.1). Lineage (NCBI taxonomy): Eukaryota > Fungi > Ascomycota > Eurotiomycetes > Eurotiales > Aspergillaceae > Aspergillus > Aspergillus brasiliensis. The sequence continues at coordinate 2,269,032 of NW_027137443.1, forward strand.
TCTACCAACTTGAGAACAGAACCTTCTTGCAGTGGGACTATGACCAGAGACTAGAGCTCTCGTGTTATAAGCTTAAATCGAGGACCAGAGATCCCAATTCTCTTTTGACAGTATGACATCCACTGGGGCGCATTTCTATGCACCGAGTGGTCATCCTCCTTGCAGTATAGGGACGGGAGGGGCGCGAGCTGGCTAACATCCCCCATCTCCACATAGCACCTGCGGGCGAAAGTCGCGCCTGTCGATCATCAATAGTTTCAGAGTTGCATTGGCTGGTCATCTGTTGCCGTGGGATCCTTGAGGCAAGTGTGCATACGCGGCTTGAGATATTCTCAAGAGGGTCACAACGAATGGGTCGGATCACCTGACAGCCCGCAACCCATCCGATTTGCGCAAAAACGGCCTTTTACATCACTGTGACATGAGCCTGAACCTCCGTCCATCGTCGGCCTGTTACGAGGGATCCAGGATTTCAGTTACAATGTTGGTGTCAACCCGACGTTGGCCCTCCTTCTTTGCACAGTCATTCGCCACCAATCATGATGATGGGACCATAGGGCCCGGTTTCGCATTTCCAGCAGCATGCGATTCCCCAGCATTTCAAGTTCATTATTCCTCGAATTCTGGGGCAACGCTTTCTCGGCCTGAGTCTGCCAGGGGAGAACGTTAGTAAGGTCCAGGCGCTTGGCATCATATATCTCTCTGCACCGCAAAGCATCGATTTAAATCACCCGGACTCGTCCTTGCCTCCATGGCCTCAGCAGCGCCAATCAAAATCTTATGCAGACCCAGCCTCCGCCCCTTCGTACGCCATCTGGCTCTACAGACAGCCTGCCTAGATGTATGGCAAACATAGTCCACTTCTCAACAAAGCCCCCCTCCCCTCTTCCTGCAACATCACCGTTTGAAGGTACTGGTGGACAGCCCGACGACCCAACAATAACATTCTTCTGTTCGGGCACCACGCGGAAGGAACCCAAGAGCTGGGCATCCATGGTTATACAAGTGTCCGTGGTACAAAGTGCTTTCCCTTTACAGTTTCGCTTTTACGACTTGGACTGTCCATCTGGCTCAATAAACCCCGAGACTTTTCTTCATCCTTGCGTGCGGTGAGTGCAGGAGCTGGCTAATAAAGTTCTAGATAAGCACTCGAATCACACCTACTAATAATCTGTTGTCTCCAATCAAAAGGACCGCAACATGCATCCACAACATTTCAGTCCTTACGAGTGTTTCTAGCCTTTCTAGCTCTACTGAATGTGATACGGGCTCATGGTACCCAAGGATATCTCATTTAGCATGCTTTTCACTTGCTCCCGACGCTCTAAACCACAAGGTATGTGCGCCTGGACTTCTGTGCAATGCATTCTACACCTCTAGTTGGGGGTACGTATGGAGGTCTGTGGGATCGGAATACTTTGCAGGAATTGTTTCACCTCCGCATACATCCTGCCACGGGACTATTCGGCTCGGTATGCTAGTCTCCCACGGGTTCTGAGCACCAATGAATCTGAATCTGTATGCCTTTCATTGGAAGAGAGATCATACTTTGAGACTTAAATGATTGGAAAGCCAGGCAGGAGCTCACCGGCATGAGTCTAGACGACCTGTGATACTAACCGGTCAATTAAGCTACTAATGAATAATTGCCCAGGCCGCAGAAAACCCCCCTGGGAGTGGAAGAATGAATCCTGAGGATATTGCCTAATTAAGGCGAAGATGACTCCTTTCACCTCCGTTTCCGGAGCGATAAGCCGTCTATCTAATCAGGAGCACACCGCCTTCGGTTAGAATCGGTACGAGGGGCTCAACGCGTCAAGCCGATCGATATGCAGACTATGGAGTCCGATGTCTGATATAGAAAAATATCGAATCTGTTACCAAATTGATGCGACAAAGAAACGGACATCAGCCTATCACCGCAAGTCGTGTTAGTTCGCGCCCTGTCAAGAACATGGCGGGACGTTGCATATCGCGTGGAGGCTCGGATATCGATGGCAAAAAGCGAGTCGTCCCATAGAATCAAGGCACCCGAACCGGCAAGTCAGTAAAAACTTTTTTTTCTTTGGTTTACCCTTTTCCCTTGCGGGGATTGTCTGGGTGCTCCTTAAATTCAGTAGATAGATTCGACGGTTCCTCCTCGTTTGTAGAAAAATTTGCCATCTCAATTCCTTCTCTCATCACTCGCTTTGCCACCGTACCTCGTGCGCAACAAGTTCAATCTCTGCAACTAGTAGGTTTCTCCCCGCTCGGGTTACGGAACCGAAGTCGACGCATAAGGTACTTAGGTTGCGCCTCCGAACGGATCGCCAGGGTCAGTCACTCACTTGTTCTGTGACTCATAAAGCATCTTCTTCGTGGAATTCACTTGCACCCAATCATCTCTTGCTTGTCAATTCGGCGTATAATAAGCTTGGGGCCCTATTTTTTTTTATTTTATTTTTGAATTCCCTTCCTTGCTCACGTTCCACGCAAATCATACCACAACGCAATAATGGGTTCTGTTGCGCCTTCTCCTGCGGAGCTCGACGCCTCCGTCGTCAAGGTCACTCGCTCGACCAACCTTCGCGATGTGCCTCTTCCTGGCTCCCCCGAGGAATTGAGCCACTCTCACTGCACCGACCACATGGTCACTGCACGTTGGACTGTCGCCAATGGCTGGGAGACACCCGAAGTGCGGCCCTTTGAGAACCTGAGCATCCCGCCCACCGCCTCGTGTCTGCACTATGCCACCGAATGTTTTGAGGGTATGAAGGTATACCGGGGATTCGATGGCAAGCTGCGTCTGTTCCGGCCCGACCTCAATGGCGAGCGCCTGATGAACAGCTCTAAGCGGTCCTCTTTGCCCTCGTTCCGGTATGAAGAGATCAAGCGCCTCATTGCCAAGTTGATGCAGATCGATGGACCTCGTAAGTTGGACCCGATTGCCGGATGTGACTTCCGAGAGAGAGAGCCCTGAATTGACTGACACTTTTCTCTTTTGTCTTCCCATAGGTTGGCTGCCCAAGGATCAACCCGGTCGTTTCCTCTACCTGCGTCCCGCAATGATCGGTAGCGGCCCACACCTAGGCGTTCAGACACCCAAGGAAGCCCTTCTTTTCATCATCGCCGTGCCGTGGCCCGACCCCTCGAAGAAGAAGTCTGAGCAGCCTGGTGTTCCGCAGGGGCTGAAGCTGTACGCTTCTCAACCCGATAGCATCCGTGCTTGGCCTGGTGGTTTCGGATACGCGAAGCTCGGTGCGAACTATGGACCGTCATTGCTGGCGCATGGCAAGGCGCAGGAGCTTGGGTTCGATCAGGTGCTGTGGCTGTTCGGCGAGGACCGTCAGGTGACGGAGGCTGGTGCTAGTAACTTCTTCATCGTGTGGGAGAACAAGGAGACCAAGAAGCTGGAGCTGGTTACTCCGTCATTGGAGAGTCAGCTCATCCTTCCGGGTGTTACTCGTCGCAGTGTTCTCGAGTTGGCCAGGACGCGTCTGACTCAGTCGGTCGGGAAGCTTGCTGCCGTTGATGTTGTCGAGAAGCACTTCACTATTGGCGATGTTGAGGAGGCTTGGAGGGAAGGTCGCATCGTCGAGTCGTTCGTCTGTGGTACTGCTGTGAGTTTTACTTTCCCCTTCAAAACGTTTTATCCATATGTGTCTGGCGATGATGGATGCGATACTAACCATGACACTTAGTTCTTCGTCACTCCCATCAAGCTGATCCGCAACGGAGACGTAGATATGAACATGCAAGAGGCTGGTGTTGAACGCGCCGGCTACGCCGCTCAGATCAAGTCCTGGCTCGAGGCCATCATGTTCGGCATGAAGGGCGAAGAGGCTCACGAGTGGGGATACGTCATCGATGATGAACTCGAACAGTAAACAATGACTATCATGATCGTGATGATAGTGGTTTGTTTGGGTTAAGGAAAAGGTAATCGAGCCCGCTGGAAGGACTCGAGTAGGTTCGTAAAGAAAACGGTGAGAAGTTGGGCGCGCGGGCAAGGCAGCAGGAGGGAGAAAGGGGGGGAGAGTTGCAGCGACTACTTGGAGCTTACTGTATATACCTCACTTATTTTCTCTAGTACTTTTTTAGACTGCAATGATAGACTCATGTGATATGTCACGCTCCTCGCTATTTTAGTTGGCGCTTACTGCAGTAGTCAGTTAGCTCATTGGCTTTCGTTCTCCCAAACCCTGCTGTTCTGCTTCGCTAGTAGATGCAAACATGGCATGATAATTTTACTTATGTGTATGGGTTAGAGCTGGTGCATCCATGCTAGTAGCAATCAGGTCTTGAGATCAATCAGTGATTGCGTAGAGCAGTGCTACATGTTAAGAATTGTTATAGTACTCCGTAGTATATTCATCCGATCCGTTCTAGCTGTAGTATATACTATTCACCTAGCAGCGGACACTTAACTAGTTGTTGCAGATCAACATTTCCAACCCAAAGACTAAAACTACTAGGCAGTGGATACTGCTAACGCATTGATAAGTATGGGTTGTGTGAACATCTATGCCTTGAATAACAATTCATGATTATAAAGTGCGTATAGACTCATGCATACTTCAATAATGCCGTCTTTAAGCCTCTCCCAAATCTACATGATCCTGAGTGGAACTGTCTCCCAGATCTACCACCATTGGGGCATACTCTCCTAGTTCGTCGTCTTCATCATCATCATGCATGTCGAGCTCCACCTGTTCGCCATCCTCCAGTTGAACCATACCCCGCCGAACAAAGACCTCGCGGTTCAGCTCCCAATCGTATTCTTCTTTGACCCAAGACTCGAGCCTGTCAAACTCCGTCTTCACCACTGACTCTGTCCCATCGACCACCTCGTAGAGCGACCGTCTGAACTTCACAAGTAGTCTCCGTAGGAACTCCCCACCTTCCTCCCCGTCAAGGTCGAAAAGTCCCCCTTCAACATCATCACACCTCTTCAGCTGTAGTAAAAGCAACCTCAGCACCCCGGCCACCAAGGCCTCCCGATCGCGTATAGCCGTCCGACACGTTAGAATCAACTCCAACAGCCTCTTCCACTGCTGAAGACAAGAGTAATTCATGAGCGTCAAGATCATTAGAAATGCAAATTGCAACTCCCCCAGCACCTGAGCCTCCCCAACCTTTTCATCCCCTCCCACGTCCTCAGATACTCGATGTATCAAATCACCCAGCGCCCATGAGCGGTCCTGCGCAGCCTCCGTCCTCTCACGCCCAATAGCCCCCTCCCGCCACGTCCGCTTCAGATCAACCGGCAAAAACCCGAACTCACTCTCCTTCTCCCCCGTAATCTTCTCCAATTCCTCCGTCGCCTCCGCCGAATCCATAAGCCCAGGTATAACATCCGTATCCCTCTGTGCCGAGCTAGCAGACGTAACCATCCACCGCGGCCGACCATCCACATCCAAAGCCGGATCGCCCACGACCCGCGTCAAAAGCCGCGGCGTCAATTTATCCGTCAACTCCTTCCAGGCCTGTCTTCCTTCTTCCTCATCCTCCTCGTCGATTTCAAGTTGTACCGGATGTCCCGCATTCTGTTGCGCCAACGCCGCCGGTGAGACACGGCTGCGGTACCGGAACAATCCGCCCCTTTGCCATATAGCTCCCAGATTGGCTTTATGGCGCATCGCTTCTTGTTTGTCTGCGTCGCTGTCAATGGTTAATGGGGCTAGGGTCTCGGTGTCGTTGTTCCATTTCCAGACGATTATGTCTGCGCCGGGGTGCGAGGGGGTGCGAAGGGAGAGAGAGCCGGCTTCGGCTTCGTTGAATTTGGTGATGTCTCCAACGTAGAACCAGCCGCCGCTTCGGAGTGATAGGCTCTCTGTTGTACCCGTGTAGAGGAAGTGCCATCCTGAGGGGAGGTCACGGATTCCGTGGAAGTTGGGGGTCGAGGTGAAGGTTATTAGGTCTATACCGACAAAGGTCTTTGGTGGGAGGTGGGGGACGAGGATCGTAGGGGAGGGAGAGAGAGAGGATGTCATGTCTGCGTTAGGGGTATCGTTTGATTAAAATTCTCAACGGTGGGATGGTTGCGTTTGGTCGTGTCGCATGTGAAAAGATCGGAGCCGATCCCAAAACTGACGTCAAATCAGTTTGAGGCTGGATGAGGCTAACGGTTGATGATAATGGCATATGCACGGGTATGGTAGAGGAAGTAATTAATGCATGGAGAATTGTTTGATGAGTCCCACCAGAATTCGACGTGTAAGAAAAAGTGGGAGTGACAGGATATGGTGGTGGTGGGAAGCTCTGGGTAGATCGATAAAATGTGCTTATCTTAGCTTGATTGCGGGATAAGCAAGCCCGACTAGGGAGTATCGAGAATCAATGCCTGCCATACCTTGGGATCCCATCTCATATACGCAAGATGCTTCTATAGGCAAGGAATAGAACATTAAGATGGATGCATGGATTTGATACGCATATTGTTGTCTACGGTAATTCTCTACACATCAAATTACAAACAAGGACCACATCAAGTTCTAGGTTCAGTTATATTGACTAGAGCAACCGCCACGAAGACAGCAGACTACCTAAATCCAGAACCGAAAGACACACTTTTGGGTATGTAATAAATTGAAGACCAGGCGATAAAGGCCGTTCTTCGCGTTTATTCCATCCACATACGGCAAGCAAGGCAAAGTCCGCTCCAATCCAACCATGCGGAGAAGCTCCGCACAACTTGGAAGAGATGAACCCGCACATGCTTACAAACGACGACCACGGCGACCACCCTTGCGACGAGTAGAGTCGGAGGGAGTGGGAGTGACGTCCTCGATACGGCCGATTCTCATGCCGGAACGGGCAAGAGCACGGAGGGCGGACTGAGCACCGGGACCGGGGGTCTTGGTGCCGTTACCTATATCCAGTATTAGTCTCTTGTCTCTTGGGCTGATGACTTTGATAGCGCTCTTTCACATACCACCAGTGGCACGGATCTTGATGTGGAGGGCGTTGATGCCAAGCTCCTTGCAGCGAGCAGCAACATCCTGAGCAGCCAACATGGCAGCGTAGGGAGAAGACTCGTCACGGTCAGCCTTGACCTTCATACCACCGGTGACACGGCAGATGGTTTCGCGACCACTGTTATCCCAATCAGTTAGCCAACTGTGTCCCGCGCAATAGCCTATGCGAAAATTCACGATATCCGGCTCCTAGTTCCATTGCGGGGCGCAAAATGTTCACCGGAGATCGGAAGTTCGTGCAGTCGATAATCGGGGAACTTTAGATTGTGACGAACCTCAGATCGGTAACGTGGACGAAGGTATCGTTGAAGGAGGCGAAGATACGGGCAACGCCGAAAACGAGCTTGCCTGCAATTCATCAAATATCAAATTAGACATGGTCCTCGAACCGAAAGTCGTACAGCGTGCACTGGATTGTACATACCATCTCCGGCCAGAGGACCGAGAGAGACGTTCTCCTTGGCAGCACCGGGGGTGGTCTTCTTGGGAGCCATTTTTGTCGACTTGCTGGGGTAGTGGGATGGAATATGGAAAGGAAGGGGAAAAAAACGAAGTCGATAGGCCTCAAATGGCTTGGATACAGAAAATGACTGGTGTGTGCCCTACCCACGGCGGCTCAGTCGCTGATTGGCTGAGAGTCCTCCAGGGCGGTGGGCAAGCGAGTATTGCAGCCTGAGGCCGCGGAAGCGCGGTGAAACCAACTCGATGACTCTTTCTGTGACAGGCATTGTAACGCCGGATGGGCAGTCGGCCCGGACTTGGTGCTCCCACCAGCACTATTTAAAATTTCTGCTGCAACCTCCCGAGTGATAACTTTCTTCTTTCTCTTCATATCCAATCAGACAGACAGTCGGATTCAGTGGCTTTGTCTGCTGGCTTGTTTACTGGCGCAATTGAGCGTGTCGTGCAGCCTAGTTTCTCAACAAACAGGACTGAACCAGGAACTAATTCAACCAGCAAACATGGGCTTCACCAAAGAGTCAGCCGCGATCGGCATCATTGGCATGGGAGACATGGGCAAGATGTACGCCCAGCGTCTGAGCGCTGCCGGATGGAGGTAATATTTAAACAATGTGTCCTTCCCAGTCAGTTGTTTCCGATTATCACCCTGGTGGTGTACCATCGTAATAGGTGAGCTTCTTCCCCTTCTGTTCTTTCTTATCTCCCGCTTTCCCTTCTCCCCTTTGGATGATGACTTGAGTGCATTTGGCTCGAGTATAGTCTGGCGGTAAGTTTTCCTACCTTGGTAGGCTTGCGACTCCGCCAGGCTGTCAATGATGTAAATTCTCAGCTACCTATATTTCTTTGTCTGAAACCAAAGCTATCAACATTTTTTTTATGATTGATTCACACACACACTTGTGCATTATGGGCTTGTGCTAACCATTCTGCCAAACTAGGTTCTCGCGTTATATATTTTTCTTAGAAAAGCAGAAACCGGACTGGATTAGCTATACTAACTATTTACTCTTTTTATTTATCAAGGATTAATGCATGTGACAAACCCGACTCGTATGAGAGTCTTATAAAGGAATTCGAATCTACAGTACGTCCATGATACTTCGCAGCTCGCGCTGTCCAGACATAAACTCATCCTTCATAAAATCAAAAAGCAAAATGTCACTATCTTTCCCAATGGCCACCTGGTTTCCAGAATAAGCGATTACATTATTTACAGTGTAGAGGCCGGTGTCATTGACAAGGTAGTGGAAATGTATGGCCCGTGTATGTATTTCAGTTGTCAAAAGGCTTGCTTGCTGCGTCCTTATATATGCATCATGAGTGAAATGTGCCTGTGTCTGACTTGTGGAATATCACATAAAAGCTACCAAGGTCGGCGCAATTGTCGGTGGTCAAACGTCCTGCAAGGCCCCTGAGCTCGCGGCTTTCGACAAACACCTTCCCAAGGACGTAGAGATCGTATCATGCCATTCGCTACATGGCCCTCAAGTCAACCCCAAGGGACAACCTCTGGTACGCTGCTGCCTGCCTGTTCTGCTTGAGCATGTTGTCGCTCAGGTCAAGATTCGCACAGTACAAAGTTTGATAACGTTCCGTGTTTGTCTTCCTACGTCTAGGTTTTGATCCAGCACCGTGCCTCCGATGAAAGCCTCAACTTCGTCAAAGAAGTCCTGTCATGCTTCGAATCCAAGTTCGTTTTCCTCTCCGGAGAGATGCATGACCGCATCACGGCAGATACCCAGGCTGTCACCCATGCGGCCTTCCTGAGCATGGGAACGGCGTGGCAGGCCAACCAGCAGTTCCCATGGGAAATCTCCCGCTGGGTGGGAGGCATCGAGAACGTGAAGATCAACATCACCCTACGCATCTACTCCAACAAGTGGCACGTGTACGCCGGTCTTGCTATCCTGAACCCGGCCGCGAAGAAGCAGATCCGGCAGTATGCAGAGTCCGTGACAGATCTGTACAAGCTCATGATTGAGGGCCGCCGAGACGAACTCAAACGCCGTGTCAGAGCTGCAGGGGAGGCCGTTTTCAAAGCGGGTACCAACGGCCAGGATCTGCTGCTGAAGGACGAAGTTCTCGACCGTTTCTCCCTGTCAAACCGGGAACGTGAGGCGTCTCCTCCAAACAGCCATCTCAGTCTGCTCGCCATCGTTGATTGCTGGTCCAAGCTCGGAATTGTCCCGTACGATCATATGATCTGTTCGACGCCTGTGAGTGCTTGTCCCTTGCCTTCCCATGGCGTTACTGCATTCTTTCCCTTCTTTCCCCGCGTAATATATGCAATGTAACGTTGCTTTAAATCAAAAGCTAAATCACGGCACGCGTGCAATCTATATAGCTTTTCCGTCTCTGGCTGGGCGTCACGGAATACCTGTTCCGCAATCCCGACCTCCTCGAGGCGGCCCTGGACACTGCAGTCGACGATAAGACGTTCCGTTCGGATGACTTGGAATTTACCTTTGCAGCTCGCGTGAGTACCACCCTGTTTAGCTCCACGAAGAAACCCACAAAAGACCCTGGCCGCGTTTGTGCGGTTTTATTCCAACCCAATGGATATGGATGGGCATCAAAAGAAATCAGACCCCTCCATCCCCCATGCACATTTATGTCCGACTTGTACACACACCATCGCTGACGTCATTCACTATAATCGTGCAGGCATGGTCGGACTGCGTATCGTTCGGTGATTTCGAATCCTACCGCGACCGGTTCGAGCGGATCCAGCAGTACTTTGCTCCCCGATTCCCCGAAGCCGTCAAGCTGGGCAACGAAATGATGAAGACCATTCTGGAGAAGACCGCCACGGGCCAAGCCTAGTATAGGAGAAGAAGACATGAAAGAGATGAGAATATCGAATAATACCAATGGCTCCTCACCCCCCAAAAGTCTAAAAGCCCAATCACAAGAAGCCGACTAGGGAAAGTCGGGTAGCGCGTTTAGATTGGACGTCTCTGCGCCAGTCCGGCAGGATCGGGAGGGGGCAAACCCATAATAAAAACCATAATCATAACTAATATATTAGTGATATTAATAATAATGTGTAATAGGCAGCAACTGGCTCGCTCGCTCTCTGGATGGATAACGACGGATGTCAACGACGACAGGTAATAATAACAGTGGAATTTTTGAGAGACGACGTTACGGTGATTATTATTATCCCTTGAACTAATCGCAATCGGGCAGGTAAGGGTAACCGTCGCATTGTTTTTGATGGAGAATCATAGAAAGTCATGGATTCTTCTAATCATTATCGTTATGGTGCCTGTCGTTGTTCGGTGTGGTTGGAGGAGTTCTTGGTATGCTGAATGGGCATGTATGTATGTATGTTTTTGTTCACGCGCGCGCGGGGGCTCAGTTCGCTCACTCTTTTGCGCACGGAATATTCCACCGTATCGCTATGGCCTGGGCTTTATCCATTTAAGGCAATTCGCATACGTTTCATGGGTCCCGCTTGTGGCAGTCACTAAGTTGCTAGGCCAGGATATTATTAGCCCAAGCGGTGGCTAAAGGCACTAGGCTGCTTGGTGTCGTATCTTTTTGAGAGGTGCCAATACTCTGGAAATGGAGATCGTAGACCCAATCCGATCCCAACAGACTTGAGCAGGGTAGTATCGATCTTGGACCTCTTGCATGGATAGATATTTTGTAGAGTGTGTGCGCGCAAGCGCATTTCGAAGCGACTAGCTACTGCTAGAGCCGAGATCTTATATTACTTGCATGGCCTGCTTTGGGAAAAACTGATGGTTGATCCGTATGCTGCATGACGTTTTGGACGGAGACCCTCCTTTCCAAGGCTTCAACCCCGGGTCGTGGGAAGTCCGCGGTTCCGGGCTCATGGGGACAGGGATTTACGGAGCACGCCGGATCATGTCAATCGACTGTTATCCGGATGGATACTAAACTTTGAATACCATGAATCTCGGACGAGAGGGTCAGGATTGGCAACGAGGATTGGTATTGGTAATGGTCCGGAGCAGGCCGTTTTTGCTCCTCGGGGCACGTCGAATTTCACAGGTTGTGCTCGATCGATGAACCTTGGCATTGATGCGCTGCTAAGTCCAAAGCGGTTGGTAGCAGCCTAGTTGGATATTGATAGTTCATGAACCTGTCGTATACAAAGTATCTTAGAACTGAAGTACTATCTGAGCGGACCAGGCCGTCTTGTGGCGTAGTATCGTCGTATCTGCCGGGGTCTGCTAGGATGATTACGATCCAGGCTATGGCGCTCCCTGGCCTGCATCATCATCTGCATGGCCATCGTCTTTGCAAGCCACCAGATGATGTAGTGGTTGTCAGAGTGGGGTATCACATGGCTGCACTATTTGCATGGCAAAATTTTTTTGCTTGCGAGGTGCTACTAATAACCGAGCTGTGGACTGATCGAGCCTAAAGGCGTCGGAGGCTCGGAGAACTTGTGCGTTATTGGCCTAGTCCGCCCTGGACGAGTCACAATAATGACAGCTTCAGGAGCCCAAAACATAGGGGGTGTCCAACCAAGGTGGTCCTGCTTCTTTTCTGAAACCATGCTGCGCAACCTTTCCCCATACACTTTTCATGTCCGTACAGTGTACGGAGTACTACTCCGCTGCACGCAACAGGCCATACTGACTGTCGGTCAACTCACGAGAACGTGCGGAAAATTGCTGCGTTGTCATATGCTTTAGGAGAACGCGTGGAAAGCGTATAGGAATACGGTGTCTGGTCTTTCCTTTGGTGCATAAACCATGGCCATGAATAGACTTTTCCATCTCAACCCCTCTTGGTTCCCCATTCGCCTCGAACCCCTTTTTATGGCAAAGTAAAAAGGGTTAAGCCCAGCCATTTTCAACCCAAGGTTGCCCGGCTGTCCTATTTCAAGAATGGTAAAACCGCCGTCTCGAGACCTCGCAATCGGCGTAGTCCTCACCCGTGGAAAGCTAGTAAACGAAGGTCCCGTCTCCCGGCTCGACCGTGTGATTGGTTCCGTCATTCCGTCGGTCCACCCCTGGATGAGCAGCGAAAGAACGCCCAGGATCGGTGAGAATATGACCGCTTCCGAGATCCGAGAACTTGGTCTTAGCTACGGAAGACGGATGCTGATTGGTAGCAGTGGTCCTTCACAGGATTCGTGCGTCCGAGAAAGTCGTGTGGGTGACCACTCACGTCTGGTGACGAAAGGGTCCATGATTGGCGCCAGGAACATTAAGCGGACTTTGAGGTCGACGATGCCAGTAGGACCGTAGGAGTAGACTAGATAGTCAAGAGAATGGTAGCTAATTATTACACCGGAGCCACTATGTAAGTAAGAGCTCAGTTTTGAGAAAGTAGTGGTGGGAAGGGGAAGGAAGCTGAGTGAAAGATGGAAAACAACCGAGATACCTACCTGTATCTGAATAGAACATACAGTGCCGACTTAGGTACCCCAATTCTGGTTCGCCAACCGGAGTACTTTTAACTCCGGACCCTTGCCAAAATGGAGAATGAATCATTTTACCATAGCTTCTTGAGATTTGGAGAGTGATCAAGAAAGGTGTAACCAAACGGGAAAGCAATCTCTCATTTCGTTTGTAGATGATGGATGGACCTTCAAACGAACCAACAGATGCGTGCCAGAGAGGGAAGGGGCAGGACAACAGAAAGAATACCTAACAACAACAAGGGAAAAGGACTTGACTCTTGAGTTGATGGGTCCGGCTGCAGGCTGCAGTCTGATTGATCAGCTGCTGGTCTCCGACCCAATTGGCATGCCCCATCCATTGAACGGTCGAAAATCCATGATGCTGAATTCCCGGCAGAAGTTCCTTTCGCTTTTTTTGCCCCCCTCTCCGAGACTCCGTCGGCCTGTCTTTTACAGTTTTGCTCTTTTGCCTTCCTTAATCCTTACTGTGCTTACACTACTACAGTACTAGTGCCCTTCCTTCCCACCCCCAAATCCACACTCTACCCCCCCCCCCAAAGAAACCCAAATTCAATCCAGGCTCCTCCCCCCGTCTGCAAATAAGCACCCAAACGAAGGTTGCGCATGGACCCAACTCCATGGATATGGCATAGTCCCAACCTGGTTTGATTAAATGTCCACTAGGCAGTCATCGTACCTTGGGATGGAACTCCCCCCTCCCCGGCTGCTAGTATGGTTTGGGACATTGCTGGGCTCTTCCTTCAGCGCTGTGTCTGGGCACAAGCTGGCGAGCACAGACCATGTGGCCATTCCACTCCCAAAATATGCCCACTGAGAGCCCGGAGAGGCGTGGCAGCTGGGGGAACTTTAAATTGGAAAAAACCCGAGGATTTTCGCCATGGTTGATCTGAGAAAAAATCAAGGTACCCGCTTGCCCTGCGCGGTGGGCATATCTATCTGACAATCGCCCATTTGGATTGACGATCTTCTCCTTTCGTGGGCCCAATCGTGCTTTCTATCGCTGTGGGATCTGAATAGGCTCGATTGCCTTCACTTGCTCTTCTGCCCTTTCTGTCTCCCTGGCAGCTGCTAGTCCGTCCATCGGAGGGTGTTCGCCCGCATGGTAGCGTGATCTCCCATCTCTTCATCGTTGTGATTGCCATGCAGATCTGTCGCATGGCATCTGTGGCACATCACTATGTGGCTTAGGACAATCATGTACCATTCGATTCTTCAATTGCTCTAAGTATGAACAGCCCTTGTTTCCCCTGTCCCTCCAAACATGGCACCTATGCTCCAGCAATCCCTTGCCAATGGACGTCACAACGGCCCTCCCGTCGCCTCCGAGACCCGTTGATGGTTCCTTAGGGAATGGGGACTTTCGGTCATGTATACCGAGAGAATCCAGTAGACGTTGATTCCCTCAAAGGATAGTGTTTGGTCTTTACTGACAGAATCTTATCTGCGCAGTGATGTTTCTCACCTCGTCTATCTATGAATACCAGAACTCCAGCACCAGCAGCAGCTAAGATTTCAGCATCTATACTCCCAGGAAACCTCTACTAAAGCGTCGCCCGCACGCAATCCTGGTAACATTCTATTCACGACAGTCCTTTTTTGATACTATCCTTTTGGTATCCTCTTATTCTTTCTCATTGTATTATTCGCGAAGTGGCTTGGGCCCGCTGTCTCCTCTCATTATCCCTACATCTACACAGATCCGACTATCAATCGTCTGCCTTTTCCTTCCTTTCTCCAAAACCTACCTACCCTGAAACAATCCTTACTATCATCCAAATGAAGTTTTCAAATTTCTTTGCTGCTGCAGTCGCTGCCTTTGGTTTGGGTAAGTTCTTCCCTGTGGAATCGTTGTAGCTGCCGAATTGGCTGACTGTATCTCTTTAGTGCGCTCGGGTTGCAGCCAAATAGTCCGACACAGACCTTCAGAAGGTGCAGGTGTCTCTTATAGTATCAATGTACCTAAGAATACCTCTTTGGAGGGCACCGGCCCCATATTTCTTCAGCTAAAGGCACCACCCGGTGTCAAATGGTTTGCCCTGGGCCAGGGGTCCCAAATGACAGATGGGAACTTGTTCATCGTCTATGCGGCATCCAGAGACAATGTCACTTTGTCCACTCGAAGGGCAACCGGCCATGTGCAACCTCTTTATGACCCGAGTATCGAGGCATATCTTCTCGATGGCTCTGGTATCCATGACGGGGTCATGACCGCTAACATCCGTTGTGACAATTGCACAACACTGGCTAGTGGAGAGAGTGCACTGGGCAATTCCAGCACCTGGATGTGGGCTTTGACGCATGGCCCTCCACTGATGTCCAGCAATGTATCCCAGTTGTTATACCAACATGACTGGCACGGCACTTTCTCCTTGAATACTACCCAGGCTGTTGGAGGGAACAATAGCAATCCCTTCGTCATCCCGATGGGGACCATGCACGAGCTCTCGGAATACACTCACCAGCAGCAAGTCAGCGATACAATTCTCCATAAGAAGCGAATCGCCCATGGTGTGATGACCTCGGTTGCTTTCGTCCTTCTTTTTCCCAACTTCGCTCTTCTTTTGTACATCGTCCCGTCTCGGCGTACAGTAGCATGGATCCATGCTCCCCTGCAGCTTTTTGCTGTGCTTCTGGCATTAGCTGGATTTGGAGTCGGTGTCTCTGTCTCCAAAGACCTCCAGGAGCTTGGAGGTTACCACCCGGTCATCGGGTATGTGGCGGTTGGAGGTGTTGTTTTGATCCAGCCAGTACTGGGCATCATGCAACATCTTCATTTCCGCAAGACGGGAACAAGTTCCCTGTATGGCGTCTCCCATCGTTACCTGGGACGCTTTTTCGCAGCCTTGGGAATCATCAATGGCGGGGTAGGGTTTCATTATGCTTCCGCCAAAAACCCTGATATTCCGCCGGCCTCCCCTATTGCTTATGGCATAATATGTGGATCAATGTTCCTCATCTACGTCTCCGTTATCTTTTGGAGGAGATCAAAATCGTCGCCAAAGACCACGAAGAGATTTGATTTAGCCTTTTTCCGACGGCAACTAGAGACGCCGACAATTGCCGAACCAAAGACCACGAAGGGATTTGGTTTACCCTTCTTCCGACGGCAACAAGAGAAGCCGACAATTGCCAAACTTGGCAATAACAGCGACAGCACACTTTGTGTCAATGGGGTTGTCGAGACGTCTCGGGAGAAGTCATGGGTGCCATGAAGTTTCCACAGTATATCACGATCATTATCAGCATCTTGTACTACCAAGCGTACATTTTCGTTGGGTCTTGCATATCCGGAGTTTGTCGTACTACAGCATCTTGCCATCTTCATTCTCTTCAATCTCTTCTATTCTTCCCCCCCTGTCTTCATGTAACATTTCATTGCATCAACGGGATCTCTCACTTGTCTTTCTCTCTTCCCCCAACTTTCGCTAATCTTATGCATTATATCTCCGAGAGATTTTTCTGTATATATACGAGCTAGCTCGTTTGACTGCTTGCCATGTGGTTCATGACTGTTAGTCTTTCGCGAATGGCATCGATCGCGATGCTAATCAATCATATCTACTAGTTAATTATAAAATGTGTATCAATAACAAAACAGAGTATAGACATACACTTAATGCTTAAAAAATCGGTGAGTGAATAGTTAGTAGATGAACTAACTAGTACTACGTTGTACTAGGTCAAGTTAGTTAGCCTGAGGCGATAAGAGCGGGTTAGTCAGCTGGGGATCCCAGCCTGAAACCACCGGCGGTGGGATTGGAGAAAGACCCCGGTCATTGAGGCAGATTGCTTGCTTCGTGCTCTAACTAGCATCTAGCGTTGTCATCTGCAACCTGTGCTACATGTGATTTAGTTCTTAGACGCCCTCAACCTTCCCGATCGCCCCCCTCCTCAGCCTCACCACCTTCGTGACCGCCGTGATTTCGTTTCCCCTCCCCTCCCTTTTGAGGTGCCCGCCGTCAGCGAAACACGCCCATCGAGAGAGAGCAGTTGGTTTTCAGTCACCCCGGGCAGTTTGATCGCTCCGATAGTGTTGGTGATTTTGTCGGCGAACTCAATGCAGTCCTCCGTCCCTTATTTCAATTGCGACAGGTGATACGCACTCCTTTGCGGCTAGATGGAGCTCTATGGCGTCCGGACATAACTCAGCGTTCTCCGCGACGTCAATCCAGCACCGTGCTGTGGGCGATGGACGGTCATATAATAGCTTGGAGGATAACAATGCGGACGGTAGCTGGGCTGAGTCCGCTACGCGAACCGGACGAAATGCTCGTTCCGAGTCTGGAGGCAGTGCGACCATTGGTCTCCGGGGAGGGTCATTAGCCCCTTCTTCGGGGGCCCCTGGTAGCTTCAGCTCTGAACTTAAAAGCATGAAGACGTCGCGGAGCACTACTCCTCGACCCGAAGGTGTTCCAGCACGAAGACCGAGCAGCTTGACAGAGCACGATGAGTTGTCCAGCACCGAGGAGCGCCAGGCCGTGATACGGGACAAGATCGCGAAAGAGATGAAAATCAAGACAGGGACGGAAAACATGCTCGAGGCGCTCCTGGCGAAGAATCCGAAACATACCAAAGATCAAAGGTTAAGGGTGGAATCGGAGCTGAGTTCGTCCAACCGCAAGCTTGCCGAGCTACACCATGAACTGGAGGAGGAGATGCTACGTGCGCAGGCGCCGTCCACCCCTCCCCGAAGCCGCCTCTCAAGCCTATTCCAAGGCGGTCCGATGCGTTCGCCGACTCGCAGCAATATGCCTATCGATGAGCAGCAGATCCCGGAAGGTGAAGCGGAAATGGAATCACCGACATATGTGCTTGCAGAAACACTCCAGGCCTTGGAGATTGAGGGCATGTCCCCAGACTACTACGTCGAGCGTGCGAATAGCCTGGTGGAACTGTTCAAGAGACATCCCACTTTGAAGTACGACTTGGAGTGGTCGGTGTTTGGGCTCCGCGTACAAATAATGCTCTTAAGTGACAGCAAGGAAGCCGTAGCCGCAGGGTATCGTTTGACTCGGTATGCCATCGCGGATCGGAAGTCGCTGCAGATCATCCGGTCATTACATACAGACGAGCTAGTTATATTGTCTCTTGTCAAGGAAAGCAAGGCGAGCATCGAGCGTGAGCAGGCGTTGAAGTTTGTTAGAGCGTTCTTGGACGTCAAGGATGGCGTCCGGGAGATTTCGCGTGCTGTGGTCAGAACAATCGTCTCCGTTGCCGAGCATTACGAGGACCGCCTCCGGAATATTTCCATCATGACTCTAGCTGAAATCTTGGTGAAGGATCCGGCACTAGTCGCATACTCTGGGGGCTTTGCCACTCTACATGACGCTCTAGCAGAGGGGACTTTTGGCGCGTCAGAAAGTCTGATAGCAAGCTTTCTTCATGTCCTCGATACCCCTCACAGCAGGAAACACCTCCGGGGAGGGTGTGAGCTAGAGGCTGTTCTCGCGCCGTTCACAGACTCTTTGTCGGATACTGTTCGCAATGGGCGTCTTAAATCTTCGGCTAGGGCCATTTCTGCCATGCTCAAGACGTGGCCAGGATTGATAGTTCTCGCGAGAAACGGGGGCCAGCCTTTGCAATCGCTTTTGGACTCGTTACACTACCCTGACCCACAGGCAAGGGATCTAATTATGGAGCTTCTGTTCGATGCATTGAGGATAAAACCGCCTTCATGGTCATCCTCATTCCTCGCTGGTCGGAGATTGACGACTTACGGAAGAGTGGCTAATCTCAGGACTGAGACCGATACAAAGCAAGCTCGGAGTTTCTATGATGATGATGGGAATAGATTCGACCTGACAGCGCATTTCTCGACTCTCATTCTGGCGACCCTGGTGGATGCAGGATTGTCCAAGGTCGGTTCCTCCCTGTTCTGGATTGTAGTTAAAAGTATTAACACGGTGCAGGCTCTTTCCGATCTCATCGAAGATGAAACAGACCTGTCTCTTAGACGTAAGGCGACGTTGCTCCTGACCGAAGTTCTGAAGCTGGCACATCACTCTCTACCCCAGCATATCAGCGCGAAGCTCCAGGTTCTCCCCCATTTATTACCCGCCGCTATCAAATTCGATGTGGATAATCATGATGTTTCCACTTCAACCATATACCAGATCGAAAGCATCAATCGAACACTGGCCCGCTCAGTAGGGGGCGTTTCAAATGGAGCGGGGCGTTATAACGTCGACGTTGACATTTCTGCCTCTCTGCTCACTGGCGACCAAGGAAAGGAGAAAATGAGTCCTGCCATGGATGAGACCCAGTTCCGAAATGCGATCTTGGAGACCCATGTTCTCAATACTGTAAACTACCTGAAGTGGAAATGGGACTTGATCCACCGTATTGTCGAGGGCCCTCTGACCAACCCCAAGAGGCTGGAGGAAGCAATCAAGGGTTCAAAGTTCATGAAGCGACTCATGGGGTTTTACCGGCCTTTCAAGTATAGGTTTTCTATGCTGCCGAACACGAAACCAAACCAACGTTATGTCCGCACTGGTTGTGCGCTAATGCGCACGCTGGTACAACTACCAGAGGGCACGAAGTACTTGGCCGAGAACAAGTTCTTGAGGCAGGTTGCAGAGTGCCTTGCTCAGGTTGACCGCATGAGCGGACTGACCTCCTCCTCGCCCTTGTTCTCGAAGGAACAGATGACCAACACATTGAGCGGGGGATATTTTGCGATGCTGGGAGTCCTCAGTGGCGACGCCAACGGGCTTGCGATGATGGAACGTTGGCATATGCTCAACATGTTCTACCATATCATTGAGCTTCGGGATCGAGACGATCTCATACAAACACTGCTCGGTAACATGGACTATGCTAAGGAAAGTCATTTAAGAGTCATTCTCTCCAAGGCACTCACCACGGGCTCCAAGGAGATTCGCATATTTGCGACCAGACTCCTTCGAAAGTATGCGGTCGGAAACGTTCCCCTTTCCTCACAGTCGGCCACTGGCAATGCGGACTGGGTAGTCAAGCTACTCGTCACACAGCTATACGATCCTGACGTATCCGTTTGTCAAGTAGCCGTGAAGATCCTCGAAGAGGCATGCAACCAGCGTCACTACCTCGAGTTCGTGGTCAAGTGTCGTCCTTCTCTCGACCACTTAGGCGAGATTGGCGCGCCGTTGCTATTGCGTTTCTTGTCCACCTCAGTTGGGTATCATTATCTGGATGGTCTCGACTACATTACACAGGAGATGGATGATTGGTTCCTGGGCCGTAACGACGCATATGTGGGCCTGGTCGAAGCCGCGCTCTCGCGTGCCTACGTCGATCAACCGCGGCGGAACAGCTTTGTCCCTGAAGATCTTGTAGATCTCCAGGATATCGGACTAGTGCCTCCCCATTTCTATAGAGAACTCGCTCGGACAGCGGAAGGATGCAAACTCCTGGAGCAGTCAGGCCATTTCAACGAGTTTGCGTGGACCATCCGAGATTTTCAGCTGGATGAAGAAGACACAGAGGCTCTTCTTAAGGTCAAAGGCTGCCTTTGGGCTGTTGGTAATGTGGGCTCCATGGAGCTTGGTGCGCCGTTCCTTGAGCCTGATATTGTTCAGCATATTGTGAAGATCGCGGAAAGCGCGGAGGTCTTGACGATGAGAGGAACTGCCTTTTTTGTTCTGGGATTGATCTCGCGTAGTAGACATGGTCTTGAGGTCCTGAGAGATTTCGGGTGGGACTCTGCTCTCGACCATAAGGGACACTCTTTGGGGTTGAGTTTGCCGACCGACTTCAACAAGCTTTTCTTGGTATGTTTCCAATCGCTGATACCACTGTGCACGCCGCTAATCATCTTGATTTTACAGGTTGATTTCCCCAGCCATTCCCGGAATCCTGAGTCGAAGCGCACGTCTCAGGAGAAATTCAAAGAAGCCGCCATGGATACGGATCCGGTCAACCAGAAGATTCTGAAATTGATTGTCGATATGGGCAATACCGTGCTATCCAAGCGGGCTGCGGCAGACCTTCATAAGTAAGGGATATACCTTGTTTAGTCTAATCACACACCATAAATGCTAACATAAACTGAACCTCCAGTCTCAAGGCCAAACAGCCCGATCGTTTCCATCAGCCTCACCTTTTCCGCAAGACCCTTGGTATCCTTGAAAGCCACCACTTCCGACTCCCTGCACGCCGCTTTGCCCTGGACTTGTTTGACAAGAGTGTCATGCGACGCATAGTATTAGAAGATGATTCCGATTCAGACTCGGATGCATCGTCTTCACAGGTATCAAGCTAGGCCGGTTCAAATATCTCACAATGGGCTCTTGTACGCTTTGTTCGCACAATTTCTCTTATTACGAACTATTATGCGCCAAGCTGGACCACAGCATCCGGTGACCTTACGTTTCCTCTCATGTTGGAAATCTTCTTTCTCAGCCACCCTTTCTTTCTGTCTTCCTGGCTATGGCGTTGGATGGTTCCGGTCATGAGCAACGAAAGGATGTTAGCATATCATGTTCTGCACTATTCTACCTTGGTTTCAGGCACATTTGCCGTAGATCCGATACCTTTGTCTGTGTTTCCCTCTTTTTCTTTTTACCTGCTTGCATCAAATCGAGAGTTTGCTCACGGGGTTTGTGGGATTCCTTGCATCAATGATCACTATCTTCCATCTCATGAGTGCCCTTTGCCTTGCTCCTGGGCGCATATGTACTGTATATACTCAAAGATTACCATTTTACCATTTGCAGTCCATGGAAACTTGGACACTTTTTGTCTGATGACTACTAAATAAAAGGTGTCTTGCCCGCCCGCCATGACATCGAAGGCGCCCCCCGAACCTCGGATGACGGCCGGAGGGAGCTCCGTCCGGCATTGAAGACCAACCAGCTCCAGCTCGTCTCCACCCGTCACTGAAGTAAGCCCAACAAAACATCAATCTAACTAGCAGTCAATCAATCAAACAGTCTAAGCGCCGACCGACCGACCGACCGACCCCTTGGCCTAGATCCTTACCATATTCTCTTATATCAAACTCCTCTCCACCCCCCACGATCCCCAATCTACCTACCAAATCCGAACCCGAAGCAGAACCACCCATCCCCAAATGGAAGATGCCAGCATGCCCAGCCCTCCACCACCACCATCACCTCCGCATCCCATAAAAGCAGCAGCAGCAGCAGAAGAAGAAAAAGACGGCGATAATCACCTCTCCTCCACCAGCTCACGCGACACAGACCCGCTCCTTTCCCTGACGTCCGCACATTCCATCATCCGCCTCATCCAATGCCCGCGCTGCTCGTTACCGCTCCGAACCCCGCTGCGCTTACCCTGCGGAAACACAATCTGCAAGTCGTGTCTACCGCCGATTCGGCAGCGAACGGGAATCACGTACCCGGCGAATGAGGAGCGGAAACAGGGGTTTACGTGCTATTGGGGAGGAGATGCGGCGGGCTGCTGCTCTGGGGAACATTGTCTTGGGGATTGTGGGACGGATGTTTTGTTGGGGAGGGTGGTGGATGTGTTTGAGGAGGTGTTAGGGAAGGTGCATGATGGTGGTTGTGATGGTGATGGGGTTGGGTGGTGCGATGTGAAGTGGGAGAGGAAGAGCATGAATACTACAAGGTTGGAGGGCGAGGTTCAGGGGAAAGGGTTGGAGACAGAAGCAAAGACAGAAACAGAAACAGAAGTATGTGTCGCTAGGATTAGGCGTGATGATTTGTTACGCGGGGTGTATGGGCTGGTTAAGGAGGGTCGGGTTGGGTATGATGATTTGCTGGAGGTGGGAGATGACAATACTACGTTTGAGGAGGGCCAAAGGCAACAATCATACAAGAGGTTGAAGGAGGCAGTCCGGGGCGAATTGGACTGTCAGGTCTGCTACTCGCTTATATTGGATCCGCTGACGACTTCTTGTGGACATACGTTCTGTCGCGGATGCGTGGCTATGGTTCTGAATCATAGTGACCTGTGTCCGCTTTGTCGGCGCAAGTTGAACATGGCTTCGACCGTCCGGGCTGAGCCGGCTAATGGGAGGATATCGGATCTGGTGGAGACTTTGCTCCCTGAGCAGGTTGCATCGCGTCGCGAGGGTTCTTCTAATGAGGATGGGGTGGCGACTACTGGGGATGGAGAACGGACTATTCCCTTGTTCGTGAGCTCGCTTTCGTTTCCGACGATGCCGACTTTCCTGCATGTTTTTGAGCCCCGATATCGGACTATGATTCATAGAGTCATGCAGACCAGGG
The DNA here is from genome assembly GCF_001889945.1 of Aspergillus brasiliensis CBS 101740. Classification (NCBI taxonomy): domain Eukaryota; kingdom Fungi; phylum Ascomycota; class Eurotiomycetes; order Eurotiales; family Aspergillaceae; genus Aspergillus; species Aspergillus brasiliensis. Next base: position 2,292,047 of record NW_027137443.1, read on the forward strand.
ATAAGAAGTTTGGCATGGTGATGTATAATCGCTCCGGTCGTCGGCAGGAGGGTTTGGGGAGGGCCCAGTTTATGCAGTATGGCACGGTGCTGGTGGTGGAACGGTTCGAGCTACTCCCGGATGGAAGAAGTTTGGTGATTGCGTCGGGGGTGTCGCGCTTCAAGGTGATCAGCTTTGAGATGGTGGATGGCTACCATGTTGGAAGAATACAGCGTGTGGATGATATTGCGATATCTGAGGAGGAAAGGCTAGAGTCTTTGGAAACGTCTTCAGGAACGGGTGAATCGCCATCGCCAGCATCATCCCCACCTGAGTCTCTGTCCACGCAGCAGCTTTTTCAGATCGCCTTGGATTTTATCGATAAAAGCCGACGTGAAGGAGCAGCATGGCTCCATCCGCGTGTCTTGCTAGCATATGGCGAAGTACCTACTGATCCGGCTGTGTTTCCCTGGTGGTTCGCCTGCGTTCTGCCTCTTTGGGAAGATGAAAAGTATCAGCTTCTATCGACCACCAGTGTCCGGGATAGGCTGAAGATGGTTGTGCGGTGGGTGAGGAAGTCAGAGTCTCGAGAGTGGTAGGTAGATGATCGGCCTGCTTTCATTTCGGCTTTTTCTTCCACATTCCTTCCTGACTGGTGCTCACAATTTCTCTCGATAAGGTTGGCTCGACCCCGACCACCATTCGCCTCGGTCTTATGACTAGCCGTCCCTCTCCTCGTCTTCTCCCTCGTGCCAATGGTTCTGAGTCCAGTTTTGACATACCTGGCGCCGTCCGCGGGAGTCTTTACGTCCTTCACGCCATTCTCCATGTCTGTCTCCATCTCGTTTGGGTCTCCTCGTCCAGTAGATCCTGATCGCCGGCAACGGGCGCAGAGTCAGGATTCAGGAGGAAGCTATATCCCACAGACTCTTGTTATGGGGGTTTTCTTGGCTATCTTTGCAACGCAAATGGCCATCAATGTCGTCCAAATTCGGCGAGCCAGACGGCGAGAACCACGCTGATAGACATGAACAACGCGAGACGAGGGAATTGCAAGACGAGGAAGAGGGACACCACTCATTCGCGACAAGGTACGGACTAATAATTGACGTATCGAAGGCGCTGACAGTACGCGACAGCGTTTACTGGTCCTTCTACAAGTTGACCTTCGTGGCGCCCGGCCTAAGACTGTGGCAGCCATAGTTTCTCCTCACCTCTGTGGAGCAGCAAAACCGAGGAGTATAAGTAGTCTATCCCCCGTTTTAGCTGGTGACTGGTTGCGCAGGGGTCCACTAGTTTCGGGAGCTATCCATCGCATCGTATAGGCGGGCTAACACCCATCTCGTAAGAGTCCGGTGCGACTCCATGCAGGCATGGTATACTTTCTTTCTTTCTGTTCTTCTTTTTTTCCTCCTATGATCGACCGATGACAGGGTCGACGGGAACTTACAGATTTCTGCAGATAGAGGGGTAATAGGAGGGTTAGGAAGGTTTTCAGGCAACTAAAAGTTTGGGAATCCCTGCATGTACGTTGAGAGAGCACATTGTGTGGTGGAACTGGAAGAGCCAACCCGTAGCTATCTATGCATAAAGTAGGAGCGAAATACGCCTTGCGTGCGTACCGCAGCAGGTGGAGATGGCTAATGGCAAAGGCTGATAAGAGAACAATGTTGCCTAACTGGCAGGGGTAGAGCCTCTGGGCGACAGTTCAAGCTCTGACTTGTCCACCGCAATGCAGTGCTGCTGCGGCCGTTTGCCGCTGAGCTGCGCTGGTTGGTGGCCGTTGGTCACACAAGCGCTGCATCTGGGATTTGCGACGCCAAACCACCCATACCGTCCAAAATGACGAGTAGAGAGCAGAGAGCAGATGCAGCTCCTGCAATCCTAATCGCCCTTTCCCATGGCGTGCCTCGTCGCTTGCCTGTTCGGGCGCCATTGAGTCTGGTTCGCCATGCTGGGTGCTGATGCGTTGGCTTGCCAGCTCCCCCGGTCGTTTTCCTTCCTTCGCTTCTTTTTCGCCTTTCTTCCTTTATCTGCAATTGATCCGCTGTTGCGTCTTATCTGCAGTCGCCTTTTTTATCACCTCCAGATCTTTTACGACGCGTGGAGCGCCCACGGTGAGTAGTTATATCCAAACTGCATAGTGTATTGTTTTTCGTCAGCAGGATGGAATCTGTGAGAGAAGACACCAGAGACATCGGAACAAGGCTTCTGTAAGAAAATGAGTAAAGAAGAAAAAGAGTCGGGTGATCCATCGTGCTTCCAAAGTTGATGTGGAGCGACCTTGGATTGGAGATATCAACTTCCCTTTCCTCCTCTTCTCCCCTCTACTTCTTCCCCTGTTCTTCGTCTCTTCATGCTTCCCCTGTGCTTCTTTCAGCTCCTCTTTTGCATCTTCCAAGTAAAGATTGCTCAGGCTGACAGCGTCTCCCCAGTATTATCTCAATGTCTACTTCTTCAGGTAAGCTTGGCTTCATCGTCAGTTGTTTAGTTGCGGGCGGATCGCCTGATCTCCACTAAACTCACCCCACGCCCAGATTCCCGTACTATGGCCTCGTCAACCACATTCGCAGGCCACCCCAATAGCTATATGTCTCGAAGGTGAGTGGCAGTGGCATTCAAATTCTATTCTCGTGCTGTCTACAGTTACGCGCTTTTTCCATTTCCCCTGAGATATGTACTATCCAACTGACTGTTTTCAAAACAGACCATATGCTGTGAGTCCCATAACTGCTCACTTAAACTCCATCAATTGCGAGCTGATCATACGACTTCATCATGACACAGCAACTGCCTAGCTATAGAAGTATCCCATCAAACGCAGAGACCGTCACCATCCCCCGCTCGGAATATGATCGTCTAGTAAGTTCAATGTGACAGGTCCAGGATGGCCCCTCACTGACCGGTAACACTTCGTAGCTCCAAGATTCGCAACATTTCGGTATGAGACCGCCTCTCATATATCTAATAGCCACACCGAAGGCTAACATCAGTCATCACAGCTAAATTAAGATCTTCACTCCTCACTGGAGGGCTGTCGCAAGAGACTCTTGATGTTAGAACACGCCCATTGATTGGCGTATATTTACTGATCTATACAGGTATTGGTTTACGGGGCTGCTCAACAGCATTCTGATCAAAATGCCCGCGGAAACATCTCTCAGAGCCCGCCGACTTCTAATGCGACACTCGAGAATAAGGCCCCCGACTGTCATGAACACTCAGGTGTGAAAGTTCATGACCCTGAAGAGTTCGACATTGGTGAAGATGAGGACGAAGACGAAGACGCTTTGCTGGACTCCCATGGCAGCGAAGACAAAGATGACTATGATGAGTCCTCCAGAAGTGCAGGATCTTCACCTACCCCAAGCGCTCAACAACGTACCGTACTGATTCGGAATCTTCCCGACCGCATCATGCACAAGGACATCGTTGCAGCTATAAGGGGCGGGGCCCTACTGCACATCTACTTACGTGCGCGGGAACACATGGCCAGTGTGTCTTTCGTGGAGGAAGCGGCCGCTCGTGATTTCTTCCGGACTACGAAGGCCTACGGTCTCATTGTTGCTGGGAAGCGTGTAAGTGCTCAACCCGGAAAACGGTAGCACCGCTAACCGGTACTATAGGTGGAAGTGGGTTGGAATGACAGACAATTCTACCTTCCTCCCTATGTCCGTGCCAAAATCGACAATGGAGCATCGCGCAATCTAGTCGTCTACAATGTACAGCCGAACGTCACGGAGTGGGTCATCCGGAAGGATCTGGACCATATCCACAACCTAATCGTGATCTCGGTACAATTCAAGAATGGCAATGCCTACATTTCCACCAATTCGGTGCATAATGCGCTCTTTGCGCGCTCCTGCATGATGTCTCGGTTTACATACAAGGGCATGAAAATTGGATTCTATCCGGACGAGTGCGTAGGATCTCCAGGGAAGAATCTCAAGAAAGAACCACAGACACCAGCAAAGAAAACCGGCTCCGTGCCCAATCGATTTCAGCTTCTCTCCCTGGATGGGGCCGATGATGAGGACGACCATAGCAATCATGATGGACTGGGAGCGATGAATAACGGAATGCGATGGGCCGATAATAGAGTTTCAGCCTGACTGGTTACCTCACCTCTCCCTGTTCCCTCTGTTTTGCTTCATTTTATTCGTTGCGCCACCAATAGTCGGGCAGTACCTTATCTTTAGGCGGGACGAGTCGTCTAATCTGGGGGAATTGCTAGTAGGGTGGCGTGTTGCGTGGAGGGGGGAGGTCTGGCGTAAGGCACGGGATGATTGATTAGGTTGTCCGGACAAACTTGACGGGTAAGCAACGGCGGTGGGGTGAGAATGAATCAGATGGCGGATGATCTACGAGAGGGATGGCCAGACTGATTGCCAGATGCTATCATGTACCGTGGCGAGCGCATAATCAGTCATTTACAACAGTGCATCCATTACAAGAATGTGCGTTTGTATGCTAATACAACGCACGGACAGCCAATACAAGTTGATAGTGACAGGACTGACGACAAAAAAAGAAATTGGGTGATATTTGAGATAGTCCAGGCTTTTACTAAATAACAGCCCAAGACCGGAGCCAGCATTGCACCATAATTTCCAAACACAGCCACTGTAAACAACCCAAACCATCCTCGTATTGATTGAATTGTCTGCAGTGGTGGAATGGGACCACCACACCAGATCTCTCTCTTCTTCTCTCCCTCACCCCAGTAAGTACAACCGTTAAAACGACAAACAGCAACAACAGACACCATCCCGCGAAATATCCCGTTTCTGCCCCACAAATCCCTCATAACCCGGCCATAATCATAAGAGGGGAAACGTTATAGGGGAAAACTTTTTTTTTAAAACCGATCCGAGCCAAGCATGCAAAACCCGGACCGTAAAAGGAGGGGAAGCATAACAGCCGGGAAAATAGGGGGCCCCAGATCCATAATTTCCCTTCTTTCGAAACGGAAAACGGAAACAGGAACAAGAAATGAGACAGAAAAGAAAGAGACGCGGAGCAGCTTGTATGAGTGTATATTGTTGGTGTAATTGGAAGCCGTTTAACGGTAGGACTTCTGGTAGCGAGCGCGGGCACCACGACCACCGAACTTCTTGGGCTCCGTACGACGGTTGTCGGCGACGAGGAGTGTGCGGTCGTACTGGACAAGAGCCTGCTTCAGCTGGTTCTTGGAGTGCTCATCGACGTACTTCTGGTAGTAGGCGACGATGGACTTGGCGATGGCCTGACGGATGGCGTAAACCTGGGAGGTGTGACCACCACCGGAGACGCGGACGCGGATGTCGACACCGGCGAACTTGTCGGCTCCAACGATCAGGAGGGGCTCGTAGACCTATTCATTGAGAAGATTCCTTGTGTCAATTAACCCGTCCATGGCACTTCGCGAAAACCCAGACAGGTAGGTGAGTTGTACCTTGAAGCGGAGGATCTCAGGCTGGACCAGAGAGAGGGGCTGGCCGTTGACCCGGATCATGCCCTTGCCTTGCTGTAGTTGGAAGAAACGAATCAGTTTGATGTTCCTTTTTCATCGTCTTATTCCCCAGTCCCGTTGCGATTTGGTTTCATCTGATATGCGATGCGGATGCAGATGTGTCGTTCGGTTTGGTCGCGCATTGTCTTCTTTATTTTCCTTCACGTGTTCGTCTGCCTTCACATTTCATATTCGTTTCGTTTCATCATTTCGATACTCGATATCGCTTCCCCGTATTTCCCATGCAGTCCACAATATTCACAATCCTAAACCCTTGATGTCGAATGATACCCTTATATCCCAACCTTCCGAACCCTAATATTGACCAAATATCGAACGACACATCGGCATCCGCAACACGATAAATCCTAGACCCAAGGGGGATGGGAAGAGACAGAGAACGTAATTCTCATACCTTGCAGTGGGCGACAGCGGTGGCTAAAATCACACATCAACCGTTAGCATCCTATGCTACCTTCCGAACCCTCCCAATCTTCAAATCCTCCAACAACCCAATCATAACCACCACGAAAAATATAGAGGGGAGAACTCACCCGTCTTCTTCTTGCCGAAGCATTGCACACTCGGGACGGAAGCCATGATGGGGAGGCGGCGAAGTGTGCTGGGTGGTGGGAAGTAAGGTAGACGGTGTCGGGGTCGTGGAGTATTTTGTCGTCGATTAACGGAGTCGCGCTGTATTAATTTTCGCTTCGCACAGTCAGGCGGTGCGATTTCTTCTTTGGGGCTTGTGGTTTTGCTGACTGTCCAATTCCTGTGTCTCGCTTAGTGCGCTGCGCTAGGCCGCTTTCGGAGGCTGAGGTAGGGCTTGCCTAAAGTGACCTTTTGTGTCACGTGATGGGGGAAAGTTCGGACTCCCGGGATAGTTCGAAGCATATGGAGAAAGTTGTAGGTGATAGATTGAGTAAGGCATATAGCTATAAGTTTTACGTCAAGATGTCGCAGACTGTTGGAAAGGTATATCCTTTGGCCCCATTGTCTCATTGTCCCCCTATACACTCTTATTTCCTCACATGTTGTTCCTTCCTCTCTTTCTGCTACTGTTTCAATTTGTCTAACTGTATATCAACTTCATTGATTATAGACCCGTCTCGCCTTCTCCCGAACATGGCACTACGTCGACGTCGGCAGTGACCCTCGCAGTCTGGGCAGACTCGCCTCCTCCATTGCCCTGACTCTCATGGGCAAGAACAAGCCCATCTATGACCCCTCCACGGACTGCGGTGACTATGTCGTCGCCGTCGGCTGCCACGACCTCCGCGTCACCGGCAAGAAGCGCCTCCAGAAGAAGTATTACACGCACAACACCCGCCCTGGTAGTCTGCGGAGCATGACTATGGACATGATGTTTGAGAAATGGGGTGGTGGTGAGGTTCTCCGTCGTGCTGTTCGCGGCATGTTGCCCAAGAATCGCTTGCGGGATAAGCGCTTGGCTAGACTGAAGAGTGAGTATAATTCTCTATCATTTACCTCTGATCTGGCGGTTACTTGGAATTTCTTATGCGGGGTGAAAAGATATATGCTAATGATCGTGTTGTATAGCTTTCGAAGGTCTTGCGCACCCCTACAAGGAGAACATCGTCAAGCTCAACGGACAGTCGGTCATCGGGAACTTGCCCGAGGTGAAGGAGGCTTTCAAGGCCGCTAAGACGGATGCGTAATTGCATTGTATTGTCTGCGCGCATCTATCGACTTGCTGGATCGGGATACCATTCACTCTATTTACCTCTTGTACTTTTACATATGTCATTGATATTGCTGTTGTCATGTTATGACTTGCTAGCGCATGGGTGGGAGTTCTATGATTTTGTTTTCCTTTTTTTATATTTTGTGTGATATATATTGTTTATATTATTACTAGCTACGCTACACAGATTACAACAGCTTCGTGGCATCTTCTACCGGTGTGTATTGGTTCATGGTGTATCAGAACATGGTGTGAATGATGCTATTATCCCTAACCTATATACAAGTGCCCGAACTCCATCTCATAACTGCTAATGCAATACTACAATAATCATCCTACAGCTTCGCCTTCGTGTTGCGACCAACCGTGCACTTAATCAGTCCGTTCGGGTTGGTCTGCGGCGCATACACCTCGGCGTCCTTGCCGGTGTTCTTCAGGCCCTTGTGCCAGCTCAGGTCTGCGACAAGACAGCGGGGTTAGCCGGAATCTGGTATACGAGCAGATATAAACCGAACGGATTACGTACCAACTTCAAAGTAGTGCTTGTTAGGCAGAGAGTACTCGACCGTGTCGAGTAAGGGCTGATGAGCCAGGATCTGCTCCGCCATCTTGTACATAGTGTTCTGCACACTGGCCGAGTTGTCCTCGGCAAAGGTCTTAAGTGTGATATCCCTGGCCGCCGACCAGGTCGCATCGAACTGGGGCACAGTAGCGCGCACCTCGTCCAGCCCGCTGAACCGGCGCCACTGCCAGCTGGCGTCGACATCGGTGCTGAGAATACGATCCCATGTCTCCGGGAGGGTGGTGTACTCGTCGCGCAGGAAGCCCCAGAACTGCGAGTTGGTGCTCTTCAGCACGGTCAACTTGGCCAGAGCCGACTTGATGTCCACTCCCTTGCCCTCGACGACATCGACCTGCACGTTGCGGGTTTCCTCGCCATCCCGGAGGAAGGAGTGCGGGTGCGGCTTGCCGTCGATGGAGATACGGGTCCAACGGTGGGTGATGATGTTGACATGGGCGGCGTGGATGTGGTTGTACTTGGTGATGAAGTGGGTTCCAAGGATGGAGCCGAAGAGCTCGGGGGGAGTGACAGGGTTTTGCTTGGCGGTGATGTAGATGGTGTTCTTGATGGAGTCGGTTGCGACAATCACACTGTTATCGGCCTTGGTGTAGCTATAGGAAATGAGAGTTAGCTTTGAGTGTGAGCTAGAAGGAAGGAGTATACATACGAGGTGTCGATGTCACCCTCCAAAAGGACGCAGACGGTCATCTCCACGACCGTCTGGACGCCGGTCTTCTCGTCGCGGTGGACCTTGTATACTCGGACATTGTCCTTGCCGTAGCGGGCCGCAGTGACTGGGGAAGACATGGTGGGTATGGGGTAGGGAGAAGGAGAAGTGGATGAGCAACCAAGAAGGGAATCAAATCAACAATGTATACAGAACTGGAGATTTCAACTGCAACACCTGTGGCAGCAGGATGAAGCTTTTTAAGACTTCTCCGGAGCCAGGGAGCAGTCGGGATGGGGAGAGGCAGCGTATCGGCCACCTCCGAAGCCCGCGGGACTTGACGGCCGCAGCCTCCCTCGCTTTATCTTATCGCCCCGGGATTCGTAACCTTTGGGGAAATGCAAACATCAGGCAATCCCGGGCTGTGGTTGCCGGGGGTGTTGGCGAGAATGTAATGTAACTAAATGATCGGGATGGATTCATCTGGCTGCCGTCGGTGGTTACATTCATAGAGCAGGAATGACAGCCAGACTAAGAAAAACCCCCAAACGTAGATGAAATAACTAACTATCGGACATGTGACCGCCCCGACGTCATCCACTCAACATGAATCTCGCGACTCAACAAACAATGAATCCCCAGATGCACAGTGGTTTTCATGCCATTAATACTGGAAATGTCGGGATCTGCTGTTTTTCTGAATAGAGCATATCCCGTTTGAACTCTCGACTGGCCTTCAATCGTTCTGCTACGGACCTGTCCGATACCGCGGGACCAGCCAGTTGTCCATCGGTACAGCAGTGAGAGCAGACCGGCTCAATCGTGCTGATCAGGATATCCAGGTGACAAACTGGGTATACTATGTGGTTTACAACTGAATTCAGAGAGCGCCCGCCATGGCTTCTCAAGTACCGTTCCTCCACGGCCTTCATTATCGCGACAGTCTGGACCTCTTCGTTCACAGTATGCAGACGTTCTATACCAGCAGGGACTCAAAAGCTGACGCCGACAGGACTACTTTCTCTATGCCATGGTGAGCGTCAATCATAGCCACATCTATATTGCCATCTGACTGTCTAGATCGTCCCCGTAATGCCAACAGCCCTAGTTGACCGCGCTAAGATTCCCTATGAAGACCGTATGTCACCCTGCACCATGATCGACCTAATCTACACCATCTAACACACGACCAGGCGAACGCTGGGTTAGCATACTTCTCATCTGCGAGGCCACAGTCGCATTCATCTGCTGTCCGATCTTCGGATACCTGATCGATGTCGCACCCACGCGCAAACTCCCTTACCTCCTTGGGCTCATCCTGCTCGGCGCATCTATGCTCATCCTCTGCCTCGCACGCACTATTGGCTTCTTCGTCATCGCACGCCTCTTGCAAGGCAGCGCAACCGCCGTGGTTGTCGTCGCTGGACTCGCCCTTCTCACTGACTCCGTCCCATTCGAGAACCTAGGCCAGACCGTCGGATACCTAGGGTCAGCCGTTACCCTAGGGTTCCTTCTTGGTCCATTGTTAGGGGGTCTTGTGTATCGGGTAGCAGGGTATCAGCCCGTATTTGCCATGGCATTTGCCATTGTAGGGATAGACCTGGTAATGCGATTTGCAGTGATCGAGAAGAGAGTCGCGAAGCGGTGGATGGCACTCGCGCAAGATGACGCCGACGACAACGACGATGACACCAACAACCATAATAATCCATCCGATAATAACCCACTTGAGTCCGAGTCCGCAGACAACGAGACAACCATCGTACCCAAGCACTCCCGTAAACCTACACTCCTGCTCCTCATTCAACAACCCCGAATCCTCATATCATCCTGGGGCCTTCTCGTCCACGGCATGATATACGCAGCTTTTGACGCCGTACGTCCCTCTCCCACCTCCACCTCCAACCATACTCCACCCTACCTATCCAACCCTACTAATATCGCACCCAATGAACCAGACAATCCCCATCTTCGTAGAATCCCACTTCAACTGGACCCCTCTAGGCGCCGGCCTAACCTTCCTTCCCTCGTCCATGACCGCTCTTTTCGAGCCCTACTTCGGTAATTCCCCTTTATCCCCCCCCTTCCATAAAACCAATTAACCAACCAACCCACTACTAATAAACACAGGAAAACTAACCGACCACCTAACCCCCCACCCAATAGCAACAAGCACCTTCCTCCTCCTCCCCATCCCACTAACCCTCCTCGCGCTCTCCACGCACCCCACAACCACCCACATCACCCTCCTATTGACAAACCTCACCCTCACCGGCCTCCTCGTCAACATCGCCACACCAGCCCTGTACCTCGAGACGCAGCGCGTCCTGGACACCATGGAGCGCCGGGAGCCAGGGATCTTCGGACCCCGGGGCGCAGTCGCCCAGGCGTTTGGGATCCAGACGATGGCGCAGTTTCTGGGGTTGAGTTTGGGGCCGTTGGCGGGGTTCGTGGAGGGGAGGTTTGGGTGGGGGGTTGTGGTTGTGGGGTTGGGGGTGGTTTGTTTGGGGACCGGGGTGGTGATGGGGATTGGATTGAAGAATAAGAATTATTATTATGAGGATGATACAGAAGAAGGGGAGCGGGAGAGGGAGAGGTTACTTGGTGGTGATCAAGTCGCTGAGTATCTGGGTAGGTAGGTCGGTAGGTCGGTAGGTGTAATAGTTGAATATAGATTGGATTGCTTTTGCTTTGATTCCAGGTAATGTGACTATAATAACACTGAGAAGGGGGAATCTTTGTATGTAAAGTAGTTAAGAAACCCCTTAGATTGGGTCAGATGCTGATACACATTCCCGTATTTCAGATCAGATCTAATCATCCATCCATCATACCACTGCACCTTTTATCGAAAGACTAGAAAAAGATTCATGCATCACACAAGACGGAATTGTTCTTCATATACAAATTCAATCTTCAATCCAAATATACACCGGTGTTGGGTGTAGCGTAGCGTAGCATAGCAGGGCGGAGCGGAGCGGAGAAAAAGATGAATCCATATCAGCAGCACCAGAATGAAATGATTCATATAGGATAAGTAAGGAACTTGAGTAGTTGTGAATCGAAAGTATAAAAAGGGGTAAGGTTTTTTGGTCTGTATTCACCGTCACATCCCACGGAGGAGGAAAAAAGAGGAAAAGAGAAATGAAAGATATTAACGCCATCCAATGCCCTACTTGGACGCCAATCACCCCTACACAGTAGGGGGGATAAAATGTAATGAAAGAAAAAGAAAAGTGAACTCCACTGTAACGCTCGTATCCCCAAACACCAGAGATAAATCAGTCAATCATCAAATCATAGACTTAGCTGGTCAATACTTCCAACTCTACCGCTTCCACCGAGCCGACCTCCGCCCTTCGTCACCATCCCTAAGCGGTAAAACCGCTCCTCGCCGCCAGGTGTCCGACCCCCAATATACCACTTCTCCGGGCCCAGCGCATCGCGGAACCCTCCCGAGCCACTTGAGCTGTCGCTGCCGCGACGCTGACGGCCTTGGTTGTTTGTAATAGGGATGGGGTTGGATGCGGCCGGAGTGGGCGGGGAAGAGGCGACCTGCTGCTGGGGCTGAGGCGGGACCGGGGATGCTGGGGAGGATTCAGACGGGTTCAATGGGGATCGCTGGTGCGAGTGAGGACGGGAGTGGGAGGAGGATGAGGCGCTAGTGGTGGAATGATGGTGGTAGTGATGGGTGGTGGTCGATGGAGAGGCATCTGATGAAGCAGCGGCTGCGTTGCCGCTGCTGGCCTTGGTGGCTATAGCTCGCGCGCCTTGCGAGATTTGGGTGGAAGAGAGAGAGGATGGGCCAGCGGTAGCGGATTGCGAGCCTGCTGTTGAGGCTTTGTAGGTGGACTGGGCGCGAAAGGCCGCTAGGAAGTTGGCCAGGAATGGCCGGTTGGTGGACATGGTGGCGAGGGGGGGAGCCACGGTGAGAAGATGGAATGAATTAAATTTGGACTGACAGGGGTACGCTAGTCGGATGGGACTAGGGCCTGTAGTCGGTCGGAAATTGGGCTTTGCTGATTTTGATGTAGGAAGTATTGGTTGGTGAATGTGAGGAGTGGTTGAGGTGAGGGGATTGTGAGTCTTGTATATAGAGTTGGTATGGGTGGTCGTCGGTCGAGATCGGGGCGATAGTAGCCGCGGAGTTGCGGAGAAGACGAGATCTAGACGGGGGGTCTGAGAGGAGAACTGTGGATGGAGAGAGAGACTGAGTACACGGGGTACACGAGTACACGAGCACAGACAGGAGAAGAAGGAAACTGCAGGAGGGGACGGACGATCGGAGCCAGAAGAATGACGGAGGAGGACGATGACGAGAGAAACGGCGAAGGACGAGATTCAGAAGTGAAGCTGGAGGACCTCCGGGGAGTCCCGTGGGCGGCGGCCAATCAGCGGGGGTGGATATCAATCCGGGGGAGCCCCTCGGCGGTGACGTCTAGTATTAATTACTTCCTGATGCTGGTTAATCGTAGTTGATACCTTAGTTATATCCTGTTGGTGATGTAGTCACTAAAGTGCTCTAGATAACAACTCGTGCATCTCTCTCTCTCTCTCTCTCATGCTGGGTGGATATCCACCTCTAGTAATACGATGTCTTTCTCTATCTTCCCTCCCCCACTGGCTCCCCTCCAGCATCGGCTTACACTTTGGCACATGCGAAACCCAAATAGAAGGGGAAAACAAGAATCAAATCACCTGCAACAAGAGGATCCGGTCGCACTAACCAGACAGCGCTCACCGTAGGGAAATCCCGGGATCTTCCCCAGGCCATCTCCGCCCCGAACCAAAGGTTGACTGGTTCGGTCGGGAAAGTCAAGTTCCAGGGAGTCACGGGGTGTTCACATGGCCTGTCCGTTCCGATCCCATGAGGCTCTCCTCATTATCCTAGTAGTTTACTTTTTCCACTCCTACACCTCTTCTCCAAAATGATGAATGAATCATGTAAATATGGCCCTTGTTATTTCTCGTTCAACTCCGAAGCACACTGGCTGTCTATATTCTAGCTTTTGGATTCCCGTGGCTTCCCATAAGTGACAACTTCCACCAGGCCTGATGCAGGAGGGTTTCAAATGGCCTCCCTGGCCTCCAGACTCCAGGACCAGATACAAGAAGAAAATGCATGCGGCATCATGGATAGAACAAGTACATAACCGACGTATGGAACATCTGGGGGCTGACCAGGGGTGTGCATCCAGGCAGATCAACCAACCGCCGTCCGGAGTAACAAAACAAAAACAGGCTCCAACACAGCAGGAGTGTCCCTGACTGCGGCCAGGATCTGCAAGCAACCCAGCCGCGAAACGTAGGAAATCGGGCAGTTGAAAAAGCACCATGCTACCTTTTTCAATCACAAAAGGAAAAATGAAAAGAAACAGACAATGGATAAAGCATGAGACACGAAAGGAAACCGAAGCACACTGACACAAAATTCACACTAGATAGGAAAACGCAGGAGGCAAATGATAAACACAAGACGACGCAACACCTTTCATCCTAGCTCGACCTCGTATGTCCTCCATCGGACACACAGAATGTACTTACATGGTCGACTGGAAGACAACATGCGGATAGGAAACGGCCGTGACGGTTTATGCAAACAAATGCCGAACACACTCAACCCTCCGTGCAGCTCAAAATTTGGACAGGAATAAGGGAACATGCGATTCGGAACGAAGAGTGGACGGAGACCTTCCCCGCAAGAAATCTTTTGAAGACTCGAAGATAAGAGCCCTGACGCAACAAAAATCGAAAACACATGCCCAAGTCTATGATTGGACGCCAGTTAAAAACCACACACACCATCCCATCAACCCACTCATAATGGATGGAAACAAAACAAAACAGGTCCAGTATCACCGCAAATCTGCACTCGCCGTAGAAAATGCTCACAAGATTTTTCAAATAAAACATGGATGACCAGAGAACCCAGTAGGACAAAAAAGAGACGTTTTCATAACAATGAGTAATCCGGATGCTGTAATCTAGACCAACGCTGTGGCGCGCTGCGCGGAGTCGGTGGCCGAAACGAGCTTTTTTCTATCTGTAGTTTTTTCTTTCCTCCGTTTTTCGGTTCTTTTTTTAATTCTTTTTTTATGTTCTTTTCAGGGGAACAACCCTCAATAATCATTCACGTGGCTTTCCAGGCTGGATTCATGTGCATAATCCAGGAGATCGGTCAAGACGCCAGACCGCATGGCAGGTACACCCGTTATGTAAAAGCATCAACGGGCATGACGGAGAGGCGTCCTCACAAGTGCTCCCAGACAAATGCCTAGCATCTGCAAGACATCGCTAGACTTATGCATAACATCGTTTGACAACATAACCCAGTTAGTAAGACAAATTTTTGTAACCGTTCGTTAAGGCCGCAGTACTTCGTCTCCCTTGACATTATGCATATCAAGCTCAACGTGGTCAGCTCAAGACATCCCTTTTGAGTCACCACTATTGTCTAGCAGGCTGGACGGTACCTAGGATTCGGGGATCAGCATGCCGTCGATCATACGCAGGGGCGGGATTGAGTTCCGAATCTCCATCACTTACCGTCGCCGCTCAACGTGGTCGAAGCCAGGTAGAGACCGTTCATCCCACTCTCCTGGGGGCCAGCGGTGGTGGTGGGGTAAAACTTGCGTTCGGTATCGACGTGAGCGTGGATGGGCTCCTGGCCGGACGCCATGGTCTGGGGGAAGACGGGATTGATGTAACCGTCGGACGCTCCGGGCTGAAACATCGAAGTCCAGTCAATTTCGCCAGCGTGATTGGGAGGTCCAGGCATGACAGGACGTTTAGGGTCTTGAACAACCGGGGGCTTTACCTGCTCAATAGGAGGACGATCAACATTCAGCTGCTGGCCATTTGCATCTGCGCCAGGCTGCACCATGTACGGGTTCTGCTTGGGAGCAGCAAGCCAGGGTCCGCGCTGGTGAGGCTGTCCGCCGGGGAACGCGTCTTCGGGCTGACCGCGGTTCATCCCATTGACGGAAGGCATGGAGAAACCCATGGGCTGCTGATCCGGATATCCGGGGCGACCGGGGGCCATGCCGTTGCCGTTGACGGGCGCCTCGCCATATGTGGCACCCGGCATACCGTTAGGATGCGGGACGGTCGTAGGGACTTCATCCTGAACGGGTTTAACAGCATTCTGCGCAGCTTGAGACCGCTTCAAGTGTGCCTGAGGGTGCGACAAGTGAGTCGCCCCGGTAGGGTTCCCGCGTCGCAACGAGCACTTCTGGAAGTGGCGCTTGAGGATATCACTGCGAGAGAAAGTATCCTTGCAGAGCACACACATGTACGGACGGTCTCCAGTGTCTATCAAAGAAAAAAGGATTAGTCATCGGACCCATTCAATCCCCGCCATGCGCTACCAAATTATCCGAATGAAAGAGGGGTACTCACGTCTCAGCAAATGGCGCTTCAAATGCTTCGCATGAAGATAGGTCTTGTTACAGTGCGGGCAAGGGAACTTTCCATCCGCGTCCTTGGCCGGAATAGTAGTGTTCTTCGCGGTACCATTGACACCGTTCGTGACGGGAGTCGCGCGTCCCGGAACGCTCGGCAAGATTCCGCGGCGGCCCTGCGACCCAACAACCTGTGTCCTGGGCGGTTCCTTCGCAGCATAAGGAGGAGCACCGTTTGCACCTGCAACAGGGTCGGGGTTCATCCAAGGCGAGCCCTTGTTATCGGTGTAGCTGAAAGCACCCGAGGGAAGACCAGAGTAATCCGAGCGACGATCACGCGGAGGTGCCGGCGCAATCGGCTGCGGATAGGTCTGCGCGCTGGACGCGGGAGGCAGCACGCTATGAGGCGGAGGGTAGGCTTGCGACGGCTGGGGTTGAGCCTGCGGATTGGGGTGGGACAGGAAGGACGAGGGAGGCAGACTACCCACGGTGGTGTGAGGCATGATAGGAGCCGCGGAAGACGCGTAGACATCGTGAGTAGATGCGGGATACCTCGACAGATCCGGCCGGTACGGCTGGCCCATGTAGGAGTGAGGGGCAGGGGATTGACTGTGATGAGGCTGCAGCGGGGGGAGAGTATGCGGCTGGGACACAGGGTATTGAGGCTGCATGGTGTACTGAGGCATAGGCATGCTCGAGATGGGTGTTGAAGACAAAGGCGTGGAGCCCTGGGGTAGGCTGGTGGATGGGGGCCGTGAAGGATGAGATCTGGGATCCATCGTGACGCGGAGAGGCTTTCAAACACGGGAGGGGAGGAGGAAGGAGAGAAGAGAATTGGGGGGTAAGGAACTGGCGGAAGAAGATTTCACGATGTCTCGATCATTGATCGCAGGGCGAGAAAACCTTTTCGTAGGATGTGTCTTGCGACCAAGGCAGTGCTCCGTGGATGCGAAAAGACTGCCAATGCCACCTTGTTCAAATCCTGATCGCGTTCGCTCGCAAAATTCTCCTGCCCGGAGTTGTGTGCTCGCTTCTCTTCGATTGTGACTTCTGGGTCCTTTTTTTTTCTCTTTCCTTGTTCCGACAACTTAACAATTCTCCCACTTGATGCGGAGAATTGACGATGAGATTCGCGGAGGAGGTAGGTTCGATAAGCAAATCGACGCTCAAGGATCCTCAAGGTCGACGATAGACGTGCAGGATCAAGTCCGACTCCACTGCAGAAAAGAAGTCAGGAAAGAGGTCGAGATGCTTAATCTGAATTCCCCACGGTCACCCACCAGAAACTCGAGTTGTGTGGGAACTTCTCACTATCCGCACGTTGTCAAAACAGTCAATGGTTCTGATCCACCAGGGAGGCGGCGTGTAAGTGGGTCTAACACAATCAGCAGTGCTAGAGGGAAATTTCGCTAGCCAATTTTTGCTTCGCGTCAACAATGCGCGCGAGATTGACCAGGATGGCTCTGATGGGAAGATCACAACTGCCAGGGACAACGCGTATAGATGCGGAGACAAGGGCGAAGGAAGAGGAAAAGTAAGGGGGGGAAGAAGAAGAAGAGGGCAAAAAAAGAAAATGGAAATGCAAATGAAAATGGATGATAAAATAAAATAAAATAAAATAGGAAAAAAAGCTTAGGAAAATTTGTTCCAAGAGGGAACACCCAAGGTAGCCGTCCCTAGGGTAGTCACGGGAATGGAGGGAGGATGAGGGGGGGGTGGAAGGGGGGGCGACGAACGGCGGCGGCGGCACAAAGTTAAGTGGGTGAAGGAGAAAAAAAAAATGTTAGGGGGAAAAAATATTATCGTCAGTATCGGAAGAGCGAAAGATGACACACTACCTACTACTAAAGGCAACGGAGGAAAAAAGTGGAAGAGGGAAAGAATTCACGACTAATTGAAGGTTAACTGGGGATTGGCGGTGACGATCTTAACTCTGGGAGGCGACAACCGTAAAGGAAGAGAGGGTAAAAAAAAAAAAGAAAAATGTAAGTAAAAAAAGAAATATGGTAAAAAAAGGTAAATACTGCTATTAAAAAATATAGAACGGAAGATATTAGTTATTTTTCTATGATTTTATTAGCATCGTTTTTTTTTCTCTCTACGCAGTCAGCACCCAACGTTTGGGACAGTTGCTGGTTGCCGTTGACCTGATTCGTGCCTCGTCCGGTTTCCGAAACCCAGTCAAGAGCCGAACAAGGTCTGCATTTTCTCTGCAAACTATCTAGCCTATCCTACTTTTGTGTTCTTCCTAGTCGCTTTACCTTTTGGGTACAACGATGTCGAAAACGTTAACCAAGATCTGCGTTCTTCGGTAGACTTCGCAGTGCCTTTGGCACTGGGAATTCTAACTAACCCACGAGAAGGGGAACGGTTCTGTAAACTTTCTGCCGCCCAAGAGACGGCAAACTCGGCTCAACAATCAGAGTCTTTTCCGAAATGTAGTAAAGACCGGAAGGGTAAGGAAAGAGTTGATTTTGGTTGGCACCAGCGGCAAGCAGGGGAAAATTGTTGAAGGCGCTATTTCGATCGACGATGCTGGTTGGCTAACCAGTCTATCACATAATGTATTTTAATTATTCGGATTTCTTGGTCAGGCTTCCTCTGTGTCACAGATTGGTTTGGATGGGAGACACATCGGGCGTGTACCGAAGTACAGACCCCGATGTACTCGATCGTATCCTCGCCGCAGACAACCACGGGAAAGATACCTGGCAGGAACTTGTTGTTACCGGTCTTATAGCCTACCAATCATAACGCGTCAGAGACTGCGCGGACGCAAGCGGAGAAACGCATGAACTGTTCTAGGCCAAGCGTGAAGCATAATGAAGAATTAATTATATTCCTCGACGTAGCTATGAGAATACGGTCTTAAAAGGACATTCTGCGTATCCAGAACGGAGTCGGACAGTTCAATGTCCGCGTCTCGATTGTTACACCCATCGCAAAGAAGACCGTAATTTTACGCATGCTGGTTGTATATTCCCCGGGAAGGCAAGGGCCGGAGGGAGGGCCGGAGACATACTACGAGTAGAGGACTACAAACACACCAGGCCGGGTGGAAGGATCAAAGGAGAGTAGTAAACAGACACAGCAGCAGCATAGCAAATCATCTCTCCTGATGATGAGGGGGATAGTAAGTCATGGAGGGGCGGGAGGTCTAAGACTGCATGCCCGCCGTAAGATTGAGCTTCCGACGAGCGTAAAGCCGGAGCTTTGGTCTCGAAAGCTTAGTGAATCACGTAAAGTATCCCTGTACGTAGTTAGTTACAACTTACATGCTCCATAGTAGTAGATGCATGCCTACTGGCAGTACATACTAAGTAACGTTCCTGTTTTTGGTACATACTGAAAACTACTAGCAGAGATTAGTTAGCAGGCAGGCAGTGCTCCGTCCGGTCGCGTTCAACTGCCCTTTCAAGCTGGGACATATCACTGAGGCTTCATTTTGACCTGAGTGCAGCAGAGTCTTTCAACGAGCTCTTGGGTCTCTCCTCATATTGGAGGAAGCAGTAGTCTTCAACTTTGCATGCTTGATGTCATGAGGCGGATGGAGTTCTGCATCCCTTCTCCGCAGTTGACAGGCCCGCTTGCTCGATATTGGCTCCTTGGGGCGCTCAGTCCTCATGGCACATCCACAATCCCACATGAATTAGGTAGGGGCAGGAAACCTTATCAAAGCGATATCTTTGTTCGGAGTGGAGTGGCATCCTGGCTTGGACCTGAGCTTCACGGCTGGGAATAATGGTAGAGTTGCCCACTCTACTCCACGGCTGTCAATCTCGATTTTAGAAGTATATACTCCATCAAAGTACTCCATAACGTTTGACATCCGATGGGGATCCCTATGGGGCCTTCCTTCCTGCACTTCTCCATCACCGGTATTTATATCAACTGCGGCTTGTCCGCATCATTCAGGTACCTTCCTTCAGTTGATAGTGATTCAAAATCCAATGTCTCCTGCCTCGGGCTACAACACCTATGCAGCCACAGTGTTATGCTCTTCATTGTCCTGTATCTTTAACTTCAGTTGATATACATTCTACGGTCTTTATTAAGGACTGACAGGACTTAGTCTAACGGTGGTGTCACAAGCAACGACTCAACGGCTGAGCCTGCATCTAACTATTACTCAGATCATGCGCTCGGGTTGCTTTTGACTAACCAGTTATTATTTCGGACTTGCGTAAGCTGCGCTGGATGGGCTCCCCAAGTAGGGTATGTGTGTGCCTCCTGAGACATCCTGAGATTACAGGTTCGGCGTTCAGATCACTCAGGCTACCCTCCAAGTCTCCTGGGAATGAAAATCCAACGCCTAAGGACAAGTGATGTTCAGCGCAAAGACACCACCACCTACAGGGCTCCGACCATTGATTGAACGCCTCAGGTATATACCATCTGCATGGAGCTTCTAGACTGCAGGCCGCAAGCGTGGTACTTTTGCGTTTCGGGGAGTGGCAGAAATCCGGCCAATTGGCAAGTCGAGGCGGCCACGCACCTTGTTCCATCCATGCCCGTGTGCCACCCCTAACAGCTTGATTACGCCTTGGAAATTGTGAATTCGGAGAGCCGAGTAATACCACATTTTCCAGGAGTAACCCGTGGTTCGGCGCTGCGTATCCTTGCCACTTCCGACCGGAGGTATGATGGATCATAATCAACTCATTCCTGAAATCGCTGCTGGCGTCAATCCTCGAGTTCCGGAATGGGACATTAGAGCAGCGAGCAGGATCATCCAATGTCTACGGCTGTTAACCTACAAATCATTCTTCAGAGTTCAGGTAAAAGATTCTTTATCATGATGGGTCCTCTTTTAGACTTCAAGATTGCGGCTGTTCTCCACCAGGAGATTTTCGCTGGGAGCTTCTCCCGCTTCGATTGTGGACCTTGACCTCTGGCTTAGGCGGGCGAGTGGAATCGCTGCACTTGCTTCTCCGTATTATATCCGCAGCTACGGAGTACCTGATCTGACTACCCAGAAGGGGTCACACAGCATGCAGCGATTCATAAACTCAGAAGAGGCGCACCCAAGTAACTACAGTCTACTGTGCAAGAGAAATTGGCGATGCATGGCGGAATTGCGCGGAGGAAAAATTCCGTCAGTTTGCAAATGCGGAAGCCTATTTTGCCTTCTTCTTTCCCAGGAGGAATAATATTAACTACATTCGGACGAGGCCTCGCGCTCGTGGCCACGGAGCACTACGGGTGCGTGAAGGACAGATGCCGTCATACACCCCCCGTACCATCCATACATAACTTTGTTACCAACCCGGTATTATCATTACTAATGTGTGCGGAACGGGAACTGAATCTTGCAATCTGCACTCGGCTGGATGGAATTTCCGTTGCTGACTTGGAATCTCCTTATCCTAAACTCATTAGTTGTCTCTCATGTTGTTGGGAGTTGTCCATACTATCATCGCCTGTGCGATCGGATATATCGCTCATTCACGACTAACAAAACAGCTAGACTAGCGCTTGCTCCTAGGCCGGTGGTTCTGCAACATCTCGCCCGACTTGCCACTTACGCTGACGTTCCAGGGAACAGGCGCCCGCAGTTCTCGCGCCGGTCAGCACCACTGCGAGACGCCTTCCCGGACACGGTAAGACCAACATGATGCATCCAGTGGTAGCCTCCCGGTACTACCCTGCACCTCGCCCAATGTGGCGGTCCGATCACGGCCGCCGGTCTCCACCAACGAAGCCGATGGCCCGCTCATGGAAACTTCTACGGAGACACCAAGCAAGGCGGTGTGGGAGATCCCAGGAAGGCCCAGTGGGATAGTGGCTGTCGTCCGAGAGAAGGCGCACTAGACGATGTTTGTCCTTAGGCAGCGCATAGCCAGAGGTTAAACCAGGTGCTTAACGGCATGGCTTAACGAGAAATTGTCCGACCGATCGCCGCCAACTTGCTATCGTCCTAAAGCTTGGCCTCGCTTGTGAGACATTTGCGTACTAGTTGGACTACGGAGTACACAGTAGGTAGGCATATTGCTGTCCGCCACTCTCCGCCAACCATACGGTGTCAGGCACAAAAGGACTATCGGGCTTGGTACTCACTCCTACTGGGTACGGAGTCCTTCCCAGCTGCAATAGTAGCCAAGCACCTATATGTGGTGTCAAGTTCCTTCGTACCGACACGTACCTACAGCAAATTGCGTCGAGTTCCATATATAGATCCTACGGACACCGCTGCCCTCAACAAAAAGGACTGTGTGCAGGCCCGAAAGTAACATCCACCACAATAGATCGATAGAACCTCTGCCGTAGACTTATCTACGTGGCAGGGATGAGCAGGCACAACCGCGCAGCGTGGCTGGTCCGAGTCCAATCTCTGAACAATGAAAACCAACAGGCGCCGCGAAAATAACATAATAGTGATATAATGCCACTAAACTCCGTACCCGGACTAGTGCAGCAGCGCTAAAGTCCTTAGCCCCTCGACGAAAAGCATCCTTACGGGTCCTACAGAGCAGAAAAGAACTCAAAACGACCGCATGCAGATCCTCCCGCCGAATCCGGGACGGTCACAGAGTCGGCCGGATACTTCCTCGGCACTTTTACCCTGCCAGGGTGGTTTTTCCGGCCATGGCCGGAGTAATGCCGAAGCTCAAGTCTGGATCGGCTCAGTTTCAGACCTCGCGTGCAATCCAATCACAACGAAAGTGTTGAGCGAGGCGAGAACGCCACTCACCTCATTCCACTTGATGCCAAGCCGACCGGACGCTCTTGCGATGCACAATTTGTTGGTTGTTCGGTGTGAGTATTCAGGATTGTGTGCTGTGTGGCCTGAGCCTGAGCTGCTTTTGGCTTTTTTCCCCCCCCTCTTCGCTCACCTGTTTTGGTTGGTAAGAAAAGGAACTAACTACTCAACTACTCCGTAGTTAGTTAGCGATTGATCTGGATCGCATGGGTGAGGTAATCCTGGTCATGTGCCTGACGCTGCGAGTCAGTCAGCCAGCCCGTTCTCGCTCTGTCTTCCGCCCTTCCGCCCGGATTACTCTCGCTTCTGCTGCTGCCGCCGCCATCATTACTTTTTCCCAATCAATCAGATACATCTCGAGTTACCCAGCAGGTGGCTGGGGTAGATACCCTCCATCCTTCGAGGTATCTACTACGTACACCGGCTGGCTTATGTCTGAAAATTAGGGCCACACTTAAACAATGGCTATCAAAAGTAACTTACAAGATCATAAGCTACTACTCCGTACTGCCCTAGTTGACAGAAGTGTAAGAGCGAGTAGTAATTAATTAAATTGAGATTTTATTGCAGATACAGGCTACTATACAGAACTTGACGGGCATGTTGGCGCTTGCAACAGTTGCTCTATCCATTCGCCAGCCACCCAGACTAGGGGTCATGCATAACTGAGGGGGGGAGGGACTCGCTCGATCGAACGATGTACCCAGTCGGACATGGGCGGCACTGACACTGGTCGTCGATCCGAGGGTAGCCATCGAACCATGGTCTTGGATCCGAGGATGGGCCATGGCAACACGACCGCATGGTCCCTGTTGACTCTTTTTGAATGATACGATCGCGGAACCTTGGGATACGGGATGTATCGACCAGGGCCGCGTCATGATGTTTCCGACTGGCTTGACTCGCATGTATGATCCGGCGAGTGTGATATGTTCAACCGTCTCAAATGCTACCAGGGCCGGAGTGGCATCCGGGTGGCTATGGTGAGAATGGCCTGATTAGTAGGATTAAAGTTCGTTGAGCGTAACGCCGTTACTCAGCGGCGTGGCGGAAGGCCTATACCATAGTTACTGTGTGTGTTGTGTACAAATTTCAGATAGAGTATGTGGCTGCCTGAGGCGTGATCAGATAAACGACGAACCCTCCTCCCCCCCCCTCCCACTAAAGCTGCAGGGGTATGTCCGCACTACGGAGAAGAGAGGAGGAACTAGGGAAAGGAGGAGGAGGGGGGGGGGAAGAGGGATGCTGAGGGGATGCTGAGGGGAAAGGGGGAAGGAAACCTGGAGTTGAGGTATCCATTATCCATGATCTGCTCAATGGCCTTCCCTTCCGTATGGCCAGCAAGGCAAGTCTAAAACCCGTCCCGCTTGTCTGTTGTTGTGAATTATAAGGAGTTTGCCACCGGTGACAGGCCGACAAGCAGCCACGCGGACTGGGATTTCAGTGTGAGACAACTGACAAGACAGGTTTATCTGCCTAGTCTAGTCTATGTGGCAGATTATAATTTCTTCCTAGGCTGGAAACGGATTGTTGTGACTTTCCTCAATAGGCATCTTCCACGGTCTTAAGACAGGGAAGAGGCAGTAATATTGAGAGGTAAGCTGATTCTATCCTGCCTTTAGATGTCGATTACTATTATCATTCTTATTATTATCACATTCATTCTGTCATCTGATGATTCACTACCACCAAGGTTGTTCTCGCAGTGAAACAGCATCAACAATCTTCGGCTGCCGAGGCACAAGAATACTGATAAAACCGCAAGAGGGTCAGCCCCAGGCAAACTAACTAAACTCACTACTAGCGAGTTAGGGGCCTCAGGCGGGACAATCGGAATAACGGACTCGTCGCCAAGCACCAACCTCCCTCCCCCCTCTTCCTTTTCCCCCTGTCAATCAATCTATTCCCCCAGCCCAAACCCACCTCAGCCCGCTGCTCTACGTAGTATGTAGTATGTACCACTCGTGTTCTTTCTTTCTCTCAAGGCTTGGGATTGACTTGG
This sequence comes from Aspergillus brasiliensis CBS 101740, assembly GCF_001889945.1. Lineage (NCBI taxonomy): Eukaryota > Fungi > Ascomycota > Eurotiomycetes > Eurotiales > Aspergillaceae > Aspergillus > Aspergillus brasiliensis. The sequence goes on from NW_027137443.1 coordinate 2,316,553, forward strand.
TCTTTCCAAGCAGAAGATAAAGTTACAAGCTACACCCTATAGTCGATGCAACTTTCATCCGAATACGGGCTAACATCCGACGGAAGAGCATACCAAGCAATCAACTTACATGAAGAAATACTAGCTAGATAGTTACTCCGTAGATGCTAACTAATCATTCTAAACCGAGTATGCTCGACAAATGTTGTCGGCAGCACCAGGTTAAATTACCAATGGACAATTTTGCCGATACGATTACGATAGGCAACGACTTGCCTACAACTTATCTACCAGCATCCCCGAAAAATATAAGTTGAGTTGCAAAAGTCGGTGAAGAACTGAAGACAGGTTGAATATCATCGCTTACCTGACTACCTGCTAAGTAGGAAATGAAAGTAAAGATACGAAGTCGTTACCATGGATTTATCAACTACCTAAGTAAGTAAGTAACATATTCCTCCTCGTAAATAAAATATACACCAACCAAACTGCTACATAGTGGAATACTATCGCTACTCTACAAAACACCCTGCATTGTGTGACAGTGACACAGTGGATAGATCAAATCAGATATATAGTTAGATAGACATCGGATACAGATACAGATGAATGGATACACCAAACCCAGCCCTACTAAGTTAACTAGTTACACCATAAGTAGATATAGTAACTACTGCAACCTGCGTACCTGCAGGAAATTGCAATGACCCCCATCAAAGTGAAATTCTGTACGATCCAACCGGATCAATTAGGTTAATGGGCTTAAGCAGAAACAACCCGCGTCAAGGTTGCAGACTTGCAGGGCTTCTTTGGACATAAGGGAAAGAGAGGGAGGGAGGGAGAGACGGGAAGTTAGTTCATTCGTTCGATCGGAGGAGGCGTAAGTGGAGATAGTACGGAGTGTATGGGTTTTTTCTGGTGGTCGGGGCTGGCGTGATGTGGATCAGGTAGTAGGGATTATGCTTGCTGATGGAGTACATATGTTGGTGCTTGGTGGTGCTACTACTGATTACTCAGTGTGGTATGGTTTCGTGTATGGTGTGACTGATTGCTATCTATTATCTACTATCTTAGTAGTATGGAGGAAATGTTGTTGGAGATACAATGTAGTTAGTAGTATGTAGGGCACTGGTTGATAAATAGGGATATTTTCATGTATTCTATTTTATATTTATGATACGCTTCGTGAATGGATATCAGTAGTACTGGTACTTTACATGGTCTTGAGTTAAGGATACATTAGATGATGGTTAGTATATATAATAGTAGTATGCCGCGTTGGTGTTGCTTTATCCTTCAATATATAGTACTGCGGAGACTGCAAATTCAACTATTTTACCTCTGCACCATCGCACAGACTCCGAAGACGACTACTAGTATATACAGTTGAGCCTTCTCGAGTCATCTTCACCCAAAGAAATATATAAATCGCGTTATTCTCAGGTAACTACTAAGTATAGTCCATGATAACCTTAGCACCTCAATTTCTACTCTGGTACTTAAGCCTACTAAGCGAAATATATTCACGTTCCCATCATGGGAGTGCTAGTAGAACATTACCATAAAACCACTATATAACCATAACTTCTCTCTTAATATGATTTTACATTCCATTTGATTACCACTGATGATGCTGTTTTCTACCTAATTGCTCATTTACTACTAATAGAGACATGGTCGGCTATGATAACATCTAATATTTCATGCTACTAGTAAATAGTGGTTGATTCTAGTCATGTGCATGGTTATAGATACCAATATCTTGTATACACCCGTCTTCATACAAAAGAGCACTGCATTGTTATGAATAAACAAAAAGCATATATTCTCATAGTAAGTACTAATACTCGAAAAATATAAAAAACCCCAATCATCCACTGCTTTCTAAATCATTGCTGATATATAGGAAAGCCAAGTTCCTTCTTAATGGAAAGTTACTTGTTGCTTCTGTTGAATATTGCCACCCACCAGCAATGCCTGTCTATACTTTCAATTTCCCCCCTCTCTCTCCTTATGCACATTCAAGTCCCTCCCACGAGATAGAAGTATAGGACCTTGTGACTAACTATCGCTCATAGGATGGAAGAAAGAAGATCAGTATCAGGAGATTAACTCAGAACCAGTCAGTCCAGTATATCATACTACTTCATACATGCTTTGATTTTCACGAGGTTTATATCACACCAGTGGCATCAAGGTCCCATCACTGTCCTCCCTACGACACCAAATACTCCACCGACTCCACCATCACAGCAACCCCAACCAAACACAAACACATCTTCCCATGCAACTCTAAACAGTATAGCAACTGTCTCACACCAATCATCTCTATCACATCGAGTGGATCCGAAGGTCCTGGTAATCCGAAGATGTCTTTGATGAGCTTGCCTTGCTGCTTTGGATACTCCTCCTCCTCCTCCTCCCCACCTTCATTCTTCATGTCATCATTGTCACTGTCATCCTTCTTCTCATCCTGTTGCTCCTCAGGCAGAAAGATCAACGTCTCACAAGCCTCCGGTATCAAACTACCCTGAATCACAACAAGTACAATATAAGTCGGAAGCAGAAGCAGAACCTGAGCCACAAGCATAAGTCCCGCAACGAGGACATCGTGTCTCACGAGGGCAGTAATATCCGATAAAACCGACGAGGATGTCATGGCTTGATATTGCTGCTGCTGCTGCTGTTGCTCGCCAAGTAGTGAACCCGGCAGATAGATCATGATCGTCTCAGCAATAGCATAAACTAGTGTCGGGAAGTAAAGAGTTGTCACTCGGTCACGATCATGATCAAGAGGCATGTAGCGTATCTGCTCAGCGGGAGGTAGGACCGAGCCTGCGGTCCAGAAAAAATGGTATTCGGCTAGGACGACAGAGGCAATGAGGTGTGCAACGGGTGGGTGAGGGAAGAATAGAGGCCATGAGAGCAAGTTTGTGAGCATGATATGAAGTGTTGCGTAGAGACAGGCGTAGTTGAGGCCGTTGAGGAGGAAATCCAACCCTCCTTTACGGTAGAGGGTGGTGATGGTTTGGCGGAGGTTGCGAGTGGTAATCGATCTTGGTTTTGACTTCTTGTCCTTGTTGGCTTGATTGGGGCGGTTTTCAAGGGTTTCGAGGATTAAGAGTGGCATTATAACGTAGCTGATGATGTAGCGAATCTGGGGTGGGTGGTGGAAAAACTTGTGAGTTTGAGCGTGTCTGGGGGACGAAGATTGGGGTGCTTACTGCCATATCAAGGATTATGCCTACTGTGGTTGAAGTCGAGATTAGCACATTGTGAGTGGGTTGAGTAGGAGGACTCTTTGGGAAGAGCCCATGAGCGCGTGCCAGTAGTGGATCGTTCCCTGAGGAGTAGATGAAGGCATTGAGGAGTTTGCGAAAGATAAATAGCAGAAAGTGCGACATTGTGAGTCCGCTGTAGACAGTGAGCGTGAAAACCACGCCAGAAGCAAAGGGTCTGGAACTTCCACGGTCTAAGGGACATAACCAGTGAGGTATAAGTACTAGAAGCTATCCCTGCTTCGTCGAGGTGTTGTTGGCACTTTCCTGCTTCCTATTTCGGGAGGCATGCCTAACCTATGGCAACATCCGCAAGTAAGTGAGCGTTCTTACGGATACTAGACTAGGCTCTTGAAAGGGTCCATATATAGGGCTGAAGAGACTCTAATGCTTCTGGGGCCTAAGTGCGGGTGGATCCTGCTTGTGGAGAAGAGAAATGGTAGCTGATCATGAAGGAACAGCGATATCCTCCCATACCACCACAATTAATAACTTTTACTTCGGGAAGTAGTAGTGCAAGAAAAGTTTTTGTCCTTGCCTACCGGTCCCCCCCACCGATAAAAGAATTAGTCTTATATAGACTGGGATGCGTTAGGTCGAACAAGCTTCAGAGATACAATACTAATCTAGTGGTATATTGACGTACGGTGCCGGATCATTTACAACAGAGTATGCGGCGTATGTGGACGACTGTATCCCAAATCAGAAATGTCACACTAACAATTTCAAGTGAGACAACTACCTCGTAGATGCCTTGCTCGACGCGCTATCTTGGCCTACATCCTCATCTGCTCCCACACCTTCTATAACAGCCGCATCGCCCGCTGCGTGGATTGCGTGCTCCACATTGACCTTCGGTCCCGTGAACCACTTGTGCGCATCCACAACCCACCAGATAGTTACCGCCAACATGGGCGCACCCCAGACCAGACACGTCCAGTTCATCAGATCTGGTGTCAGATCTGAGCCTGTGACACTGGGCAGACACAGTACGGGCACCATGAGAAGCACGAATGCCACGCCCATCCCTCCAATCCAGGGTCCAAACGGACCCAGATGCCACGGGCCTTTACGGAACCGATGGCCAACAAAGAACACTCGAATTGCGATGGGAATGGCAAAAGCGACAAACTGAGCGATGCCGCCAATAGAGAACAACGCGCCGATGGCTACATCGCCAGCTAGAATCAGCAGACACATGAGAATGCCCAGGATGCCGTTGAGGATCACCGCATTGACAGGAGTCTGGGTGCGCGCGTTGACCATTTTCCAGTATCTGGATAGAGGAAAGCAATCATCCCGTGCATAGGCGTAGGTCACTCGTGAGGCAGCCACCATGCATCCTTGTCCCATGGAAAAGCCACTGATGATGGTGAGAGCTAGGATAGCCAGGGCAGTCTTGCGTGGCAAGACCTGGAGCAAGTACGAGGCCCAGGGCTGTCCCAAGTCCGAATTGATCACTGCGTCGATGTCGGTGACAGTGTAGGCGACGACTAACTGCAGAAACCATCCCAACAAGCCACCAGCCCCCGAGGTCATCACAATCGCACGCGGCGAGGCGACATTGGCATTGGAGCATTCCTCACTAAGATGAAATGGCGAATCGTAGCCAGACATGGTCCAGATGACGCCGACGAAAGTCATCAGCACGGCCACACCATCGGGGAAGTCGGTGAGGTTGGTGATCGTGCCCCAGACGTCCTTGGACGAGGAAAACCTGGGCTCATTTGTAGTCCCGGCAGGAATGGCGATGAGGGTAATGATAAGGGCGATGATGTTGAATGTTGAGCCCCAGGAGTTGACGCGGGCGACCCATATGGTGGGCATACTGCTGATGGCTGTATGAATGATGAGGACGAACACTGTCAGGAGATAAACCTGCCAGTTAGTGGGGACATAATCTGGGTTCTGCATCGATGCAGCGGCGAGGATCATTGCAGAAAGCGCGTAATCCACAGATGGTGCTGCGGTGATCTGCCCGATCCAGTTCGACCATCCTGTGATCCAAGCGGCAAATGGCCCATACTTTGGAGGTGCCAGGACTGCTGCGGCGTAGTAAAGACCACCACTATGGAAGTCAGTCTCACTCCCTATATCAGGTGATGGGAAAATCTTCTACCTTGTAGGCATCGCGGAACATAGCTCAGCCATAGACATGGCGACGCATTGAATGAAAACCATCGCGATGATCCAGCCCCAGACCATACCGGCTGTCCCCGCATAGCCCATTCCTTTGTAGACGTCAGCCGTATCCATCATGTCAATGGGTCCAGGAACAGCTACCGTAGTATATCGTGCTTGCAAATGATGGAAGCAACCCTAATACAGAAAAGCTGACGCAGAAAGTTGTCCATAGCGAGAACTCGCGCTTGAATTCTTGCTTATACCCCAGGGCCACAATCACCCTTTCGTCCGCATCCATCGCATGGTCAGTATAAGGGACGTCGCCTTGTGGCAGTACGGTCGTGACGGGGTCATGATCAACGTCCGTGAACACTGCTCCTTTAGAGACAACCTTATGACTGTTCGCACCAGACATTATAGAGGAACCATTCATATAACAAGAGGCGATATGTGTACAGGAAGCTGGTGCTGGAGAGTGGGAACGGCGGGGCAGGAAGTAACGTGGAAAGAAGAAAAAGCAAGCAACGCAAAGACGCGGCGTTCGCTAGCCCAGGCTCACACTTTCATCTGCCTAGGAAAGATAAATGTCAAAGCAGTTTAAGAGTCCCCGAAAACAGATGGATGGAAGATAAGTCATAAAATGACTACGGGAGAGCCAGGGTCATGCGCCGGTACATATATGAGGGGCTTTCGGGATATCAAGACAGCCATCTTATCTGCACTAGACACGTTCCGCCCGGCAAGGTCTGGGTATTGATAGTAAAGCCTTGAGTAACATAAGTGGCATGCTGTGGAAGACGATAAACGCCTTAAGGAACTCAGGCACCTTCAAAGCTGGGCACAAGCGAAGCGGGGATCGAGCGCTGATACGCTTGGCAGCTGGTCACGATCTCACTGGACGACCAGAGGGGGAAAAGACGAGATCATCACTTGCAGTCAGCCAGCAGGAACGGGCAGGATGACTCGCTAAAAAAGGAGATGAGATAGGATGCAGCTCCTTGCTGGTCAGAGAACTGAAGCTTGGCATGCACCATACTTGGCTGGGAAACTTCAGGCGCCGCGATCGAAGACAGAGCTAGGAGAACCTTTAAAAATTGACGCTAAACCCATGGCCCAGAAGCTGGGGAATCCATCCACTCGGGCTTATCGGAGGCAACTGGTTGGCTATTGGGTGCTTTGACTGCCGGATGATAAGCATCGAACGAATATCAAATTGGTTCCCACGGGTCGATGATAAGACGGACGGCAGTATCTGGAGCTGGTCGGAATTATGACCTGTCAATGTAAGAAACAATTGGCTTATACCGAGCGAGTCGCTCGTTGCTGATTTGGCAGGCTATACCTGCCTTTATGAGAGTAGCGGGAATGTAGTCGTTCATTATCAGTGTCTCATCGTAGCTACAGTGTGTCTAGTAGAGTGCTTGCTCATCGGTGGTCCCTAGACGAAGCATACTCTGTAGACACCTGGATCAGCCCCCACATACAACATGCATGGACATCACGGGAGCCATTACCTTGCATTTGATTCTAGGGACCTCACTGGCCTTGTCTATTAGTGGGGAGTCCACAGCGAATGGCAGCCTCCAGACCTGTTCGAGCCAGATCGCTTATACAAATTCGGGAAGGTTCATGGTCGTCCGAGGATCTGAAACCAATGACTATTCCGAACTCACCAGCGATGGTGACTTAGAAATGCGCAGCGCAGCACTCGAATGGTGCTGCAATTGCGCTGCTGTAGTCCCGCACCAGAGATAGAATGGCTAGCTCTTGACTGGTCTTGTGACGGACGTATTGAGGTTAACGGTTGAGCTCAAACCATAGGCGCACTCATGTGTATGCGTAAACGTAAATGCCCAATGTTGTGGTTGGGGAAAGAAATAAGCAGTCTATGAAAGGAAGCGATGTGTGCCTGAGGCGGGAGGTAGTTAAATGGCCTGAGGCTATAAGGCATGCATGTGCTCCTGGCGAGCCTCTAGCCGTCTGATGCAGACAAGAAGACGATGCACAACGCAACTTAATGTTACTGGAGGAGATAGAATGAAGCAGCCAGTGTCTATGTGCTATCAGAAACTCATCGCTATTCTACACGTACAGCACCCTCTTTTCTTCACCATCAACCCGCTAGGTAGCATGTCCACACTCCGTGGGTTCTTATAGATGGTCGGAAAAGCATATCCCATACGGCACCAATTTAGAAGGGCTAGACGATTGTTAGCACAGCCCTCAATACTGGTTGCTGGTGCCACCGGATCGATATGTTGGGAAAACTACTTACGTTGTCCTCGGGAGCGATCGTGCGGTCGAAGTACTCATCGAGGAAAGGAACCTTCTGGAGGATGTCGCGGCGGACACGGGGGATCTCGCCGAAGAAGAAGAGAGCGAAGGTACCGGCGGCGACACCGAAGGTGCCAGCAATGGTAGCGCTAGAAGTGCCAAAGTGTAAGTTCAATTGTCGAAAAGTCAAAGGCGAGGGGTAGCCTTGGGGCCCAAGGGGGAAACTTACTACTTGGTAGCCAGGCCAGTGGTGAGGCCGTGGAAGTGAAGGGGAGTGTGGTACCTATTACATGCGGTTAGAACGTTGCTTCCATATCCCACTTGCAGTTCCCGGCTCAATTGGTGCCTTCACTAGTTGGATCTTGGGTTCTCGCCAGAGGCAGGGTATGGCAGCAGTAGTAGGTAGTTTGCCAGAGGCAATCCGCAGTACCTAGAGCTAGCAGCATAATCCCTGCCTCACTGAGCCTACCCAAGCCAGCATGGACACCCTGTGTATTTGTATGTCGACCGAAGATGGGGTTATCGGGGAATCTCACTTGGGAGCGAAAGGGGAGCGGTAAGCACCAGCGCTCTGGGCGGCGGCGCGGCGGAGAGTCTGAGAGAAAACCTATCGGCAAGAAGACGAGGTCAGCATTGATTCACTTGTTTCCAACTAGGATTGCAGTGGCTATCATAATAGTATGGATAGCGGTTCCCGAAGCAATTAAACAGTGGGCAAGCTCTGAGGAACCCGATGGCACGCTGGCAGGGTGAAAGCCACACGAAAGTTTTCTGAAAAATACATACCATTTTGACTGGGTATAAAGAAGCACGTCCGGCAACGACAATTGCTCCAGCAAAGGATGACGGCAGCTGCACTTGAAGTCTGAGGCTGTCGACGAAAACCGGGAGACTCCGCGACGTTGAGTGCTTGCGGCTTCCGATAGCCAATCAGAGATCGGCAATTGGCATTCACGTGACATTATGATTGGTCAAATCAGAGGCCACGCATTTCCACTGCTCATGCCACCATTTATGCCTACAATTGGAGTGCTTGATTCGAAGGGTTCAACATTCTACTGCAGCATAGCATCTGTTCGAAAAGGTCATTTAGAAGACTCGGCTATCATGCCCACATTTTTTGTGTATGGCTGACTGGAAGACAGTGAAAGGGTTAAAAAGGAATTTGTGTACAACAGTAGCGCCATATTCTTAACACCATTCGGGACAAAACAAAAGACGAATGTATAAAGTAGAACCATCAATATCACGAACCCAGAGATCCTGGTAAGCGTATAGAAACCCAGTTAAAGTCCATATAGACACGAGATTAGGGCGTGGGAAAGAAGTATAAATGAAGTGACTGTACAATGCCCATATCATGGGATCAATCAACCTTGCCGGTCGATCCACCGTTCAGAAGACCTTCCTTTCCATCAAGGTTGAAGAAACCACCACCGGTGTTACCAGTAACCCCGAGTATTCCGCCACGAGCCCCGCGTCTAAGACCTCTTCCACGAGCTACAATCGTAGCACCAGCCACCGAAAGGGTCAGGAGGATGAAGAAGATAATCGGGTGACCACTGATGAAAGTCCGAGTGAAGAAGAACACCGACTCGAAGGTACCGACTGTGGACTTGGGTGTAAGTTTCGGTGGGTTTGCGATGACCAAGGGGATGGTCTCAAGGATAGAGGTCCGGGAAGCCATAATAGAAGCTCCGCTGGAAGACGTATCCCAGTAGCGCCGGTTCTACAAAATTGTTAGCTTCCAGTTCCACAGATGATGGACTGTTCCGTTGTAATCACTTACATCCTGGTCGTTGATGATCACACGTTCACCATTCTCGACATCGATGCCGTATGTGGTTCTCAACCACCGTTCCCAGAAATCGCCATCAATCCAAGCGAAACCGACTTGCTTCTTGTCATCTTCGCGGATAGTGATACGCATGTTCTTGGCTGCCCGCAAAGCCCGTTGGTCGTTACGGTCTTCAGCTTCCTCAATCCGCAGCTGCTTAGCGTCACGCAGCTCTGCACGCTCCAACTGGAACAATTGCGTCTGCTTGTCCATCCACTCAAGGGCGGCATTCTTGAGCTCTCTCTTCGACTGAAGGAACTCATCCGAGTGCTTCCGGCTCAGGATGCCGAGGACCACATACTTGCCGTCCATGATCTCCCGCGCGTTGGAGGCGGTGAGTTCAGGAACAATGGGCAGCCATACAGTGCGCATCCAGTTAAGAATCTGGCGGAAGTCCCGCATATCCTTAGGAGCAAGCGCATTGTAGTAGCTGGGGCGGCCATCACGGGACACAAGGAGGCGTGGCCAGGTCGAGATCTTGAACCGTTCCGCAAGAGCAGCGCTGTTCGTTTTGACAAGCCTGGCATGACCAACCAAGCTAAGGGTAAGGCGCTCAAGAGCTTCGAAATCTTCCGAGGTGGTGGCATGGTCATAGAAGTAGAGGAAGATAACGTCTTCCTTCTCCTCCAACTCCTTGAAGGTGGTAGCATCGACGTCCTGCACACCGGATCCAACATCAACAGCCTTCTTGGCATAGCTGACCAAATCCCCGAGGCCACGGAGACCGGTGTATTCAACCCTCTCGCCGCCGCGGAAGAAATACATCGTCGGGAAGCCGCTGACACGGGCATCTTTGCAAAGTCGGGATTCCGCGTCGCAGTTCACTTCGCCCACGTTGAGAACACCTTGCATCTCCTTTGCCATTTCCCTCCAGTTGGGAGCCAATGCTTGACAGTGGTGGCACCATGGTGCGTAGAACTTGATGAACCAAGGATCCTGAGTAGTCGTGACCAGCTTCTGAAAGCTCTCCGCGGTGAGAGGGACAGAAATGCCCTGGGGGTTTGCTGGGGCTGGCTTCGGCTTGGGCCTGGACTTGGAGGACGCCTTGTCAGCGGGTGCCTCCTCATCGGCCAGTTGCGCAGCCTGCTCATTGTGCTTCTCTCCAGCCTTGGTACCCGCCTCACGATCCTTATCCTTGGCGACGGGGGCCTCCGGCTGAGCCTGAGTATCCACTCCCTTGTCGCCGGGTTTGGGGAGGTGGAGACCCTGGGCAGGCCGCGAACCAGGCTTGATCTGTTCCAGCTTCTCCTCAACGAACTCGCTGAGCCCGTCCATACTCTTCTTTCCAGTATACTGTTCAACCAGTTCACCGTTGTGATACAACGCAAAAGTGGGGAAGTATTTGACGTCGAGTTTCCGGCAAAGATCGCCATGCGCGAGACAGTTCATCTCCGCGAAATGGAAGTTGTAGAAGCCATGGAAGGAGTTCAACGAATCGGTGTTGGGCGACTTGGAGGAGGACGAAGACAAAGGATCGGAGGTCTAGTGGGACGTTAATGAATGCTGCTGGTAAGGTGCGAAAACGTTCGCCGCGTGAGAAGCCAACTCACGTAGTAGAATTCATAGAGCGTTTGCCATGCAGGGGCAATCTTCTGGCAGTGTGGGCAGGACGGGGAGTATTGCTTAACGAACCTAGATGCTTATCAGCCTTCTGAATGACCAACGGTAAGTGTGGGACGCTGAGAATACATACCAGTATCCGTCCTTAATCGTGTCATCGAAGTTGTCGGGAGTCAAGGCCTTCATAGGCGGGACCTCGATACCATTGAAGGTAGTCGACTGACCCTCCGACTTCACGTCGGAGTCGCCTCTCTTTACGAGGTGATGGCTGGGAGAGACATTATCGGAGGGGGCGGCTAAGGCGGGAATCGAGAGAAGAGAGAGTAGAGACCACGCCAGCAAAGAAACCCTCATGCTGGCTGTAGCGCAAGGTCTTGGACCTTGAGAGCGTGACTGAAAAAGAGGGACGGATGAATTTCGGGAGTTGAAGGAGTAGTGAAAGAAGTCAGGACGGGGCGTCACAGGTGGCACATTGGACTAACGACGGTCTAGAATCGCTAAGGGACACGCTTGAATGTACCCCTTGTTGATGGGGCGAAAGGGATCAGCAAGACAAATGCTGAGTGAAAAAAGAAGAAGAGACGAGCTAGGCTCAGAGACTACTGCGGAGGCGATCCGCAGGCTCTTTGAGAGAAAGAATGCAGGAAGGACACTCCTACAAGAGAAAGCGATAAGCCGACCAAGATCCAGTTGGCGGTGGTGGTGCTTCACGAGAGCCGCAGGGAGGGAGAGAGAGAATGTCCCCCGGCGCCACGGTTTCTCCGCGCCCCGACACGGGACCTCAACCCTTCGCGCATCGATCCCGATCCAGTGTGGTATCTTGACGACTGACAGCGCCGCTATTCCCGCTTATCGTCTGCCATTGGGTCTGTCACCTCCCGACCCTTTCGCCCAATTACACAACCTCCAGTCATAATGAGGTCTACGTTCCGGTTGCTAGCCGGCGTGAAGCCGGCTCGCTACTTGGAGCCTTTCGCTCCTACCGGCTTGACCGGCCTCGTCACTCACCCTAGCCCTCGCCCGACCCTGATCTTCCTCTACAAGTCCACCCTGGATAAGCTGAAGGCTTTCCCCGAATCTTCCGTCTACCGCCAGTCTACCGAAGCATTGACCCGCCACCGCCTGCAGATTGTCGAGTCTACGAAGCCACCCGGATTCGATGCTTGGTTGGAGCGTGTGAAGAAGGCCGTGGCTGAAGAGCCCGAGCGCTTTGCCTCCCTTCGCCGTCCTGACGGTACATATGCCGCCTTCCAGCGTGATGACGGTTCCGACAACCCCCGTGGCGAGGAATGGGATGGAGAGAGCATCGAACCTACTACCGAGGGCCCCGCTCGTACAGCAGAGGAAGAAGCTCGGTGGCACCAGGCCATTGAGGACTCTACCAAGCCCACCGCCGAATCAGACTTCTACACCTCCCAGATGAAGTGGGAGAACGAGCCCGCCCTGGAGGCCGAGCAGTATGTGGCATCGCCTCTGAGCTATACTACTGTTCTGTGGAGATGCTGACCATCCCTTTTAGGATTGCCGAAATCGAGAGACAGATTGGTGCCGGCCTGATTGAGGAGGTCATTCAGGTTGCTGAGGGCGAGTTGAAGGTTGTTGACGAGCTGTACAAGACTTCCGCGTAAGTTGACTGATTGACAAGTCTGTGATTGAAGCAAGAGATGCTAACATTAGCTTAGTTGGGAGGAGCTTTCGGAGAAGCCCAGACCCGGCCAGTGGTCTTACTTTGAGCGCAAGACCGAGTAAGCATAGAATGGTTTCTTCACGAATGGAAGATTCGAAATTAGATTCCAAGCTGCCTGTAATTATTATCTTATGGTTGTGTGAAACAAAATTCGTTGCCAATGCCAGGCCAATTTTCTTTGTGATGGATCTATTCCCATATACGTAGTAATAGTCACTGTTAGATCTGCATGCAAATGTCCCTTTCTAAAAAGCACGCTGGTGCAAGCGATGCTCGCGATCATTTGCGTAGTCCATTTCTCTGGTTGGTAACTATTACCGCAATCACACTTACGAGAGCTTGAAAGTGATTCATCTTCACACAGAAACTCCCTCCCCAGATATTTGCAAGCTGAAAGATATCTACAAGCATCTATAGCTTGAAGTAACAGCAAGTGCTGATGTTTGGACTAGAGATGGAATCACAAACCGTAGGCGGTGAGCCCCATATGGCTAGCCGGTTCCAGATAGCTGGCGGGATTCCGTCTCCTTGTGGACACATCGCTGCCGGTCCCTGAACATCTGCGTTGACCTTGCTGGCCATTCCGGTCGGGGACTTTCTTTCTTTCTTTGCGCTCTCATCTATCATCTTCTCGGGACTCCTTTGCATAGACGGGCTGGCTGTTTGAGCGGCTCGTGGCCTGGTTTCCCCTCCTTCTCTCAGGCCGTTCTCCGACGCCGCACATAGTCGCGACTCTCCTTCCCCACACAACATGAAATTGGATGTCAAGGTACGGCCTATAAGGCGGAGTCTGAAGCCTCTTGTTTAATAAGGGGCTGTTATGTGCAGGGGATAAACTTCTGGTAAACAATGACATGGATGCTGACTGTTGTTGTCACCTAACAGAGACAGCTGTTCGCCCGCTCGGAGCGGGTGAAGGGCATTGACTTCCATCCCACAGAGCCATGGGTGAGTACTCAATCGCCCCAATCTATTAATCAATACTAATTATATCCAGATCCTCACGACGTTATATAGCGGTGCGTTGCGATAGCGAGTAGGGGAAGTCATTGGATGCGAAGTGCTAACTGGACACAGGCCATGTATACATCTGGTCTTACGAGACCCAGGTGAGTTGTGCGAACAAGGAATTGCTATGATGCACCGCTAATTGCTAAACTGTCTAGTCGATTATCAAAACCTTCGAACTCACCGATGTCCCTGTACGAGCCGGTCGGTTCATCGCTCGCAAGAACTGGATTGTCTGCGGATCCGATGACTTCCAGCTTCGCGTCTACAATTACAACACCTCCGAAAAGATCGCCTCGTTTGAGGCGCATCCGGATTACATTCGCTCTATCGCAGTGCACCCTACCCAGCCTTTCGTTCTCACGGCCTCTGATGACATGACGATTAAGCTGTGGGACTGGGAGAGGGGCTGGAAGTGTGTCCAGGTCTACGAGGGTCATAGTCACTACGTGATGGGGCTGGCTATCAACCCCAAGGATACGAACACCTTCGCCTCCGCTTGTTTGGACCGCACCGTCAAGATCTGGAGCCTCGGCTCGCCGCACGCCAACTTCACCCTGGAAGCTCATGAAACCAAGGGTGTCAACCATGTCGATTACTACCCTCAAGCGGATAAGCCATACCTTCTTACGACATCAGATGACAGGACCGTTAAGATCTGGGATTACACGACAAAGGCGCTCATTGCAACCCTGGAAGGACACACAAGTAACGTTTCGTTTGCCTGCTACCATCCGGAGTTGCCGGTTATCATTTCCGGTTCGGAGGATGGCACTATCAAGATCTGGCATGCGAATACATACAGGCTGGAGCAGTCGCTAAGCTATGGCTTGGAGCGTGCCTGGTGTATCGCTTACCAGCGTGGCAGACAGGGGGTTGCGATGGGTTTCGACGACGGTGCGGTGGTTGTAAAGATGGGCAGAGAGGAACCGGCGGTTTCAATGGACGGCTCAGGAAAGATCATCTGGGCCAGACACAACGAGGTCGTTTCCACTGTCATCAAGGGTGGTGATGCCAGCATCAAGGACGGAGCCCCTCTATCTCTCCCCACTAAGGAGCTGGGATCTTGTGAAGTCTATCCCCAGACGTTGTCTCATTCCCCCAACGGCCGTTTCGTTTCGGTATGTGGCGATGGTGAGTACATCATCTACACTGCCCTTGCCTGGCGAAACAAGGCTTTTGGACAGGCCCTGGACTTTGCTTGGGGCTCCAAGGACAACAGCAACGATTACGCTATCCGGGAGTCCACGACCAGTGTCAAGATCTTCAAGAACTTCAAGGAAGTGAGTGGTGGCCTGGACGTGGGCTTCCAGGCTGAGGGTCTCACCGATGGTGTGCTTCTTGGTGTTAAGGGGCAAGGAGGTATTGGTATGTTCGACTGGGAGACGGGTAACTTGGTCCGCCGCATTGAAGTCGACCCCAAGGCTGTAAGTTTCACCAACGATTTCAAAATCACCTCTCACTCACACATCAAACAGGTCTACTGGTCCGAATCTGGAGAGCTGGTAACCCTTGCTTGTGAGGATACTTTCTACGTCCTCCGATTCTCGAGGGAGAACTACGTCAATGGTCTCAACGCCGGCGAAGCCGACGAGGATGGTGTAGAGTCCGCTTTTGAAGTTGTCACCGACATCAATGAGTCCGTCCGCACAGGTCAATGGGTTGGAGACTGCTTCATCTACACGAACTCAACGAACCGCCTTAACTACCTGGTCGGTGACCAAACCTACACCATCTCCCACTTCGACCAGGGCATGTACGTCCTGGGCTACCTGCCCCGCGATGGCAGAGTCTACCTTGCCGACAAGGACGTCAACGTCGTCTCCTTCGGTCTCTCCCTCAGCATGGTCGAGTACCAGACCGTGGTGTTGCGTGGCGACATGGACATGGCAGCTGAGCTGCTCAAGGACGTTCCCCAGGACCAGATGAACAAGGTTGCGCGTTTCCTCGAAGGCCAAGGCTACAAGGAAATGGCCCTTGAAGTCGCGACCGATCAAGAGCACCGGTTCGAGCTGGCACTCGGGCTCAGCAACCTCGACATCGCCCTGGAAATTGCCCGTGAAGCCAACAATGAGCACAAGTGGAAGACGGTCGGAGATGCCGCCCTGGCAGGATGGAACCTGGCCCTAGCCCAAGAATGCTTCACCAACGCCAAGGACGTTGGCTCTCTCCTCCTTCTGCACACTGCCAGCGGCAACAAGGACGGCCTCCGTCAGCTGGCCGAGCAAGCCTCGGACGCCGGTCTCCACAACGTCGCCTTCTCCACCTTCTGGTCCCTGGGCGACGTCGACGGCTGCATCGACCTCCTGGTGCGTACCAACCGTCTGGCCGAGTCCGTCCTCTTTGCACAGACCTACAAGCCTTCCCGTGCCCCTGCTCTCGTCGCACAATGGAAAGAGTCTCTCGAGGGCTCGGGCAAGACCAAGATCGCCCGTCTCATCGGTATCCCCCCGGGCTGCCCTGACCTCGCCGCGGACGATGACCTCTTCCCCGAATGGGACGAATACCTCCGTCTAGAGAAGGAGGGTGTTGTTCCCGAACCCCCGTCCTCAGAGTCTCTGATCGACGTGCACGCTGACGAGGACGGCAATGCCGTGTCGGCAGCCAACGGCGAGCCTGAGGTGGAAGCTCAAGCCGAAGCCGAAGAGGAAGAGGAAGAGGAAGAGGAAGAGGAAGAAGAAATCGAGGCATGATTTGATGAGGGGCCTGAATAAAGGTGGAGATGGATTAGGAGAGAGCGAGTGCGAGGGTTTCCTTAATTTTTCTGGCAGGAGCGGGAAGATGTGAGAAAGAGGAAAATTTATTTTTTCATGTACTGTTGACAACCCTCCTACTTGCTACTTTTATCTAGCTTGCTGCTTGCTTCTTTTTTACATAACTTTATTCTCTCTAGAACTATGTTTGCTTTCCTTCCTTTTCTACATCCGCCTGGTTTGTCATGATTCAACCTTATGTTGCTATCCCTTTTCTTATTCATTTGACCATTGTATGTTTCTCCGGTTCTGTTTCTTATTATACTTTCTGTATCTATCACCCCTGTTCTAACGATTTGAAGTGATGATCATATTGTGTCCCTTGTTTTCTGCGTATGCATGGTGAAGTTCAGACAGTACGGTTCAACAAGTGTAAGCTACCACAATATGTTTGTTCAGCTGTGTGATGCAAATTCATTTGTAGGTAGCAATCCCATTGTCTATGAGCCAGTCATGTCAAATCAACAAACACCCTTACCGTCAACTGGTTAGAGTCCATCCCAGCGCGCAAAGCAGCAACACCCAGACAAAATTTTCGACAATAACATAAAGAGGAACAGCTTAGTAAATGGTCTAAATGGAGGACCGCTCAAATGTGTACTTTCATATGTAAATCGACCCCAAATGGATTTGGCTTCCCCAGGAGCAATCCGTAGTTCGCTGGAGCAGCGAAGGATCGGACCAGCAGATCTGAAACAGAATGACGAGGTCGGTTCATCAAGCATACAGAGGCGATGTGCAAAGGGCTAAAATGTGGGAGCTCTTCGCTTTACCTGTGTCGTCCGCCTGTCGTTCGAAGAAGCAAATCACTGACGCAAGCCCGAGACAAATTTGTGAAATGATGCGGCAGTCAAAAAGAGGTGTGGTAATGACAGTGAATGAGAAATGCACGCAAGGGACCCGCCTCATTGTATCTCAAATGCAAACCAGGATAATAAAAAACAAACACAAGCGCTCAGCCGAGATCACCGCCACAGAGAATGGATTCCAACAAAAAGATACCATGTACCACTTGTGCTAAGAGGGAAAACGGGGAGAACCAGCAGTGAAGCAAGTGCTCGAGCTATGCAGACAATATGCACGAGTAAAGGTGAAAAAGCAAGAAATTGTCTCAAACAATTTCCCTTTATGTCTTGAAGGGAGGATGGTGTTCAAGTGAGTCGATTGATGATGTATCAGCTTTTACTCGGTGATGCTACCAAAAGAGGGGTCCTTGACACTGCCACCAGCATCCCCGAGACCGGCAACCGGGCGGTTGTAAGACCAGCCTTCAAACTGTTGCTGCATAGTCTGCGACAACATGGGGCCGTCCACGTAGGAATCTTGCGGTGCTTCGGAGGTGAACTCCCGGTCGAAGTTGGTAATATCGCGAGCGCCCATCTGCGAAGGTTAGTCATCATCCCCATTATAAGGCGAGCCGAATGAGAAGGAGTCACATACCACGTTCGGACGGAAGCTGGGCTCGTACTTCCGCTGGAGAAGCTTGCGCCAATCGATGTTAGCGAAGAAGTGGTGCGACTTGATCTCCGCTGCGCCGTTGGCTCCCAAGCGACGTTGAGGGTCGCGGTCAAGCAGTCGGCTCAGGAGATCCCGAGCGGCCGGGGGGACAATGTCCGTGCTAGGGAAAGTCAGGGGCTCCTGAAGGATCTTCCGATACATATCGTTGGTGTTTTCATCGTAGAAGGGGGGAAGACCCGTCAACATCTCGTAAAGGAGGACACCCAGCGTCCACCAGTCAACGGTCTTTGTGTATCCGTTTCCAAGCAGAAGCTCGGGTGCGAGGTATTCAGGGGTACCACAGAACGCTGTTTGGAATGTTAGACAGATACATGGAAAGGGGAACGACTAATCTTACTGTTTGTGCGATCCTCATCCTTCATGTCCAACTTGCACAGACCAAAGTCGCACAGAGCAATGTGGCCAGTGTAGTCCAGAAGAATGTTTTCAGGCTTGAGATCACGGTAGATGACCTTGAAACCATGCAGACACTCCAGCGCACAGAGCAGCTCCGCAGTGTAGAAACGGGCCCGATTGATATCGAAGCGCTGCTCGCGCTGAAGATGATGGAACAGCTCACCGCCGTTTACGAAGGCGAGGACGAGGTACAGCTTCTCCGGAGACTGGAAGGAGAACTTTAGGGGAACGATGAAAGGATTGTTGATCTGAGAGAGCACGGATCTTTCGGCGAGGGTGTGGGTGACTTCCGACCGTGAGATGATGTGCGCTTTACGGATAGTCTTGAGGGCGTAAATCCGACCCGTATCCTTCTTCATGACCTGCATGACCTTGCCGAAACTACCCTTACCCACGACCTTCAGCAACTCGAAGTCTTCCAGCTTCATACTGCGCTGCTTGTTCTCGACGAACGAGACACCAATCTTGATGGAGCCGGTGCCAAACTGCATATCCAGCCATTCGGCGCCCAGCTGGCCCAGCTGGCGCTCCTGTGGCGTCTTCTTGGACTTGGGGTCTTCGGCATGGGGCTGAGCTTCCTCGAAACGAGGATGTACCTTGACGGCACCGAGGAAGATATCCTCGCTCCGACCAGCGCCAGGACGAGCGGTGGGGTTCCGTAAATACAACTGAACGTTCAATTCCGTCTTGCGCGACACATCAAACTTGTAAGCAGTGTTGTCTCCCGCCCACAAAGGGTTTTCGGGGGAACCAGAAACGGCGTCGACGAAGACTTGGTTCTTTTCGAAATCCAAAAGGGCGTAAGGGAGGTATTTGGTCGAATAGCGACCGTGGGAGGTCGGAGCGGCATTGATACCTCCGCTGGTGGATTGAGGACGGCCGCTGGGGACATAGGAGGCAGCCTGTCCGTGTGTAGAGTGGGATGACGAGGAGCTCGGACGCATGCCATAGGAACCGCTGCTTTGGAAATGGGAGTTGAAGATCTGTTGGTAGTGGGGGGAGAGCGAGAAGCCACGACCTTCGTGGAGGGTGACGATCAGGATTCCGGGCTTGACAGGGGCCACGGGCGGGGAGACGAGCGACTCCGAGGCATCTTAGGAAAATGTTAGACGGTCGGCAAAGAATTGAAGAGTAGAGGAGATATTTTAACGACATACTGATTCCATTGGTGTTGGTTGTGGAGATGCTGGGGGTTTGCGAAGCAACGGGGGTCTCTTCGCCAGAATCACCTCTGATGGTGGATGTGGAGGAGGATCGGGTGAATGTTTGGGTCAAGGGAGCCAAGTGCGTCTCCTTTAGTTCTGTATGAGGGAATTAATTCATTAGCATCCGATATGCCGGAACAAAGGAAACACAACCGGGCATAAACAGCGAACATACTTCTAGTGAGTTTCCACGACATTGTGAGAAGAGGATTGTTCTAGCAAGCGAATCCAGGGTATGTGTATGTTTTTGGAAAAAAGAGAAAGGAAGAAGAGGGAGAAGAAGGGGGACAGGAAGAGAGGATCAATCCGAACAGTTTCCCCCGACGGTTTTAAAGAAGAGAGGAAAAGGAGAGGAATAGGAGGCCACAACTGGGTCGGAGGCCTGGCAGAGAAGAAGGGCAGAACGAGCCAGACCAGTCAAGTGCAGTGATAAAATGCAGAACCGCCACAGCCACAGCGGTCAGCAGCAACACACGGAAAACGAGGGAGGAGAGAAGGCGAGGGAGAGGAATGAGGAGGGGAGGGTAAGTAAGTAGTGTAGTAGTTTCAGGAACCAGCGATCGGGCGGGAACAGGGGAACACCCGCGAACTGTACAAGACGCTTGAAGGACAAACGAAATGATGATGGAAAGTAGAACCAGGGTCTGGGAGATACGATCAAACGACAAGAAGGAGGATCGACCGGAGTTGAGACTTTTAGGGAGAGACAGTGATAAGGCGAATTGGGAAATGGGGGGAGGAGGAGGGGGGGGAAAAGAAGAGGGGGTGAATGAATGAAGGTGGGAAAGGGACTGAGCGATGGAATTGGGAGAGGCTGAAACTCTCTCTAGAATTAGTAGTAAGTGACCGCCACGCTCTCCTTCATTGGCTACAGGAACCCCGTTGCCTGAATGTGTGCCTGGGGCATCAGAATCTTGGTCACGCTGAGGCGGTGCATCCCTGGATCGGTGGCTAGTCCCGATCGAGCAACCACAAAGTGCACTAGCCCCAGAGCTCAGCCACCGCCCACCCCAGAACCTCGAGTCGTCCGTCCGCCGATACGCGACCAGTCTCATATTCACTGTGAACTACTGCTGTCACAATCCTTTCGCCATCCCCAGAAATCTTGTCGGTACTACGGTTCTTGTCTGTGCTGGATCGTTATTCGGGGCCAACCTGACGTGAACGCCCCCAAGGTTACTCCACCCTGGTTTCCCCGGCATTGGCATTTCCCCCCCGCTCATTGACTGCGGAGACGTACATCCCTTTGCGCTACCGACGTTCTCCGAATCACCATCTTCATACCCGACGCGCATCACTTCTTTTTCATTAGTCCGAAACTGCCCTCTCATTTCACTGGAGGGCGTGTCGGTGTGGTCGAAACGGATCCGGGAACATTGGAGGATGAAAGGGACCCGCGACCTATGGGTGTAATACGGAAGAAGACCGCCTCGCGCGGCACTGAAGCGGGCACCAAGTATCACTGTGATATCTGCTCGGTTGATGTGACTTCGACGGTACAGTCCTGCGATCTGTTCCCAAGGATGTTCACCTCACGTCGGCCTTAATTCTAATTTATTGATCCCTTTCTAGGTTCGCGTATCTTGCGCCCATCCCGCCTGCCACGAATATGATCTCTGCGTCCCCTGTTTCGCTGCCGGAGAGAAATCCAAGAACCATGACCCGTCCACGCATCCATTTCAGGTGATCGAACAGAATTCGGTCCCGATCTTTGAAGAAGACTGGGGGGCAGACGAGGAGCTCCTGCTGCTGGAAGGCGCTGAGATCTACGGACTGGGCTCGTGGGCAGACATTGCAGACCACATTGGTGGTTACCGTACCAAGGAGGAGGTCCGCGATCACTACATTAGCGCCTACGTCGACAGTCCGAACTTCCCGTTACCGGAGCGCGCCGATCCGGACGACAAGCGCCTTTCGGAGGCCATTTCGAAGGAAGAATTCCAGGCGCGGAAGAAACGCCGGATTGAGGAGCGCAAAGAGGCGGCCAAGGCAGCCCCACCCACCACACCGAAGCAGAAGCCTACAGCTAGTGTACCGGCTTGTCATGAGGTGCAAGGTTACATGCCGGGTCGGTTGGAGTTCGAGACGGAGTTTATGAACGAAGCCGAGGAAGCGGTACAGCACATGACATTTGAGCCTGGTGCAGGCGAGACAGCGAACGGCGAGACGGATGCGGAGATGGAATTGAAGATGACTGTAGTGGATATCTATAACTCGCGACTTACGGCGCGTACGGAGCGCAAGAAGATCCTTTTCGAGCACAACCTCCTCGAGTACCGCAAGAACACGGCATTGGAGAAGAAGCGCACGAAGGAGGAGCGTGATCTGTTGAACAAGGCGAAGCCGTTTGCGCGCATGATGAACCACGATGATTTCGAAGAGTTCAACAAGGGACTCGAGTACGAGCACAACCTGCGGCTGGCCATCGCGCAGCTCCAGGAGTGGCGCCAGATGGGCATCGGCGATCTCAAGGGTGGAGAGAAATACGAACAGGAGAAGCAACAGCGGGCACAGCGTCTGGTGCCACAGGGCTCGTTTGATCGGTTCGCCAGCACGCGACCGACGAAGCAGTCGCAGCAACCAGAACAGCCATCCGCTGCCAGTCAGCTGACGACTCCAGAGCTCCCTCTCCGACTACAAAAGGCGTCTGGGGCGCCTAAGGCGCCAGAGCCCCCGAACCCACCGATGAATGATTTCGATCGGGCGTTCGCCGCCACCAATGGCGACGGGATCAGCACGCCGCAGCCAGTGAAGACGAAGTTCGTTATCCAGCCACTGAACGGAGTGATCCCGTGGAAGCTGGAAAACGAGGGTGCACCGGACCTGCACCTGCTGACAAAGGAGGAGGTCGAGGTGTGCAATGTGCTGCACATGCAGCCCAAGCCGTACCTGGTAATTAAGGAGACGTTATTGAAGGAGGCGATGAAGCAGGGCGGCAGTCTAAAGAAGAAGGATGCGCGAGCCATTTGCAAGGTAGGCCCTTTCCCTCCCTTTTTTCTACGCGAAGAAATTGGTATAGGTTCTAACGGATCGCTACAGGTTGACAGTACCAAAACGAGTCGAATCTACGATTTCATGGTACACAGCGGCTGGATTAACAAGAGCTGAGCGTCTGATTTAGTTGAGCAGGATACCACGTGGTTCTGTATAAGGAGTTGCGGCGTTGGCGGTAGATGATACGATTTCTGGGCTTTTCAAGTAGATGAACATATTAGATGTTCTATCTATTTATACAACGGAACAAATATAATGTTCTATTATATTAGTGGAATAAACACATTGTTCTAATATATTGAAAAACTTCCACATAGCCACCAAGTAGTTACAGTAGAGCATAAAGCATAGAAGATACTATAGATAGAAGACAGTAATCGGAAACGATACCCACCGGCTAGTAACAACAGAACTAGTCTAGCGGCAAGAAGTCCGTCTTCTCCGCACTCCAACCTTACTTTGATATAACATCCGACCGAACCTCGGCATCATTTCAGAGACCCGTAATCAATTAAATCGCCTTTATAACAACAACAATCATTTTCACTTACTCCCCTTTCACAATCACATACACACACCCCCATTAACCTCCTCAAAAACACTAATTAATTTTGAAAACAAAATGGCTCCAACCCTCCCCACCCCATCCTCCAACACCATAACCCTCACCCTCCCACACCCACAAGTCCTCCTCGTCACGCTCTCCCGCCCAAAAGCACTAAACAGCATCTCAACCGCGGGCCACCACGACCTTCACAACATCTGGACGTGGATGGACAACGAGCCCTCAATAAGAGTAGGTATCTTGACTGGTTCGGGGCGGGCGTTTTGCGCGGGCGCAGATCTCAAAGGTATTCCCCTTCCCCTCACCTTACCGCCAAACTCACCACAGTGCACTCATATATGCTAATCATGATATGTATATATCTATATTTATAGAATGGAACTCCACCATGCAATCCCCCACAGACACCCCCTCGCAAGCGCGCACCATGCCCCCCAGCGGCTTTGGGGGTCTTTCCCGACGCAGTGGCAAAAAACCCATCATCTGCGCCGTGAACGGACTATGCCTGGGAGGCGGATGTGAAATGGTTCTGAACGCAGATATGGTGATCGCCGCGTCGCCGGGGGCGTATTTCGGGTTGCCGGAGGTGCAGCGCGGGGTGGTAGCGTGGGCCGGGGCATTGCCGCGGCTGGGGAGGATTGTGGGACGACAGAGGGCGATGGAGATGGCGTTGACGGGGAGGAAGGTATCTGCGGAGGAGGCGGAGAGGTGGGGGTTTGTGAATGAGGTTGTTACTGTTGATGGGAATGGGAATGGGAAGGGGGTGGTGGAGAGGGCGTTGGAGGTTGCGGTGCAGATTGCGGGGAATAGTCCTGATGCGGTGCTGGTTAGTCGCGAGGGAGTCAAGTTGGGGTGGGAAGGTGTTGGGGCCGAGGAGGCGACAGAGATGTTGATTGAGGGGTGGTCGGACAAGTTGAATCAAGGTGAGAATATCAAGGAGGGATTGCAGGCGTTTGTGGAGAAGAGGAAGCCGGTGTGGAGGGATAGTAAGTTGTAATAAGCCAGGAGCTCTATATATTACTCATATACTATTTACGAGATATTTGAGTATAGTTTCATGTTTCAGACATGTATTCATGCTAGTTGCCAGCAACTATGTACATCATTATCATGTTATGACTATGCTAATCCGTTTCCATACCCATGCTCCCATCCGCGCCGACCAGTGTTCGCCGTATCCCATATGGCCTTGTCACCGTCCTGCGGCGTGGCCAGTTGTACATGCAGGTGATCGACTCGGAATGCTTTCGCAGTTTTCGTAATCGTAATCATGAACATTAAAGAAGACACTTTGCAATCACAGCAATGCCTTTACTTCGTCCCCTGCTGCACCTTGCGCACCCGCTCCAGGACGGCAGGGTACAGCGGGTGTTTCTCCTCCAGGCCGGTGAGGTTGGTGGTGGCTTCTTCCGCCGACTGTTCGTGGAGAATGTTGGCGAGCTCCTCACTCTCGTTGTCACCAGGCACCTTCTGGAAGCGCAGAGCCATCTCGACAGCGTCCATCAACGAGTCATACTTCATGCCGCGCTCGGCCAGTTGCGAAGCAGGTCCAATGAATCGCTCCTTGCGAGACAGCTTGCGCAGGGGAGCACGGCCCACGCGTTCGACATTGTCCTCCAGGTAGGGGTTGGAGATGCGGCTGACGATCTTGTCGACGTACTCCTTCTGCTCCTCTTCGGAGATATCGTGCTTGGCCACGATGAGTGAGGCAGTCTCCTCGAGAACCTTGTGAACAAGTCCACGAATCTCCTTGTCCTCCAGAGCGTCGGCAATCGTCTTCTTGCCGCGGAAGTGACCATAATAGGCGGTAGTAGCATGGCCGGTGTTGACAGTGAAGAGTTTGCGCTCAATGTAGGGTTCGAGGTTGTCGACCCAGTGGATGGCAGGAATATCGGGGTGGCCAACAGAGCCAAAGGGAGTCTTCTCGACGGCCCACTCGTAGAACTTCTCAATGCGGACGTCGAGACCACTGTTGGGAGGCTGCTGAGGGACGATGCGGTCAATGGCCGAGTTGGCGAACTGGGCGCGGTCGTACAGAGACTCGACGCGGTCCTGGCTGGTGTGCTGCTTGATGAAGCCGTGCAGGGTGTCGGTAGCGCCAATGGCATTCTCACAGGCAATGACCGCCACGGGCTTGGACTCTGTGCGAGCATCGATACCCTTGGCAATGACCGGGGCAATGAACTTGAGAATGTTGGGGCCCACGGCGCAGGTCACGACATCAGCCGTAGCGATCTCCTGAATGACATCACTCTCATGGGTCTTGGAGTTGATGGCACGGTAGTTGGAGATAGTTGTAGTGTTCTCACCCTCCTCACTAACCTCGGTCACCTTGTACGACTTGTTCTCCTGCAGAGCGTTGACGATGTTGTCCATGACATCGACAAAGACCACTTCGTAGTCCGCCTTATGGAGGAACTCGGCGACAAAGCCACGGCCGATGTTACCACCGCCGAACTGGATGGCCTTCTTTCCCATGATGGAGTGGAAGTATGATAAGTAGAAGGGGAGGTTGAGTAATTGGAAGACTGATCAAGTAAAGGAGATGATCAGTAGTATTGAATGATGATTGGTATCGCGAAAAGAAGAGTGGTGTTGAAGACAAAAGGGAAGATTGAGAGTTGAAGAGCAGAGCGAGACGAAGAAAAGAGGGGGAATGGAGGGGTATATAAAGTATAATGAGAAATGAGGGAATGAGGCAGACTCACGATGGAAACAACGGGAAAGTGCAACGGTGAATGGGACCGAGACTACTACTTTCACGATGCCCAGGAGCAAGTGGGGAAGAAAGAACACTATGATCCAAGTAACTAACTACTGGTTAACTAACTAACTGACTATGACTTAATGGATCACGATGAGGCCCAATCCAAGCCGATCCAAACAGGACCAGTGCCGGCCGTTCCAATGAGCGGCGATGACGCAGGCCCAATGCGGATTGGCCATGCGGGCATTTTCAGGCTTTGCACGCCTCCCTTACTTTTGGCTCTATCCCAATCAGACACGGCCACCGTCAAGGTCCCGGTTGATTCCGTTACCCACAGACAGGCCTGTCTGTCGCATGTGCAACTGTGCCATCGTGAGGTTGACGATGCGATACTGCCACTGGCCCGTTGGCCCGGATGGCCATCAACTATCCTAGTTGGTCCTACGGTAAGTCATCTCACAGATTCTCATCCCAGCTAGCCAGTCTAACCCGTCTTCTTCCAACAAGTCATCTTCCCTGAAAGGCTGTGTCTCCATATCCCGATCGCTGGCCTATAATGGCTGGTGTAGTCCAGGTCTCCTACATCATTCCCCTGAATATCATCATCGTCCAACCGGTCGTTAACATCATCATCATGGAATCGAATGGAGTATCCACCAGGGGTTGACCCACCGCTGGTGTCAGGCAAGCGATGGAATGGATAATTCAATGAGATTCTACTGTTAGCGCTGGACGATGCCGGGAACGAGCAGCGCCGGAGGGCCCAAGTGAGGCCATGCGCCCTCGTCATTCGACCCGAGCCCAATCCTGCTCCACTGGTGACGTGACCGGTTCTTCCCCCAAAGCAACACTACGCTGCACTGTACCACACTATCGTCGGTTTCCCCCCAGTGGATGCGATCAACAATGGACGGCCGTAGAATCCCTTTCATGGGGTTTCTGTGGGTCTTTATACCCGGCTCCCTCTTATCCCCAAAGACAATCCAATAGCTTCATGTTCTATAGCCTGGCTGGATGCATTCCTTGCATTTCGATTCATTTCTATCCGCACTATCTACCCTTTCCATCAAATACAGCCCCTGTTCCTCTTCTTTCCATCACTAATTTCCCTCCTTTTCTGTCCCCACCCCGGGAGATG
Organism: Aspergillus brasiliensis CBS 101740; assembly: GCF_001889945.1. Taxonomy (NCBI): domain Eukaryota; kingdom Fungi; phylum Ascomycota; class Eurotiomycetes; order Eurotiales; family Aspergillaceae; genus Aspergillus; species Aspergillus brasiliensis. The sequence continues at coordinate 2,343,576 of NW_027137443.1, forward strand.
GTTCTGCACTGGAATTGACCGATTCAATGTCCGAGTGCATGAGGGACTTGGCTTGATCATCACTGTCACCTGCAAGGGTGCCTGTCTCTGCTCGGCTACGGTCGAACAGCACCGTCAACAGACTGGTGATGCCTCCCGCCAGCAGCAATCCCGTGGCGGCCCAGGTCATCCCCAGAAATTGGGGGCCGTACTCAGCACTCACACCCATGTCGCGGCCATGGTCATTGACGAGATCGACAAACTGAAACGCGATAACCGTCGCAATAATCGAGGAGATTCCGAGCATGATGAATCCCAACTAGCACGTGGTTAGTGCTGGGATGACCCCAATCATATGTCTGGGGAGGGATGTTTACCAGTAATGCCGCTAATTCGATCGCGGACTGCCGTGGTCCGCGCCGAACCAACCAATACAATCTGCCCACTATCGCCAAGCCAGCAGCCCCGGCTCCGATGCAGTAGAAAATCCCTATACTCCGGCTGGTCATGCTGAAGGCATGGAAATCATCTGTAACGGAGTCTGGCCATCCTAGGTTCGAAAGTGAAGTGGTGTTACCGGTTTCTTTCAACAGCACCACGGAAGGGTCAAAGGCAAACGGTAATGCGGCTTTGGAACAATTTGAAAAATGTCTGTCGCCTGCCATGAGATCTCCTTCGCAGTACGACATCACATAGATGGAGTAGAAATCATGTATCCCCGTATTTCGACTTTGTTCTGAAGAAAGGATCTATATTGAGATATCTCAGCTGACCGACCAGACACTACTAACATGCAACCAGAGGGACCGTTCGGGGAATCAACAAACCGTGATTAGATCGACACCCGGTAGCACCGTCAATTGTGTGCCTGCGAACAGACATAATAAGGTGAGGATGAAAGCGATAAACGCTGTTATTGTGGGGAAGTAGTTCACCAAGCGACCCATGGTGAGAGATGATCTGCGTTTCTACTGAAAATGTTTGCGACGAAGCTTAATTGATGAATACTGCAGCATGATAACCGTGATGGTAGTTGCTGGCTCGTAGACGACATGAGCGATAACTTAAAGGATCCCAACCGCCGTGTGTCCATCATTCCTTGAGATGGCCGGTATACATCGTCTTCGAGAGAGAGCAACGAGTCCAACTTCCTCTCCTCCTTCAAGCACGTGGCCGTTCCCCAGCTGCATTGGTCGCGGGTTCTGCCAGGAAATCCAATTGGCCGACGCGAGCAACTGGGAATGTGCATGCTCGATTTATCAGAGTCTGGCATGTCTCCCTTGAGGGACCGCCCGCTTGAAAAATGCCCGCCTGCCGAGAGCATTCGAGCTGAAAGAACCATAAAGGGTCCAGATCCTGGATTTGTCATTTGATCCCATGCATGACGCTGTCGGATTGACGGTACACTATTGCTGACACCACCAATGTTCTGGTTCGTGATAATATCCAAGCGATCTGAGTCCGTCGTTTTGGCGGTCGAGAATCGCGCTTGCTCGAGCTTAGTCTCTTCCACGCGCGGCATTGCCAGTGACACCTGAGTCGAGCTATTTTTGTCCGTACTACTAGTTTCTGCTGATGTTTCACCAAACTATTTTCAGGCAGCAGCGCTTGACTCAGGGAGTTAAATTTCCCAACAGGATCCTCAATCCTCTCTTGCGATCAACGGCCGACACGTGAAGTCCTGCCGCCAGTGGCATGGTGTCTGTGCTAATGATGTAGGGTTATGAAGGTGGTGCCAATTTCCATCGTGATATTTCGGGTCTTTACTCCCAGATATCTATCTTGGGGATATCGGTCTTTGTTGGATTACTGATAGATACTGATCAGACAACGCAAATACGAGGGTCTTGGAATATGCCCCATTGAATGAATGGGAACACCGTCAGTCCATATTGTATGAGTTCTATCACTGAGTATATTCTTCTACTTCACTCATAAAGATATCTTCACACTCATTCATCCCATTGGCCTTGGCCAGTCACTTGCCACTATTCCCAAGCCTGAGTTCTTCTCCCTATTTAATCCTTCTCATTGCCCTCGATCTTCTGCTTTCTGCATCTACCGATTGCATACCCTATTATCAATAGTATATCCGTTCATCATATGTAAGCAAGCCAAATAATTCATTCCGCAATCTCCCAGATTTACATCAAGAGAACCTTATCTACTCAAACACTCCGAGATCTCCCGCTTGAAGACGTCCCAGGACGCATCGCAGCATGCACACATAACATCGGTTCAGCGTTGCATAAACCCATAAGAACGACTAGTATCTCTTGATGTAGTCATGCCAATAAATACTTGCGGATAGCAGACAAGTATCCGCTCACATCACTTCGCCGTCCACTGACAAGAATGGCCAACACGCTGGTGAGTCGACGCCACCGGAGCCCGAAAAACCGACGCTCATATTTGTAAATAACGAACAGGCGCCCACAGTGAGAAAGGTTGGCCTTTCTACGATCAAAAAAGACCAGCCTATTGGATCATACCATTTTCCTACATGACAAATGATAGGTTGCTAGCATGGGCTTCCCACAGGCTGCAAAACAACCACTGCCCACAAATGCCAAAGTCTTCCGAGACAGAAGCCCGACATTAACCACATTGATTGGTCGAATAAACTGATGAACATCGGATAAGCGTTTGAGCAAATACTTTTCCATTTAGGAACCGATAAAGCCTTCATAAATACAGTGAACGGCCTGACTATTATGGAGAGCAAAGGGCAGTTACATACTTCCGTCCACAGTAATACCCTCCGCGATGATACCGAGCTTGAACTTGCCCGGCTGGCAGACGTTTATCAACTTATCATAGTCGCATTTTGAATACTACCTCCTCCGGTACTCTATGTACCAGATGGCGTCTACACAAGTCTACCGTCTCAGGAATAATGACACTGGATGAATACTATCAGTGAACCAAGAGGTCCGAAGTACTTCTCCCTTGGTTAAATGGCCGCATCGACCTACGGACTGCGTATACTCTCCCACGTGGCATGGTTCATCAGTGCCAGCCTCCGCGACATAGCTGAGCACCTGGATGAATATGGGATGCCCGCCAAGAATGAGAATGTGCCGGACCTGCTGTCAATATAGCAGGACATATACAGACTACTAGTCTGGAATGCTGAAGAATTATAGCAAAGGGACAGGTGATGACTATTGATGGGTGAAGATTGCTGCACTTCCCAATCCCTTAGTTCTACTGCCCTATTTCAACATGTCGTCCTCCTCACTGGCTGGATTTTGTGACCTCTTGGCCCAGTTTAGGCTGTTTACCTTTGACTTTTCTCAGGTGAACTTTTCACTAGATAGACCCCTATGGCACTCTGCGAGCTCATACAAGAAGTGAACTGGTTCATGCACCATGAGCAGCTCCGTGGCCCCGTATCTGGTGAATTGTCAAGGGCAGCCGTTGAGATTCTTCATCACGCCAATGCAGCGTTGGAGGATAGTCCTGGGGTGTGAGTTTGCTCTTTCCTTTCGAATTTGCTTATTATCGTGGTAGCAGAGTCCTGGTATAGATTTGTATGGTCTCAGGTCTTCTCCAGCTCCCGCTCCTCGTGCTGGTGGCACCCGCTCCTCTATTCGTCAGGATAGGCGTACTGCTCGTGCCGGTCAGGGTACACGTGCGTCCCCAATCAGGGTTCCTGATTCATCTCTATCCCCGTAAGTCTGTCCTTGGTCATTTCCTTTCAGTTTCCCATCGCAGGTTGTGTTGGTATAGTTCTTGGCTTTAGCTTGACTGGCTCCGACATTCCATATTCCGCGGCCCCAGTGTCCCGTAAGCCTGGCTCGATTCCCGGATCCGCCATTGAGATCATGGATTCTATGAAGAAGACAAGAGGTAGAGGAGGAAAATACGGTAGTGGAAAACTGGTAGCATGGATATCTACTGGATCGTTAGTTCCACTGGTCAGGATTTATGTGTTCCTGTGCAACCCCCCTTTTTATTTTTTATTCTTTTTCCCCTAATATTCGTTCTGCTTTTTCTTTTTCGTTCCGCGGTCGCCCTTCTGGTGGAATCTATCCACTATAACTATGATATGATTACTTCCCCCAAAAAGGTTCTATCATGCTCAGCAAACCCTACATTAATCGACCGTATTAACACATTTCTGTGGAAGACTGCAGCATTGTTTGAAAGATACCTACAAAGCCCGATACCTACCTGACTAATTAACGACGGTGCTGGTAACTATCGAGGGAGTGACTGAAATTATAATCATATGTACTAGGATGAGTTTCATAGGTCATTCTGTCTTACCACAGATTGGGGAGTATCAAGTTCTGCGGTGATTGATAATTCAGAGCCGCAATGGCTGTGTTGACTTCTATTACATCCCGGGAAAAGAGTATTGAGGTTGGGGGGGGGGAGGGGGAGGAGGACCATTGAGCTGCTTAGGAACCATAATTGCGTTGATGGACAGAGAGGGAAGTACCGTTCCTGGCTGGAGGATATAGCGGCCGCCAAGTGAATTGTGATTGGATGGACTGCACATCCACGTCTTCTCTCCTTTGTACAGCCGCAGTTCCATTCGTGCGGCTCATAGATTAGCTAATTTCTGGACCAGAGACACTTCTTGATTCATGATATAGTATCTAATTGTAGCCCGGATGAAGCGAAAAGCACATATGTAGAACCAAAAGGGTATCAGATACATTGCTGTTGCTGGGGATATGTAAAGAAAGCGAGCGTATATAAATTCGACCCTGGGGCTTGGGACCCGCAAGGAATTGGATCATTAAGGCTGAAAAAAGGATAGATATACCCCTTGAGCAGGGGATTAAATATCGAGATAAAGGTAGTATGCATATCAGGCCGTTGACCGACAGGTGAAGTGAAAATAACTTATTCTGGAGGACTGTAAAGAAGAAAAGGGCGCATTTCCCTGAAGCAGATCAAAATGCTAGACCAACAGCGGAGTGACGATACTCGTAATATTGGGTAAGCATATCATCATAAACTTCGGGCTCCTGGTGCTGTTGCTGGTCACCCTCGTAGATTGTGGGGTAGGCGTGCTCCTCCGTCACGGTTGGAAAGGTCTGTTTGGGTGAGAATGGGCTGCCAAGAGGGAGGTCAGAGTTCCGTGATTCAGTGTTCGATGCTTGCATCACTGGGGCTACTGTCGTGCCGCTGGCGAGGGACGGGGTAGCCTTGTGCCCTCCGGTCAGATTGGTTATGGTTGATGCGAGCGTAGAGCCGCTCAGCGTCCGCGAGCGGATGCGAAATGGCCCCTTGTCGCTGGGCTTGCTCGGGTTGGAGAAAAGAAAGTTGGGCTTGTTGGGCGTCTGAAAGAGCCACTGGGTAACACGTCCCGAGCGGGTTGGGGTTCGATTGGGATTCTCCGATGGCGTGGTTGGAGGTCTGGTTTCGGAGGGAGTAGTAGGTGGGTGATAAGTACTGCCCGAAGAAGGGGAATCCTCCTCAGTCGGGATAGAAGGTAAAGGCCTGTCCTGCAGGCTGGATTTGGTGGGTGTCCTAGGAACCGTGGATATTGGGGATTCGTGGGTATCCCGGTGTAGCTTGTTCCTAGCCAGGGACGTGCTGCCGCCACTTAAACCCAGCCTGGGAGGAGTAGAAGGAACCGCACTTGCGGTCAAGCCAGTAACCGCAGAGCTACGCTGTGAAAAATGAGGGATTAAAGGACTGGTGATGGGGGTATTTCTCTCCAACAACTGGAGCTGTTCTTGTGTTGGCAATGAGGATCGACGAGAGCCTGACCCGACCGGCTTTCGCGCAAGCTGGAACGACGAAGAGGGTCGGTGAGTCCACGGTTGTGATATCCGGCCCATTCCGGTAGACGACAAAGCCCGCGGAGGCCGTGAAATGTCCTGCTTGCGGTCGTGCTCGAGAGGGAAGTCTTCAAACTGGGGGAGATCCGGGAGTCTGTTGCCTGGGGTATTGAAGCTCAACTCCAGGGGACGATACTCATCCAATTCAGTCAGGAACATTGAGACTCTTCTAAACTCCGAGGGCCCACTGATCCTCACGGGAGCAGTGGACTTCCTCTTGAGCGACATACTCGCCCGATTCGACGCTCGCGATGCCCGGGTCCTGCCCTCAACCACCCATGACTGTAGCGATGATACCCGAGGCCGAGGGTTTGGACTGGGCAAGTCATCGAAGCCGGTGAGGTTCATCGGAGGAACGAGATGAGGCTGAGTATGGCATACTTTCATTTCTCGTTCGACACCTACAAGGGACGACAGTTAGTCCCCATGTCTGAGTGGGAGGAGTTGTAGTAGAAGAGACTATGGGGGAAGCTATACCTTTTTGCTTCATCGCCTGTTGATGATGAAAGCTCTCATCATCGCCCCTCCCGCTCAGGCAGAACAAACAGGAAGATATCCAGCCAGTGAATATGGAGCCTGCCTGCTCAATTGCCTGCATCATGGCTGCCAGCGCATCAGTAGTGACGCTCCATCGCCCAGTGGCCAGGGAGGGAGGACTGGGTGGGGATCGGAAGAAAAGGCAGGCAGCAAAGGCGCGAGCAAGCGATGCACAAGGCAGGTCAATGAAACACTAATACGAGACATCTGCCCAGCGGGGATGCAGGAGAATTAAATCGGGGGGTCCGGGAGGGGGGCCCACGAGGGCGCTGATATGAGAGAGCGCGAGGAAGAGAGGGAGAGAGAGAGAGGCTGGGAAGGTCAAAGTGACAAAGAAAGAGAGAGTAAGCAGGCAGATGAGGGAGGGAAGCGGGACAAGAGTTCTGGTGACCAACCATCTCCCCCAAGTGTTCCTTGAACAACAGAACAAGCGGCGACCGGTTGAGGCTATTGTCCCCTGATTCATCAATAAAGGGAGATTGGAAGCAGTAGAGCAGCTAACGAGATGGTGCCATGCAGCCCGAGGCACCCGCTAATCAAGCTGGCAACCAATAACCGCCATGATCAACCCCTCCTCGACAGCGTGTCGGACTTGTCGATCAGCCATCAAACCATCAACTGATGGCCATGTCACCCCCCTCGGCGCCTAATGAGAGCGCTCCATTTGTTCGGATCGTTGGGGGTGTGTGATCCGGCCAGCGGCAGGTGGGATTCACACTTCACACTCACAGCAACTCATTAGACGGAAACAATTTTAGATACTCGGTGCCTGACTGCAGTGTTCCCCCCCAAATCCCGCAGCTTTCCCCTGGTTTCATCCTTCACCTCCTGGGGTGATGACCGGCTTGCATCTTCTCGTATCGATAAAACACTTGATAGTTTCATTCATCTTACATATCCTATGCCTCAGAAAATATTTGCAGATGCCCGCCAATATGTAAAAGCCACTGGAAATGGGCGGGGATGGGTCTGTGCATGAAGCAAGCTCCGTCAATCTCCTAGCGATCCCATACATTCTCCTCTTCCAACTCCCCATATGCCCAATTTGGCCTCGTCGTCGGCTCATCATCCCCTGCTCGATCGGTTGGGCTTGCAGCTCTGGTATCCTCCGTTGTGCCATCTGCACTATTTTCGAGATAGTCTGGCCGTTCATCAACTGGCTCTCCAGAGGGTCTCCTATATGAGAGGTCAGTGCTGTTCCATTTCGCTGCAGGAAGATGAGATGAGATGTATGAGATGTTGTAACATACTGGAAGTGTCTCTGGTCCGGCTCCAGCCAGGTCGATCCGAACGCCTTCTGTGTGTGCACCCTTTCCGCTTCTTCTGCTTTGTGGTCCTCCACTACCAAGTCCACCAGCTGACTGCGCTGGGAGCTTTGGGATATGGAGGAACTAGTCTCTTGACGAACTGCCTGGCGACCGTTGGGGGGTTCCCTACGAGAACTACGGGAGCTGCCTTCACTTCGTGGGGTGCCTCCGCCACTGTTTATGCGGGACTTTCGGTGCTTTCGCGTCCGTTTCACTGCTCCGGGATTCTGTGAAAGCGGGGAGTTTCGGTGGTGTATTTGCCGTTGATCTTCTGGCACTTCGTTGGCCGTGATCACGGGATACTGATTGCAATTAGCCCATCGGTGTCCTGAAACTAGAGCACCAACCAGGTTGACTTACATTCCAATCGCCAAATTCAAGAGCGCGTGCATTGGTAAAGAGTCTCTCATCCTCATCGTCCAGGCCTATCTCCTCGATGTCACTGTTTGATCGAAACCGACTGAGTGTACTGCTTCGTCGATCGCGACTGCTTCCTTCAGACCCTGCCAGTAATGGCGTTCGGCTATTAACCTCGCCTGGCTTTGGAATCCAGTACTTCGCTTTCCCCCCACGCTCATACCGCATGCCCTGCATCACTCGCCTGACACGGGAGTTAGACTCGGCATGAGGAATGATGTGATCGCCAGAGTCGAAGAGTCTGTACTCGTAGTTTTCTCCTCGAAGAGTCATCTTCGTGTCTTCAATAAGGTCCCGGATACCAAAGGAATCACGAAGGGCGAACTTCACTGGTAGACGAGCAGCTGAAATGGTGGAGTCGGCGTAGTCATGCCAGGAAAAGGCGTACCAGTGGGTAATGGCGAAGAATGGCATCTCGAAGCAGATCAAACTGTCCTGGATCGCAGCGGCGAGATTGTCGGGCGTGTATCCCGCCACGCCGTTGGACAGAGCGCCCAGCCATTGCAAGATGGACAAGAAAAAGCCTTGCCAGTAAGAAGCAAAGATGATAAGCTTGACACAGAGGAACTTAGGAACCGGACGGAACGGTGCCAGGTCGTTGTGCAAACAGACCCAAAACATGGCTAATGAATAGAGACTTATGGTCACGCTGACATTGTACACGATACCCGTCCAAAGATATCCCGACGTCAAACCCAGATAGCCTTCCTGATAAGTGTCCGTTGCTTTCATGACAATAGAGATGATAGCCAGAATGGGCTTCAGCCATGTATATTGGAGAATTCCACGCTTGACAGCTAAGAAGGTCTGAGGGTCGGAGATATCTACTTTGGGCAGGATATGGTTCAATGGCCAAGCATGTTGAATCGGAGGACGTCCATGGGTCATTATGATCAATGATCGCTCGCCTCCAAGAAAGTTGATGAGTAACTGAAAGAAGGTATAGATCGTGAACGCCTGCAGGGCACCGTAAGCATGTGGCTAGCCAGTTGTGGGCTCGCATAGGTTACCTCGTAGACATCGCGAACGGGATCCAGCCACATCGCCGCCTTCAATGATATAATACTAGCCCAGGAGGAAACCGCATAGATAGGGACCCTATTATAATCAGCATTTCGCCTACATGGTTGTCCATAAAAGTGGAGAATCGGACATCAACAGTATGCGGACAACATATCGCTGGAGGAGTGGTTTTCGATAGTTTTTCCTACGCCACAGTCAGAGCAGAACTTGGACGAGATGAAAGGTTTGGAATATCGTACGTCTGAAGCCATATGGACCTAGGACCGAGATGATCGGTTGCTATCAGCACATGTACCCTTGGGGGCCCGCCAGGGGCAGCGGGGAAGGAGAGCTCGCTCACAATAGAGACAGAAGTGAAGCTACCAGCGCAGAGACACCAGCGACTATCACCACCGCTCGTGCCAGGCTCGAGCCTGTACCACCGAAGGATGAAATGCTACTCATGATCAACAAATTATCAGTAATCGCGGTAGATGACCGCGTGCGCTTTCAAGGCAGTGTCCGCGGGCAAAGCATTCCGTTTCAGACCACCAGGATGTCACCAAGCGCCGGACATGATCATCGGACAGGTATAATCGTGGAACTGAAAACTTCCCAAGACCTCCCAAAGCGAAGAGCTCCCTCGCATGACGGGTGGGAGAGAAAGCAAGGTCGTGCGGTGAATATTGCGTGGACATCGGGGGGTGGGATCCTTATCCATCAGGCCCATTCCTCCGCTCTAGCTTGGAGACACCGCCTACTGACACTCTGTGACTGGTTCTGTGACGGCAGCCTAGTCTGAGCTAAGCTGGTCTAGTGCGCGTCCGCCGCCCGTCCCTCCATCGGAGCTTCCCCGTCCTCTCCACCATCTTTTGTGATCCAACGGCCATTCCAGCCTCAGTTTCAAGAAACCTGAGCCCCCTTTCCTTGCTCTATTCTTCTTGGAATGCTGTCGCAAAATCTCTCTGCTGTTTAGACTATGCTTCAATCCCGGTTCTGGCGTTCATTAATGGCATAGTGATTGTTTCGCAGAGTCACCATGTTCCCGAAGTACACGGGTTCTGGTAGGAGGATATTGCGACATGGCCAGCACAAGCTTGACGGCTTTATCCCTGACCCCGGATCCAAGCTTTAACTGGTCAGATTCTTGTCGCGTTTAACTTACAATGGCTAACATACGTTTAGGTTCTTCCTCCTTGAACTCATTGTCTCCTGCATTCTGTGGGTTCCTTTCGTTCTCCCCTTTCTCTACAATGCGACCCGCTAACGATAATACTGCCCAGCGTATTGTTCTTCCTGCTCTACTTTAATCGTCTCTTTGCGACCCTCCTATCTTACGGAATCCGCGCCTATACATGGCATTATTATCGTGCCTATGTCGACATCCGTGCGCTTCAGATCTCCCTATTGGGAGGAAGGATTTTCTTCAAAGGCATCCGATACCATGGGGTGAACGAAACGATTTTTGTGCATGGAGGCTTTGTAACATGGCATTATTGGAGACACTCAGTCAAGAAGACGGACCTTGCGAATGGTAAACCCGACAATCAACAACCGGAGGATGAAATCCAACACAATGGAGCCGCCAGTGCCAGCGCGAGCAACAATAGCGATCGAGGGGAACAAGGGGGGTTGAAAAGTACGAACACGCTTCCATGTCGCATTACCGCCAAGCTATACGGCCTGGAGTGGTTTGTATACAATCGAACCCCAGCCTACGAAGGAATTCTTGCGGGCTTCAGTCCCCCGCCGCCCGCGCCATCGTTTACCAGACCGCAGTATCCTGGAAGCAATACCTTGGATTCCCGACTGCAAGATGATGCAATGGATGGTGCTGCGGGCCATGCTGCTGACCAGGCATCTGATATTCATGGCAGTCGTCGCGATAGCGGGTTGAAGGGGTCAGTCGCATCTGCAGCCTCGGAAGGCAATGGGCAAGAATTAGGGGAGAGCTTATCTAGATTGCTTCGGCTCCTACCTATAAGAATCGAGTGTGACAAAGGCGCTATCGTCATTGGCAACGAAAATACGAGATCTGTACTAACTACCGTCTTTGATGGCGCCACGGGGTTGATCGAAGCCTGCGATTCCGGTCCCCTCGACCTTTACCGGCAAGTGTTTTCTTTTGATTTCACTCACCCGGTCATACAGATGCGGCCCAACCCAGACTTCAAGCAAAACCAGCTCGCTGCTGCGAAAAGCCTCGGTTCAACCCCCTTGGAGCAAATGGAAACGAAACGCAAACGAGACACGATCTTCAACTACCAGCTGCAGAAGCGCAGGGTTTGGCACAGTATCCGTGATCTTATTCCGTACTTTCAAACTTCTGTTGAATCATTCCATGTACGTGGGAAAAACACAGACGCGGCTCCTAGAAGCTCGGCCGACATTCCCGATGACACACGCTGGGTTGGGCTTTCCCGATATTTGGATGAAAGCTCACAGGATGACCATGAAGAATGGAATCCTGTCGAATATGCCAGGTTTTCCACACTGATCGACAGTCCTAGCATGACCGTAGCTTACTACTGGGATGTTCCTGGTTGTGTCAGGCCGTCGCCGGGTGTACCGGCACCTTCAACTTCAGCATCTGATATCAATGGCGCACCACCTCCGGAATGGGGTATCGATGTGAAAATCGGCGGCGGCACTATTAATTATGGCCCGTGGGCTGACAGAGAGCGAGTAGGCTTGCAGAACATATTCTTCCCCAATGCCTATAAAAGCTCGCAGCCGGTCGATCCACTGACACCCGGGGAGCTGAGAAAGAACTCTGTATTTCGCCTACGAATTGAAATCAACGACGAGTTGACTTTGCGAATTCCTACCCGGGAGCCTTCAAAGGACTGGCAGTGGAAAGGTCGTGCTGACGCAATACGCGGTGTGTCCAAACTGCGAAAACAGTCAAGCCGAAGGCAGTCGCGCGCAGGAGACGGGGATAAAGGCCATATAGGACCTGACATACGCCCTTTTGGGTGGCTTTCGCTCCGTGTCGCGGGTGATTCCACCATCAACTATGCTATGGATATGGTAGCGTCGGCCTCAGGGTTCCATAGCCAGCTTGACCTCGATTTCCGGGAAACCAAGATGTTGTCCAGTGTCAATCATGCGCTGTTGTGGCAATGCCCTAGACAACTTGTTAGCTGCGATCTCTCCGTGCCGCCTTCTTGGAACAGCCTTCGGACTTGGGTGTTCGATGTTAAAAGCAACGACATGGAATTATTTCTCCTGCGCGATCATATTTTCCTTGTAACAGATCTCGTCTCCGACTGGGCGTCGGGCCCTCCACAGGACTATCACACTTTTGTGCCGTTCGTATATAAGCTCAAATTGTCCTTTGACAACTTCCGGTTGTTTCTCAACGTCAACGATATGAACATTGTCAGCAACCCTTCGGACTTGGATGACAATCGCTCATTGGCTATCAGGGGCACGACACTCACTTCCGATATCAGCATCCCCTTGAACAAGTATCAGCCCGAGCAGAACGCCGTTGGGTTCAGCGTCAAATTGGAAGACGGCGGCATAGACTATCTGACTCCTGTATGGGATACGCTACATGCTTTCTTGCAAGATAAATCGACTGCCACTTTGGAAAGCCTCTTCATTGATGGTTCATATGACTATTATTCTTCAACATCCGCGGAACTAACAGATACGTTGTTGTTGAACATTGACGGCTATTCTCCCCGGCTCTACTTGTTTGGGTTTTTGATACGGTCTTTTATGACAATCCGGGAGAACTACTTTGGAGAAGAGATGCATTTCAAAACTCTAGAGGAATATCAGGAGCACGCATACCATCAAGAGGAGTCTGGATCGCATGGCGGAGTCAACCCAAATAGGAAGTCGAACGATCTCGACGTGATTGTGCACGTAACTGTTAACAGTCCTTGTGCGCTCTTCCCAGGAAATATCTATGAACATGCCGACTGTCTCAGGCTTACTGCACCTTTGCTGGAGGCCGACCTTCGATTCACAAATTACTACATGGACTTGCAGTTCTCCCTTGCTCCACTCAAGGTGGCCTTAGAATCTAGCGAAATAGGAGAGGAAGTTCTCCCCGCAGAGACCCAACTCTTCATCGATGGTGTTTCTATATACGGCCACCGTCTATTTGGTCTGCCTCCTGCCGAACCAACGTATGTATGCAATTGGGACTTTGGGGTTGGCCGCATCGTTGGGGAATGCTCGCCCGAATTTCTGAGCTGTCTCGTAGCGGCTTTGCAAAGCTTCGACTTGACGTTTGACAATGAGGAGAATGCGCTTCCGCCGTTGTCTCCCATTCAGCTTCATGATGTCACCTTCTTACGGGCTAAGGTTGATTCTATACATCTTTCTGTTCTCCTAGACAAAGCCGCGCTGATGGTCATGTCTGGGCCGATAAAGACAGATTTCAATGATCTGGCGAATGCCAAGTTTTCTAAGCGGATGAAGCTCCTTATCCCGAACTTTTCCATTGCCGCAATCGATTATCACTTCTTGGGTCGATTTGGAAGTCTGCTGCACACGGAAATAACGCCTCTCGCGCTTTTCCAGTCCAACTTGAAGATGATGATGGTTCAAAGAAGAAGTGACATAAATGAAAGCCGGAATCTACAACAGGAACATATCAAGGTGCATGACAAAAGGACACAACGAACGCCATGGCTTCTTATGGATTGGGAAGACATGGATCCCGACTTGCTGCAGCCCAATGAGGATGACTCTGCACCGCCGACTATTCCTATACCTACAATGCCCGAGCCTATCTCGAAATACTCCGGCCTAGGGGCCTTGCCACCACCGAGGCGACGCTTTTCTGCAGACAGAAGCAATCTGAGCTCGAGAAGCTTTCTTGTTCTGCCAGATGCGTCGAGCGTTAAAAGCGTGCACAAAAGAGAAGCACGTACGCCTACCCGACCAACTAATATGCCATACAAGATGGGGAGGAATCAGAAGCTGCACCGGGCAGCGACAGTCGCTTCAACGCCTACAGTATCTAGGCACCAGGATTCGTTCAAGGATGGATCAGTAAGCATGCCTGGTGTGTCACATGCGTGGATCATGCCGGAATTCTCTCTCCATCAGACCATCCTTGATACATCACAACTTCCTTCAGAGAATGTCCTGCACAAAGATGGTGCTGCCTCGATGGGTAACCCTCCCGTTGTGGATGTGGACCCGTTTTTGTCTTTCTCCGACAGTGATGTGACGACACATACTAACCTTGCCATTGAATTGCCTGTCGGGATCAGGGGCTTCTGCTCCCCAGAGTTTCTTCACCTTCTGTCGGCTTTGGTAGAACGATTTCAACCAAGATCACCGGTTGCAATTATTGATGCTCTCCAGAGAGAAGTCATATCAGACATTGTAGGATATGAAAAGTCGATGAAGCAGCCAAAGACATGCACCAGTGTTGCCATCAAAGCTCCTTCCATACTCGTCAATCTGGTCAATTCTGAGTTGACTGCGAACGGGGATTTCCATTTTCGTGACGAGTATAGGATTGAAGCGTCTCATTTAAAGACTGAATTAAGGACTAAGGTGGAGCGGCAAAAGGGTGACCTCCTTTCAGGAATTAACAAGAGCTCCATTGTGCATGCGGCTGCAAACAATCTTTCGATATCTGTCCATGGTACCACTTCTGAGATGTGCCAACAAAAAGCCGAATTCAGTTGTATATTTGGCGATATGAACTTTTGGCTTGTGGCGAACCCGGATGTGAGATCGAATTTTCAGGTCAGGTCATTCGACACTGTGACCTCGACGAAATCCGTGGAGCACCTCGCCTTTCTAGTCCGGCGAACAACTACAATGTCGGATTCCCTTGCATCATCATTCCAACGGAGCTCATCCATCGGAAACAGACGGTTGCAGTATCTCATTCACTTCCTTACCCAACGAGCCACGGACATTCCAGACCCAACATTTCTCGTACGTATATCGTACGTTCTTAGAGTTGCGCGTTCCCATCTGCGACAGCACGACTCCTGGAAAATCATCTCGCGCTTGCGAAATGTCTACTGTCATATGTCGTCCAACCAGCGCCGGGTGCTGACCGCCAACTGCCTCCACGATGAGTTTGTACTTCCTCCAAACGCTAGAACTGTCGTACTCTCTGATTTTGATCAATGGCGAGCCTGGGATTTAGCTCACGTTGAGAAGAGTTATGTGATGCGAAGGATATGGAACACTTCTGATTCCGAATCCGAGAAGACTTTGACAAATCTAATGTTCACCTCTACGGTGAAGCTATTTCGATTCTCTATCGACCCTGGGCCGAAAGAGAGTGCTTTCATTGTCGAGGATCTGTCGACTGCTGTCTCAGTTCAGCCCAGTGAATCACCATCGATAGGTCAAGAGCGCCAACTAAAGGAGGCAGTAGTCATCCAGTCGTATTGCTCTTCCGTTGGCCTCCACTTACGATGGGAGATTTTGGATCTTGTGGAAGGAGTACTAAAAACAATGTCTACAGTCACACTGGAGTCTACTCCTCCGGCCCAGAGTCATGGCAGCGGCTCGGAAAAGCTCACCGAAATTCAGGTTGTCTTTGGAGCTGACATGGGGTCAATCATTCTCGATGGTATCAATATAAAGCTAGCGTTGACCGGCAGAGCTCTCAGGAGCTCGCTTGTGCAAAAGCCTCCCAGTGCAGAAAGTCCGGAAAGCATGAGCTTGTTGTTAGGCTCCGAGGCTTGCTACTCTGAGCTCTCTAGCTCCTCCAAAACTCTCATGCTCTGGAAAGTTAGCAATCCTCATATGTACTGTTCCCTCTCAACTGTAGAAACCGAGGCAGAGATCAATCACGAGTGGAAGATTGCTGGTTCTTGCAGAAAGCTTCGCTATGACATGAGGGAAGATGTGCTGGGCCTTGCACATACTGCTGACCGATTAATAGAGGATGAGATTCGGTTCATACAACAGCTTGTGAATAGTGTGGAATTGCCATCACACGAGCCGCTTGATAAAATTCCTTCGAAGAAGCGAGCCCGCAATGATTTCCACGTTGCCATGTTCCTGGACGATTACCGACTGAGCTTTTGTGTGCTTCCATCGCTAACATACGTCATCGCTGGAGAAGTGGCACGTACTTCGATCACACCGAAATTGGGATCGAAGATTGAAGTAGACTTTGACTTGAAGAAGAACGCACATACACTTTTATCAAGCGAAGGCGGCAAATGGCGTTCCCTTTCGACATTGGAGATACCGCCTATCAATGGCCGGGTCGTTGCTGATGTCTCCCCAACTCGCACTGATATGGAAGTGGATGTCACTATTGAATTGATTAGAGTAGAGGCCAGCGCTGTGCGAAGCCTACTTGGTGCCCTATCGAAGCCGGAAATATCACACTTGCTTGACGATCTCAAGCAAAGTCTCGAAGTCTTGCGGCTACATTTTAACGAGAACCTTGTCCAGAAAAGATCTCCGCCACAGCAGAAGGATGTGTCTAAGAGTCACAGCATTCTGTACAAAGCACGCATGACGATGGCGGGAACGACCATTCATGCCAGGGCACCGGGGCTGAACGGCAAGAGCTACACTGCAGACATGGATATCAGCCTCGGGATGGTGCGCCTTCACCTAGACAACGGCCTCAAGGCGGGACATGCCTTGGAATATCCGGAATTTCATATCGATACATCGAACATAAGTTTTGATCTGCGGAAAGAAGAGGCATATCGGAGCCGCTCATACTGCACTTTTGCAATCGACGCTAAGCTCCAAGGTACCTCGACGACGAGGGAGAGTGGGGAAACAAGACGAGTGTTCCACTTGACCAGCAAAGGATGTGATATCGAGCTTTTCCCAGAGACCGCGGCATTAGTGGTGGATATGGCCGCCCACTTGCAGGAACGCATCAAAACGCTGGATCTTTCTCAGGAGGTGAAGCGATTCAAAAGGTTGCGACATCGCGGCCACACGGAAAGCAAAGAACAGGAAATTCCCAGCATCAACGTTGCGGATAGCGCCTCCTCTGAAGGACTGTTCGACGCCATGTATTCCCTTGATTTCAACGATATTCAGATTGGATGGAACATGGCAGGTGTACCGCCGATGGCATCCGGACGTAAACCCGATGATCTGGTGTTCTCCATCAAGCGTGTGGAGTTGTCCAACAGAAAGGCAAATGCCGCTAAGCTCCGGATTGAGAATGTCCAGTTGCAGATGGTGCCAGTTTCTGGTAATAGGCGGAAGCGCTCGCTCAACTCTGCTCTATTGCCAGAATTGGTTTTCAATGTGGCATACTCCTCAGCCGGGAAGGAGGTTCGGCTGGCCTTCCAAGCTGCAGGAAAATCCTTAGACATGCGCGCTACATCTGACTTCATCTTGCCAGCAAGCGTGATCCGGAACTCACTTGCCTCTGCTGCACGAACTATCCGGGAGGCCAACGCCACTCTAGTGACAAAGCCGTCCGATGATATCACCAAACACCGACCACTCTTTGGAAATAAACGCTTTCGCTCTGTTCTAATAGATGTTGACTTTGCCGGTGCCGTTATGTCTTTACAAGGGCAACACACAGATGATACACAGGCAATGCTAGCGCCGCCTCTGAAAGAAGGCAGGCTTCCGGGGTCTATGTATGGGCACTATATCCAAGGAGATGGAACAGCCACTGCAACGTTCAGGGCTCCAGGAGTGGCTCTGAAGGTCCAATTCGAGGACAACGGGCGAGATGACTCTGCTCTCAACGCGGAACTGAAGGTCGACGCTTCTACAAATGTCTTATATCCGAGCCTCGTTCCCCTGATAAAGCAGATGACCGCTACTATAAAGGAAGCAATGGGCGACCAACCAAAATCTCGGCGGCCGTCTAATGCCATGATGTTGCAATCGCAGAAGTTGATGCAGGAGGCCCCTCTCGATGAAAAAGGACCGGGTTCAATTCTTGGACGGTGCAAGGTGAACGTAGGCATCTTGATCTGCAAACAGGAGTTTAGCTTAAGCTGCCAACCCATCGCTAGAGTAGCAGCTACGACGCGCTTTGACAGTGTCTATGTGACGATCAATACCGTCCAGTCGGATGATCATGAGCGATTTTTAGCCGTCCTGGTGGCTTTCAACTCACTGCAAGCGTCAGTGAAGCATGTCTACTCAAACGAGTCCACCGCGAGCTTTGAGGTTGAGTCCATGGTCATGTCTCTCATGAACAGCAAACACCTAGGACGGTCGAAAGGGATTTCGGTCGTTCTAAGAGTGAGCCCGATGGAAGTTGCCCTAAATGCGAAGCAAGTTCAAGATCTCCTGCTCTTCCGTGAAATTTGGGTTCCTTCAAGTGACGAAGGCGACGCTGGCCCTCCACCCGAGCCACAGCCCACAGAGACGCAGGCATACATCGTGCAGCGATATCAACAAGTCGCAGCAGCCCCCGCTTTCCCATGGAATACTACGGTTTCGATTGAAAAGTTGGAAATACAACTTGACTTGGGATCTACGCTAGGGAAAGCGCAATTCGCCATCAATGACTTGTGGCTGTCCTCGAAGAAGACGTCCGAATGGGAGCAGACCCTCTGCATCAACTTCAATACATTAGGGGTCGAAAGCAAGGGCCGAATGAGCGGTTTGGTTGAGCTTCAAGGCCTCAAGATATCGACATCCATCAATTGGCCAAATAAGCAGCAGGTCAACAAGACGCCTCTCATTCAGGCATCTATATCTTGGCTTCAGCTACAGGTCAAGGTCTCTTTTGACTATCAGCCATTTTTGATAGCTCACATCTCCAGCTTTACATTTCTGATGTACAATGTTCGGCAAACGGATGACGCTCCTGGTGAGCGTCTCTTTAGCATACTGGATGGGGACAAAGTGCAGGTCTTTTGCACAAGCCTGACTGCATCACAGTCGCTGGCATTGTACCAGGCATGGCAGCGACTTGTGCAAGACAAGCAGGCGGCATACGAAGCTTCCCTACGAGATGTGGAACGATATCTGCGCCGGAAAACGTCGGTCTTCTCGGAGAAACAGGAGGTTTCGTCCAAGGAGACATCCAAACCGGAGGAAGACAAGGCCGAGACATCACCAATAACCTTGCACACTGGGGTCGTTGTCAGTATCAACACCGTTAGCATAGGGGTGTTCCCAAGCTCGTTCTTCGACAATCATGTGTTCAAGTTGGAGGCGCATGATGCGCAGGCTCGGTTTGATGTCTCCTTGCAGGACGACAAAATACACAGCGCATTAGGCCTAACTCTGGGCCAGCTTCGGGTCGCGCTTTCGAACATTGTGCGGTCCGGACCTATGGATACAGAAGAGCTACTTGTGAATGAAATCGCCAACCGTGTCACGGGATCCCGGGGAGGGACTATTCTTAAGGTGCCTCGGCTTGTGGCTCGCATGCAGACCTGGCAGGTCCCGGGATCTCACCAGATTGAGTATATCTTCCAGAGCACGTTCGAGGGCAAGGTAGATGTTGGCTGGAACTACTCTCGCATCAGTTTCATTCGAGATATGTGGGAGACGCATTCTCGTGCCTTGGCTACTCGACTAGGGAAGCCGCTGCCCCCGTCCGCGGTTCGGATCACTGGGGCGTTTGATGCGGAAGGCAGCGGCAACAAGAATGAGCCGCAAGAGAAGATCACGGCGGTAGTCAATGTGCCACAATCGAAGTATACATATGTGGCGCTGGAAACACCGGTGATTGAGACGCCCCAACTGCGCGATATGGGGGAGGCGACGCCACCGTTGGAATGGATTGGGCTTCAACGGGATAAGCTGCCCAACATTACTCATCAAATCGTCATTGTTACACTTCTGGAGATTGCCAAAGAGGTGGAAGATGCGTACGCAAAGATCTTAGGATCTTCCTGATTTTATTTTATTTTATATATATTTTTTTCTCTTTCAGACTGCAGCTCTGTATATCTGTTTTTGGTGACTGCAGTTGGGGGGCGCGGGGAGGTATGCACGGGTAATCAGGCGTTGAGATACATAGGTTGAATGGATAGACCCGGGTGGGCAATTTGTAATCCTCATTGTGTCTGTCGCTCTCATTGTATATACTAATAGCTCTAGAGAATACTTTATCACGTTTAACTACCTTATGATACACTGATAGATAGATAGAAGCTAATAGCCTGGTTCATTGGTGTACTGCAAAAGGGCATGTTCGGACCGCATTTGTAGGTGTGCAGTAGTAGTCGGGCGGTCGATTGGCCTGCCGCTGTCAGAATGGGCGAACCACGTTGTTGTAACGTCCGGTAATGCATTAATTCCTAACTCCGCTTTTCTCTTTCCCCTCCCCGTGACCAGCTGGGCGGTGAGGAAGGAGGGGTCGACAGATAAGTTACCAGCATGCAGGAAGCAGCTAGACTACAGCGTACATAGTAGACTGACTATTGACTATTGAGTGTTTTCAAGACAAGCCATTTTTGATTCGTGATGATCCATCCTTAGTAGTCTTCCCAATTACTTGACAACATTCTCCCCCATTGAATGAAGGCTGACCAGGATAATGAACATGAGAAGAGGTTGGCCAGTGGGGACTAGGCCGCAATGGGTAAGCTTCATACCTTAATTACCCACTCACACAGTGTCTGGTACAACGGATCATGATATCAGCACAATTCAGCACTCTTGCCACCCACCCACCTGAACACGGGATTACCAGTTGAAGGAGGCTGGACGAGGTAGCTACTACTAGTGATATCTTACCAGACGAGCTCGTGTACAGGAAAAGAGAGGAGCTGTGTGAGCTTTCTGAGCTATGGTCATTTATCATTGGATGACCTCTCCAGCGAAAGGTAAATTGTGCCCATAAACCATGGTCAACCCCGACGACCTTAGTTTCAGTCCAAGTGCGGGCACCCAGAGAGGAAGTTGGATGAGCATTGTAGCAGTGCAACTACCCGGGGTGATGATGGATGATGCGTCCTATAGCTGTTGTAGTTCAGCCGTCATTCAACACTCATTCGCCTTCTGGGTTGCCGGGAGGCCTATCTACCATAATTCTCCTTAACCCATAATGATTACAATACTCAGGACTGGCAGGCACTGGAAAGGGAGAGTAAGTAAGAAAACAAGAGAAAAGAGAAAAAAAAATCTGTAATTAACGGGCAACCGACGCTAAGTAGTGAAACGGTAAGGAAACGAGGGGCCCGACAGGAAAAAACGCACATCCCAGATTTGAAATCGGAAAAAATCCCACCAGCACAAAAAAAAGTGTCCCCACCCGCCGCCCTCTCGCTTTCTCGTCTGCTTTTCCCCTCTTCCTCTCTCTCTCCATCCGCCCTCTCCCTCTTCTCTCTTTTTCCTTCCTTCACCTTCCTCCGCGAAGCCATCTCTGTCTCTTTCCCCGGAGCAGCGCACATAGGCCCTTTTTGTCCTATTTGATTCCTCGGTCGAGCTAGCTCTCGATCTTGGTCCTTTGTGTGTCGTTCTTCCTTTTTATTTTCTTTTTTTACGAAACCCCGCCTCTACGGCAGTTGACGAGAAAAATCAGTCAAGATGGTTAAGTACGTTCACCCACATGTCCCTGTCAATCTGACTTGCTATGCTACTCGTTGCATGTTGGATTAAGCGAACTGTATCTTGCTCTATCAGATGGAATAACGTGCTAATAATGTTCTCTATAGCTTCACTATCGAAGAGGTCCGTTCTTAATGTTCCCCGCATCGACCTGCATCGGGCTGCTCCTCAACACCTTGAGAGGGCAACCCAGACCCCAGAATTGGGAAAAGGCAATCAAAATGAGGATGGAGGTGTACTAATGCTGGAAACAGATCCGCGGCCTGATGGACCGCCCGGCCAACATCCGTAACATGTCCGTCATTGCTCACGGTATGTACTTGATAGATGTCTTGGCATCATGGATTACCATGGTATATATCGAATGAAGCTCGCTAACTGAACAACGTGCAATAGTCGATCACGGAAAGTCCACCCTTTCCGACTCCCTGGTCCAGCGTGCCGGTATTATCTCGGCTGCTAAGGCTGGTGAGGGTCGTTACATGGACACCCGTCCCGATGAGCAGGACCGTGGTATCACCATCAAGTCCACTGCCATCTCCCTCTACGCCAAGTTCCCCGATGAGGAGGATCTCAAGGAGATCCCCCAGAAGGTCGACGGCTCTGAGTTCCTGATCAACTTGATCGATTCCCCCGGTCACGTTGATTTCTCCTCTGAGGTCACTGCCGCTCTCCGTGTCACTGACGGTGCCCTGGTCGTCGTCGACTGTGTCTCCGGTGTCTGTGTCCAGACCGAGACTGTCCTTCGTCAGGCCCTGACCGAGCGTATCAAGCCCGTCCTGATCATCAACAAGGTTGACCGTGCTCTGCTCGAGCTCCAGGTCTCCAAGGAGGATCTGTACCAGTCCTTCTCTCGTACCATCGAGTCCGTCAACGTCATCATTGCCACCTACTTCGACAAGGCTCTTGGTGATGTCCAGGTCTACGCTGAGAAGGGTACCGTTGCTTTCGGTTCCGGTCTCCACGGCTGGGCTTTCACTGTCCGCCAGTTCGCCGTCAAGTTCGCCAAGAAGTTCGGTGTTGACCGCCAGAAGATGCTTGAGCGTCTCTGGGTATGTATTCACAACCTATCAGTATTCCAATATAGTATATATCGCTAACAATCTTCGATAGGGTGACAACTACTTCAACCCCTCCACCAAGAAGTGGACCAAGACCCAGCCCGAGGTCAACGGCAAGCCCGTCGAGCGTGCCTTCAACATGTTCGTTCTGGACCCCATCTTCAAGATCTTCCAGACCATCAACAACGACAAGAAGGACCAGATCCCCACTCTCCTTGAGAAGCTTGATGTCAAGCTTGCCAACGACGAGAAGGACCTTGAGGGCAAGCAGCTCCTCAAGGCTGTCATGCGCAAGTTCCTCCCCGCCGCTGATGCCATGTTGGAGATGATCTGTATCCACCTTCCCTCCCCCGTTACTGCCCAGAAGTACCGTGGTGAGACTCTCTACGAGGGTCCTACCGATGACGACTGCGCCATCGGTATCCGCGACTGTGACCCCAAGGCTCCTCTGATGCTTTACGTCTCCAAGATGGTTCCCACCTCCGACAAGGGTCGTTTCTACGCTTTCGGTCGTGTCTACTCCGGTACCGTCCGCTCCGGTCTTAAGGTCCGTATCCAGGGTCCCAACTACGTCCCTGGCAAGAAGGAGGATCTGTTCGTCAAGAACATCCAGCGTACCATCCTGATGATGGGTCGTTTCGTTGAGCCCATTGAGGATGTTCCCGCCGGTAACATCGTCGGTCTGGTCGGTGTTGACCAGTTCCTGCTCAAGTCTGGTACCCTCACCACCTCCGAGACTGCCCACAACATGAAGGTCATGAAGTTCTCCGTCTCCCCCGTCGTCCAGCGTTCCGTTGAGGTCAAGAACGCCCAGGATCTGCCCAAGCTGGTCGAAGGTCTCAAGCGTCTGTCCAAGTCTGACCCTTGTGTCCTGACCATGATCAACGAGTCCGGTGAGCACGTCGTTGCCGGTGCTGGTGAGCTTCACCTGGAAATTTGCCTGAAGGATCTCGAGGAGGACCACGCTGGTGTTCCCCTTCGTATCTCCGACCCTGTCGTCTCCTACCGTGAGACCGTCAGCGGCACTTCCAGCATGACTGCTCTGTCCAAGTCCCCCAACAAGCACAACCGTCTGTACCTCACTGCCCAGCCCCTGGACGAGGAGGTCTCCCTCGCCATTGAGGCCGGCAAGATCACCCCCCGTGACGATTTCAAGGCTCGTGCCCGTCTCCTTGCTGACGAGTACGGCTGGGATGTCACCGATGCCCGTAAGATCTGGTGCTTCGGTCCCGACACCACCGGTGCCAACTTGCTGGTTGACCAGACCAAGGCCGTCCAGTACCTTAACGAAATCAAGGACTCTGTCGTCTCTGGTTTCCAGTGGGCCACTCGTGAGGGTCCCATTGCTGAGGAGCCCATGCGCTCTATCCGCTTCAACATCCTTGATGTTACTCTGCACGCTGATGCTATTCACCGTGGTGGTGGTCAGATCATCCCCACTGCTCGTCGTGTCCTGTATGCTGCTACCATGCTTGCCGACCCCGGTATCCTGGAGCCCATCTTCAACGTCGAGATCCAGGTCCCCGAGCAGGCCATGGGTGGTATCTACGGTGTCCTTACCCGCCGTCGTGGTCACGTCTACACCGAGGAGCAGCGCCCTGGTACTCCTCTCTTCAACGTCAAGGCCTACCTGCCCGTCAACGAGTCCTTCGGTTTCCCCGGCGAGCTTCGTCAGGCCACCGGTGGACAGGCCTTCCCCCAGTCTGTCTTCGACCACTGGGCCGTCCTCCCTGGTGGATCTCCTCTTGACCCCTCCTCCAAGGTCGGTCAGATCGTTACTGAGATGCGTAAGCGCAAGGGTCTCAAGGAGCAGGTTCCTGGCTACGAGAACGTAAGTTGAACTCCGTCTTTGATGCTGTGTTTTATGACATCCGAAGCTAACATATGTGAATAGTACTACGACAAGCTGTAAAAACCTTCCATACAAGCCGACTAAACTTGCAACTTGTGATGGATGGAATCCTCTGTTTATGAGATTGACGAATGCAATACCCTGTCTACACTGAGGGGGAGGATATAAAAGAAAAAAACAGCTTAATGTCGTATGTGGATTTTCGACCGCTTAGAGAAGTAGAATCGAGCTGTGCACGAGCATCTGCGATGGCTTTATTTTTACGTTAACGACCGCGAGGGATTTTCCATAGTTCCTTTCCTATTCCCTCGATTGGAGATGAAAAAAATATGATGGTTTTCCAAGTTCATTTTTTCAGTATATCGTCACTCGTAGTTGGCTTGTAGATCCGATAAGAGAACAACCGGCCGTGGACGGTGGTGACGTGATGTGGTAGGGCAACTGGGCAGCTCGCCCAGCGTAGGTCACGTGCCGAATCTGTCATCCGCGTCGCTCGCGTTTCCCCGGCTTTTTTGGTCCGCAAAGCTCTGTTGCTATCTATCTCCTCACACGTCCTTTCCTCGTCACATGATGATTTGCGCAAGTCTCTGATTAAACTCACCGACGAGCTTTCCTTCTGTCACTAGACCCATCAACCGCATTCTCGACGCCGATTTCGATCGCGGACCCAGTCTTTTCTCGAGCGCCGCCAAGTAACGCCTGCTGCATCTTGAAGCTCCTCGAGGAATTATTTTCTTCGGCAATCGTCGCCTGGCACGGTTTCGACCTTGCGCGGCAACATGCAGCTCACCGAAGATCAAGCGACGGAGGTGAAGAAGTGGGTTGTTAGGAAACTGGAAGACATGTAAGGCTCATGTGGCCGGCGACTGTTTCTCTGAAGATGTTCCCTGCGCTGTATCACAAGCTAACGCATAACTCTCCGGTTTAGATCGGATGCCGATTCTGACGTACTGGCCGATTATGTCCTGGCGCTTATCCGAACAGATGCCCCGGACGAGGAGATCCGGAAGGCTTCGGTGGAGAATCTGGAAGACTTCTTAAGAGAACGTTAGTCATATTGAGGTACTTGCTTGCGCAGAATAAGGCGCAGTTGGCTCACTGGCTTTTCTTGCATCTATAGACACCGTTCAGTTTGTTGACGAACTCTTCACAACGTTTGCGCCCAAGCCGCAGCCCGTTCCAACCGCTGCGATGTCCCATGATGGTGCTGCAGGATCAGCTTCGGAACAGCAGCAGACCTTTGGAGCCCCCTCCGGTCCAGCAAATGGTCCATACGGCATTTCACAGTCGCAAGCTGATGGCTCCAACTTCAATCGCAAGCGTAACTACCACGAAGGATTCCAGGCGGATCAGGAGCGCGAGGATGGACCCCACCATCGCACATATAAGACCCCTCGCCGAGGACGTGGCGGTGGCCGGGGAGATTGGATGGGCAGGGACGGCGGCCGCGCAGGACCAACTGGTCCGGGACAATTCCATCCTGGTGCAGCGGGATTCCCGGTTATGCCTCCTACGTTCCCCGGCTTTGACCAGAATGATCCGATGGCGGCGATGATGGCTCTACAGAGTATGGGCTTTCCTCAGATGCCGGGCATGCCTCCGATGCCGATACCACCCCCGGGCGCCGGTGCCGGCCAGCAACCGGACAAGATGGGACCCAAGAGTTCAGAGCGGTGTCCGTTCTATGAGACTCAGGGTATTTGCTACCTTGGCGCTACATGTCCATACCAGCATGATGCCATGCCGGGGTCTTCCAAGGAAGATGGTAAGCCGATTAGTTGCGCTGGCTGCTAGGTAATCTCTGCTAACGACGGAATGTCTTAGAATACGATCCTAAATCCTCGAATCTCATAACCGACTTCCAAAGGCGCACAGATACACCCATGCGAGGCAGCGACAGAGGTCGCGGCCGCGGCCGTGGTGGGGACCGAGGCGGTTTCGGAGGCAGGGGACGGCGCTCTGAGTTCTCTTCTGCTGGACCCAACGAAGACACGTCGATCACGACCATTGTCGTTGAGCAGATCCCCGACGATAAGATGGATGAAGCCACAATCCGGGAGTTCTTTTCACAATACGGCGAGATCACGGAAATCTCTCTGCAACCACACCGGCGACTGGCCTTAATTACCTATGACAGCCACGCAGCTGCTAAACGGGCATGGTCTAGTCCTAAGGTGATCTTTGACAACCGATTCGTCAAAGTCTACTGGCATAAGCCCAAGGGTGATCGGAATGGTGACCATCGGTCTCCCGCCGGTGACGCCATGAACGAGGGTCCCGCCTTCAACCGCGAAGAGTTTGAGAGACAGCAAGAGGAAGCCCAGCGGGCGCACGAGGAGAAGTTAAAGAAGCGCAAGGAGACCGAGGAAGCCAAGCAAGCCCTCGAGCGACAGCGCGACGAACTTCTCAAGAAGCAGCAGGAGGAGAAGCTTCGTCTGATGCAAAAACTTGGCGGAAAAGAAGGCAGTGATGGCAGTGCCTCGCCGGCAGACGAAGTCGGTGCGTCACAGGAGAATGTCAGTGACCAGACCCAGCAGCTCCGTGCACAGCTGGCCGCTCTTGAAGCCGAAGCGAAGAGTCTTGGAATCGACCCCAACAGTGCTGGTGCGAGTGCCGCGTACCCCTACCGCGGTCGCGGAAGAGGATTCGGTGCGCGTGGAGGATTCCCGCCCCGGGGCCGTGGTTACGATCCGTCCTATCGCGGTGGATTTCGTGGCCGTGGCGGCGCTGCTCGCGGCCGAGGTGGTGTTCTGCGTCTCGACAACCGACCCCGTAGAGTGGCTGTCTCGGGTGTAGAGGTCAACTCCGAAAAGGACGAGGCCTTGAGACAATTCCTCATTGTAAGTTTCTCCCTTCGGTCTTAACCCGCTGTTTACGCAATGATTGCTAACTCAGACTCCCAGGGTGTCGGCGAATATGAATCCATTGAGCCCAACCCCGACCAACCCGACTCGCTCATCGTGGCCTTCAAGGAACGCTACCTGGCCGAGAAGTTCATGTTCGGTCCCCGAGATATCCCCTCGGTAGGCCAAGTTCAGCTCACCTGGGTCCCCAACCCCCCAATCACCTTCCCAGCCAGCGGCGCAACATCCGGCCCGGGCTCGGACACCAACAAGACCGGGTCAGACGAGGACACAGTGATGGACAACGCAGGCGGTTCATCCATGGTGCCGGAACAGACTGGAGCACGGAAGGACGGCCCGCATGATGTGGACTACGATGTGGCGGAGGTGGATGACAGTTGGGGAGTAGAGTAGAGAGTACCTACTTCCTGCTTCTGAGTGTAATTGTTGCTCACGATGGGATGGACGGATGGATTGATAGATAAATACGTCTGCACTTATTTCATTCTCTGGCGTCTTAAGGGAAGGGAAAATGGTTTCTTCTTGTTGCATAAAGTAGTCGTCAGTGTGCTTCTTTGATCCCCTATTTGCTTTGATGTGATAGACTCGGCTGGGTATGTATATATGTACCTGGGCTCCTTTTCTCTGTGTCTTTAGGCTTGTACGATACTTAATTAGGTATGACTGCGCATGTAAGTGATGGATGATGATGCTTCAAGTGTTGATGGTTTGATGCTGCTCAGGTATATATATCGACCTACTCATACTGGTAGTAGTAGTAGTAGTAGTGATCGCTGGTCTTGATCAATTGAGCCTTGCTATCATGTACTAAAACTAGTAGTAATTGTGGGTTACTTGGTAAGTCTACAGTCGAAACGAACGTTGTATTCAATTAGTATACTTGCAACTCAGTAATCAACTATCCTGATTGCCATAAAAATTGTCGTCCATCCGCAGTTAGTTCCTCCCTTGAAACCAACCCAAAAACTCCCCAAATCCTAACCTATACCTCGGCTTCCATGCAAGTCTTAAACGTTAGTATGAAATACGATGCCGTCCATACAACAGAATCTATCCAACGCCCTTGCTTCCTTCAGTTCGGGGCTTGGTCGCCGCATACCTCTAGGATAACATTCTCCTGTGTCCAAGTGGGTTAGCATGAGCTGATTTGAAGACTTTGCATCCTGATATAGCTCTGTATACCCACGAAAGATGATTTCTTCATGATGTTCATCTCCTACCAAATACCAAGTACACAAGGGATGCAGTTACCCACTGCATATTCATGCTACTCCGTAGTCGGGCTTGACTATACCGAGGCTTCCTTGAGGCAGCTCCTTCTGAATAGAAAGATGACTGTAGCACCTTCCTTTTTTTACCGCATTGCAAAGCAGTATTACAGAAGCCCCGTGACTTGCTGTTTCTCTTCGCCCTTCTCGCTACTTCACCTACTCTTACTGTTTCGTTCCATCTTATCCACAATTCTAATCCATCCACTGCATTCGACCGCACGAGGGACAATGCAATATGATCTTCCCGACACTCGCGCCTCTTCAGCTTCCCCTTCAAGTCCCACATACCTCCTACTCCAGCGGCTGCGCAGCCTCCCATGCCTCATTAAAGCCAAACGAAGACGGCACAACCAACTCGAGCGTGCCATCTGCAAGCAACTGGTCTATATTCGATACATACCATTGATAACCCCCTCCGGGCTGACCATACCACGGCAGAATCTCTCCTCCCAGGGCTGTGAACTCCTCCGTCACATTGAACAGCCAGTAGTTGTACATGGTGCTATTTGGGAACTTGTTCAGACTGCTGGGGCCGATGGACCGTTGTTCATAGGGAGTGAACGCAGGGGCCAGATAACTACCGTCTTCCCTGCCAAAGCGATCCACCAAGGTGCCGACCTGGAGAGTCACATTTTGGGGACAGCCCTGGAAGCCATTGTTGGGGGGATAGACGAGGTGACTATTCTGGGGGTCGAATCCATTATCCGTCCAATTCGCCCAGGTGCAGAGCCAATCTTGCGGACAGTAGCCCCCGAGTGGAATCCAGTCTTCGAACATGTCGGTGAAGTTGCCGGCCGCGTGGAAATCGGACCATCCTAGCAATCTGTTGTTGCAGATGCAGTAGTCACAGTAAAAGTTCGCGTCGTCCGGATCCGGGGTTATGTTATCGCAGGCATTGAGACAGGTCGAGGGATAGTCTTCAGCCTGGGGAGTGATAATATTCTGTTAGTGTATTTCCTCTTTCTCTCTCGATACATATACCATTTAGCCTATGTACGTCCATACATCATGATATAATGATAGGCTATATATGTGCGACTCCGTACCTGAATTGCATGAGACAGACTTCCGAGTAAAGGGACAAGAAGCAGCGAGACTCGGGCAAGGAAAACCATTGTGACTATTCGTCGTCGTCGTAGTAGGCACTGGGGACTGGAGCGAGCTGGAGACCGATCAATCTGTTTCTGTAGATAGAAACCTGCAGATGTGAAAGGTGGCAGTACTAGTGCATCGCATCGTTTGAAAGGCGTATACCTGGCGACTTATATATTATTCTGTTTCTGTTCTCTCAATTTAATCTTTTACCCCTGTTTAAATGTTCGCTGTTCCTAAAGGGAGAAAGAGAGGGGGAGGGGAGGTGAATCTCATGCCTACTAGAACATCATTCCTTAATCCTATAGTGGAATGCTATATACTGTGCTACGAGAATGTGAAGCCCCAAAACCAAAACCAGATCATGGCTGAAGTGCGGGATGTAGTAGTATGCTCTTGTATTGTCAGTTCTAACTTGACGTATTCGTAGTACTTTCTATATCGTAGATAACTGTCAGAGGGAGAGAAAGAGAGGAGGATAGCACTCATAAAACTACTAGTTAGGAAAAACACTACCAACCCATAGGTTAATTCAAATATATGTACTTCATAAAATTCCAACTCTATTACCATCACTGTATAGAAATGAAAATCAGTACTGCTAGAATACTGCAAGGGACCACCCAATAAATATGTAGCGAAATAGATTTAAGGAACAAAAGGGCGAAGCTGAAAGAGGATTGAGAAGCCATTAACTAAATACCTACTGAACAGAAATGTCCGCGGAGTTCATGTCACCTTCCCTTTTTACTTTAGGTAGGTTCAGCTGACGCCTTTTTTTCTTTTGCTCACTGAGTAGTAGTCTGGAATATAGACTTCTCTCCTAGGAACCGAGGGTCAGATATTTTATTTACCTACCTAACAATATACCAAATGAGTATAGTCTTCTTGGTGGAGCTTTTTGACATGACTAGAACACTTATCCACACCCCACATCCCATCGCCTGCATGCCACATGATGCAGATCTCGCATCCAAAAGTCCGCGGGTCAGTTCTGGTCAGCATGAGGCATGCTAATCTATAGCATTCATTTGCTAAAGGGGCTATACTCTCGTTTGGTATCATCTCAAGTAAAATGCCCTGAGCTACAAGCAGCGCCCTTCCTTCTGATTGTTCGAAAACACACTATGGTACTGTTATGCAAGTTCCGGAAGTAGATATACACCGAGTTGGCATATATAACCTTAATATACTCTGAGCAGTAACTATTTATGAAGGGTTAAAAGCCCAGCATTACGTTAATTACCCGCTAGGGCTTGACGATCTCATCAGGCTGCTCACTAACTATAGAACTGTCATGCCGAAACAAGCTCAGCTCTCTTCCGTACCGGTAGTTGATAGCATTCTCTACCATTAGCTCAGCACTTCTCACTCAGGTCTATATCCGTCCCGACTTGGAACAAACCCCGCAACGCCCTGGCCGTAACCCCCCCAGCCATCGAATTCAGTGACATATTTGATGGCTGCCTTGAGATAGAAGTCATTCTTGCGACCAAATGTCTCCTCGAAGACCTTCGGGGCGCGGACTACTTTGAAGAAGTGGGCGTCTAAAGCCCACTTGTGTGCCAGTGCAGTATCAATGACCCAGTTCCAGTCGCGACCATCTAGTTGGACGCCTTCGATCCAGTCTAGAGAGAACTGGGGCCGCAGCTGGCAGATATATGTCATGATTCCGAACAGGGCATATTGCTTTAGAATGGAGACGCGGTGGCTTGGGGGAAAGTAATGCCACAATACCCGCAAGGCGTGGGCAACAGTCATGATGTGCGCATTATAAAAGTCAAAGGAGTCTTTAGGGTTCCCATTGCTCAGGGCGAGCAGCACGGCTAGATCGCAGCATTCTTCTAACTGAGCTAGGAGATGGGGATCTGTGACGTCCCAGGCATTCCAGTGTTCTAGCACGACAGCGAGATTTTGCTCTTGAGAAAGGAGGCCGAGGTTGTTGAATCCAGGCTCATTGAATAAGCCATCCAGCCGTGGATCTTGTCGCACATTCTCGAAGATGACGGCCAGAGAGGCAGATTTGTACTTGGATGAGTCGGAAGGTGCCTGGTCAAGAAGTGTATGCAGAGGGTTGTACTCAGTGCACCCTTGGCTGAGGGCTTGCGTCGCAACCTCCTTGCTACGGAACTCGTAGGCGTAGGCGAGATGGATAAACGGGTGGCCTACTGTTGTTTATTCCACTTGGTTAGCCTGTCGGTTGTATTCAGTTTATAATAACAGGACGGCAGGGATTGGCTTACGTCCTCCCGTGAAGCCGTTCACAAGCGGTGTCGTTCCAGAGTAGAGATATTCTTCAAGCACCTTTCCCCAGTCTCCCTGATTTTCTTTCACTTCGTTGTCGAAGAAGTCCTGATACGCCACGGTGTACCTATGTATGATGTGAGTAGCAGAGTCACTCATCCTCGTAAGGAATAAAGATAGCGCACTCTTTACAAGTCAGAAATTGTCTCCAATTCTGCTTCGAGATAGCCGTGCCTCGGATGAACCCTCGGGCGATAGGGACCAACTGGGTAACCTCATGTTCGTATGTTCTAGTCAATTGATCGCTACTGGCACCCAGCGCATAGGCAGAGCCAAGAAGCTGGAAAGAAAAGTCAATCGCTAAGCCTCAATCGTGGATTTATAGGGTAAGGAGTATACATGTGGCAAGTGACTATGCAGGATCAACTCCGGGTCACGCAAGGGTGCAACCGTGACATGACCTTGCTCCAGGAGGCTTCGTAGCTTCTGCGTTCGTGTATCAGGGAACTTGGTCACGTCGTAGATGGGCACCGGTTTAAGGTCTGTCAGACCAGAATTTGGTGGCAGTCTGACCCCTTTTTGGAGGCTGTTGCTGGCGTCGGAAGACATCGCTGGGAAGTCGAGCTTGGTTTGGTTCTTTAGTATAAGTAAACTGCCGTCTCTCTAGAAGATTGCTAAAATGTGCTGGCTGAACAGTATTGTCCTTTGGTAGTTGACGAGCGCTCTAAATACCTTCGTCGGCTGCTCATCTGCCGCAGACATCACAACCCCGCAAGCAAAGCAATTGATCAGGTGTGCTGATTTCTGGCTCGGTAGCCCGGTCTTGATGAACGTCCGACAGTCATCTCGGGCTTTGGAACGTCCATGCTAAGTCCGAGCTGGCAGGGTGCCAATAGAATGTCATCATATTGCATATACTAAACAGCGTCACTGTCTGCTCCGATTGGAAAGGAAGGAGAAGAGGGATCCCGGGGAGGAGGGAGGACCTAAACAGAAGTCCATGGGACTGATTATGATAATGCTCCCAGGAACCGAGTAGTGGGGAATTTGGGGAAGTGATGTCTCCAGTCATGACATCGATTGTGTGCAGAAAGAGAAAGGCAGCGCGAAAATGGGGGAAGCAATTACAACCAGTCTAGTTTGCTAATTTTCTTGACTCGATGTTCAAGTCTTCTATTATTAGTTTCATGAGGAAGAAATCAGACTGCCAAGCTTCCTCTTGGGCTTCTTCTGTGAGTAGAGATCTCAGAATATTCAGATAGTGCCAACGTTCTTGCAACAATGCGTATACAGGGGATAGACGGTCATATCTTCTCTTGCTGCTAGTCTAGTGATTCCCTTTCATGCCCCGGATTGCCAGCAGTGTAGACTAATTCTATTAATGTCCATACATGCTAGGAATCCGCCACTTCAGACAATGCTACCCCCGTTCACTCTCAAAACTTGGCCTGAAATCCAAGCGCTATCCTTCCCCCACAGCAAACTAACCGCCGCAGCAATTTCATCCGTTTCTGCAATCCGGTTGAACGGGTTATGACTCGCAATCATCTGTGCCCTAGTTTCGTCCATTGCTCTGTGGAATGATTCTGTGCTCGTTGCGCCGGGGGAAATGGCATTGACGCGAATTCCCATACCTGCAAGGTCCCGTGCGAGCACCTTGACCATCTGGTTTATTGCTGCCTTGGTCGATGTGTAGAGAAGGAAATTTGCGGCAACAGAAGATGCGTCGGTCATATCAGTCGAGATAAAGATGATAGTACTGCCTGGTTGCATGTGAGGCAAGGCTTTCTGCGAGGGTTGGGATCAGTGTCGCTCTCAGGATATTCACTTCTTCTATTGACTGCACTAACCTTGGCCAGGAAACAAGGTCCTTTGACATTGACAGCAAAGGCGAGATCGAAATCCTCCTCCGTGACATTTTGCAGGTCGCTATTGGGTACATAGGCCGCATTGGGGATCAGGACATCGATTCTCCCGAAACGAGCCACCGTCGCTTTGATAAGTTCATCAATTTCCGCGATCTTGGAAATATCTGCCTGCACGGCAAGAGCACGATCATCACCAATCTGCGCAACCAGGGCGTTAGCACCCTTGACGTCGGACATGTAGTTGATGACCACATTAGCCCCCGCTGCGGCGGCACGGAGGACGATGGCTTTGCCGATGCCCTTGGATGCACCGGCAACGACCACCACCTGTCCGGATAATGTCATGGTGATCGTATATGACAGGGATGTCTGGGTGAGAAGTGAGACTGGACGGTAGTATGTCAACTCTGCAGGAAGGCGGAGATTAGTTCAGTCTACCTCAAGTTAGAGGAAGTATTTATAGAGAATGGTTAGCACCAGGCTTAGTGTCAACCCGGTCTAGATGTTTCCAATGAGGACATTCGCTTGGAGATCCTATCGTAGTCGGTATTCGGAGACTTCACAGTGCCGACCAAGTTCTCCGCTTCCACCAAGCGGGTGGTGTCCTGCATGGACAAAGCTCAGGTAGGACTAGAACCATACCGGTCTCCGAATCCTGGGCTCCGGCCGCATCTAAAAGAGCATTGAAGACAGTCCTGATAACGCCCTCGAGAGCTTTGTAACCATCCGAAAGGTGGGACAGACGGGGGCTTGATTCGTACTTCTGCAGGGTGTTCGAGTGGATACTTTAACTGAATCGATTGGTGACCTGATATGCAACCGTTTCCAAGGAATACCTACTACAGAAAACTCTTCAAGGAAGAAGATCTACCCAATAAAAAGTCTAAAAAAGTTAGATGTCATTTCTCTGTCGAAAGCAGCTTTTGCCGCCTTCGAAAGCAGCGGAATATAGCTCCATCTAATCCATGAAAGCCTAAATCTAATAGTCTGAAATTGTTTCACGGAGCGTTATGACTCTGGTAACTCTCTCTAGAGTCTAGATAGCTCAAGCGCTGTGCTGTGGGGCAGCAGACCCTCTGTGTACTGAGATGAATCTGGTCTGTAGAGTGTAGGGGATAATCTGATATGGTGGATCATAAGGTACGCCGGTTAAATTCGTCAGGGCAAAAGCCGCAAAAGCCGAGCTTCCAATCGAAACTGCAGACGATCGTCCCATCAGCGTAGAGGCTAGAGGCTAGACTAGAGAAAGAGGGGACCAACTTAAGCTTGTGGCTGGCACCCACACTAATGCTGAAGTTCTTGTGCCACTGTTGAGAGTGGAGAACTTGATCGGTGTTAGAGACTCCGGACACCGACCATGGATGAATCCCCAAAGATTGATACAGATTATACTTCAGTATGGGTGGGGAATTCTTCGGAATAAGAGCGGCTTAAAGAGTTTAAATCCGTCTTCTAAGTAGTTGAGTAAATTATGACGAAATGTATAGATATTATATTGGTACCTATATAGTAGTAAACAGCCTTCACGATGTTAATGTATAGGCACACATTTCAATCACCATTTGATCCCTTGATAATGTCTTTCCCTTACAAGAAAATCCTTCTGATCGGAGCTACCTCAGGTACATCTCTTTTCCTGTCACCGAATAGTGAAAGTAAAATTTCGCGCTGATACGGCTACTACAGGTATCGGCCGCGATTTGGCTGCCAGCTTCATCCAGCATGGCCATTTCGTGATTGCAGTTGGTCGGAGACAGGAGAATCTAGATGCATTTGTCCAGGAACATGGAACAGACAAGGCTGCAGCAATCCAGCTGGACATTAGCCAGTTGGATCAAATCCCACATTTTGCGAAGCAGTGCGTTGAGCTTCTCGTGATTTACCTCTATCCTAATCTCTTAGACTGACTGCTCGGTTTCGGACAGAGTGACCCAGCTCCATCCGGACCTGGACTGTGTTTTCGTCAACGCTGGCATCCAGCGACGATCGGTCTTTAGCGAGCCAGAGGCAATTGATATGGCAGTGATCGCGGAAGAGATGAACGTACGCCACATCACCAAACCCTTTAGAAAAGGCCAGAGTATAGTTCAGTTCGGTTACTGACATTCAACCTATAGGTGAACTACATCGCCTACGTTGCCTTGACAAAAGAGTTTCTGCCGTTCTTCCAGAGCAAAAAGAATACTCCAACATCATTCATCTAGTACGTATTCTGTCGCACATACAAGATATATACTAGAGAGTCATCTCGCTAACAGCATGTCTCTCAAAACAAAAGCACATCATCTAATCTGGCCCTCGTCCCTATCCTACGATGCTCAAACTACTGCGCCTCCAAGGCTGCCTTGCACCACTGGATTCTCTGCCTACGGGAGCAGCTAAAGGGAACAAATACCAAGGTCATCGAAATCTTCCCGCCTATTGTTGAGAGTAATATTCCCCCGACCTCCCTTTTTCAATGATCAGGAACTAAGTTTGAATCACAGCTGAATTACACGATCCCAAGCATCAACCCGACATGGCAGAAACAGTCAAGGGGCGGTTCGGAATACCTGTGGAGCAGTTCACCAAGGAAGTGAGTTTCTCCTCCTCTCATGTCCACATCTGTCGCATATATATATATATATATGCACGTACACGGCTGACCTGGTTGCATTAGACTATGGAGAAGCTCCTTACAGGCAGCGATCAAATCCCAGTTGGTTTGTCAAATATCGCATTCAATAGCTGGGAGCAGCAGCGGCAGCAGGCTTTTCATCATGTTGTGGAAATGATGAAGAAGGGTGGCGCACCCTAGATGGTAGTGCATACGCTAGTATAGCACTAGTTAACTAGATAAAGTGGTGAAGTAGTAAGTTGAGCGAGCCCGGCGCGAGGTTGTTGATTTGCGCGAAGTCTTGGGGAACAACCGCGTTAGTGCAAAGAATAGACATATGGTTGGTGAGAGTATCTTATTTATTCCATTTACGGCGTGGCAGAGATGTACTACTGAATTATCTATTACTACTGGAAAGGGAAATGGGAGGAGTTCCCGCGTGGTTTGTAGTTATTGTGGAATAGAATTCATGGCTTGGCTTTCAGGGCTGCAGCTATCCTTGAAGGGAGTCTCGGAGCTGCTATAACTCAAAATCCAAGTCAATGGTTCATTTCCAATGGAAACTAACTAGACCGGGCCCAGTGATCCTGCATGTTCTGCGGAACAAGTTCAACCATGTATCCATCCTGAACAACCGTCAACAAATAAAGTACTGTAACTATAGAATCAGGCCAGCCTACCGGATCAGCCACACACGCAATCTGATCGTAAATCGCCTTGAACTTTGGATGCACCTCCCCCGTCCCGAGCCCGCGATGCTCCTCCCAAGCACTGAGAGGAACGCTCCCCCTCGAACTATCCCCCTGCTCTTTCAGCACGTGCACACCTTCGCGCCTCAGTCGCTCGACAGCCGCGGGGACGTCCGGGACAGTGAAGCCTAGATGGCCGAATCCCAGGGTAGGAGGCGAGTTTCCGGTAGAAATTCGAAACCCTTCATCTTTCTCAGTCCCATGAGTATGGTAAAACTCCAACAGCCCAATGGTCTGAGTGAGTTCGTGGACATTGGCGACTCGGGAGGCCCAGGCGGAAAGATCGGCGCGGTCGCTAGAAGTAGGTGGGTAGCCAAGGTAATACATGGTGAAAGGGCCGGTGTTCATGGTGAAAATGGTGCGCATGCCCATGAGGTCAATATAGAAATGCAGGGTGCGTTGAGGATCTCGGATGCGGAGCATAAAGTGATTCAACCGATAGCCGATCGTGTCGGTGGTCAAAGGCGGGTCGGTGTTGTGCCCGCCAGGGAGATAGATGCCAGCCTCGAAAGGAGAGGAAGATGCGGAACGTGCTGCTTCATCCATTTCCATTGACATGAAGCAAGATTATGGCTTGGAAAGGTGCGAGTTGCTCAGGTGCAAGTCGGATAGAATCAATGCGCACAGGAGAACCTATGTAGCGAAGCCCTTATAGCAGCTATAGAGAAAAGGCCATATAGGAGCTCGTCCGGGTATGACTGAAGAATGACCTGCGTGGAGTATAAAGTGGCACTGTGGACCGTGGAAACATGATGCAGAGAGCGCAACTCCGTACGGCTGTTCCTTTCGCTTGAGAATACTAATCGCAGTACAATGGAGAGCAGTCCAGGGCGGGCTGGACCCAGATACCTGACCCAATTTGGGTTCCTTGCCGATAGGGATTCTTCAGGCTGTAGGAACATTAGAGTAGATGAAAACTAGGAAAATCTCATCCCTAACCTGTCGAGCACTCTACCAGCATATCCCGCCGTCCATGTGAGCTTGACCCAAACACCGCAGGCTGTGTGGAATGCTCCATCCACCTCATCGGTTATGCTCCTGAGAGCTGTCAGCTTGCTTTGAGCTACGGTCCGTAAAGCTGGACTGTGTCGAAGCAAACTTGACTTCGTCATCGCTGTCACTGTCCATTTGATCCAGCATCCGGTCGATCTCGTCCCCAGCGTGCGATGCTAGACCAACCGTTCGACCACTGGAGGCTGGCATAGACTGGCCATGGGAATTGCTGACTTGTAAATCCTGACTATGGGGCACCCGACCGCCGGAACTTCTAGAATCGCTGCTGCTCTGAAAGATGTTTCGTTGACGTTGGGAATGCTGGGAGCCGGAGTGATAGCCTGAATGCCCGGGACTGGACATGAAAAGCAGAGTTTCGATAGCGTCCTGCTCCATCGCACTACTTCGAAGATGATTCTGATGACCCGCTGTACTGTTATAAGAAGCCTGACTCGTTGGGCGAAGAGGAGGGGTCCCAGGCACCTGCACCTTCTCCGAATTTGCGGCTTGCCTGGACACACCGACTTCTTGGTGAGAACGATGCCTGCGATGCACCGAGACAGGAAACTTCGACTGGTGCAGCGCCTCGTTAGGGTTGGGACGTCGGCGGCGACTGCGGCTTCCACTGGCAATATCTGCAGGGGGTGCGAGTTTTGGACGAAGATGAGACTTTGGCATATCAGATTGTAAGGAGGATGGCGACGCATCGGCGGATTGGGCCACAGGAGACAGCCGGCCAGGGCCACTCGGAGTGTAGGCGTTGGCTGTTGAGGGCACATCCGGCGCGGACATGATGGTTCCATTCGGAGAACTATTTTCTGCCAAACGCTGAGCCTCTATCTCGCTGAAGGCGGGCAAAAGCCCAGCCTTAGCCAGGGATTCTGTACTGGTTGATAAGCGATGAGCCTGGATGCCCTGGATCTTCCTACTTTTCTCAACTTTGGCAGCAGCATACGATAACCGCGTTCGCAGGTGAACAGACAACTAATTCGAGATCAGAACTTCACTTACAAGTCCCCTGGAACTAATGTAAGGGGCGAGCCTTACCGCTGCAATCCTGCTCTCACGCGACAGGGAGCCGATACTATGGGAGCGGCGTCGATTGGGGCTGTCTACTTCAGAAGTGTGGTCCACTCCTGGGGCATCGTTCAGGTGTTTGGAGATTCCAGCTGCATTCCTTTTCGGTGCTGGGTTATTTCTGGATGGGCTTCGGGGTACTGTCATGGATGGACTATGGCTCTTCCGAATAGTTGATGCCAATGGCTCAGACATAGTCTGTTGCCCATCAGTGGATGCGTGTCTATTCGTCCCCGCGGGTTCTGACGAAGGTTGGTAGTGGGATATGTATTCTTGCGTTTTCATGTATTCGGAGTGCTTCCCTTGCGCGACAGGCACCAGACCCGCTGAGACTGAAGACTGTGAAATTTGTCTATTGGAATTAGATGCCGACTGATCCGACGGTGGCTCTGATCTTATGTTTACCGCCATGGATGACTCCGGCTTGGGTGGCGATGCGCCAACACGACGGTTTCTATGATCTATGGTGTCATGATGGCGGCTGTCGTGTTCGGCGGCTTCTGCAATGTTCCGCGACGCAATTTGCGGTTGGGGATTCTGCACATGTGGGCGTCCGTCTAACCGCGACGATCCACTCATACTGGGAAAACGAGCGGTGGAAACCTGACACTGCAGGTCTTTTGAGGAATCTCAATAAGCTCTCGGGTGTGGCGTTTGCACATTCCTCCGATGGCAGGAGAGGAAGCAGAGGGTAAACAACCACTACAGCCCTCAGACTGCCTGGCGTCTAGCGTCGAACAGAAGCAGATCACCACCCGCTTCCGACGTTGTTGGGCACGGGAAGGTCCGAAGCGGAGCTGTCAGAAGCACACAGTTCACTGGCACGAGATACCTGAGAAGCTGCTTGCTGCAAGGGATGGCTTTTGAGGAATCCACACATGCAAGGTGTGACTAAGTACTAGCAAAGCACGTTGTTGTCTCCGCACGTCAATCCCGATGCCTGCTGGATCGGCTTGAGGGGCGCGAGGGAAGGATAAGGAGGGATGCCATATGAAGACGAAAATCCGCCTACATGGAAAACAAATTGAGCTGAGCTAGCATTCACTGCGCTGTTGGGCGCAGGCAACAGGGGGACGATCTTCCAGGACCAGCGCAGCAACAAGCGACGAGACGAGACGACGCGTTTCGCGGCGCGATCACGTGGGGTTACTTCCGCCACATAATTCAGGCACCGCTTTAAGGCAGCCACGGATATGCAAAAATCAACACCAACTCAGTCTATTCCTGGTATAGAGCATCAATATATCCAAATAAACAATAATCCAATAAGAGGAATAAGAAGTCCGACACTATCGTCGGGTAGCATTCAACGCCATCCCCCATGCAACATGTAGATAGATACACATCGACCATATTCACAGTAAACTTTTAACAACCGGTAGAGATCCCAAAAACATGCTGTTGCAGGAAGCGTTGCCTTACTTGCGCTTCTTACCCCCGCCACCTTCGCTGTCTTGGTTCTTGCGCTTCTTACCTTCTCGGCGCCAGTATTCATCCCGTTCCCTCTTCTCCCGCTCGGCCTTCTTTTCCAGACCCTCCGCAACCTTCGCCCGATACACCTGGCGCCGCTCCTCCTGCTTGGCCGCGCGCTTGGCTTGCTTCTCGTTGCGCATGGTGTTGAGCTTCTGCATGAGATCGCGAGCCTTCTTCTCTTCACCACCCAGAACCACAGCACGCTTCTGCATGTAGGTCTTGTCCTTCCGGCCCTTCATTTTCGTGATTTGAGACTTGAAGGGAAGGTCTGCCGCCAGCTGGCGTGGCACACGAAGAGGGTTGAAGTGGCGCTCGGGGCGCTCAATGGCGCGGTAAGCCGAGTCCTTGTTCATGGGGGTAGGGATTCCCTTCTCGCGACGGACTTCACCCGTAAGACGCATGGCCTTCCAGCCGTTGTCACCGACACTGTCCTCGTCCAGATCCAGCAAGTTGGTGACGGGGTTGTAGAAGCGATGAGGCTTGATTGGATACCAGGCGCGGAGGAAGACGATATCACTCATTAGAATCTTGTCCTCGAAAGTGGCACGGAAGTAACCCTCGGGTTTGCTAAGGGCACGCTTAATTTGACCACGGATACCAGATACAGTCCGGATGGCAGCTCCTTCGAATTTGGCGATTTCAATAGACGAGTTGAACATGTCCTTGATGAAGGCCGTGTTCTTGAAAATCTTGTAGGGTACACCGGTCAGCTTAAGCTTCTTGACAATCTCCGTATGCTCGTCAACGCTCAGTACGACACCCGTAGCGGCGATGCGGAATCCCGGGGTCTTGTTCGAGAATGATTGCAAACAGCAGAAACCGGTGTTGGGTGCGACGAGAGGCCCATAGAAGGTACCAAAGCAGTGCATGTGTTCGGGAGTGTACTTGAGCATGCGGTTACGGGTTCGACTGTCCGAAGTGCTGTATATCGGCAGAGACTGGAAGCGGCGCCAACCGAGAGAGAAGATAAGAGGGTCGTTGCTCTTCAAGATCTTCTTGTGCCAACGATGTCTCTTGATACGGATCTGCACATAACCGAATCTGTCTTCAGTCGGGGCCAATCCACCCACAATGACAGGGAACCGGGGGTTGAACTTGGTTGCAAATTCGCAAGGAACATTCTCAAGCACGATACGCGCATAAGTACCAGCCTTGAAACCTTCTGCCCGAGCCCTCGAGGCGGGGTCGAGCATGTCGAATTCAGCACGGTTGATGTCAATCTGCTTCTGGAGCTTGGCCTTCTGCATATCGTACCACTCGTCCTCTCCGAATTCTTCATCTCCACCACCGGCCTGCCGGGAGTTATCTTTAGAGTTGGCGAATCCTTCACGGTCTTCTTCCTCAAAGCGCAGCCTTAATTCTTCCTTCTTCTTCGCATTACGTTCTCGCTCCGCCTCTAAGTCGACAGGACCTTCAGCATCTGCAGCTTCATTGTCCTCGGCGCCTTCTTCGTCAGAGAACCCGTCGAAAGCTTCGCCGGTCTCCAGATCTTCAAACTCTCCGTCGCCCTCGTCATCCTCATCAAAGTCATCATCGGCATCCGAATCATCGTCGCCGCCACCAGACAGTTTGGCACTGACGAAGCGTTGCCGCAAAGACTCAATCATATCTGCATCTTGCCATTTGGCTTCCAGTTTGGCGTAGTCGTACTCAGGAACAGCACGGTATTCCGCAGCTTCTTC
Source organism: Aspergillus brasiliensis CBS 101740 (assembly GCF_001889945.1). Classification (NCBI taxonomy): domain Eukaryota; kingdom Fungi; phylum Ascomycota; class Eurotiomycetes; order Eurotiales; family Aspergillaceae; genus Aspergillus; species Aspergillus brasiliensis. Next base: position 2,385,891 of record NW_027137443.1, read on the forward strand.
CTGCTCCACGTTTGTCTTTCTGAAGAAGGCTTCGTCGTCCTCTTCAGGCTCTTCGTCGTCATCTTCTTCGCCATCCTCCTTACCACTCCATCTGCGTATCACATCTGCAGGTGTGATGGTTTCATCGTAAAGCATGCGAGACAAGTCGGGAACACGGTACTTAGGGCGCTTCGAATGAAGGGCCTTGGCATTAGCAAGCATGTTATCCTTCCAACGAACCTCGCCGTCGTCTTCACCATCTTCACCGTCTTCGTCGTCTTCGTCGCTATCGAGGACCTGGTCCTCTACGGACGAGATGGAACCAAGATCGGAGTCACTGTCGGCGAAAGCGATGTCGTCCTCCTTCTGGCGAGTATTGCCGTTTTGCCTTTCCTTGAAGTTGGCCTCGAAATCTGGCGGCGCGGAAGCGTCAACCTCTTCCTCATCACCGCTGAAATCTTCATCCTCATCATGTTCCATATCTTCCTCGTCCTCATCGCCCTCTTCGCTTTCGAAGCCTTCATCATCGTCATCCGTCGCATCCTGGTTGTCCTGTTCGCCGTCTAAGAATCGAACATTCCTCTTGTGTTTCCTGCCAACGGCTTCATCCTCGTCATCTGCTTTTTCGATGGCACCACCGCCGCGGAACAAACGGACACCACTGTCTGCCTCTCCCAGAAGCTTCCGCTCTCCTTGAAGACCAACGACCAACTGCTCTCCCAAACCACGTTCCTCATCGTCGGATTCCTCACCGCGGTCGAAGTTCGAAGTCTTCACATCGATATAAACAGCATCCTTGTCAACCAAGACACCACCGACATCGGACATGGGGGCAAAAAGCAACTTCTGCTTCTCTCCCAGCCTGCGCTTGCTATTCTTGCCGGTAGCTTTGGCCAACTGCTGATCCATGTAAGGTGTTGGGCATGGATCCGGGAGAGACTCGATACCAGAGACAGTCAAATCGCCCACACCTGGAACATGCACTCGCGCACCAGAAGCAGGGAAGTTGGTGCCTCTGAGGTAACCATAAAGCGCTATTGTTCGATCACACTTCGGATTCTCTTCGATTTGGGTAGGAGGAGTGATGTCGAGGAATCGATCTGCCAGGGCGTAAGGGTGGGAGTTGCGCCAGATGAGCGGTCTCGGGTTCTTCATGACAGACAGGAAGCGGGACAGGTTGTGCACTTCACGGTCGGGGTAGCGGCCATTGACGACTCCGGAAAGGTAGAAAAGCTTGGCGCCATTGTACAGCTCGCTCCAGAAGCGGTTCTTCAGGCGCTTCTTAGCAGCACGCAGGGTGCTCTGCTTCTTGAAAAGATCCAAGTGGGTCAGAATACCAAACACATTTCCGGGCATACCGTGAGAGCCCAGGACGTTCAAGAACTCCATTGTCTCCATTTCAAAGCCATAATTTCCGTCGATCATCAGAAGCACAATATCCGCGATCTTGGCCACATCGACCATGCTGGCGAGGGAGTCGGAGGGGCATTCTAGGAAGGTAAGGCGGCGCCGTTTGGAGGTGACGACAGTCAACGGTCCCGTGGGGGTACTGAGGGTCTGTTTCGTGTATCGACGGATCAAGGACTTGATAAGTGTCGTCTTGCCAACCTGAATGCAGCGACGGTATCAGCACGTTGCCTATCCGGACAATGGCATTATTGGCAAGGATACATACCCCCGGTGGTCCAACAATAGCCACCACGAGCGGCGGAGCCTCCTCGGGAAGGCGATCAACAAGAGGCACATGGAGTCTCTTCTCTTTGATCTATGCGGCACAATGAACATCAGTGACCGTTGCGTATAGAGTTATGGAAAGGGTAGTAGCGCATACATCGTGAGATCTCGCACCGGCTTTGTTCGATTTCCCAGGGTTCGAGAATGCGAAAGCCTTCGGATTCGGACCTAAATTGCGATATATCTGTTAGTCGACCATTTTCTTGAGAAGCGGCGAATCAGACTTTGGAGTACAACATACCGTCGTACTTCTTTTTCTCCTTGGTAGGGCGATGCGCCCTGTTGGATTGCTCCTCCATCTTGAGAACACGAGGTCTGCAGACCCCTCAAGAAAACTCTCCCCGGCTCGTGAAAGAAAGAAAAAGCTTTCACCAAAAGTCGAGCAATCGGCGAGCTGCTTCCGTTGTCCAGTAGCTCGGCCAAAATTATTATTTCCATTTTCTTTCGTCGGAGGGTGCTTTTTCCGAGCCGAGATCTTCCCGCCGGAGAAATTGGGGGCAAAAGGCGAAACAGGAACATGTCTGCCCCAGGCAACGAATGACTAATGGGATCGGCTTACTATCAGTTATCGCCCGGCCCGGTCATGTCCGATAAGGGCTCAGCCCTCTCTTATCGGCCCGGCGTCAAGATGTCGCGATGGCCATCAGAGGACCCCAACTGGGACCCCAAAGCGGGGCTGTATGGGGCAGAATACGATAAGGAACGCTGCGATCATCGGCAGGCATCCCGAGGCCGTCGTGTATTAAAGCATAGGTTCACTGCTCTGGCGCGGGCTAAGATGTACACTCCGCTCGTGTCGGTCCTGTACACTGCTCGTCTTGAACCGCCAAGTATACCTTTGACTAGTACTACTTCAACCAGACAGAACAATGGCTGCTCCGCGTCGTCCCCCTCCGGCTTACACAGCTCCCGTTGATTCTGGAGTTCATGCTACCTCCAAACTGTACCGAAACATCTCGGAGACGGCTTCCGAATCCTCCAAGCGAACTCTTGAGTCATCCTTTACTATCCGTCCATGCTCAGGCCAGGCTTGGGTAGTACCAGCTGGGAACATCTGCCGTCTCACAACACCGAAGGGACCTCAAGTGGGTGATCTCAACATCTGGAATGCGAATAACCCACGCGAAAGACTCTGGGCAGCACGCACTCGTCAGATTCACGCCTCCCATGTCTCGGTTGGTGACCGCCTGTGGTCGAACCTTCCATACTTGCGCCCTCTCGTAACCATCACAGGTGATTCGCTAGCAGGTGGGCAACTTCATGAAGTCTTGGACGAGAATGGCACTCGAAAGGAAGGAAAGGGCTTCGGCACAACGCAGTTCGGAGGGCGCGTGCACGACCTGCTTGGTACCCGTTGTGACCCTTATGTGAATCTGGTCATGGGTGGGGAAAGCTTCGACTTCCACTGCCACTCAAACCTGACGCGCGCGGTTGTTCCGTATGGCTTGACAGAGCTCGACGTGCACGACGTGCTCAATGTCTTCCAGGTGACGGGGCTCGACGAGGAAGGAAAGTATTTTATGGAAACATCACCTGCAAAGCCAGGAGAGTACTTTGAATTCTTTGCTGAAGTTGATGTTCTTTGTGCGCTGTCGGCATGTCCTGGAGGTGAGTGTTATTCTGCAATTTCGTCCTAAGCGATATATTAATCCGTGGTTATAGGCGATCTGTCGAACTGGGGTTGGGAGGAGAAGGCGGATATGGGGGCAACTACACGTCCCCTCGGTGTGGAAGTGTACAAGTTGGTGGATTCCAAGGTACTTGAGGGATGGAAGGAGCCTCAAAGCCCCAAGTATGCTGGTATGCACGGCATGAGGATGCCACAGAGGGAGGAGGATGGATCTGGCTATGTTGGACTATAAGTGCTGGGAGGCGCATTGTATCAACGCCCGCATAAGTATGATCTACAACCTATGACAAGGTGTGACCGCATGTCGAGTCGAACCGTGCGATTAGTAAAGGCAAAGGATCCGTTTATAGCATGACCATCTTATTGAGTCCTAGTTTGTTGAGGTATTCTGCCCAGGGTAGTAAATCTTGCGCTGAAGATGGCTCCTTTGTCGCGGCAAGAATCAGTAACTCAGTGTATTCGTTGAATGTCCTAGAGCCCTTGACTTACTGATGAGACATTCACTCCAGCCAGGCATCACCTGATGCTTCGCTGTTTTTGCCTACGCGTGTCTAACCACCACTACCAATAACCATCACCTTGATATCAGATAGATCATATACAATCAAATATCCTTTGTCTAAAATAGTTACGGAGTTTGCTGTGTACTAGCTGCCTAGGAGACTTAAAGCCGTCGTTCATCACTTAAAAGTCAAGAACGTCGGGTCGGCGTTGGTCCCGCTCGGGCAGGGCAACTACTAAGTATTTTGTACTCGAAACACTTCCTGCTGGTTTTCTCGTCCTGTTCGATACTTCAAATCCATACAGAGTAACGGCTATCAGAGGCCCCGTGATGGACGAGACCAGCGAGTCAAGCGGGGTGCCTTACAAGTGGCGAAATCTACAACCAGGCAAACGATACATTAGAATAGACGAGGAGACGCTGTTTCCGTGTCCATCGGATTTCACAGAGGCTGACATCCTTAAGTTTCCTCCGAACAAGCAACTGATTTCTGTGCTAGACAAACAGCTGGCTAGGCTCGTCATTGAAATTGACTCATCCATTGTTGTAAAGTCTGGATGTGGAGTGCGAAGTTCCGAAGTGGAGGCAATGAAAATTGTTTCCAAGCATACTTCTGTCCCTGTACCGGAAGTGATCATGGCTCGCTTTCACAGAAAGGGAGAAATACACATGACTATTATCCCAGGCACCTGCTTAGCGAAGAAGTGGGATATGCTGGACATCAATACTAAGGAGTCTATCTGCCTCCAGCTTTGGCGCCTTATATCCAAATGGCGAGAGATACCCCTACCGTCAGAATTTGCTGGTCTCTTCCAATGCGCCGCCGATGGCTCGCCATCGCAAGACCCGCTCCTTGAAGATCTACGCACTCCACCGCGCCCACTAAGGACTGACGCTGAACTTCGAGAGCGTATCTACGAAAGGTATCTCCACTGTGGAGGTCTTCGGTATGAGCATACGCTGCCGGACATGCTGCCGCGGTCTGATAAGAGCGTCTTTACCCATGGAGATGTTGTCCCCCGCAATATCATGGTTGATGACCAAAACAATATCACAGGCATTCTTGACTGGGAATATGCCGGCTGGTATCCCGACTACTGGGAATATGCTCAGATAATGAGGCCGGCTTTTTATGGAAGTTTTCAAGACTTGATGAACAAGACAGCTCCACAAAGATGGGATCTTACTCGTATTAATGCATCGCGGAAGGTTCTTTTTTAAGCACTTGCATGTGGGGATTGTGGTATTATCAATTATCTCATTGTCTACCCTCTTGAGGTTACCGATACGCGTGGCTTGCCTGCTGAAAAGAGTGTATCCGCGCCGTCTATGCAACAGTTTTCTATGTTCACTGGCATGATACTATTCTCAGGGAGTAAGCCCGAATTAATTTGCCCCTTGATGCCGAAGACTCTCTACCTCCCGGAGAAGGTCCCCATATCATCTTGTAGATCGATCAAAACATAGCAACAGGCGATGTAATGAGCCTGTGTTAAACTACGTAGACATTGACGCCAGCGCACATATCGGCTTGGACGTGCACGATAACGTTGTTTAATCCCAGTCGCTGAAAGAACTTATTGCGTTGAAGAAGTTTTTGTTTCCAAGCCATGAAACAGCGACGATCATGTGAGCGAGGTCATTCCCCCGGGAAACGCCAGGTTTGGTCTAGACTTCTGCATCATAGCTTATTCCCTCTGACATCCCAGCATCAACGAGTCGGAGCGAATGGCCAGCGCCATGTGGTACGGGATGCATTGGACCTACCATGAATGTACCAAGCAACTATTGGTGCTAACAAATGCCGCACTCTCGGAGCCGAACTCAAGAGGTTGGACCAGAAAAATCCCTCTCCAGGTGCCTGCATCTTTATCTGCATTTATCTGTGCATTATCTAAAAATTCTTAGGATATAATTCAATGATCAATAGCGTCAAGATAAGGATATAGCTAAATGGCGTTCGATGGCTCGTATACGATGGTCACGGTGTGTGTCCACCCACTGTAGTGGGAAAAGCATGCGGGATGCACAATTTCCCCAAAGCTGATGCTTATCTTTATTTCTTGCCGCCTGAACTATGAATATAAGTACTACAATGCTCAGTGACTCTTATGGAGGTGAATTACACACAGCTCTACGTCATTTCATACCTCTCTCGCTGACGTGACCTGACCTTTAAGCCAGCTGGCTGCCAGCTCCCACGAGTCTGTCTTTGCCCTCAGATAACAATGGATCCTGACCCAGACGTCATGAAGGAACTGCCAGCACAGGCAACGATAGAAGAAATGTCGCAGCAGACTCAAGACTCTATCTACAATATCCGCCCATGGAACAACAAATTGGATCGCGCCCTTAGTGCTGTGAGTACTATGGGCGAGGATGATGACCCAGGCTTGCGCAGGCCCACGGACTTCAAGCAACGGCAGGTACAGACTGACAGATTATCCAGTGCTCAAAGTAGGCAAGCTGACCCTTGCAGGATTTCTCCGGGAAAATGCTTCTTTGGCTCGCATACCAGTCCATCGGTGTCATCTACGGAGATATTGGAACCAGCCCGCTCTATGTCTATTCGTCTACTTTCAGTGAGCCGCCATCTCGCCAAGACCTGATTGGTGTACTTTCCATCATTATCTGGAGTATTACTATTATGGTGACCGTGAAATACATCTTTATCATCCTTCGCGCGGATAATGATGGAGAGGGTGGCACATTCAGCACATATTCTTTGCTCAGTCGCTATGTAAGGCACACATCTCTCTGTGCAGGATATAACTGACCAGCTCAGATGAACGAGGCATCGCTTGTACAGATGAAGAGACACTTGTCGATTGATCTCGAGCGCTCCAGCAGATATGCCCGACACAGCCTGGAAACAAGCAAGTTTGCGAAGCGCCTACTGAAGGTGGTAGGAGTACTGGCCGTGACCATGGTTCTTGCAGATGGCCTGCTCACTCCAGCTCAATCCGTTCTAGGTGCCGTCCAGGGTATTGAAGTCGTTTCTCCGAACATATCCAAAGGCACTGTTATCGGGGTCACCGATGCTATCCTAGTCATATTGTTCTTGATACAGCCTCTTGGTATCACGCGGGTTACGTTCGCCTTTGCCCCCATTGTCATCATTTGGCTCGGATTCAATGCTGCTTTCGGGATATACAATCTTGCTAAGTACGATGCCGGGGTTTTTGTCGCCTTCAACCCCGGGTACGCTTTCAAATTCCTGATCCGCCACGGAGAATCGGGATGGAGGATGCTTAGTGGTACTTTGCTTGCCTTTACCGGAGTCGAAGCCCTGTTTGCCGATCTTGGTGCTTTTAGTCGTCGGGCTATCCAGATAAGTTGGCTATGCTACACATTTCCTTGCCTGCTTCTGGCGTATATCGGGCAGGCTGCATACATCAGTGTGCATCCAGAGGCATACTCGAATCCCTTCTACAATGCAGCTCCTCCTGGCACAATATATCCTGCGCTTGTGATTGCCATTCTAGCAGCTATTGTTGCATCGCAAGCAATCATTACTGCCACATTTCAGGTACGAAGTCTACCCTACGAGAAATGACCAGTCTGACTCCGTTTAGCTCCTAGCACAAGTGATGAAGCTCTCATACCTTCCACAGTTCAAGGTGGTTCATACATCCGATATATTCCATGGACAGCTTTATATACCTCTTGCGAACTGGCTTTTGATGATAGGGACAATACTTGTGGCATCCATCTACAACAACGTATGTCGAAGATGGTCTAAACTCTATGGAATCCGCTAACAAAATGCAGACTACATCTCTTGGAAACGCATACGGAGTTTGTGTCATCTTCGTGACCTTCTTCGACACATGCATGGTAGCGATGGTAGCAATGTTCGTGTGGCGCAAGAGTCCTTACCTCGTGTTCCTTCCCTGGCTTACAATTGCTTGTTTTGACGGGGCATACCTTTCTTCGGCACTAACAAAAGTCCCAACTGGTGCATGGTTCACTCTCGCCGTAGCCACCGTCCTCGCCTTGCTCTTCCTCCTCTGGCGATTTGGAAAAGAGCAGCAATGGTTGGCTGAAGCGGAGGACCGCTTTCCCACGTCGCACTTTGTGACCAAAGATCAGGATGGCAGCATTCGCCTGGCAGACAAATTTGACGGTGCACCTCTGAGCACTACCCAGGGCGTGGGGATATTCTTCGACAAAGCTGGAGAGACCACACCCATTGTTTTTAGCCAGTTCATCCTGAAGCTCACGACGATGTTTGAGACAATCATCTTCTTTCATCTGCGACCTCTCGAGACTCCATCAGTCCCTATCGATGACCGCTACACCGTTTCGAAACTTGCGATTCCGTATTGCTACCGTCTGGTGGTCCGCTACGGCTACAATGACGAGATCATCTCCCCGGATCTCGCCAGCACCATCACTGATCAGGTCCGCAAATACTTAATCGAGCACAGACACACCACTGCTCCAACAGAAGCCAGCAGGAGTATTAGCCAGCTGAGTCGGGACATAGGCCAAGATACGACGAGTGCTGAAGAGTCCCGGACGATCACCAGCCGAGGGAGACAGATCGACCCGGTGGCTCTACTAGACAAGGCTTGTGCACATAACGTGCTCTACATTACTGGCAAGGAACAAATGAAGGTCAAAAGGGGTACCAATATCTTTAGGCGATTCGTGCTGGAGATATTCCTATGGATTCGAGACAACACTCGGGCGAAAATTGCTTCGTTGGGACTGGGAGCTGAGAAGGTGATTGAGGTGGGCTTTTTGAAGGATATATGACAACATAGTATGTAGTGCGATAACAACATATCGTATGACTTTGTCCAGGAACTTTATCTGTGCTATTCTTGGCCATAGATATTGACTATATCCTAGTGCCTTAAGATTTTCACTCCACGTCATGCACAGGCTGTTGATAACTATACAACACACGTGACTGCCCCTCGCGGGATAACGTCATCGGGTGCGTCATTGCCGCAGGAAATCACAGGATGGAACAATGCAATTCAACAAACGGATCCGGAAATGCCAGTTGCATTTATCCATAGTTGATAAAGAGTAAGACTTTATGAGAAGCAGAGTGTGTAACATCAACAGCATGTGCACAGTACAAAGCCTTCTTATATCATGCGCTCCTCCAGTCTCTACAAATCACAAAGAGAATAGGTCTTGGATAGGACGATGCCTTATGTAAACAATCTCATAATTCATACATAGAACTTAACAAATAAGATATAGTAGGTTATCTAATCTCCCACCGCAAAGTATTCATTCATACGGCCGGACCAGTCCACTCTGATAACCCTTCTTCACTGGATCGAGACTTCGCTGTCTTTCTCGACGTGGATGTGGTCGGAGGACTGGAGGGTAGAGACTTGCTCGTCGTCATATTGGACACTATATTATCATGAATTAGTTAGGGTGTGCAAAGGGTAGTTTAGTAGTTGGGGGAGGAGGTTCATACACGAATCCTTTGACCAGAGCAAATTCCTTCACGATCTTGCCTCCGTTGTCGGTGGCACTCTTCTTGGCCCTGAATACAAATACATATTAGATTTAATGATCTTTTTATGTATGGAAAGTGGTAGAACTCACTTCTCAAGCTCCTCAGGGGGAGACTCCTTCTTGAGGCTGACCTATAAATGAGATCCGTTAGCATTCAGCCAGGGGCGGGAAGAGGGGAAAAGACAAAAAACGGACCATGTATTGGTGAGGCATGTTGGCGGTAGTTTTTTTCTGATGAAGAGAAGTAGTTCTCAAGTGAGAAAGAGATCTGTAAACGTAGAATCTGAAAATGTTGGCGAAAGATGTAAGATGAGTTGCCCGATGGGTCAGGGGACCGTTTATTTATACTCTGCGGCTACTAGTAAGAGTCAGTAGGAAGTAACAGTTAGGCACCTGCGGGGGTCGATCTCACGCTCTGATAAGAGGCCGAGGGGTCGGAGGGACCAACCAGTGCACACTCCACTTTGGTGGGCGCAGTGCAGGATCGATGATGTCTGCGAGGGCAGGGATTACAGAGTATTCTTAATGTGGCTAGAGAGTGCGTGCAGATATCTACGTCGCATCGCATATGGCTACATTCTTTGCTTTTTTCTTGGTTGAGGGGTCAACTGGCGAGTCGGTGGCAGCACGTGAGACGGATCCCCCACGGACTCCGGCTTGTGAGGTCATCGAGTGCTGTCTCGCAAGTCGCGATGGCCAACTTCTACCATGGCGGTAAGACGAGCCCTGCAGACTGCGTCTCGGGGTGCTAGCTTTCGATATCATCGTATCTCAACCCTTCCAGCAAGGTCCTTTTCTTCGTCACCCCTCGTGCAGACTACTACATCCCCGCGGCACGCGTTCGCCTACGGCGCCAACGATGAAGTTGCACGCCTCGCTGCCAGTCGTCGCCGCCCATTGACTCTAGCAGATCTGCTCAAGTATGTATCATGCGATGAACTCTGTTATCTATCTATGGATAATTGTTGACTTGGATAGACATGGGCGGCCGCCCTTGTGTAAAGATGCCCTCCTGGCTTCGGCCAACTTCACCCTCTCCCTCTTGCCGGCCCGACTAGCGTCACGCATCGAGGCTCTCCGCAACCTCCCATTCATCGTCGTATCGAATCCGCATGTATCCAAGATCTACAACAATTACCTACACTCCCTCTCGACTCTCCTACCATACCAACAACGCCAGGTCACGACGCTGGAGGAGGAGAACCAGTTCGCAGAGGTACTGGCCGATCTCGTGCATACACATACGAACACCATCCCCATTCTTGCCCGCGGCTTTCTCGAATGTCGCCGATACATCGATCCCACTGAGGTAACACGGTTCCTGGACACGCACCTGCGCGCCAGAATCGGCACGCGGCTGATAGCAGAGCAACACTTGGCGCTGCACTTTGCTTCGCAGCCTGTCCGCGACGATCCCTCTGAACAAGAAGCACCGAAGGATGCTGCGCCATCAAATTACATCGGAGTCATTGACACGGCGCTGCAACCCGCCCGCATAGTCAAGTCGTGCGAGGACTTTGTGGGCGAGATCTGCGAGCTGAAGTATGGGGTCCGTCCGCGGCTGAATATCGGCGGACAGCCGGACGCTTCTTTCGCACATGTGCCGGTCCACGTGGAGTATATCCTTACAGAGCTGCTGAAGAATGCTTTCCGGGCCGTTATTGAGTCCGGGAACGGGAGTGAGCCGATCGAGGTGACCATTGCTGCGGCACCCGATGTTCCTGCCAGTCCGGTACATGACCCGAAGGCAAAGGAGAAGTGGAGTCATTCTGATTCGGATACTGGGTTCCACATGGACACGGTGGTGGGGACGGCCGATGCGAACGAGTCGATCAAGTGCTGGTCGCCGTCGCAGCAGAGCATCACGATCCGCATCCGAGACCGGGGCGGAGGTATCCCGCCGGAGGTGCTGCCGAATATCTGGTCATACAGCTTCACTACGTTCTCTGACTATGGGATGAATGGGTCGGAGAACGGCAGCATGGACGCGCTGAACACGATAGCCGCGAGCGGGGGTCACTTGAGCAGCATTGCCGGGCTGGGGTATGGACTGCCGCTGAGTCGGGCATATGCAGAGTATTTTGGAGGAAGCATTGCGGTGCAGAGCTTGTGGGGATGGGGGACAGATGTATACTTGACGCTGCAGGGAGTAGCCATGCCATCTTGCGTGCCGCAACATTGATATACCACTAATTTAACGAGGGCCGGAACCAATCTAATACTACTTACTATTTCTCTTCCAATGTCACCTACTTTTCAGGAATGTGTGTCTCTGGCCTCGCAAGCAGGTCCACCAACTCACAAACCCTGGCATCATCCCTCTCCACCATCTCCAGAATCCTCTCAATCTCCTCCTCCGTAAACATCAACCGCATATTCCTCACAAACTTCCTCCTGACCTCCTCCTCCGTCCTCGGGTTTCTCACATGCCCAACCGGATACTCCACCAGCACCTCCTCCAACACCCGCCCATCCTTCAACCTCACCACCACTCCAGCAGCAATACTCCTCTTCCCAACATCCAAATAATCCCTCGTCAATGCCTCATCCACCTGCACCACAATCCTCCCCCTCGACTCCTCCAACCTCGAATCCCCCACCCATCCTCCATCATCCTCATAATCCTCCACCTCAATCTCCCTCCCCTTGGCCATCGCCACAGCAACAACCCACTCCAAACAATGATCCCTCTCCGCCGCACACTTCAACGCCTCCCTCCCCGGCCTCGAAATGATATACTTTGCCGCCCACGTCGTCCTCACCAGCACCTCGTCCACCTCCTCCCATATCCCCATCCCCATTCCCATTCCCCTCATCCTCTCCATCTGCACCAACACAGCCTCCACAGCCGCGCACCCATGTCCCTCCACCGGCATAATCTTATACATCACTCTTTCCACCCCTCCCCTCCCAAGAGCTTCCACAAACTCAAACTCCCTCCCCCCAAACCTCCCATCCCAAAATCCTTCCCCCCTTTTACTCAAAACACAGCCCACTCCCCTCATCGCCTCCCCGGCCCCGTCTCTATCCGCCCTCATCACCAACTCCACCGCCCTCGACGCCGCATCCGCAGCCGCCCATCCCTTCCGAGGCACAGTGCACGGATGCGTACGATACAGACGACTTGGTCCGACATCCATCCATACATGGGAGATGATACTCTGCGTTAGTGTTGCCATGTGGCCCATCATCCAGGAGCAGACAGCCGCCGAGGCCAATTCTACAAGAACGACATGGTCGAGGTTATGTGCGTGGAAGGCATTGAGGGCTTGGTAGTGAGTTTGGATCTCGTAGGATTTGGTTATTGCCGTTAGGAGGGTGGATATTGTTGGGTTGGGTTTTTTACTATCTTTGTGATGGTCGAGGTGGGCAGGGTGACGGCTGAGGTAGTCTGATATTGAGAGGAGGGCGGCGATGTTATCTATTCATTCATTCAGTCAGTCTGTTAGTACAGGGATAGTAGTAAGGATGATGGTATTGAGGGTATGGTGGTGGTGATGGTTGTGGCTACCGGATGGATGTCCCCATTCCATACCCCAACTCGCATCGTTGTGGTCGAGGTAGCGGATTAAAATGCCTAGGTCGAATGTACCCTTTACTGGGTCTACTATGTGTGAGGTACCCGGGACTTGAAATCCGTGGGGAACGATGGTGTCGGGGATGATGGGGCCGAGGAGGGCTCGTGCGGAGGGAGACTTGGAGGCTGTTTCGATGGCGCAGGAGAGGGCGTCGAGGAGGGCGGTTCGGGCTGCGGTGTGCAGGGTGGATTCTTTTGTGGTGGTAGAGGAAATGGTGTGGGTGTGGGTGTAGTTGGTTATTTCGCGGATGGGGAGGTCGTAGTTTGTTTCTTCTTCCATTTTTGATGGTAGTAGGTTGTTGATGCTTTAATGATAGCCTATATGCAGATCAAGTATGGTTCTGGGGGGTTGGGGGTATAGTATATGTCCAACTGTAAGAATCACACATGCTATTCACTAGGTAAAGTCGTACATGTCCAACATATCGCTGATAAATAACCAAGTATTCAGATCATCCAAAAGGCCAAGCAAAATCCTATACTAGAAACCACCCGCTCCCCTCACTCTCTGCACCGCTCCTACTGCTCCCCGTGCCCAGCTAAAGCGTCCCGGGTCAATGCCAATCGACCCCACGGGGATATCATTCGTCGTTGGATCATGCCAGCAGCCGTCGTCGGGGCTGACGCCGCCGTAGTACGCCGTGTTCTGGTTCCGGTCGATGGCTTCACGCCAGGCGTGGCAGATGAGTGGGGAGTCCAGCAGGAGATTTACCTCCTGGCTATGGTAGAAGGATTGGGTGTCGAGATTGCCATTACCTGCATATTGTCAGTTTTCTCCGTCCCCTTGGGTTATTGCATGAGGTGTAGGGTAAGGACTACCTTGTATGGCAACCCTCTCATCAATAATCATCAACTTGATATGACAACTCCTCCGCTTGAACTTGTTATGGATCGGCCGGACCTGATCCTTCGCCACATAATTAAAGATCCGCAGACGGAACCGCTGCTCGTCCGTGTCCAGCGCCTTGTACATCCGATGCGCTATCATCTCATTCGTCCCGTTCTGGAACGGCAGTAATTCACCGGCATCATTGTACCCCAGACACAAGTAGCATGTGACGGTGACGCCGCGGGTTTTGACGGCCTCGATGAGGGCCTGGACGATGGGCTCGGCGTTCATGTTGGGCGTTTGGATGAAGATGGATTCTTGCGCGTTGTTGATTGCCGCGAGGAAGCTGCTGTTCTGCGGCGTGTGGATGCTGCTGTGGTTGGGGGCGCCCCAGGGTTCTCGGTTGATGACGGCCATGGGGAAGGGATCGTGCGGTGGAAGGACGACATAGGGCTGCATGATGGATTCTTGGTCGCTTTCGGGGGCATCCGCGGACATGTCGGTTTGAATTGTGGTGTCTATTTAAAAAAGATTAGTTTCTGGTGTCGCGTGGATCTGTCAGGGTAGTGGTGGTGCATACTTAACCGACGGGTCACTGCAAGTGTTCTATTCTCTCCCTCACGTGGTAGCAGCAAGCCGTTCATGCGCTGGGCCTCAGCCCGAATATCCGAGTCATAGTGATGCTCATCGACAGTGAGCTCAGGTAGAGGCCCCGGGTCTGGAGCATCATAGTCTGGCTGCTGCGAGGCGTGACATGGAATGCGAGCCCCCGTGGCGGGCGAGTCCAGCATGGGCAGTGGGGGGTCGAGCGAACGACCCCACGAAATCAACGCCGTGTCATACAACCCATCCACAATGGGTCCTTCGACATGAATCATCATCTCCAGATTGTCATTATCCTGCACATTACTGCTCTGCAGCAGTCCAATTCGTCGGTCAATTACCATGAACTTGGCGTGAAAGGTCCCAAAGATGGGCCGGTGGTAATTGACGACTTGCAGATCGATGTTGGGGATCTCATGGGCCGCAGGCAGCTGCACCTTTTCGCTGGTATATTTCTTCTCTGGCACTGGTAGGTGGTTCTCGAACAGCTGCTGCGGATCACCGCGATCATAGACCATCTTGACGGTGACTTTCGTTCCACGCTCACCAGCTCGCCGGGATAGCTCACGGAACGCATTGGTTACCAGCGTGGAGGCGTCTGAATGAATCCAGAAATTCGTCGCCAGGAATACTTCCTTCTCAGCCCGCACAATGCAGTTGGCCATATGACGGCAAAGATCGGGCAATGGGGCGATGATTGTCAGAGGGACTACACCGTTGCTGCCCATAAGTGGTGGGGAGACTACCCCGGACATGGGATTCTTCTCTAATGCGCAGAGCGCATCGTGATATATCTGGATGAGGGTCAGGTATGCTTCCCAAAACTTAAGTGATGATGAAGACAGTATCGACAGGTTAGTTACCTTCAAGAAAAGGTCGCTGGGTTGAGAATTGCCCCAGTTTCCACACTGCAGGACCTTTCGCAGTTCATTCTCATCTTTGTCCACCGACTCATTTGAACCCGACTTGTGCGACTTTGACTTCCGATCATGATACAATTTCTGGAATAGCTTGGTAGGTGATTGCGACGGATCCTGCAGGAGCTCTGAGGTGACGGTCTTTTCGTCATGACAGAGCTCATACACAGTGTCGGAAAGCATGGTGGTTCGCGCTTGATTAGCGCTCTTAGGCTGACGAAGGAACCAAAAAACAAACGAGGCCAAACTCAGGGAATAAACAGCGCCGGCGAGTTTAAAAAGGGGTATCCAAGTGGATTCGCTGATGGGACCCCAGGGCACTGGCGCGACCATGACTATTAATATTAATACAAAGGGATGGCTGCCTGTCTACAAGATGACGTATTTGGGGCTACCGGTCAGCAATCAGATTCTGGATGACCCTGGGATAATATAGCGAATAATTGGGGCCAATGCTACAAGATGATGTGGTGATCGCATCCCTTTTGAAAAACCGCAAGCAACTGGAGAGGGACGCGGCCACGACGTCATGCCGGGCTGACGATGGCCAGTGACATTCAATTGACAAACTGGCCGATGAGCAGTGGAACTATTTTGGTACGATTCATCGATGGATGGATCCACCAACCATTAACTTGGCACTGAAACAAGCTCCTGTCGGAGAGAACTGGGCAGAATAGGGCTGATCGAATCCTCGTGATACCGGGACACTCTTGAAGCCATTATAACTATTGTGGTTGCTAGTTACTGATCGGCTTCCATCGCAGAGCGGAAGGATGAGCACCTCCACGCTAAACTGCATCTTGCAGCTTAACTATGGATTCCACCTCATCGTCCCAACTTTATTAACGAACTACTTTCCTAGTTAGGTGATTACTCAGGGAATGCCATTAACCTCGGTGTTAAGCTGCAGCTTCTCCTCACTCGGACTTGCCCCCGAGCGTGTTCCTTTATTAAGCCGACTTTATCAATCTATCCCCGAATTCCTGCATTCCCCCTTCCTTTACTCCGCACTGCTCTCGTTCATCCTCAGAATCCCTCAATTGCGACCATGTGAGTATCTGAATCCACCCCAATGGCCAAAAATTCTGTCTATTCTATAGTCCCTGACAATCCCCAGGGTCTACACAGCATCCTTTGCCTTCTTCGAGGCGCTCTGGGAGGTAACTATGAAAGCCGTCTATATGGAAATGTCGGTCAAGCTAACTTGTCAGGCTGGAGTCTCCCATGTCTTTGTCAATCTGGGCTCTGACCACCCCTCCATCCTCGAGGCTATGGTCAAGGGCCAGAAAGAAAAGCCCAATGCATTTCCCAAGATCATAACTTGTCCCAACGAGGTGAGCCGATCAATGCAATCTCGTGGTGCATCTCCGCCCCGACACTAACCCCGCATGCCCCCTTGGCAGATGGTGGCCCTGTCCATGGCCGATGGTTATGCTCGCTTGACTGGGGAACCTCAATGTGTGATTGTCCATGTCGATGTCGGCACCCAGGGACTCGCTGCCGCTATCCACAACGCCTCTTGTGGCCGAGCTCCCGTCTTGATCTTCGCCGGTCTCTCCCCGTATACTATTGAAGGGGAGATGCGTGGCTCGCGTACTGAATACATTCACTGGATCCAAGATGTTCCCGACCAGAAGCAGATCGTCTCACAGTACTGCCGATATGCCGCCGAGATTCGCTCTGGCAAGAACATCAAGCAGATGGTCAACCGCGCTCTCCAATTCGCGACCAGTGATCCCAAGGGACCCGTCTACCTGGCCGGTGCACGAGAGGTCATGGAGGAGGAAATCACTCCCTACACTCTTAACCAGAGTCACTGGGTGTCTGTCTCCCCGTCTGCTCTCCCAGCCGACGGTGTCGAGCTGATTGCATCGGAGCTCGCAGCTGCCAAAAATCCTTTGGTCATTGTCGGTTACTCTGGCCGGGAAGCGCGAGGTGTCCATGAGTTGGTCACCCTTGCCAATACATTCCAGGGAATCCGCGTCCTCGACACTGGCGGCTGTGACATGTGCTTTCCTGGCGACCACCCCGCATATCTAGGCATGCGTTTTGGTGTTCACGACGCCATCAAATCCGCCGACTTCATTCTTGTTGCTGACTGTGACGTCCCCTGGATCCCAACACTCTGCAAACCCTCCGACTCCGCCCGCATCATCCATGTCGACGTCGACCCCCTTAAGCAGCAAATTCCCGTCGCCTACATCCCCACAATTGCGACCTTCCGCGCTGAGTCGGCAACCGCTTTCAAGCAACTCAACGAATACATTGCCTCCAACACCTCCATCCAGCAGACAGTCCAGTCGGACGAGAACCGTGCTCGGGGCAAGCGTCGCGCAGAGGCTTTCCAGAAAACCCGCCAGGCTATCTACAACCTCGCCCGCTTACCCCCCGGCGGGGACGTCGCCCCCCTCAATGCCTCCTATCTCATCAGCCAACTCCGCCAGTCCTGCCCACTTGATACTATCTGGGCCGTCGAATCCGTAACCCTCACCGCCAACGTGGCCGACCAGATTGCTCCTACCCTGCCGAAATCCTGGATCAACTGTGGCGGTGGTGGACTCGGCTGGTCCGGAGGCGGTGCCCTGGGCATCAAACTCGCCACTGACGCCAAACACGGCGGGTCAAACAAGGGTAAATTCGTCTGCCAGATCGTCGGCGACGGCACCTATCTCTTCTCCGTTCCCGGGTCTGTTTACTGGGTTGCTCGTCGGTACAATATTCCTATCCTTACGATTGTGCTCAACAACAAGGGCTGGAATGCCCCTCGCCGTAGTATGCTCCTCGTTCACCCCAATGGCGATGGATCCCGTGCTACGAACGAAGATCTCAACATCTCTTTTGCCCCAACCCCTGATTATCCAGGTATCGCAACAGCTGCGTCTGGTGGTACCTTCTGGGGTGCTCAGGCTGCCAATGTTGCGCAGCTGAGAGAGCTGTTACCTGAGGCTATCAAGAGCGTGCAAAATGGTACCACGGCGGTTTTGGAGGCGCAGCTCGATGGAACAAAGGGGAAGTACGTCGCTGCGAAGCCTTCACTGTGATGATATCTTCTTCTCATTCTCACGCTTGTCACGTCTATATGAGAATCATGATATATATAATACGGTCTTATCTTGCTCAAGCAACAAGACTGATGCCGCCTCCGATCAGACACATAGCAGACACAGAAACCAGTTTCAAACAATACAATGACTCGAATACACTGAACACATCTTACTACGTATCAATAACCCACTAGCACAGACATAGATCACTAAACAGCTTCTGCTGGTTAGCTCGGAAGTCCAAGGGGAACGGAATTCAACTTCCAGTGCTTGGATTTAATTCCGGAGAATGTGCGCAATTCATTTTCCTCGGTAATTCTCGAAGTCTCGGGCTTCCCTCCGAGAGATGCACCGTTTCGTCCTTATGGACATCATAGTATATTCAATCCCTAAGATATAACCTGCTTGTTATCATTCCCGACATTTGTACTATTAGTAACAATAGACATCCCCGACTCACTCACTCCCTCCCCTCCCCTCCCCTTCTCAGACACCATTATTCCGAATTGGAAAACGTATCATGACCCAAGCCAGTAGTAATAGTATATAGCAAGGCACGCCTCGAACACAAAACTGCTTTGTATACCTACCTACACAGACGTACCTTCATCAAAACACGGGCGTGCGCGAAGATAGAAAACTACAATCCCAGAAGCAGAGGATTTAAAAGGCATTTCACCCTTGAGGTCGTTGTTCTGGCGTTGGCGTTGGCGAGGGCCGGAGTTGGAAGAGTTATGCTGTTGCTTTGAATCAGCAGTGGACTCCTTCGAAGATTTCGTATCTGCTTTTGACTGTTTAATATGCTCATAAGGATGTTGTTACTCTTGTGTATTGGCTGTGACTTGGGAATATACTATAGCATGGGTTTGTGGTAAGTTACTGTGTCCTAGTCGTCACTTGTGAGTTGGCAAGTGTTAGTCAGGAGGTGTTTAGCTGGGCTCCTATTCATACAAGACGATCAAGTTCGATGGGGATGTCCAGGGATAATCTACGAAGTACTAATATCTAGGCAGCCTTGGCAATACACAAAAGCAAGTAAATTCATCTCATTAACCGTATCATAACAAATCCTGAACAATTTTGGTCAGCAAGAAAACATGCATTACTATCCCTTTTTTTCAGTGTTTCCCAGCAGTTTCAATTCGAAGCAACGTCCCCCTTAAGCAAGCAGATTAACGCCGTTGATTGTTTTCCTGGTCCGCATTACCTACTAAACAGCATCGCAATCCTTGAACTTGCTGAGCTTGAACAACCTTCTTGCGTTGTCCCGGCCAACACGGAGATATCCGTCGCGACCACCCAACGCTTCCTTGATCTTCTCCGCGTCGTCATCATACCACTGGCAGCCGTGCTCCATCCGCTCGTAGGGGAAGTCAACGCTAAACATCATTCGCTCATCGCCCAGCCAGTCGTACAGGTAGCGCAGGTTCTGGGTGCTGAAATGTCCACTGGTGGTATGTAGATGTTGCGCTTGAAGTAGTACAGTGGCTCCTTCTGGCAAACAGTATCTCCGTTCTTCTCTGCCAGCGGCCGTGTCACACCCTTGACCCAGTGGTCCATCCGCCAGAAGTCAAATGGAATGCGCTCGCCCATGTGTCCGACAATAATCTTCAAATTGGGGAATCTATCGAAAACGCCGTTGACAATGATTCCCATTAGGTGCAGTGCTACTCCGTTGCAGTAGCTCTGGGGAGGCCCGACGAGATACTTGCGGTCCGCGTAGAATTGCTTGTAGCTTTGGGTATCCCGCAAAGGTGCAGCAGGATGAAGATAGACCGGGACGTCCAACTCCACAGCCACCCTCCAGAATTCGTCGTAGTCGGGTTGATCGTAGAACAGGGGTTGGTCTTCGTCTCCTTCTCCAGTATGCTGAACATCATTCAGCAAGGCCCCGTGGAAGCCCAACTCCTTCACACAGCGGCGAAGCTCATGTCCCGCCTGTCTGGGATCATGCATCGACAGAGCCGCAAATGCCCCCAGTCTATCACGGTGACCCTTGATCTGGTCATGAATGTAGTTGTTCACGTCGCGAGCCCGTTTCTCGGCCTTGTCCTTGTCAGTGATGCCCTGAATGCCTGGGACAGTCAGGGAGAGGATGCTATATCCGATGCCGTTTTGGTCGGACAGCTGCAGGCGTTCGTCCGTGATAGACACGATTTGGCGCTTGTACCGCTCAACATCGTTGGGGGCGATATAGAGGGCTGCCTGGGCATCGATCTCCTCATCCATGCCCCTAACCTCAAAGGCTTCTTCGAGAGCGACCTTTCCACGCATATTGAAGTGTAGGTTTGATAACTTGCTCAAGCTTTCTAGTGTGATGCAAAAAGGTAGAAGTCAAAGTCAAGAAGAATTGATATTATTATTGTAGAGTAGATGATGCTCGTTGATCGAGATGATCTTCTTTTCGAGTTGCCACGAAGTGTTTGAGGGCGATTATATAGCCGCGTCGCGACTTAACCCATGGTATTAACTCCATGATGTTTAATGACAAAAGATCCCCGCAGAATTTCCCCTCCGTAGCATCGGGGTTGATACAGCCAGCTTTAAGCTCAAACTGCGGTGGTTAAGAGGGGTATCAGAGGAATATCGATTCCAGATGCTAAATTTGACTTTCGGGTAACTGTTCCAAAGCCTCAACGCCTATAACGTGGAATGTTGTTTGGAGTCTGTCTCAGCGGAGTTTCAGGCACAGAGAGAGTGCCTTGAGGAGGCTTCTTGTCATGGTTATTTCATTCGAGCTCATCGCTAGTAAGATGTTGATCTAGACTTGAGTTCCGCAGCTGTGGCCTCACTCGGCTAGGTTCGGCTGATGGGAGTGGCTTGTGATGGCCTCAAGGAGGGGAAGACTAAACAAGAACGTTGTATGATCTCAGTGTGATAGGAATGCATCTTGTTCTGCGTTTGAATTGGGCGGGGAATGATGACTGGCGTTCTATCCACTGGGAGCCGCAACCGACATCTGAGCAGATTCAGTTGTCAAAACCAGAACGGCAATAGCCCAGAGTACGTCACATCTAAGAGCTAGACTGCTCTTTCCAGGTTGAGCTGACTGGCTGTTGTAAGATGCGCTGATGCCTGGCTGCAGATTCCCATTCGAAAGTTATGATCTTCAAGAGTCGTCACCTGCAAAGTATCTCATATCCAGAAGAGCATGAGGGTGGTAATGTTGAAGCTTATCCTGAGCCTACTGTCAAGCATCGTGAATTAATGAGAGGGATATGTAGCCACGTTGTTGTGTGTAGCTCAACGGAATTATTGTGGTGGTTAGCGGATGGAGGGAGAGCTGCACAAAGCCGTAGGTCTTGTTTGCACCCTTTGAGTACAGTCGAGGGACTTGTGCTTGAGCTTGATAGATTCATCCCGGACGTAATATCGCTGGAATAATCAGTAGTGCAGTCTCGATGTGATGTTTCATTGGCAATAACTCGCATTGGTGGAGAGCACAGACTCAAGCTTTTCTCCAGCCAGAAACTATGCGAAAGAGGGGTAGACGCAACAATTCAGTCTTACCACGTGAATCCCCTCCTTTGAATGAACTCTACCAGACATGGGCCGTCACAACCGATGTTAGTGGTGTATCCATCTCATAGTGCACATAGGTGAGTCAAGGATCAAGCGATAGATAGTATGGAGTAGTAGAAGTAATGGTAGTTCGTTTCGATTGCCTATTCGGGGATGACACCGCCATCTTATCGCCTCGATAAGCAAGTCCGATGCCGGCGATAGCCTTATCTAGGCGCGGGGTTGTCACCCGAGCGGTAATTTAATTCCATGCATTATTCTTGTCTGTCTTGCTGCGGCTGCTGTAGCTGGTCCTTGCTTCATTTCAGCTTCTTCCTCGTCGTCAGGCCAAGATC
The DNA here is from genome assembly GCF_001889945.1 of Aspergillus brasiliensis CBS 101740. Classification (NCBI taxonomy): domain Eukaryota; kingdom Fungi; phylum Ascomycota; class Eurotiomycetes; order Eurotiales; family Aspergillaceae; genus Aspergillus; species Aspergillus brasiliensis. The sequence goes on from NW_027137443.1 coordinate 2,408,053, forward strand.
TCGTTAACGCTGAACCAAAGTACCACAAGGGTGAACTGGTATCAACCAATGGCTTTGTGAGATGCAGCTATGAAGTGTCATGGAGCAGTACTCCGTACTAGTATTCCTGCAGGCCCAACCATACAAAGAATGTATCGGGAATACCAATTACGTTATCGCCGCCCGCCGCGCCCTGTGAACGACAGCGTCACATCGCATCAGCTTGCGGCATCTCGCGGTGGAATTAGATAACGAAAACGCGGTGAAGCTCCTCCATGGCATCTGATTGCTTCTGCCTTCCTCTCCATCAGCAATGGGTGCCCCTTCGCATGCCTCGTGGATGAACTCGGTCCCCATCGACCCAATGATGCATTACCGGCGGAACCGGTCCGCCCACTTAAGCGGAGAAAAAAGCGGACGCCCCTGCGTGACTCGATTCTCCCCTTCACTTTCGCCATCAGTTCTCCTGCTTTGTGAATTTCTCTCTCAGTCGTTTATTTTGCTGCACTGACATCCGTGTGGATTGTGTTGTATACACTGGCCTGCATCTCATCTTCACCAAGTTCTCTACGTTCAATCAGACCCCTGTCTCAAGAATGAGTCCTCCCGTCGCTGTGGACAATGACTCAAACAACGTGGGCTCGGTTGCCGCATCCGGCCCATTGACGGTCGATGCCATCCCTGCCCTGAGAGCCAAGAGCGCAAAGATTCCCACCGGTGTTGCTCCTGCTACCAACAGTGACATGTTCAAGAGCCCGGTAAGTCATATCCTCGCCTTCACTGACGGACAATTTGCTGTGGCGAAAGATCGACTGACCTTCAATTTCTCTCGTTTAGCACTGCTACACCAAGCCTCAATCGAAACGCTGGGATCGTAAGTCGTCCGATTGCCTCCGTCTCGAACACCTACTAATTCCCTGCAAGATATCTTCTCCATCGAGTCCAAGTCCCGGAAGGTTTGTCCGCTTATGCGCTTTGGTTGGGGTCTACATACATACTAAACTAAACCTTCTGTTAGAGTTCAACTCTGAAGGGTGCTGCGCGGTACCTGAAGAATCCCGGACTGATTTCCTTGGGTGGTGGCCTCCCCTCCCCGGAATACTTCCCCATTGAACAGCTCTCCGTCAAGGTCCCCAACGCGCCCGATTTCACCCCGGAGGCTATCCAAAACTCCGGTTCCCTTTTGACCGCGAATAAGGGTGACGCGCGCACCGGAAAGAGTCTTTACGGTCAGTTGCATCCAGTCCCCGGCATTCAGTTGCATACTAAGTGAGCTTATGATTAGACTTGGAGGTTGCCCTTAACTATGGCCAGGCTTCCGGAACTCCCCAGTTGCTTAGGTTCGTGACAGAACACACTGAAGTATGTGGAGGCAATGCAACCCGATTGTACATGTGGAGCCTTAGCTAACCCCTGCTAGCTTATTCACAACCCCCCTTATGCCGATTGGCAATGCTGCTTGACTGCAGGTAGCACGTTCGCGTGGGACGCGGTGCTCCGCATGCTCTGCAACCGCGGTGACTACATCCTGATGGAAGAGTACACTTTTGCGAGTGCTCAGGAGACTGCGCTTCCGCTTGGACTGAAGGTGGCGCCTGTCAGGATGGACGGAGAGGGCCTTTTGCCTGAGTCCCTTGATGAGGTTCTTAGCAACTGGGACGAAGCCGCCCGAGGTGCTCGTAAGCCCTACGTGTTGTACACCATTCCCACTGGCCAGAACCCGACGGGTGCTACTCAGTCCGCGGAGAGGCGTAGGGCTGTGTACAAGGTCGCTCAGAAGCACGACGTGTACATTGTGGAGGATGAGCCGTACTACTTCTTGCAGATGCAGCCCTACGCCGGTCCTGACAGCGAGCCTGTCCCGCCACCAGCGACCCACGAAGAGTTCATCCAGTCCCTTGTGCCGTCGTATCTGAGCCTTGATGTCGACGGACGTGTTCTTCGCATCGAATCATTCTCCAAGGTCCTTTCTCCTGGATCCCGAGCTGGCTGGATTGTCGCTTCGGATCAAGTTGTGGAACGGTTCATCCGCAACTGCGAGACTTCGGCCCAGAACCCCAGCGGTATCTCGCAGCTGATCTTCTACAAGCTTCTCGATGAGCACTGGGGTCACTCTGGATACCTTGATTGGCTGATCAACCTGCGTATGCAATACACCGGCCGCAGGGATACGATGATGCACGCTTGTGAACAGTACCTGCCTCGCGAGATTGCTCAGTGGATCCCCCCTGCCGCAGGCATGTTTGTAAGTATTTACTCTGACCATTATAGCTCTCGATTCAGATGATAAGCTAACAAAGTGGCAGCACTGGATCGAAGTTGATTGGAAGAAGCACCCTGGCTTGGCGTCCGGCAAGACTCGTGAATCCATTGAAGAGGAAGTGTTCCTTGCTGCCATCGATAATGGTGTCCTTGTCTCTCGCGGCAGCTGGTTCAAGGCGTTGGGAGTCAACGAGGAGAAGATGTTCTTCCGCGCTACGTTTGCTGCCGCCAGCTCGGAAGGCATCACTGAAGCTATTCGGCGGTTCGGTGATTCTCTGAGAACCCAGTTCGGCTTGTAGAGGACAGATGACTGCTTCAAAAAGATGTACATACGAAAGAAGTAGATAAACCCATATTCTAATTCTAGCGTGAAGTTGGTTATAGAGTAATCAAATTGGATACGGCCTCTTTATTCGAAGGAATTCTATCATCAAGATAATATAGAAAATCCTATAAGTACCCCTTGCAAGTCTCCAAATCCATACATTTCACCTCGTTGTGCAGCTATATCACATCCATATGCCGTAGAAATCAACGATATCGGAACCTCGTGAAAACAATATTCCGCCGCTGATCCACACCACCACTGTGACACTATCCCGAACGAACGCTCTGGAACTTTAATCGAACGTTTGCCCCAAAACCCTCCATTTAACTATCTAACGAGAGAGAAGAGACGATGCATCTTGTTTATTATTATTGATATTACTTCCACCAGCTCGTGATACCCCCTTAGACTTTCTTCTTCTCTATATTCGTTTTCCGTTGCCCTGATTCCATTTCCTGTCTCCCCCCTGCATTGGCGACCGAACATCGCCAGGTTCCTTGTTCGTTTTCTTGTGCTAGACCAGCTGGTTTGGTTGTGGGATTATTGGGTGCTTGTTGTAGGTGAGTGGGTATTTGGATTTTTAAGCTAGAAATAGAGGGATCTGCCTTGTCTCTTTTGGTGGTCGAATTGCTTGCTGCTCAGAAGTTCATGGGGTTTCTTGCGTTTGCTCAATGTCACGTGATAGCTATGAGGCGGTTAGGATACAAGATGCCTAACTAATCAGGCTGGGTGCCTGGGCTCAGTGGCATTTTTGTGTCTGCATGTGAACCCATTTGTGATTCCTGAATTCGTATTTGGCTTTGAATAGTGTGCTCTGGTGGTAGATGCATGGCTTGTGTAGTGCTAACCTGCGGGCAGATTATTTCACTATAAAGATTTCGTCTGTTCCAGCATCTAGCATCTGGCTTCTCTATTCATATCACAGGATCGTGCAGGTGAACTCAAAGCTGTGCATATAGAGGGTCTTTCTACTATCTCAGGTTGTCATTTGGTTGTACAAAACAGTGATTAATCACAGCCTTAGCACCTGGCCTTGTGCACTTCACGATATATCAAATATATCGCATTCACTAAAGCTCAGCTGGTTAGCCCCTTGGAGAACTGGCTTCTTCGTGGCACTAAACTAGCTCGTTCTTCTTCGTCTTTGCACCTCTCACCGCCCTTTATTCACAGCATCCTGGACTTCAGTGCAACACAGCATACAAGGTGAGATTGCACCTATTCTGGACAGTCTTTCAGCAGTGCTTGAGATCACAGGTCTCTAGGGGCAGCAAGATGCATTTCAGTATGTAGCTGACACCTCGTAGCTCACTGGCTGGTCCCGTCGATCACTGAAAGTCAGCTCATAGTGAGACTTGCCTTCCTACTCCGTGAATGAGACACGGAACGTTCGGCTAGGGCCTCGGATCTTTCCTTTCAGCATCCGATCCGTTCTATATTGGGAAACTCCCGGTTGAGCTTGAGGTAAGAAAGTGAATTCAGCGGTCACTTCCCGCGTCTGTTATGTTTTCTTCGTCTTCTGCCGCTTGCTTTTCCTGCTTCTGTTCTGCACCTCATGCCACTCGTCGATGAACCGCATCTGTGACGAGCTCTTCAGTCTCTTGTTCTTTCTCCCTCAAACCTCATCAATTTCTGCGTGATTCCTGATAATGGCAGGCTCAAGCTCTTTTGAGCGCTGTGAACGCGTCAACGGGTTTGCTATATCCGGGTTGTTTGGTTATCAATGCTGATCTAGTTGTAGTCCCCAAACGTGGCGAGAGTATCGCCAGGAGGGCCAAGGCAGTGTAGCGGGCCTAGAAGGGCATAATAGTAGGTGTCTGTCGAAAAAAGACCAGATTGCAAGGACTAATTCCTGTATAGGCCCAAAAGGTAACCTGCTCGAGGATAGGAATAACCGTCGGCAACAAGGTCTTCTGCACAAAAAGTGCCTGAGTGACGAGCCGAGCTACCAATCTCGCCAGCGCTCAGAAGGCAGTAGGCGAGAACGACTGCCATTCTTCGGCAGGAAGACCGACAGAGGAAGCGAGCAGAAGAGGAGCTTTTCAGGCAAATCCGCCGCCTCAAGAACGCCAGACGAACAGTCTCCAGTTGAAGCACGTGCCCCCAAGACTGGCGACTCGCTCCGGAGAAGGCGACTCTTCCGTTCTCAGACATACCCTTTTGGTCGCAACTCGCAGAGACAATCTCCGCGTACCGGAGGCTCTGATTCCAAGCTTGGTTTTGCTCTGCAGAACATCTTTCGGTCCGGACGGCCGAAGGAAGACGAAGGAAAACCACCAGCAAGATTGAACCTTGCCGACCCATTCCTGATCAGCGTGCCTCCCCTTACCATCGCTCCTTTATCTACACACTTTCCCAATCACCAGGAACACCGTCGAGCTCAAGTCTTACCATCTGCGCCATTCTCAGACTGTTGCCCGGCTCAAGGTGTTGGTGGACCCCCCGCAGGCTGCTGGAATCCTTCCTCTCCCCTCTCTCCGCCGTCGATCCACACACCACCTTCCTTTCTTCCTGTGAATTACAATTTCCCTGGAAGCCATCTCTATCCCATCACTCCTGTTTCTCCTACTCAGTGTTTTCCAACATTTGATTGTGAGTCTCCAGGTTCCCAACGAACTCTCCCCTTTGTACCCTTAGATCCTAGCAAGGATCCTAATCCCGGGACTTCCATCCAACACCACCAGCCTTATTCCTGTCAACAACCAGTTGATTCTCCCTCTGGCTTACAAGATCATCCGCTACCCTCACAGCATCCCGAATTCGCCATGGATGCCTCACGTGGATCGCGCTTTCTGGACCCGGCGGTGGCTGCCCTCTCCAAGCATAAGGCAGAAGCCATCAAGCTTGCTCGTGAACAGGGTGTTGCTGTCCAAGAGATGTGCCGTAGGGCCAAAACAAAAACACCCCCTTATGAATTCGAGGAGTTGATTGGAAAGGGCTCGTACGGACGCGTGTACAAAGGCCACCAGCTCCCCTCCAGTAAGATCGTTGCCATCAAAGTGATGGACATTGATTCTTTGGATTACAATACTGTTCGTGACTTCAGAGATGAGTCGATCAAGGACTTTATCCACGAGATCACGGTGATGAAGCAGGTCAAAGACGCGGGTGCAAAGAATATCAACGAACTAATCGAGGCAGTCTCTATTCACTCACAACTGTGGCTGGTTTGCGAATACTGCCCTGGTGGTAGTGTTAGAACTCTGGTACGTGGATTCCTGCTATCGGTTTTCTGCCTTCGTGAGTATACATCAGTGTGCTAATGTCTTTCTACCGCAGATGCGAGCGACCGGCGACCGGCTTGAGGAAAAGTTTATCATACCTATCGCTCGAGAGCTTGCTGCTGGGTTGCGCGCCATCCATGATGCAGGCATCATCCACAGAGATATAAAAGGTATGCAATTGCCTTGATGCTATCGGGCTTGCGACTGACCATCTTGAGCTGCCAATATTTTGATCCACGAGGAGGGAAGGCTGCAAATTTGTGACTTTGGTGTCGCTGGAGTGCTTCAATCTCAGATGGACAAGCGGTCCACTTGGATTGGGACACCACACTGGATGCCACCCGAGATGTTCGCAACTCGCGGTGAAGCCCACAAGTACGGTAGCGAGGTGAGCTCTACGCAATTAGTGAGCCTTTCCGATACTGACTGCTATAGATTGATGTTTGGGCCTATGGCTGTACCTTGTTCGAATTCGCCACGGGAAATCCCCCGAACTCGAATCTTCGCGAACGTATACAAATCGGCAGACAGATCACTCGCAACACTCCGAAGTTGGACACTGACAAATATAGCGACGGCCTAAAGAGCATCGTTTCATTTGCCCTAGAATCCAACCCGGTCACCCGGCCCGCGATGGCAGATATCCTGACACATCCTTACGTTGCTGATACTGAGGATGCATATCCTACTGCATCCCTCAGCGAGCTCGTTCGCATCTACTATCAATGGTCACAGCGTGGTGGTCAGCGCATATCTCTCTTCCACCCCGGAGGTGCTGCTGCTGCAGAACTCCCAGGCGCTGAATCCGATTACGAAGAGGACTGGAACTTTAGTACGACGGATGGCTTTGAGCGTCGCTTTTCAGTTATTGATCTTGACCAGCTAGCTGCCTCTTTGGCGGAGCTGGAAGATCAGATCAGTCCAACCACGACGCCTAGCCCGGAGCATGAATCTTCTGAAGAGGGATCGGACAAGGTCATGACACCCGAGGAACAAGCAAATTTTGACGAGCGCGTGCGGAGGGGAGCTGCGGCGATGGAGGGTCTTTTCGACGAAGACAAGCCCAGTTACAAGTATGAAACCAAGAATGATTTCGTCCCAATCGAGCCCAAAGCCCCTGCGTCGGATCTTCCGCTTCGCACAGATACCGATCGATCGTCAGTCACATCGACTTTTATCGATATCGACATTGGCTCCTTTGATTCCTCGCACTATGCTGCCGGAGCAACCTCAGCCCAACCATTCCAACTTGCCGATGCGGATACCATTCGAGCGAACCGAACGAGTGGGCGTCAGCACCGGAACTCTGTCGAAGGCCGTTCACGTTCGTCCAGCAGCGGTGTTAGCAGTAACCGGGGCTCCGAAGATATGACATTCCAGCCCCAGACTGGGCCTCGTCCTCCTACAATGGACTGGAAGTTTCCTGTGTTCATGCAACCCCCGACGGAGGAGGCCGAGCCAGCCAGCTCACCGGAACCAGAGACAAAGCCGGCTGAGCCCGATACATCCGACAAACGAGCAACTATGGAATGGACATTCCCCGTCATGACCGCTCCAGCAGATGATGCGGGCGCGAGCAGCGACAGCTTGGCGGATACCAGTCAGTACGATACACTGAAAGCACCGATTGTGGACAGCCAGCCTGCAGCCACAGTGCGGCGCCCGAGTATCGGTGAGCCGGGAGACTCCCGGCCATCTACGTCCAGATCCGGCGAGTCCAATGGATCTGAGACTGACTATGACCCTTTCCGCTTCGACCGACCTTCTACACCACCCACCCAGCCGCCCGCGGACCCAAAAGATCCCGAATATCCCCAGTTGCTGAATACGTTCCAGTATCCTAACTACGACCAGTCCAACATCATGGACGGCCCAGGTCCAGATGAAGAAGAGGAGACGGATGACGTGTGGCAGAAGCCTTCTGAGGATACGGATGACCCTTCTTTGTCTGAACCGTTCCCGACAGCGATCCCCACCAAAGGCATCGACCTCAGCCTCCCCTTCGTCCCGTCTACCAACTCCTCAGTATCGGAGTCCTTGTCTACGGCACGGACCAATTTTCCTGCGCTCACCACGGATGACGGAGAGCCGATTCTGTTTCCCGAGCTCCCTCTTCCGCAGCTTGAGCTCTTCATGGCGGGTGCTAATGACCACGCGATAGCCGGGGAATTGGACCGACTGTTGGAAAGCTTTATTGACTCCTTGAATTCCACCGGACAGGCTTTGTCCCGAATTAGCATTGGTCCAGAGGTGAAAGAGGAGGTAAAATCGGAGGCTGAGTAGGTGGTTAAGCTGTGGTAGTTTCAAAAAGGGGTATCGGGCTGATGGCGTCTTGTGAACATGACATGTGCAAGGACATTTTCCTTGAGAGCTGTCTATGCATATTTCGGTGTTTCGTGCTGGATGATAGGGGGTTTGTGGTGGACTGATGTAGATGGAATTTCTTCAGTCGTGATGTAAACAACTTATCTCTGACGCAGCCTATCGTAATGACTATTCATCATTCACTGCCGAGTCCCTGGCCCACATCTAGTATAGATATCCACTGCAGCAAGAACTACAACAAACATTGCAATCAACATCTCGATACATACTGTATAGTCTCAACCCTCGTGGCACGACACGAAAAACAAACCCCGTCACGTCCAGACGTGACGCGCGTCATGAGCTGGATGCATCTCATCGCCATTTCTATATTGGTGGTCTAACTTTATGTCAACCAAGCCTTCTCCTCCTTACATCTTCAAGCTTCAAAGCCTACTACTATCCCCATGATTCGAACGACAATCAACAATCCTTGATTGAATGTGCTTACATACATAGACTCAGAATGTCTACCCCATCTACAACCTCCCCAAGCTCCCAACCAAGAACATCACCAAAAACAACTACAACAACAAAGACAATCCCCAACTGGCCCCTCACCCTCCGCACCATCAAAACTTTCTATACATCTAACCACTACCGCCAATGCATCGCCCACGCGGCGGAATGCTTGTCTCTAACGGAGCAGCCGGTACAGTACTTCATCATAGCTTCCCCTCCCCCTTTCCCTTCCCTCTCTTTTATCTTCTGACCACCACTCTTGTTTACTATACATGACTACTCTGGATGAAAGAACAGACATGCTAACAACTTCACTACCCCTATATGGCGTCGATTCGAGGAAGTAATAAAGATATACAAAACCTATCTCACGTTTTACATGGCCATTTCATACGAAGGAATGGGTCTCGCGGCCCATCAGTTCTCGAGTCAGAAGATGCCGCTTTTGCAGGCGGCTGTGGAGTGGTTTGGGGTGTGTGGGCGGTTGTTGGATGAGGTCCAAGGTGATTGGGATGATAGATTTGGTGGTACTTTGGGGGGTTGTGATAGTGATGGAGAGTGGACTTTGGTGGAAGGCAGAGGTGGTGAGAAGGGGGATGAGGATCCGTTTGTTGAGTATCATCCTGATGATGGTGGAAATTGGTGTGAAGAGGAGGATGAGATGCTGTTCTCGGGTGACAGTGACAACAGCTACGATTATACCAACACCACTATCTCGACGTATAGTGACGCATCGCTTTTCGACAAGGCTGAAGATGAAGAGGATGATGGGAATGGGATTGAGCGCGGTCTTGTTCCCTCACCGTTGAAGGTACGGAAAGTATCTGGGGAGTCGCCTGAAGTTGGTGCTCTGCAGGGTTCTGAGGCTGAGGATCATGCTACGAGTGCCTGCAAAGCTGGTGTTGGGGTGTCGGTGCCGTGGCCATTGCCGTTGAGGATCGCTACTCCCACTACGCCTACGACGATCTATACGGATACCACGAAGGAAGTTGGTATACGAGCAATGCAGTCGGTCAAGAGAACGCAATGCAAACTGCAAACCAACATCAACACCAACACAACAGTTCATTTCCTCCGTCACCAGGTCACGTCAAACATCACCACTCTCCAGAAAATGATCACGGACGTGGCTGAGATGCAGTATGCACGGCGCATGTCCAAGGGGATGCGACGGTCTGGGTCCTTTTGGAGCTTCAGTCCGGTGAAAGAGAAGCAGGTTGCTGGTGGTGATGGTGACGGAAAGGAAAAGTCTTCGTTTGGGGTAAAGGAGAGCAAAGAGCAACGGATTGCGAGGTTACGAAGGGATGGATGGCAGACGGTGGGTATTCGGGGACAGAAAAGTGGATGGAAGGGGGAGAGGTATTATCGGGAGTATTGTGAACGAGTGTTGGATGAATTGTATCTGGAAAGATCTTGAGATCTTGATTGTGATTGTGATGGTTATGGTATTTGGTTTGTGATCGTTTATGATAGGATGTTTGGTGTGGTTAACTATTATACCCTTTCGGTGTTACAGGTGTTCAATGGATTGGTTGAGCCTCCAAGATGAAGCCGCAGTCAGACAGCCCAACTAATCAAGTCGGCGTAGTAAGTAATCTATCCGGATGACCACGAGGCTAGCAAACCTGCATTCAGCCCGAGTGGAGAACGATAGGAATCATCCGAAGGACTGCTAGCAGGCCTTCAGTCAGCCTGTCAGGGCAGAGGGCGATCCAATAAACCGGCGTCCGTCCGGTTAAGCATCCCAGATGAGATTTTAGGCTGCGTCTCCGCGCCATCCTTTCATGGGGGCCAGAATTAATACCACTACGGAGTAGTATCAAAACTAATGGCCGGCATAGCCCCTTTTGTAGATAGTAGTTACTGATATGTCTCAGTCCGAAGACACGATGTGGGAAAATAGAAGACGAATACGGCGACGGTTTGGATTTCATTATGTTTCTGTCATGGTGAGTGAGACAATATTTTTCTATCTTCATCTTCTTCTGTGGCTAGTGCCCAACCCAAAGGCTAGAATTAATTAGCTCCAGGGACTGTTTTCTGTCGGCAATGTTTCAGCCTGGAGGAGAAACGGGGAAGTGCCTGATGGGCCAGGCGTCAGCATTGGCCCGCTGGTCGATTTCAGATTTGGGGGCCCGTTTCACACTAAGCCGCTTTTTCTTTTAGATTTCCCTCAATTTTCAGGGCGGAATCACCCATCATTTGCATGGAAGGGATACTACTCCGTACTGTGTAGAGAAATATACAGGAAGGTTGTCAAGTGAACAATCTGTCAATACCAGACAGATATCAGACCCGAATCACACTGCATTTCTTATGTAGTAATGTGAACACCAGACCAGTTTTGTTATTGACTACTGCATCCATGGATCACCCTACTAAAATGCGCTGCCTGGAGCATCAGCCTTGCGTGGCCGCTCCATCTGCTCTGCAGTCTCCCCATCCAGTGCATCCACATCCACTATAGATAGGATGCCCCCCCCCGTGGCTGTGCTGGGCAGCCATGGGTTAAACTCTATCGCCGGGCCAGAACTGGACCTTTTTTCTCGCCTGCTCTCCCCCTCCTTTTCCAGATAATTTAATCACTCGGTTCGCTACTAGTTATTCCCCTTCTTCTCTTCTGGTCAGTTTCAGCTGTCTATCAACTGTTAGTCTCCTTCCTTTTCTTTTCCGACCGACACGACATTGCATTGCATTGCCTTGTCTGTCTGTATCTTGCACGTGCAGCCACCGGCAAAGCGATCAGGTACCGTGTGTTTACCCAGTTAGTCTTTTTTGGTGACCCCCTATCGCTGGATGGGTTTATCCACCAGCAATCAGCTCTCTCCCTCCACACGGACGCCGTCGCTGCTCGTGTACGGAACTTAATCCCACCAAATACTTACTTCTTCCGTCTTCCTCCCCCAGATTTCGGTTTTCGAACTTCATCCTTAATCCCTCCAGAAACGCGACTCTCGCGATCTTGTCTCTCAAATCGCCCCGCTACCACCGCCCTCACGTGCGGGGTTCCCATTCAGCTTCGCGCTCGCTGGCCTCGAGCCCACCGCACACTACACCCGGATAAACCCCCCCTACTACCCTAGGGCCTTCACTAAGGCCCTTCTACTCCAGTCACCATGAGTTGTAGGTCTTTTGCTTTCTTTCGCTTATCTTTTCTTCTTTCTTTCCGCCGCCGATCAGCCATTCGTTCGTTCCCACGATGGCATATACTCTCGTTAGTCTAGCTTGCCATTGACAGCCATTGATTGGTCTCTGTGCGATTGCGCCCGGGCGGCAGCCTCATGCCTTTCATGAGCCATGTCTTTGTCTCTTATTTCCACCCTATCCTGGGGCCATTGCGTCCATGCAGGTGGCATTCTCATCCTGTTCTGGCTCTTCGGTTCGATCGTCCCATCACTAGTTGCCCTGCTTTCTCTCGTCCACCTCTCTCGTGATTTCTTGAGCGACTATTATGCTAGTTACCTTCATTTCTGCGACGTCCAAGCGCTGACCAATGAATGATTTCACAGTCCATAATATGCTCAACAAGCTGTCGGGACAGCCCGAAAGCTACGAGAAAAAGTACGATAGGCCCCTCTCGCTTCCCCTTACATCTGCAGGCATATAATAACCGTTGTGCAATCCTATCAATAGGTCCCACTACAAGTTCGGACGCACACTCGGCGCTGGTACGTACGGTATCGTTCGTGAAGCCGACAGCAGCAAGGGAAAGGTCGCTATCAAGATCATCCTCAAGAAGAATGTCCGGGGCAATGAACGCATGGTCTACGATGAACTAGAGATGCTTCAGGCTCTCGACCACCCCAACATTGTCCATTTCGTCGATTGGTTCGAATCAAAGGTCGGTGCATGAAGGCTACGCCTCTGGACGCTTCCCTGTCTAACGCTGTGGCAGGATAAATTCTACATTGTCACACAGCTGGCCACTGGTGGTGAGCTGTTTGACCGGATCTGCGAGTACGGCAAGTTCACCGAAAAGGATGCCTCGCAGACCATTCGCCAGGTGCTGGGCGCCGTGCACTATCTGCACGAACGTAATATTGTTCATCGAGGTATGTCCAACTTATCATCAGTTGTTCATTTGCCAGGAGCTGAACTAACATTGGGATCCCCTCTGACTAGACCTGAAACCCGAAAACCTTCTCTATCTTAACCCCGACCCCCATTCACCCCTGGTCCTCGCAGATTTCGGTATTGCCAAGATGCTGGATAGCCCAAGCGAGGTTCTGACCAGCATGGCGGGCTCCTTCGGCTACGCCGCCCCAGAGGTCATGCTTAAGCAGGGTCATGGCAAGGCCGTCGACATGTGGTCCCTCGGTGTTATCACCTATACCCTGCTTTGCGGCTACTCTCCCTTCCGCTCCGAGAACCTGTCCGACCTGATTGAAGAGTGCCGAAGCGGAAAGATCATCTTCCACGAGCGCTATTGGCGCGATGTGTCCCAGGACGCCAAGGACTTCATCCTCACACTGTTGCAGCCCGACCCCTCCAAGCGTGTCACTTCCGATGAGGCCTTGAAGCACACCTGGTTGACCGGTGAATCGGCCAGCGACCGCGACTTGCTGCCCGAGATCCGCGCTTACATTGCCCGCTCTCGTCTCCGCAGAGGCATCGAAATCATCAAACTGGCGAACCGCATTGAGGCCCTCAAGATGCAGGAGGATGACGAGGACATCCCTAGCCCGGTGGAAATGGCAGAGAAGGCTTCTGGCTCGACGCCCTTCCCTCAACTCTCGCCCAATGGCAAATCAAATTCCGCACCCGCTGAGGGCGAGGCTACTGGCACGAAGAAGCGCAGTCTGAGCAAGGTTGCCCGCGGCGCCATCTTCCGTGAAGTTGTGCTTGCCAAGGTCCGTGAGGCGAAGGAGAACGAGGAGCGCGAGAAGGTTGAGCGTGAAGCTCGTGAGCGGACCGCCCATGCATGAGGCTTAATCGGATGGCGTTGATAGACTTACTTTCTGCTGCTGCACCGGTTCCATTCTTGTTGGGTCACGGACCATCACTGAACTGTTTTCTGTGAATAACTTTCGATGATTCCCCGTCCATATACTGATGTGGCGTATTCTTTTTGTCTGTTTCTTGGTTTGCTGAACGAGATGGGTCTTTAATGGAGGCTTCGGTTACGGTGATAATATCCCTTTCTGTGATCTGAATTTATATCCGGTTTTGGCATGATCTTTCAATCACGCTCCGCATGTAGACTTGCATCCATGTAATTGCCTTATAAGCAGTGATCAACACTGTACGTAGAAACGTCTGATTATGACCAAATCAGATGCTGAAATATCACGTGGGGGCATCCCCCAGCGTGATCGGCCCGAACCAATCAGGTGATGGAGTGCGGCCCCGTCAGCCACCGCCAGCAGATGATCGCCCGGAGATACCCTCGCGGCCCTCTTTAACTAACTTCTATCCCCTCTTCTTCACGTCCCCCTCTTCGGTCTCTCTTAGCTCAGGTCTTTCTCGGACATTCACTGTTACTAGGGCCCATCATACTGTCACTTTCTGTCTTTCACTGAGACTGCTCCGCTCAAGAACTCATCTGTGTCCTGTGGATCGCCCCGCTCAGTTGTAGACGTCATACATCTGTGCGCTCTCCACGATCTGACAATTTCTCCCGACAAGGCTGGCCGACTATCTCCCGCCAGATCTTCCCTGGACAACCTTCAATCGACTGGTCCTCACTTCTGCCTCAAAGAGGCGCTCTGCCCATCATGTTCGCCGGCAAGCGCCTGAGCAAGGTCAGCTATAATGCCATCTACCACTCAGCTATCATCACGACCATTGCAGCTAACACAAATTCACATACAGGAGCTCTTAAAGGTACCGATTACTCCCCGATAACCTGCAACAGTCACCCTACCGGGCTGATCACTACCACGACCTACACTCCAATGCGCCACTCCCACACGAATATAACTAACACAGTCACTTCGCAGATGAAAGACCACCTCCCCCCGGGGATCACCATCGTCAAGTCCGAAAATCTCGAGGAATGGCAAATGGACATCAAAGTCCTCGACTCCAACCCACTCTACCAGAACGAGACCTACCGGCTCAAATTCACCTTTAGCAACAAATACCCAATCGGTAATTAAGCCCTACAACCTCTTACCTTCTTCTCATTGAACAATAAAACATCAGCAAACTAACACAATCCAATTCTAATCCTTACAGAACCCCCCGAAGTCCAATTCATCGAATGTCCACGCACCTCCGACCACCCCCGTCCGATCCCCATTCACCCGCACATCTACAGCAACGGCATAATATGTCTCGATCTGCTCAGCTCGGCCGGCTGGTCGCCCGTGCAGACGGTGGAAAGTGTCTGCATGAGTATTCAGAGCATGTTGACTGCCAATTCACGCAATGAACGGCCCCCCGGTGATAGTGACTTTGTGTCGTATAATCGGAGGAGACCGAGGGATATCAATTTCCATTATGATGATGATAATGTATAGTATGCTCGGGATGGGTGAAAGTGGTGGTGGTGGTGGTTGCATTGACATTGGCGCGTGATCCTCATCTTCATTCCAGTCCATTTCACATCATATCCAAATTTCTCTTTTGATTCACTATCTGCTTACTTGCCTACTTGCTTGCTTGGTGATTCTTATCAAGACTACGGAGTTCACTGGAATCTGGATGGAGCGTTGGTATGCATTGCATTGCATGCATTTACGCATGAAATTTTTTTTTTCCTTTTCTGTTTATCTCTTCTCTCATCTTTCTCTCTTTGCATACAGTTACTACTACATCTCCTGTTTCACATACATATTCAACGCATATATACACACATACATACGTTAGTCACGCTGATACACGTATTTTTCAAGAAAAACAAGTAAACAAAAATACGGGCACATATTGAATACATTCACACGCCTACTCAGTCCCTAGTATGAAGTACTACTATACCAATCCAATCTAATCCAAATCGTAGTCGATGTTTTGAGTCACTATACACAGAGTTTATGGAAGAGAACAAAGAGGAAAAAAAAGGGGGACAGACACAGTCGACGGAAGTAGCATCAGCGAGACAGGAGTAGACAAAGGAAAAGGTTCAACGCCATAAGAAAAATAACTCGCAAAGGACATTGGTACAGCAGGTTGGATTCGGGTTGGAGATCGCCATAACCAGAGGGACCTGTTACACACAACTCGCACACAAGCTGAAAGATGATGATGTTGTTAATAGTAGAGACAATTAATCTTTCTCTTGGTATATCTGCAACTTCTAATCGAGATTTTGGCACCAATAAATCAGGGTCATGCGTCTTGAGCTGTTATACAGGTCTTGTTGGAGATCAGACGGTCCCATCCTTTTCTACCGGTCAACCTCACCGAACACAAGATCCATCGTTCCTAAAAGATAGATATGTTAGTTGGTTTGTTGATACGCTAACGGCAGTGTGGTTTATGGCTTACCAATAATAGCGACAGCATCGGCCAGAAGATGGCCGCGAGACACTTGGTCGAAACCACCCAAGTGAGCAAATCCAGGAGCACGGATCTTGCAGCGGTAGGGTCTCTCGCTACCGTCACTGACCAGGAACACACCCATCTCACCCTTAGGAGCCTCAATGGCGGAGTAGGTCTCACCCGGAGGAACGGCGTAACCCTTGGTGAACAGAAGGAAGTGGTGGATCAGGGCCTCCATGTTCTCCTTCATGGCCGCACGGGGAGGAGGGGAGATCTTGTAGTCCTCAACGCGGACAGGACCAGCGGGCATCTGGTTCAGGCACTGGTGGATGATGCGGAGGGACTGACGGAATTCCTCCATACGGCAGAGGTAACGGTCGTAGCAGTCACCGTTGACACCGACGGGCACGTCGAACTCCACCTGGTCATAGGCATCGTAAGGCTGGGACTTACGGATATCCCATGGGACACCGGAGCCACGCAGCATGACACCAGTGAAACTCATGTTGAGAGCATCAGCAGCCTTGACGACACCAACACCCTGGGTTCTGGCCTTCCAGATACGGTTATCCGTGAGCAGTTCCTCGGTCTCGTCAATGCGGTCACCGAACTGAGTAGCCCACTGGTAGATATCGTCGAGGAGACCAAGGGGAATATCTTGGGACACACCACCAGGGCGGACGTAGGCAGCGTGAAGACGGGCACCGGAGACACGCTCGTAGAATTCCTAATTTCAAGAACCCATGTCAGTCATTGCGGCTAACATACAGCCCGACATGCCAGGAAACACCTACCATAAGCTTCTCACGTTCCTCGAAACCCCACAGGAAAGGTGTCAGAGCACCAACATCCATCGCGTGGGAAAGGACGGACATGAGGTGGTTCAGAATGCGTGTCATTTCACCGAACAGTGTCCGGATGTACTTGGCTCTCTCAGGGATCTCAATGTTCAGCAGCTTCTCAACAGCCAGGGAGAAGCACTGCTCGTTGGTCATCATGGAGACGTAATCCAATCGGTCGAAGTATGGCAGGGCTTGCATGTAGGACTTGTATTCAATCAACTTCTCGGTACCACGGTGAAGCAGACCGACGTGGGGGTCGGCGCGAACGATCTCTTCACCATTGAGCTCCAGAATCAAACGCAACACACCGTGAGCGGCCGGATGCTGAGGACCAAAGTTGACAGTGTAATGGCGGATCTTGCGGCCGGCTCCAGAGTCCTCGGACTCGAGGGCGGCGCCCACATCAGCCTCCGAAGGGCCCTCCTTGTTGGCCAGAGATGTGAAGGTCGGGTCGGCCGGGATGAGGCGGGTGGCCTGGTAGCTGGTGGGTTCTGCGTACCGGCGAGGCAGCGACGTCGCAATCGTCCGGGGTCTGGGGATAGCAGTGTTTCTGGAGAAGCTCGAGGGGCGGAGGCAGAGCCTTTTGGGCGCGCTGCCCGCCAGGCGAGTGAAGGAAGCAGCCATTCGGGAGAGCGGGGAGTGAGGATGAGGGTAAATCGAGGCGGAGAGCCCTCAATCCAGACGCAATTGGGTTGGAAGGAGGGGAAATTGGCGGGGATTGGAAGCGATGCGGACTGACGCTTGCTCCTCGTTGGATGAGGTTGCGCTTTCCAGGCGAGATACAATTTGGGCAGTCACGTGAGAGGAGCTTATGGTCATCAGCCCGTCTCTGGTTGGTCTGCCGCTGGCCCTTTATAGCTCCGGCCACTAGTGCCGATTCCCCCTACAGTGCTGGGTGTATTATAATCACCCGCCTCTCCGCCTTTGCGGCCTGCAGAATTTCAAGAAAATACTGCCGCTTCCGCCAAAGAACTTTTCGCAGTTGCTCCTCCACTTCGTCCCTCTTCCTCCTCCAATTCTCCCCGCCGCTCCTAAGTCCATCGCCCATCATGGCGCCTCTCGTTCCCTCGCAGGAGGAGCTTGATCGCAGAAGGGTATGTTCTGCCCTCCGACCGTGACCCTCTTGTTCCTCTCTTCCTTCCATCATGCTGACTGCATTGACTTTCCAGCTCGTCGACATCAACCCAGAGACCGTCTCCAATATCCCCTCCACAGATTTTCCTGGTCATTGGCCCGGCGAGTCGCACGAATGGTCCCTCGAAAAGTTCAAGAATGTACGTTGGTAGTACTCAAGTGTCCGCGCTCACATTGCCCTCCTCCACTCGAGTCCCATCAGCTTTGCGCTCACACGTCTTCTTTTTTTTCGCGAACAGGATCTCAAGATCGACTTCCACCGCAACGAGCGGTTTGAATCCTCCTTCTCTCTCATCGGAGTCGATGCCTCCATCGCCAATGCCTTCCGTCGTATTCTCATGGCCGAGGTGCCCAGCATCGCTATCGAATATGTCTTCGTCCACAACAACACCTCTGTCATCCAAGATGAGGTTCTCGCACAACGTCTGGGTCTGATTCCTCTCAAGGGCTCTGTGGAGGGCATCAACTGGATGCGCTGGTTCAAGAAACCAACCGACGATGATCCCAATGGAAGCAGTCCCGCCGACTACAACACCATCGTCTTGCGCTTGGACGTCGAATGTACCAAGAACCCCAACGCGGATCCGGAGGAAACTGATCCCCGCAAGCTCTACAAGAACGCGCACGTCTACGCCAAAGATATCACATTCCACCCCGTTGGTCGCCAGGAACAGTTCTTTGCTGGCGATGACGCAATCCAGCCCGTCAACCCGGACATCCTGGTCGCCAAGCTTCGCCCCGGTCAGTCGATCGAAATGGAACTTCACTGTATCAAGGGTATCGGTGCCGACCATGCCAAGTTCTCCCCCGTCGCCACGGCCACCTACCGTCTACTCCCCGACATCAAGATCCTCCGCCCCATCATCGGAGACGATGCTAAGAAGTTCGCCAAGTGCTTCCCCAGCGGTGTCATTGGCCTCGAGAAGGTCACTCGTGAGGAGGCCAAGCAGAAGGACAGCGGATACGAGGGTCACGAGGGCGAATTGAAGGCAGTAGTCGTGGATCCGTTCAATGATACCGTCAGCAGAGAATGTCTGAGACACGAGGAGTTCCAGGGCAAGGTCAAGCTCGGTCGCGTCCGTGACCACTTCATCTTCAACATCGAGAGTGTTGGCCAATTTGAAAGCGACACCCTCTTCCTGGAGAGTGTCAAGGTCTTGAAGCTGAAATGCGCAAGATGGAAGCGGGGCTTGACGGACCTTATGCGCTAAGTCGAAGCTTTTCGACTCAGCCCTCCGTGAAAAATGATTCAAAGCTATATAATGCATTGGCCTGGCGTTGGATTGTCTTGTTGATTTTGTACATTTACGAAAAAGTTGGTGACAACCTTCTTTACACTTGTTGGGAGTCTGGACTGGGATCTTTTTGTGATAGAAAAAGCAGATTTGACTTCCTAGGTCTTGAACATGATCATCAGAGCATCAGTGATTCTTCGTAATGTGTAGTCGCAGGTCCATCTCAATGACCTCCTGTCTATTGGAACGCCAGTCGGAAACGGAAATCGATGATATACGCAGGGTCACTGACTGCGATTTCCTGGCCGTCCTGAATCAAATCCTTCAGCTTGAGCTTCAGATTAGCGCGAGTCTGTTCCTCCAACTGCGGCGGGAACCGCTGGTAGAGTGTCTTCTCCTCCGTTCTCATACTAGGCTTCTTCAGCTGAGCCTCGGGCCGTTCTCCAAGCGTCTCGATAAATTCTTCAAGCGTCATGTTTGGGTTCACGGTCAACTTGCGTGCCAGATTTCCGCACACCGGGCAGTCTGGCTTTTTCTCCGCCTCAAAGGTATACGTATACACGCCTTCTTCGCCCGCATACATCATATAGTTCTCAAGGTAAGGGTTGCACGAGGTGGCAATCTTCAATGCCTCAGAAGTAGTCGCGGCTGCGATCACGGCGTTAGTTGAAGCAATGGCCGGGATAATGTTCTTGACTACTCCCTGAGTCATTTGGAAAGTGACGCCGGGGATATTGAACTGCTTCGCCCGCTCCAGAGCGGCATTGTAAACCCAACCAATGTGCTCCATATCATCACTATCAAATGCGTCATCTTTACGCTGTTCCTGCCAGGCGATCTGATGAGCCCATTCGATGCAGTGTTGAGGCTGCCGCGGGATGGTGGCGATGGTACAAAGAGGCACGGCTGGTCGCGGCGCGTGCATGTCAAGCTGACACTCGATACAGGAGGAAAGCGTGGGTAAAATCACACGCGCCTGTCCCTTGAATCCTGTTCATTGGTTAGCTGTGCTGTGCTGTATTTTGGGTCCAGCATAGATGAGTAAACATACCTTCTGTTCCACCATCGATGAGTGGCTTCAGACTTTCTGGATCCTCGAAATCAACCATTCCGACCAGGGTTGAGTTAATCCATCGTCTGGCTTCGATACTATCAAGACCACAGACGATGATCTTGAACTGCATGTAGTAATCTTCGTCTTTGTCCTGGATTTTCCCTACATACGGAGTGATCTTAACTCCTTTGACTCGTCTTTCTACAAAGGCTGCAGCAACCTCAGCTTTGGGCTTGCCTATGTCTGACTGGCGGAATAGAAACTGTCTGTTCAGGTTGGAGATATCGATCGTATCTGCGCATATTAGTCATTTGCTGTATTTGCGAGTTAGGAAGGACCTACCCATGTCAATGACGTGAATATCTTTGAAACCTGATAAAGCCAAGTTCTTGAGAATCTCACATCCTAGACCTCCAGCTCCTCTGTAAGCAGTGCTTGGTTATTATCCACAGAACTTCTAAGGGAGTAAGAATGGCTTGACTAACATGACCCTGTAGTACTATTAGCGAGTCCTATCTTATCATCACAGTGGTGAATACGCACAAAATTTTCGATGACTCTAAAGCACTTATCGTCTCGGGTCCAGGGACCCAATCTTCGTCGCTGAAGGGTCCAGACTTAGTCAGGACGTTGTATAGATGCTTCCTGGAGTGGTATGAGTAGCTGCGGCTATAGAGTGAAGAATCTATCTCACCATCGCTGAGGCGCACTTGTAGCTGCCATTTTTCGATAATGTGGTCTAGATTAGCCAAGTAGCCAACACTATTTGCCTCTACTTAAGCTCTTGTTGCATAAGCAAGTGTTCTCTTGCCTCCAAGTTGTACTGTTTATGAGCTTCCACGCCAGTTCAAATAACCTGGTGTCGTAATATAAGTAGAATAATAGCACGACAGTCGAGAGCTACGTTGCTATAGATTCTGGATCTTCAGTTGGTAGACAGCGTGGAGGAGATGATGGGAAGGTGACGATGCTGGGCTCTAATGGTCGTTAGATCGATACAGCACCGCCCCACGTGACCCCTCCGCTCCATACAATCTCCTCCAACTTCCACAACTTGGTCCTGTTTCCCTCGCAACGTTACGAAGATAATGTCACATTTGTAAAATGGATGGACTACTTACGGCCGTTAAGACGGTTAAACACGGCCAGCAGCCCATCTTGTCGGCTGCTCCCGAGGGATTATATCCAGCCACCACATCTGACGGCTCTGAGCACCGGTCCAAAGCCGATCTCCCCGGGGACGCAACATCCTCAGGTCATATCCTGGCCGTTTTGAAGGCAAAACCCGACGAGCACGAACTCGCTCAAGTCTTAGCCATACTAGATCCCTCGAATAAGACGGCAACTCCCGATGGCTTTGATATACGGGTCCCGCGCCCAGTAACAGCGCAAATTCTCAATGCACTGGTTAGCATTACCATTCCGGATCATTGGGAGGCTTTTGGAACACAATCCCAAAGTTCAAAGCTAGGCAATAAGAAGCTTCGATCCGCTCTTCTGAGATGTCTCAGCAGCGTTGCGGGAATCAGTTGCTTGGTGACCCAGCTCCGTTCTCTCATAGCTGCGTCCCGTTCATCGGCCGAGCATGCCAAATCATCCGGTCATAAGATACAGATTAGAGATACACTTGCGGTTATTTCCGCCCTGCTGGAGCCGAGCGACTTTGCGTTTCGCTTACACGCTGACATGGATAGTTTGTACAGCAATGCGACACAGAAGCAAGTGGCTTGGAGGGAATTGCTCTCCATACTTGCTGCGAGTAAAGTTTTGTCTACGGCGGCAGAGGCTCTTACTCTGATCACTGGGCTTGACGGTATTTCCACAATCGCGTGGATTGGAGAAGGTTCAAAATACGCTACCTGGCTAGGTTCGAATATCTGTTATATGTCTTCGAAGACTGCTCTCGGTGATGAAGAGGCTTGGAAGGCTGTGGCTCTTTTAACCGGGAGGTCGCTAAGCTTGGGCTATACAGGTATATGAAGGCGCCGTTACTCGTGAGCTTCAAATGCTAAGTATCTACATAGATCAGGTGGTCAAACAGATCTACACTGGGCTTCTTGTTCAGCGAGCATACTCCGAACAATATACCTCACTTTTTGACCGTCTGCGGCCAACGGAGCAGCTAGCATTGCTCGAGGCTGTCTTTCGGGATCTCGAGAAGAGGCAATTTCCAGGTGAAGTACCTGGTGACAGAGCCAGCAACACCTCGGAACGAGTGGTCAGTAGTGTGGCGGCTCTCTGCTCAATTGCAGTATCAAAACGGTCAGATCTGCAAGGTCAGATCATAGAATGGCTGTCAAAAGGCCAAGGGGGCTCGATCCATTCTTTGGGATTGCGTCGTGCTCTAGTAGCTATATTAGCGCAGCAAGAAGGTGGGCTATATCTGCATGACAAGATTCTTCCTACTGACATGAATCGCATCAGACTCGATAAATACTCTTCTCAGTAAAAGTCTCGATCAATCAGGCGACAAGTTCTACATTCAGCATGCTCCCATTAGGTGTCAAGAAGGTATTATATCCCTACATCACGTATATTAAGAGGCACTGACATCTCTCAGCCAATGCCCAAGTTGTTCTTCTCGCTGCGGGATACCTCCAGCGACTTGATGCTGCAGCTATGATGTTTATTGGACGCACCGGAGTCTTTCTGAACGCAGTTTCGAACCGCCTGGCAGCTTCTTCACCCAGAGCTCGCTTCCTCGGTATGTTGATTGGAACTACAATCTCACAGCTCATCGAGCAGCAAGGCAAAGGGATGAGGTTCGATCTCGAGGAGATGGAAAGTGATGAGGCAAAATGGTATTTGGACCTTGCTAAATTTAACGATACCGTTGGTCCTATTGAATCCATTGAATCACTGAGAGAGCCTGCGACGAAACCAATCGAAAAGCGTACCAAAAGTCAAATTTCTGGGATCAATACGCCAAAGCAACAGGACACCAGAAGAGCAAAGATCGTTGCCATAGAAGAAATCAATGAATCGGATCATGAGGATGAAGAAGACGAAGATCTTGTTCCATATGAAAAGCCCGATGAAGATCCCTCAGATTCCGATGACGACCCAACCTTGGTCCAACGCAACAAACCTACCGCACCAGTGTATGTCACAAACGAACCGCAACACATATGATCACTAACGTGAATTAGGTATATTCGCGACCTTATAGCCTACCTACGCGACACTGAGAACGTAGAGCGCTACGAACTGGCTCTCACCACCGCCCCTTCTCTGATTCGACGCAAGACTGGCTTCGGAACAGAGCTTGCTGAGAACATAGAAGAGTTGGCACTTGTCATCGTGGGCTCGCAGGAGCATGGAAAGATTCCCAAATTCCATGAAATCCAGCTTCAAAGTATGATCGCACTGATCGTATCTCAACCCCTCAAGATGGGCCACTGGTTCTCGGCCATATTCTTCGATGGGGACCTATCTCAACCTCAGCGCTCCGCCATCCTCACAGCCCTAGGCCTGAGTGCTCGCGAACTCGGCGGAAATGGCGAAGCAGACGCTAAAGCACTGGGTCTCCCACGCGTATCCGACGCTTCGTTCCCATCCAAGAAGCTCCCTGGCAACCTCGAAGCCTTGTATCAGCCAGAAGCCGAATCGCCTATTGCAAGCCTAACTAAGCAATTATCACGCGCCTCACTCGAACCATTGGCTGCCGAAGCCTCAGACTCCTTATCTGGACCCAATGCGCTCAAGGTCCGCACATTTTCTTCACGAATGGAAGTCGAAAAGAAACGTCAGCAACGTGAGGCTCAACGACAGAAGTCCACCGCAAAAGATCTATACAGGGTCCTTGCAGACGGATTCTTCTATCCTCTGAAAGGTCGTTTTGAACTAATGATCATGCAATTCTCGTCGTAAGTTCTTCGTCCTCCCCCAAAATCGCCAGGCCATCATCACTAATGAACAGCTCCACCGCCCCCTCCTACAACCCCTTCTATGCCCCTCACCTCCTCAGTCTCTTCATCCAAACTCTCACTCTCATTCTCTCAACAATGGGTCCCCACACGCCACATCTCGCAGCCGTTACGCACGAAACGTTGACATTCCTGCTCTCGCTCCACGCACGCCCCATATCAGACGATCCCGGCATCTTGTCCTCACTTCTATCCCTTTTCCTCGCGGCTGTAGATTTAAACATCGCCTCCGGTACCTCCGGGGAAGAGCGTCTGGTCACTGAATTCGCCACGCAGGTTATGGAGCTGCGAGATTGGGTGGGGGAGATATTTGATCGGACGCCTCCTGTACAAGACACGAGTGATCCGCGAGAACAGGTGCGGACATTAGCTGCAGGTGTCATGGTGAAGTTGGGAGAGGTGATAGAGAGATACCAGGGCCGGCTGATGGGTGTGAATTCCGGGTTCAGGTACTAGATGTAAATAAACTCAACTCAACGCAACACAACACCACAAAACAATATCAAGCTCTCCCCATACATTTCACGAGGCTTGGGATGCACCAGCCGCAAAGTATGATCCTCCAGATACAGCGTAGGCACCTCAGATCCATATAACATTATGAACGTCCGCCACTTCCTCAACAAGATGAGGTTTTGACTATGAGTGGTGTCCTTCCGGTCCAGGAGAACCATGATGATATGTTAACTATCCGATTAGATAAGATCCGGTTGAGAAGGCTGAAGATTCTTGCAATGAGCACATTCTCGAGTAAACGAAAGGCTGTGGCACACCTTTACAGCACTAAATACAGAGGCTATTAGTGATATTCGTATCCTTCTGTTCTCACTGTGTCAGACAGATACTGTTGAGCCTGTTCAATCACAGAAACATGCGATGGGCAGCGGTGCATCAAATTACAGGCGTCGTTAAAGCATCACCTACAAATTCCGGATTGTCATGCAGCGTGGAGCTGATATCATCAATTGCTAACATTATGTCTTTACCTGCCCTTCACTCCAGCTTCGCAAAGCTCCCCTTCTCGATCGCCGCATCCATCATCCGATCACCATTGATAAGGCCCGTCGTACAAATCACAATCTTCCGCCTAGGAGCTTCCTGCGCCGCAATAAACCTCAACGCCGCAATCTCTGTAAATGTAATTCCACCCAAGAAGAAAACATATACGGTCTTGATGGCATTGTTCCCACTGATTGTCTGCCGCGCTCTGATAGCCTTATCATCACCCTTCTGTACAATGCTAAATGTCGCGCCGCGAGCACTCTTCACTACATCCTCAAAGCCAAGCCACCCCGGGGACGAGGCGCTCGCGGGACTCGGCGTTGCAGCAGTGACAGGCCCGCCCCTGACAAGAGAAAGGATGTACGGTTTCTGCAAGACACATTGGACGAGACGGATGCTAAGGGGGGCGAAACCACTATAGACGTACGCAACGTCATTTGGGTCCTTTTCGCTGACCTCTTCGACGACCAGTCGGAGATTCTTGCGGAGGTAGCCGTAGTTGGTCTTGGTGCCTGTCTGGGCGCCAGCAGTGGGGAGGAGCATGGTGGTGGCAGAAGAACGAGGCTGAAGAAGTTCCATCTTCTCGAGGGCCCAGAAAGTGAGTAGGTGTTGATGGCCGTAAGCTTGGATGATTTGGCGTTTGAAATTTTCGAGGTCGCGGGGCCGGAGGCCACCGGACATGCAGGATTCAAGACAGAGCAGGCGGAGGATGGTCTTTAAAGGAACGTCGCGGGCGATGAGCTCCTCAACGGCGTCGTGATGGTATGTGGCGTCAGCGCCAGCGGCATTGTTTTGCTGGACTTCAAGGATCTTGCGGAAGATGTCTGAGCGGGTGGTTCGCATGATTTCTTCGGCAAGGTTGGTATGGACTCGGAGACTTTGGTGCTCCAGTTGGTAAGTGGGAAGTTTGTTGACGAACTCGCGGAGCTCGGAGGTGGTTTTGGCGGCATGTCGGCTTTCATAGTCGCTTTCAAGACGGCGTGCGACCTTGTTCAGGATGTCGCCTACGATAGCGAAGTTGGCGTCACGGAGCTGGCTGAAGAGTTGATCAGACGAGTCCAGTTGAATTTTCCGCTTTTGTCCCTGTTTTGAGGATTGCTGAGGTGCTTTAGAAGACTCCTGAGCCTGAGGCACTGCTGTTGGCCCCACGATGGAAGTGTCCACATCTGCTTGGTTGTTCTTGATGCCAACCGTCTCATCGATCAATCCTTCGTAGGTCAATTGTGTGAGAAGTGCAGTCCCAAAGTCGACTTCGCGATCGATGATGATAAGGCTTTCGGTGCTTGCGCTAGGAAGAAGGCCTCGGGCAGAGACTCCAGCCAGACCCGAGCTCTCTTCAGCATCAAGCTCCTTTCTCATCCGCAGTAGGAGGTCTGCAAGGCGTCGGGCATGATCACCCTTGCCAATGATACGAGGGAAATAGCCGTGCCTCTGCTGGATGTCCATGAGGGCTTTTGCGGAGTGGAAAATACATCCTGGATCCTTGTGCTGTATACCACCGGGTGTTAATAGGGTGTTTGGAACAGGAAGTCGTGCTCTTCCTTACCAGGTACAGATCACCAAAGGAGTCTTCAAGCTCCAGAGATAGCACATCTTGCTCCAAAGGGGCAAAGTACAGTGGGAATTCGGCAATGTTCACGTCGCCTATGATGCCGGCTTCTTCAAGAATGGAATTGCTTACAAGAGTCCGCCTCGGAACCCAGAATATGGAGAGCTCATGTTCAACATTGCCGTTGCGCTGAAGGCGCTGAATCTGTTCTAGAGGAATGTTAGCTCACACTGATGGCATTCAATCGGACGTGACTTGAAAGAAAGCCTTAGAAATGAGCTGTATACAAATCTCTCTATGTTGGGATCTCTTGACTGACTACGTAGAGTGTAAAATCGATCTGCGTAATCTACTGTTTGTCCCAAAGAGATATAGAGGCATAGCTTCGCCAAAGATCGCATGACGAGGCACAGAAGAGAGAGATAGAGAGAGAGGATTTACAATGGTGCAAGGGCGACGGGGTGGTGATCCGGAAGAAATGGACATACCTGCCACGGCCCGCACCTGGCGTATCTTTTCCGCGTGGACTAGAAAGACGACATTGCGCTGAGAGGAGTCCACGTTGCCATTCTCGAGCAGGAACACGCGATCTACACCGTATTCCTGGAGCAGCGAGAACTTGACGAACAGTCCGACTGGACCAGCCAGATCCTGACTGACGACAAGATTTTTCTTACCACGTACCTGCACCACTAGATTCAGCCCATGCACGGAGGCGAGGAGGATTGCTGCTGCCTTGAGGGACACGTTGTTGGAGGCTTACTCACGCCTTCAAGGAGAGTTAACAAGTCCCTACGCGCCTTGTCCCTAAAATAGTCTGCATCAGACCCTGGATACGGCGCCATGGCTGCGGTGAAGCATGCTCCGGCGATGTAATTGGGGGAGGAAAGAAGGGAAGACGAGAAAGAATAGGAGGAAGAGGAAAGGCGAGCAGCTGAACGAAGGCAACCACCAACTCGAAGTGGGAAAGTTTGCACGTTTGCAGCCACTGGTTCGTGGCTGCGAAAAGGGTCCAGCCACCCCACTAGCCGTTTGGGGATTAGTGCGTGCACTGCCTGTCATGTCTGTAGTTTCGATACCGTATTAAAATCCCAGATTGCCAGCTTATCCTCCAGAAATAGTGTATCAGAATTACCCTCCGCCTTGGGTCTCGACCCTCCATCCAATAATGCCTAAGGAGGCGTTTCCCTGACCGGCTGCTCCCCTGACCAACTGGAGTTATTATTATCGTTGGTTTCACATCTTTCGCGCTGGTCCCTCTCTGATCTCCTTTTCTACCTCCATCTGTCCTTTTTTCAGTCTCTGTCCTTTCGCTCGCCGGCTTAATCGCTACTAGTATCTCTTCGAGCTTCTCCCACCCTCATACTTGACTACTAATCTCATTCGCATTCCACGCCATGGGCCGATTCGGTTTCAAAAAGTCCGGGGACGATGATGAGGATTCCGGCAACCGTCTGGCACTTTTCGGCTCGAGATCGAAGAGCAAGAGCCCAGCGCCACCTGCCAACCCCTACGCTAAACCTATCCCGACCGACCCTTACACCAAGGCCAAGATGCAGGCGGGAGTTGCTCCTCTGCCAGCCGGGGAACAACCTCCCGCCGCTGGCCCTTCCAGTGCCCATAACATCCCCGGAGATAACAAGTATCAAGGGTATGCGCCGAATCGATATGGAAACCAAGGCGGCTATGGATCCGACCGCTTTGGTGGCGGGGGTCCTGCCCCTGCCGCTTCTCGGTACGGCCCTGGCGGCTATGGAGGATTAGGTAGCGCCGATCCCAATGACCCCGCGGCGGCGGACAGCAACAGAGATGCGCTTTTTGGAGGGGCTCGGGATCGCGCACAGCAGCAACAACAGCAGGGCGGCCCTCCCCCGCCTTACACCGAGGGCGAAGCTGCCTACGGCGGAGGCAGCAACGAGTACAACACTTCCACATACCAGGAGCGTCACCTTACTGCTGAGGAGGAAGAAGAGGAAGAGATCCAGACCATCAAGCAGGATATCCGATTCATCAAGCAGGGTGATGTCGCCTCAACTCGCAATGCGCTCCGTGTGGCTGCCCAGGCCGAAGAGACGGGTCGCGAGACACTTGCTCGGTTGGGTGCTCAGGGCGAACGTATTCATGATGCCGAGAAGAGCTTGGATGTTGCTACAGTCGAGGGACGGATCGCGGAGGAGAAGGCAAAGGAGTTGAAGACACTCAACAAGAGCATGTTCGCTGTTCACGTGTCCAACCCTTTCACCAGTTCCCGGCGTCGGCGAGAGCGTGATGAGCGAATCTTGAACACGCACCGAGCAGAGCGGGATACTCGCGAGGGTACCGAGAAGGAGGCTTTCAAAACCAACCAGCGGATGGAGCGCACATTTAGGGAAATTGACAAGGAGGCTTCCAAGCAGACCACCCGCAGCCGGACCAACGTCACCGAACGTGCCAAATACCAGTTTGAGGCGGACAGTGAGGATGAGGCAATGGAGAACGAGATTGAACAGAATCTGGACCTGCTTGGAGGAGCTGCGAGCCGTCTGAACGGACTTGCCAAGGCGACAGGTCGCGAGTTGGACGAGCAGAACCGTCATTTGGAGCGTATCACGGCCAAGGTAAGCCCTTTGGAGATCCTGTTACGGATTCGAATATTTACTAACTGCACTGTAGAGCGATTTTGTCGACGACCAGATCGCCATGAATCGGGCCAAGCTGGACAGAATCCGCTAGGCTTGCTCCTAGAACCATCACTGACCGCCTGGTGCCGTCGATTTTCTACTGTGCATATCACTACCTGCTACCATATCCTTGGCGTTCTGGGTATTATACTACATTATGCTTGCTATCGGCCTTTTGGTCATTGCTTTTCACATACGGAGGAAGTAATAGTTGCGAATAGAGATGTCACTTTCCTTAGCTCATTAGACATTTTACGTTGGCTCTTGGGCTTTCCCCCGGATACTTGATCGAAATGTTTTGCATCAGGCACATGAAAAGGTCTGAGGACACCTAGCTTTCCAAGAGGCAAATCTAGACCTTGCAGAGTAATACTTGGTTTTTCCAGCATCGCCCAATCCGGTCCAGCTATCGCGTCCTCCTTCGACAGGCCACATGCCCAATAGCCGATGCACACGAGCCCACCACAGACACCCATGCCATACACTCAACACAGCAAGTCTACCGACCCAACCCGTCCCAAATCGATAGGTAATAACTATGAAGCAAAAGCATAAGCAACCAACAGAACCTGAAACATCATTTATATTATATCATATTACACCCACCTCCGCTCATTACACAGACACACGGTCCCATTCAGTCCATGTAACCCCACCCACGCACATACAACAAAGTAATCAAATCCGAATCCCATAATCCACAACCCAGAAAAAGGTATTTAATTTGAAAGGAAGGCTGACGTATACAGCCCATGTACAAACCACGCGGTCTAACTAAGAACGGTATGTCGACAGCAGTAGTCTAGTATGCCCCACTGCGCGTGGGTGTGCGTGCTATGGCCTCGCGGAAACCGTTATTAACCTGCTATATTATATATAACTGTTGCATATTGGGCTGAAACACGGTGGGGACATGATCAAATGAGACAGACTGTGGTGGTGACTTTATTATTCCTATCTTTTTTCCCAATTTGATTTTTCTTTGTTTCTAGTTATTTTGTGGTTTGTTTCCGCGTGGAGTCGCTTTTTAGCCGCGTGGAGATGGCATGATGTCATTTTCATTGTCTGTTCGATTGGCGAGGCTTTTGGTTTCAGGTGTGTGATTATGATTAATTCTCTTTTTTCCGTTTTGCAGGAATCTTAGGAAAAAAAATATGGGTATCGAAGAGCTGTCAGGTCGGAAATATTGTGACCAGTCATTACTTGTTTGTTGTAAGTAACATAACGGTTGTAAGAGTATGAATGGAGTTGGAAGAGCTTCGGCTGTTAGTGTGATGCGCAGTATACATACTTAGTAGATGCCTCAAAACTCTGAGTAAAGGTGCGCTTTTGGGGTTTAATGTCAACTTCTGTTGAAAATGACTATTATTTCGCAATTACTTCTAACTCTATGTGAATGAGTTGTACTACTATTACTACTACTTAAGATATATATCCGGGTTGGGAAGGTCGAGGCATATGCCGTGAGTAGTAAGATTATGCAGTATCCATTATCCTCAACCCAATGCCAGAGCGAAACCCGATGGACTCCATTAGAGGTCCATCTTAGTTTATAATCAGTGTTCTCTCGTAATGGAAGCTGTTTGCGTGGTACTAATATCGTCCTCAAACATGATATTGTGGCAGGACTGTAAGCGGAACAAGCTGCTAGGTATTTCCGTTGAACTATGGACATCGGAGACTCTAGGTCATAGAACAATTAATGTTGTTAGTAGACACAAAATTGCATAACCCATTTGTGAAGCGATGCTTGAGGGGGAAATGTATATCAACCACTGATACTACTTCTAAAAGAAGTACTTAGTTTGAAGTTATATCACTGCAGCAATGTACCAAGGAGCTCAGCAACAAGCGGTAATATATAGTCAATCATCCTAACTTACCCAGTGTGATCATTCTGTCCATACAAGATGTCCGTTTTGCACACGACAACGGTTACTAGTTGTACTTCTTAAAACTTTTATGCTAGCCTTCTAATTGTACTATGTCGGAACTCAATATCTAATCTAATCAAGTTGATATGTTGTTGTGGCGATCCGAAATGGCGATGAGCTGGGTTCAATACTCCATTTCTACATTGAACATAGCTACACAGATGAGACGGGACCCAATCTGGTTTCCTCTAGAAGTCTACACAATCTGAAGAAGATAAGAACAGAAATTGAGAGAATATAAAGGTGAGAGCGAACAAGCACGACAGCTACACGGCCATCACGTGCCTCATCTTAGTCATCAATCTAGTCCCGCCGCCGAACTTCACCTCACGTCCTCTGATATTTTCATCGCGAGACATCAGCGCAACACCCTCCATCGCCCCCAAGGTCGCTGCTATTGTCCGTTTTTGATCCGAATGTAGCTGCTGTTACCCCTGCCTGGGAGTGTTCGTTCTCTTTCTCGTCTTTGGGATCTCCACAACCGCCACCATGTCCGACGGTAGGTAACCCCCCGATCGCGAACCTTGCATCTGATGACACGCTGACGACCTCTTCTAGCTGATTTCGAAGCTGTCCGGAAGCTCCAAGCTGAGCGGAACGCTGCTGCATCTGCGAAGAAAGGTTCTAGGACCTTTGATCCGTCTAGCCAGCGCACTGACAACTCGACCAAGGCCTCCCTGACTGAATCCTTCGATACCACCCTCTACGAACGCGAGGGCGCTGATAGATATGCGGGATACGATACTTCCATCGCCGTCAATGGCGACGATGAAGAGATGGAGGATGCGGACGGAGGCCACCGTCTAGTGGGCCAATATACCGCGACTAGGAGCCAGATCGATGAATTTGCCCAAGGCAATGGTGTGGAAGAGGAGGACGTTCTCCTGGGGCGCGAAAAGGCGGCCAGAATTGCTGATCGCGAGACGGACTATCAGAAGCGTCGCTTCAACCGTGGTCCGCTGACGCCTACACGCGCTGATCCGTTTGCCGCGAACACACATGCAAACGTGGAAGGAGAGGGCCAGACCTATCGTGAGGTTATGGCTCTACGTGAGCTTGAAAAAGAAGAAGAGCGTGTTCAGAAGCTGATCGCAGAGAAGCAGGCCCGTGGAGAGGACGATGTTCAGGAGCACGAGGCCACCTTGAAGTCGGAGGACAAAGAAAACGCCGAAGCTGGTTCGACCGTTTCGGTCGCCACCGGTCGCAAGCGTAAGCAACGGTGGGATGTGTCGTCTGAGCCTACTGAGTCGGCTGAATCTGAGGCCCCGCAGCCCGCAGACACCAAGGCCAAGAGATCCCGCTGGGATCAAACGCCTGCGCCTGCTGTTCCTGGCGCCGCTGACCAGGAAGCCCCTAAACGCCGTTCTCGATGGGATCAAGCGCCGGCCATTGCGGCAGCCACCCCCGTGGGTAACCAAGGGCTTGCCACCCCGATGCATCCTTCTCAAGTAGGTGTGCCTCTGATGCCCACCAGCTTTGGAACTGATATCTCTGCGCGCAATGCTCCTCTGTCTGATGAAGAACTCGATATGATGCTGCCCTCGGAGGGCTACAAGATCCTCGAGCCTCCTCCGGGCTACGCCCCTATTCGGAACCCCGCGAGAAAGCTTATGGCAACGCCGGCACCAATGGCCAGTGCTACGGGAGTTGGAGGTTTCATGATGCAGGAGCCGGAGAGCGCTCGTGCGATGGGCAAGCAGCTTCCGACCGAAATACCCGGTGTTGGTGACTTGCAGTTCTTCAAGCCGGAAGATATGGCCTACTTTGGAAAACTCATGGAGGGTGGGGATGAGAGTGCAATGTCCGTGGAGGAGCTGAAGGAAAGGAAGATAATGCGACTTTTGCTGAAAGTGAAGAACGGCACTCCGCCTATGAGAAAGACTGCACTCCGTCAGCTCACAGACAACGCGCGGCAGTTCGGTGCCGGCCCTCTTTTCAACCAAATTCTCCCACTTCTCATGGAAAAGTCCCTTGAAGATCAAGAGCGCCACTTGTTGGTCAAGGTTATTGACCGTGTTTTGTACAAGCTGGATGATCTCGTTCGTCCTTATGTGCACAAGATTCTGGTCGTCATCGAGCCGTTGCTCATTGACCAAGACTACTATGCTCGTGTCGAGGGTCGTGAGATTATCTCCAACTTGGCCAAGGCCGCTGGTCTTGCCACGATGATCAGTACCATGCGTCCCGATATTGACCATGTCGATGAGTATGTCCGTAACACAACCGCTCGAGCATTTGCCGTCGTTGCTTCTGCGCTTGGTATCCCTGCTCTCCTACCGTTCCTTCGTGCTGTCTGTCGGAGTAAGAAGTCGTGGCAGGCCAGGCATACTGGTGTCAAGATTGTCCAGCAGATTCCTATCCTCATGGGCTGTGCCATTCTTCCCCATCTGAAGGGGCTGGTCGACTGCATCGCGGACAACCTCAGTGACGAACAAGCTAAAGTCAGAACTGTCACCGCATTGGCTGTGGCTGCTTTGGCTGAAGCTGCCAATCCGTACGGTATCGAGAGTTTCGATGAGATCCTCAACCCCCTGTGGACTGGAGCTCGGAAGCAGCGTGGTAAGGGTCTGGCAGCGTTCCTGAAGGCCGTTGGTTATATTATCCCTCTCATGGACGAGGAATACGCCAACTACTATACTAGTCAGATCATGGAGATCCTTCTTCGTGAATTCTCCTCCCCCGACGAGGAGATGAAGAAGGTCGTCTTGAAGGTAGTATCGCAGTGTGCTAGCACTGATGGTGTGACAGCCAGCTACCTGAAGGAACACGTGTTGACCGACTTCTTTAAGAGCTTCTGGGTGCGGCGTATGGCTTTGGACAGGAGGAACTATCGCCAGGTGGTTGATACGACCGTGGATCTTGGCCAGAAGGTCGGCGTGGGTGAGATCTTGGAGCGTGTCGTGAATAACCTCAAAGACGAAAGCGAGCCCTACCGGAAGATGACGGTGGAGACGGTAGAGAAGCTTATCGCATCCCTAGGAGCCGCCGATATCTCTGAGAGGCTGGAAGAACGACTCATTGATGGTGTTCTCTACGCCTTCCAGGAACAGAGCATCGAAGATATCGTGATTCTGAACGGTTTCGGAACCGTGGTCAACGCCCTGGGCACTCGCTGCAAGCCTTACCTCCCTCAGATCGTCAGTACCATCCTCTGGCGGTTGAACAACAAATCCGCCACGGTCCGTCAGCAGGCTGCGGATCTGATCTCGCGCATCGCAATGGTTATGAAGCAGTGTGGAGAAGACGCTCTGATGGGCAAGCTTGGTATCGTGCTCTACGAATACCTGGGTGAGGAGTATCCCGAGGTGCTTGGTTCCATCCTTGGTGCCCTCCGTTCGATCGTCACCGTCGTCGGTATCAACCAGATGCAGCCTCCTATCAGAGATCTGCTGCCTCGACTCACTCCTATCCTGCGTAACCGTCACGAGAAGGTGCAGGAGAACACCATCGATCTGGTTGGTCGTATCGCCGACCGTGGACCCGAATCGGTCAACGCCCGCGAGTGGATGCGTATCTGCTTCGAGCTGCTGGACATGCTGAAGGCCCACAAGAAGGGTATCCGTCGTGCTGCCAACAACACTTTCGGTTTCATCGCCAAGGCCATCGGTCCCCAGGATGTGTTGGCAACGCTGCTGAACAACCTTCGTGTCCAAGAACGTCAGTCCCGTGTCTGTACCGCCGTCGCCATCGGTATCGTGGCTGAGACTTGTGCACCTTTCACCGTCCTTCCGGCCCTGATGAATGAATACCGTGTTCCCGAACTGAACGTCCAGAATGGTGTGCTCAAGGCCATGTCCTTCTTGTTCGAGTACATTGGCGAGATGGCCAAGGATTACGTCTACGCGGTCACGCCTCTTTTGGAGGATGCTCTCATCGATCGAGACCAGGTGCATCGGCAGACGGCAGCCAGTGTTGTCAAGCACATTGCGCTGGGCGTGGTTGGCCTGGGTTGTGAGGATGCCATGGTACATCTGCTTAACCTGGTTTTCCCCAACATCTTCGAAACTAGCCCCCACGTCATCGACCGTGTCATTGAAGCCATTGATGCAATCCGGATGGCAGTCGGCACCGGTGTGGTCATGAACTACGTCTGGGCGGGCTTGTTTCACCCGGCGCGCAAGGTGCGCACGCCATATTGGCGACTGTACAACGATGCGTACGTGCAGAGTGCGGACGCGATGATTCCCTACTACCCCGGTCTGGAAGACGATGGTCTGGACCGGACTGAGTTGTCTATCATTGTTTGAACAAAAGCCAGCCAGCGCATGTTACTTCTCCTCATCCTCTGTCTCTGTACCCTCTTCTGCCGTGTGTTTTTCTATCTATTTTCTCGACATATTGGGGCTTGTTCAATTACGGTGTTTCTCTGGCGGGATTTGGCGTGTCTGAACCATCTTTATCTAAGATATAGTAGTCTATGGCAATATCCAACATTTCAACGTTCAATTACACTTAATCCATTCCATTTACTTTCATTTAAGCACTTTTCGTAAGGTAAAGCAGCAATCAACTGATCGAAGCGATCGATCTCTGTCAGTCGATCCGTAAATACTCCCCCGCAATTCCGGCGTG
This sequence comes from Aspergillus brasiliensis CBS 101740, assembly GCF_001889945.1. Classification (NCBI taxonomy): domain Eukaryota; kingdom Fungi; phylum Ascomycota; class Eurotiomycetes; order Eurotiales; family Aspergillaceae; genus Aspergillus; species Aspergillus brasiliensis. Next base: position 2,444,002 of record NW_027137443.1, read on the forward strand.
GGAAGCACCCGCACTCAATACTCCGCACATCTTAATATGCGTTCGGCAATTTTTGAGATCGAGTTACCCACGATCACTCTAGCTATCCACTTCTCTCACTAACATTCCTGTCTCACTTCCGATGACATAAACCAGCGCTGCCCAGAGTGGCCGGAAGGACTCCCTCCGCCTTCCCTGTGGCACCGACGGAGCATAACTCTCCGTTTCCCAACATCATCGGCACCATCCCCGCCGTCCGTTGCTACATACAAAAGCCGCAGGCAAGTTGAACACGGATCCCAGGGTGATATGTATCTACTTGATGCGATGATCATCATATTCCTTCCTTTGCCAGACTAGATCTTCTAGATGCTCTTCTCTCTTTGACGCATTCACACGAACGCACAGGCACACACATACACACTTCAAATCTCTCCAGCACCATGGCTCTTCCCCCAGAATGCGACGTACTCGTCATAGGCGGCGGGAATGCCGGTTTCTGCGCAGCCATCTCGGCAGCCCAGTCCGGCGCAAAACATGTCGCTATTATCGATAAATGTCCTGAAGAATGGGCCGGAGGCAACTCCTACTTCACGGCGGGCGCGATGCGCACCGTCCACGGCGGGTTACCAGATCTGCTTCCCATCGTGAACAATGTCGACGCGGACACGGCGAAGAAGATTGATATGAAGCCGTATACCGTGGAGGACTTCACGGGCGACATGAACCGTGTTACGGGGCGGCGCACGAATCGCAAGCTCTGCCAGACACTGGTCAATGAGTCGAATTCGGCGATCAAGTGGCTGGCGAGTAATGGCGTGCGGTTCCAGCTCTCTTTCAATCGACAGGCCTATGAAGTCAACGGCCGGATTAAGTTCTGGGGTGGACTGGCGCTGAAGACTCAGGACGGCGGCAAGGGTCTCATTCAGGATCACTTGCAAGCGGCCCGGAGATTGGGAATCCAGGTGTTCTTCTCGACTGCTGCTCAGAAACTAGTAACAGACCCCGTCTCTGGAGCCGTCACGTCCGTGGTGGTGTGGCATCACGGCCGCGAGCGGACTATTCGGGCTGGGGCTGTGATTCTCGCGGCCGGTGGCTTCGAAGGTAACCCGCGCATGCGCGCACAGTACCTTGGACCTCACTGGGACGTGGCTCTGGTGCGCGGCACGCCCTATAACTCTGGGGATGGACTCGAGATGGCGATCCGGGATGTTTCAGCCAAGCAGGCCGGCAACTGGTCGGGATGTCACTGTGTGGCGTGGGATGCTAACGCACCGGCCGATACGGGCGACCGGGAGATCTCCAACGAGTTCACCAAGTCCGGGTATCCGTTGGGCATCATGATCAATCGGCAGGGAAACCGGTTCGTGGACGAGGGGTCGGATCTGCGCAACTATACGTACGCGATGATCGGACGCCAGATTCTCAACCAGCCCGGCCACATGGCGTTCCAGATCTGGGACTCCAAGGCTATCCCTTGGTTGCGGTCGGAGGAGTACCGGCCGGAGGTGGTGCAGCATATCAGCGCAGCCACGATCAGTGAGCTGGCGGAGAAGTGTGCCGAGTTTGATCTGGAGGATAAGAAGCGCTTCGAGCAGACGATCCATGACTATAATAAGGCGGTTTATGAGCGCCAGCGCAGGCATCCGGGCGGGAAATGGGATCCGGCTGTCAAGGATGGACTCACGACGCAGTCGGAGGGCTTGGAGCTGGCGGTTCCCAAGTCTAACTGGGCCCTTCCTATTGATCAGGGACCGTTCCTGGCTGTTCGCGTCACGGCGGGCATCACTTTCACGTTTGGTGGATTGGCGGTTCGTCCGGAGACGGCGGCGTTGGTGTCGTCGACGACGAACCAGGAGGTGCCGGGATTGTACTGCGCGGGGGAGATGCTGGGAGGATTGTTTTATGATAATTATCCTGGAGGCAGTGGATTGACGTCGGGGGCAGTCTTCGGACGACGAGCTGGTCGGGCTGCGGCGGCGAGAGTGTCGAGTCGACAGGCACGGTTGTAGGTAGCAGTCGAGTGCTGGTATAGCAGGTAGCATGCGATCAGGCATTCAGTGCTCAACTAGCGAACATACAGCAGGGGTATTTACTATGTCTGCATCTAGATATACACTGAGTGAACTTCAGTTCTATAATGTGACTGTTGAACCTAGAGAACAATGGTCATATAGTGTAGCACTGTTGTGACTGATCCAGTATAGACATCTTCAACACTACTAGTATATACTAATATATACAATCACCAACTGAGAATCAGGACCATTACCACAGAGTGCTACAATTACTACCAGTACTACTATTACTTCCCAGAATACACCTAGTAGTAGTAACCACACCCATCAGAACATATACACTACAGAGTACTACATCCTACCTAGCAGTCATCGTGTAACCATCTAGGAACAAAAATGACAGTAACCAACTAACAGTTGAACAATGAGGTCATCCCTCCCTTCAGCAGTTCCCCATCACAATAGTAATTACTAGCAACAACCACAATCACAATCACCAAACGAATACGACATCAACCCACCCACCCACATCTCCCTACGGAGTACAGGTCTACACAGATACGCACAAACCACCATCCATCCACCCCATCCATCCCACATCACAAACGATATCATCATCATCATCATCATCATCATGAAATCTAAATGCAAGCCAGCCACAAAGCCCGCCAAGCCAAGCCCTGCATGCAGCAGGGCACATTTCCAACAATGACAATATGACCAAAACCCATCGATAATTCTACTTCGAGGATAGTAGACTAAGATAGTTAAAAAAGTGTAGGTATGTTTGCCGCGTAAGCCTTCTCCATCAGCCCATGTCATGTGTGGGCTTGGCCCTGCTTGTTCCGTGTTGTGGGGGAAAATAGGGAAGGAACAAACCCCATTTGGGATGATTTGATTGGTTGGATACTCCGTACTTGTTGCTTTTTGGTATGACGGGATGGGTTGGTGGGTGTGGGTCCTTCAGCTTTTCATGGATTTTGTCGCGTTCTATCTACTTAGGTACTAGTTAAGTTAGGTAGTTAGTTGGGTTTTGCCTAATGCGGTAGTTCTAAGGAGGTACCTATCTACTTACTGTAGACTACTCCGTAATTGTGGTGATGGTGGTGATGGTGGAGGTGTGGTTTTTTTATAGTACATTTAAAATGATGATGATGACATTCCCCGGGTTGGGTGTGCTTTTTCCTTATTGGGGTTGACTGGATCTAGTGGTTCGTTCTATCGGTATAGTATCATATTGTTTAGTGAGGGTATTTCCTGGTAAGTAGTACTCCATAGTAGCTGGCTGTGAAGAGAGGCTTGAGCGCGATGGCGATGACCTAAGCGCTGTTAAACATCGGAGGTAACTAGTTAGTTATTGGTTCGGAGGAGTTGTGTTGTAGACATCAGACATCTGAGTCACTCAGTAACTAACATTAAGCACAGACATCAAAACAATAACTCAGAGAGTTGCCTTTAATTAACTTCCTCTGCCTTAAAAAGGTTCCGAAGTTATAGGAGTAACCAAGCATATGATCAATCCATCACTTATCACCATATTATCTAGGCATACATGCAGTTGGACTACTGTACTCCGTGCCGGGAAAGAGGCAACACCAGCATTAGCACCAGCAGCAAGTCGTCATCACATTAATTGTAATTAGCATTGGGCATCTGCATGAGGAATGAATGAATGAATGAATAAAGAAATTGTGCCTAGGCCTTCATTTTCTGCACCACATGGGCCCCTGCTCCATTGGACTGACTAGTGTTTTCCCCCCTTCGGATGCAACCCTACCTTAGCTACTCCTTAGCTCTCTCTGGATTGATAGGATTAGATTTGTGGAAATTATTTCCAGGGTGGTAGTTGGCGGGCGGGCTGGTGCGCGGCATCATTCATCATCCCTTGTTCTATCCGTAGTTAAATAACTAGTTAGTTACAATTCTCATTTTCCAACTTAGTCATGTCATTGTTCGGCATGACAAAGCTTAGTTATGGAGCAAGAATCCATTGTTCGCAATTCCGAGGGAACATGTGAAGCCGAATTGGCGATGAGAAGGAAGAAGAGGAGGGCTTGGTAGCTAATAATTTTGGTTTCGCGTCACTCCATCTCTCATTCTCCCCCTGTAAGAGAGATTAAGGTATGTCTGATGCCCACTAACTATTTACTGTAGTTAGTTAGTTAGCGATGAGGAAACAAAAGCAAGAGCGACCACGACACGAGAGCTTATGACGTCTAACAGCTTCCTCTTGGCGTTAGTTTCGAATGCAGGGTCTCTTATAACAAGAGTGATATTAATAGAAAAGGAGCAATTTAAAAAGAAATCACTAAAAGTCCTCAGAAATTAAAAACGCAGATTCAATCCATGGTGCGCGCCCTCGCGCACAACTTGGATCGACTCAGCAACTAGAACGCATTGATCAAGCGCTAGACTAGTTAGTTGAACCCGATGTGCCGTTGCGATTTCAAATCGCGGCTCCATTTCAATATTAATTAGAAAGAAGAAAAGGAAATTGCAATTTGAGGAACGCACGAACACACACACAACTCGGAATTAATCAACTCGAGACACAATCAGATAAACTCATCCATCAGACTGTTTCAGATTCGTAAGTCAATGAAGACGACAATGACGACTGCTCTGCGGGATGACTTCTACCTAGTAGTTATCTTTTTTAGTGTGGTGTTTGATTTCTCACGAGGACTCTCATCCACACACCCACCCACACACACTACCATACATCATCACCTTTATGACATTCCGCCAAGGGGTTGGGTGGTGGTGGTGGTGGTGGTGGTGGTGATGGTGGCTTGCTCCACTTCCTGCACACTAGTTCGATTCGTTTCTGTCACGTCGGGGATCCTACTCCTAGAGACGCGGCTGTCGCAGGAAGCTTAGTCGGGTTGATTGATTCATTCAGGGTCCTACACTACTAGTTACGGAGTATCATGGCTTGCTTGGTGGCGGTTTTGATTAATTCCCCTTTTCGGTGTCCGCCGACCTGCCCTGATGCAATGTCTCATGTGTGTCGTGTCGTGTCGTGTCGTGCACGTCTTTTTGTCTCAGGGTTATCGTCGGAAATCCCCGCAAATGTAGGTACGGATAGAAGTGTTACGTACATACCCAGCAGTGCTGTTTGTAGTTTGTACACAAGTCTGGTGTAGGAGGTTGTTGACTGGGTGGCTCTCCTCGGGTGGTGGCACAAAGTTTGGAGTACATCCACTGCGCACAGATGTATGCTGTCAGGTGAGCTGTGAAGATAAACGGTCAGGGATGTTGGCAGTAGACCAGTCTGTTTTACCACCCACAAACCCCTGAAACTCAACTCAACATCCCAGTCAATACTATGCAGTAGGTAGAGGGAGTCGAGTTCGGGTTCTGCTTTCCCTATGTTGTTTGTGAATAAGGAAAAAACCATCTAGAACAGAACAGGACATTGCGCTTGGATAATGTCATTGTTATTATTAGATACGTTTAATTAAAAAAAAAAAATAAGATTGATGCGTTCGAGAGGCAAATTATTACCACCTTCCGGGAGAAGCGTAGTCTTCTCTGCAAAGTGCGAAAAGACTGGTGGCATGCCTTCGTAACTTCCAACGGAAGAGAGGGGAAGGTGATATCATGGCCAAGCCAACCACAGAGCTCAGTTACATATGTTCTTGAACTTGAAGAAGTAAGCCCGGTGGAGCCCGAATTGGCGTTAGAACTTCATTTTGGTCCAACCCTTTTTCGACAGGCCAAGAATGAGCCGGCGCGTTTCAGGTGGCTGCTAGCCGCAACCCTGAGAGTGGCAGTGTCCTGGGTGTGGTGGTGGAGCCCACCAGGATCGCACGCAGGGATTCTGGTCAACGGGCTTGCGGGGTTCAGAATGGAGGCCGATACGGGCTTTAACTCTTGACTTTTGGACAGAGTTAATTAGAGTTGTTTGGGTAAATGTCTATCTTCGTTGTGGTGTCCGTCGACCAGTTCTGGTTTAGATCTATCTGTAACCAAACGAAAAGCAAAAAACTTACCACTGTGCTGGGTAAGAAGTTGCTACTTTACTTGTACGTACTGAATCTTTTTTTTTCCGACAAAAGCAGGTTTGAGTAATGCCTTGCGGACTGCCAAAAACAAAATACTAATAACATATCCATCCAATAACTATGATAATTAGATATTATAGAAACCATGACAAAAGAAACCCTTGCTGACAACAAACCATATACTGGAACGGGGAAAGCACCACCCTAATACGGTATAGCTCTGTGAGATGTGCACGCGTCAGCTCCTGTGGGGCTTCAACTGTGATTGGGTGATCTGTGCGAGCCAAGCTCGGCTATCGACTATCTGCCGTCCCCCGGGGATGTGGCTAACATGCCCCCCCTGCTTTTCTTTCCTTAGTCCAGGGATTGAGTGTGAGAAAATTGAATCATAGCGTGGTTTGCCAATAGCGTGACTGGTGATTTCTGGCTCGTTGCGTTTGGATCTTAGTTTGCACACTAAACCAGGCCTGACCCGCCCATGGCTCCCCTCTCTCTATTTCTGTTTTCTCTGTTGGATGGAGTTACTTCCCACCGAGCCTGAACTTCCTCTTATTCCGTAGTTGTACGTATGTATGTATGCACTTACAGGCGACGGAATCTCACGGAGGTATTTTTGATTGATGCCGCTTTGTTGCTTACTTCTTACTTGTGACGCAGATTGCTTAACTTCTTACATTTACCGGGTGGGAAAATTAAGCGGATGTGGATCTCCCGAATGGTTTGGTCGCGGTGGTATATCGGGGTGAGGAACCAATCAGGAACATCCATATCGATTTGAACGACTCAAGCAACATCTGTGAGCAGGTTCGTCTGACACATTGCTCTTGCAATTGCGCAATAGTTAGTTAGTGGGACAAGACACACAGAGTCACAGACAGAACAACTCCGTAAATTGGCTAGAAAAATAGTCTTGAAAAGTACAACCGTAAGCAAGCAACAAGCAAGCAAGCAAAGCAAAGTCAAAGTAGTCTAGTCTGGTTCTGCGCGCACGGGAACTGGATTTTCTCTCTTTGCCGCGATTGGATTTGATGGGTGACCTTTCATTCTCATCTTGGCGGGGCTTCCCTTTTGGGAGTGTAGTTCACCCCACTTTCACCTCTTTTGGGATTTTCTTTTTTTTCATTTTCCAAAAGAGATCGATTTAGCATTTCCCGTTTTAATTTATTTCTCTGGTTCGTCCCTAAGCCAGTCCCTCTCTTCCACCCCCCCATCCACATCCGCGGACCCATCCAGCCACAAAAGGTTAGTTACTAGGGGACGCGGGAGGGGAGGGGGAGCGTGAGCGTGAGCAAGTGGGCTTTGTGAGCAGCTGAGTGGATGAAGAACCACCAATATGAACAATTGGACAAGGGATCCATCGCTAAGGGGACTGTCAAAAATTTGGGTATGGGCTGCCACGGGAACGAACCATGCACTGATTTGTACCCATCTCACCTCCAAATAACAAACCTTCGACCATCGAACACGACTCCAAAAGAGAAGCGCCCCCCATCTCCGAACCAAAAAACTTGTTAGTTAGTACATAGCGGTAGAAGATATACCGATCAAACCAGACCAAACTATGAAATCTCATCTCATTTAGGGTTCCCGAGATACGAAGCGAAAAAGACAAAAGAAAGAAAGAAAGAAGCGCCAACGCCAACGCCAACGCTACACCTAAAATTGCAAAAGAAGATTCATGGAAAGTTCAGTTCATGTTCTAGTCACTGTCTAGTAACTAAACAGATTATTTTGCCTCTTCGCCTGGTCCCCACGTCCACGTCCACCGTCCACCGTCCAGCCCTTCCGCCCCGCTATATTCGCTCTCTTAATTTCGGGGTTCATTTTTGATTTCCCGCGGGAACCACTAAGTTTTCTGGTTTGTTCTTTAGTTAGGGATAGGAGGAGAGAGAGACATCGATTGTGATCTATGGATGGGGACAGATACAGATTCAGCTGAAGTTAGGTTTCGTAGTAAGTGTTTCTTTTTTATATTTCGCTTTTGACTTTCCGTGGATGGATTACTACTTGGACCAGCTACTAACTACAGGGGTGTAATTAGTAGGTTAGTTTCATGGTATGTACTCGTATCTATGGCACATGATACCCAACCAATACTTCTCATCTATTTATTTCGATACAAGTAAGCACGCGACAATAGTCTTACGTACCTAACCTTCCTATTATGTTTCTTCCTTTCTTTCTTTCCTCTACTCTGACCTACACTGTCTACCAGATAGCTACAGTAAGAGAAGCAAAGCAAAGCAAAGTAAGCAAGCCAAAACGCCATCATGCCAATCAACGACGATCTGCCGTGTGGGATCTGCCAAGAAAGGAGCCCCGTGCAGATTGACAGATGGTGGTTAAACCCACGAAAAAAAAAAAGAAAAAGAAAAGATGAAAAAAGGGGAAAATGCCTGACTCGCCCTCCCCAGCTCCGTAGCTTGATAATTTGATTGCTAATGCTTGCTATGCTTACTTAGGGTTATTAGTTTGACTCCATAGACTAACTGTAGTTGTACGGAGTAGTCTATGCTCTACTGCTCGCTACTTGGCTTGCTGTGTAGTGTAGGGGGGGTGGGGTCCGCAGTTGGAATGATGATCGTCCATGTTCCTGAAGAATATGGGATTTTAGATTATTGCGTTGATGTTGGTGTGGGTTGGGTGAGGATGAGAAGCTGGACTTGGTGCCACTATCTATCTATCTAGTTATCTATTGATCTAGCCAAGTAGTCAGCTAACTAGCTAGCTAGTAGCTGGCTGGCTATTTATTGCCGACGTCAGGATGATCGACTAGGTGCCGAGTTCAAGATTGATGATGGTCATGATGTTCTATCTGATCGAAGTAGAGTAGATTTAGTTTACACTACTACTACTCACATAGTCTACTACTCAAGCCACTGAAAAATAGCTACTACTTGCTATCAATACATAGTATACAGTATTCAGGTATCTTGGTTTATACCCGTCCCCTCTCATCTCGGATTCCTCGGAACTGCTGCTTGTTCTATGTCCCTTGGCACCGACAGTCAGGTGTATAGTCAGTCTAGACGTTCGGTGTACGTATATTAACTGTTCTCCAGTGAAGAAGCGAAATTAAAAAGTCCTAATTATAACAACACTACTCCGTACAGAGCACGGCTAAGGGCTCTGCCGAGATGGAACAATGATTTCACCGGGAACTATGGAGTATCTAGTCACCATCTAATTAGCGAAGAGGTGCAAGGGCCTAGCCTACTAACTACTAGTTACCCACTGTCGTTCTTACTTTCTGTGTTCGACCCCATGTCCTCCTATTCGATGATACTACTGCCATATCTTGAATGAATACTCCACGCTTTTGCGTCGATGCTTCTGTCACCAAAGTCAAAAGCGTGTGGAAACTTGGCTTCGGGGGAACAGACTACCGTCCAATCCCGGAGGATAGAGTGTCTTTCCCCGAGAGTTACTATTTGTTTTGTTTTCTTTCTCCTGGAAGTCATCACTGTTGTAAGCCGGGCAGATTTTTTCGCCACCGAACTAGTGATGCTTTTGTTGCCTTTTCAACCTAGACTAGTCCGTACAGCGCGCAAAGTAAGTACTAAGTAGGCTGGACTATACAGATTACAGACAGACTAAGGCAAGTAGGTAAAGAAGGCTGGCTGGCTGGCTGGCTAACTGTAAGGCCAGACCAAACCCAATCAGCAAATAAGGAAGGCATAGCGGTTCCGTTCCAATTGGGTCCCGACTCGGTACGAGCTGACTGGTTTGGTTTGGATTTCTGGGAAAAAGGGTTCCCCACCGGATATCCGCATCGAGACTCCCCGCAATGGTTGGTGGTGGGATTTAGGGGAAAAAAGGGTCAGGACGGGCGCCCCCCTCTCCCACAAAGTGGGTTGTGGCTGATGATTGGCCGACCGTTTCTGGGTCCAGTTACGCGTTTTTGGGGATGATGTGCCGTGTCAAGGGGGAGGGTGCGCTTCCTCATTCGGTAGTTTACGAGCTGCCAAGATAGGCTTAGGTGCAATCCCTGCAAAAGAGGGCAAACCTTAAGCCGCTAAAGGCACGGATTTGATGGGAACTCAGTGTGGCCGCTGAGTAAGAGTCTATAGAGTTATTATGGATTGAGTCGAGGTGAGCGTCAATAGTAGTTGTTATTGTTGCTACTGCTAACTACGTACTGCGACTGCTACTGCTGCTGCTGCTCCCCTCCGCTTCCCCTCCTCTTCTTGACAGCAAATGGAGGGCTTACCATCCGGGAAAAGCGGTGAGATCTGGATGGTTGGCGCTCTACTGGGTGGCGTTTTTCCCTCTAAAAAGGCACGGTTCCGCTAGGAAAAGCGGATCCGGCGGTCAAGAGGCAAATCAGCCAAGCCGGGAGCTGACCTTTTCAAACAAACCCCCATGAAAGAAATGGAACTCAAGTTTGTGAGACCATCTGAAGCTGCGTCTCAGATGTTGTCGTCAGCCAAAAAGTACCTTTCTGACATGATCCTATAGTAGCCGTTTTAGATTTTTGTTGTATAGGTTGCCTGAATATACAGAATACACACACATACCTAAGCTCTCCATCTCTTACTACTAGATACTCACTCATTCCTTTCGACCAAAAATAGCCCCGATCAAGAATTTCAATTTTCCCAACCTCCAGTCCCCGTCCCTCCAATCTCGGGTCGCGGGATTATTCTGGTTGAAGTTTACGCAATGCACACCCGCTTGGGCCTCTTCACTACTCTCACTTGCTTCCGTACAAGCCCAGCCCGCGCATACCTATCGTTTTTTCGTCACCTAGCGATTTCGGCTCGCCTCTTCTGGGAATCCCCGGTCCACGTTATGGAGTCCCTCTACGGAGTAACCTCCCGTCATCAACGCCCGTACCTACCACACCCTGCCTTTCTGGTGGAGCAAGCATCCTGGTTGTCTGAGAATGAGCATTGCGTAGAATAGATAGAGATGACTATTTGGAAAGCCAGAGATAAGCACATAGATCAGTTTGTACCTCTCATTGCAAAAAGGAAAATCGTTCTTCTTCCTGGTATTGTTATTTACTTGCTGTAGTTAGTCGAGGAGTAGAGTGAGTAGTGACTTTGGTAATGGATTGGTGGCCCGCCGCCAATTCCGTCATAAGCAATCCAACCCCGAAGTCGGCATCATCACCACCACCAGTGATAAGGGATTGCACTTGTTCGTCTAACTACAATACCGAGTAAGTAGTGAGTGAGGCTTGCTCCAATAACCGAACCCTCTCGGTCTGAAGTTGCCCGTCATCTCAACATCCTCATCCTCCCGTTATTTCCGTGCCGCATCGTGCGTCAGGAGGAGTCACTACAGCAATGTACTCCGTAGTAACAGTAGTAAGTAGTGTGATCACGATCTCTATTGGCCACCAAGCAAGTAGATATCACAGGTGGCATGTTATTAAGGAAAGCATTGCGAAAGACCGGGGGGTGTGTGTGTGTGTGTGTGTTGAAACGACCCTAGGTACAGAATAAATTGCACATGAATATGGCCAGGATTCAAGACCATTCTGAGACGCTCTCATAGGTAGGTAGGTAAGGTATTCCTCGGCCACTGACTGCGAGACTTGTGTTCAGTGAGTCGGGGTGGATACGAACCAGGAAGGTAGACTACGGATTGGAGATGGAGTAGGAAAGTGAGTGAGTTGAGTAGTGAGAGGGAAACTCTCGTCGCTCGCCCCCTTCTGCAACGCCTCACTGATGATGCGTCCCTTTCCCACTCTCCCTCCTCTTTCCCTCAAATAGGAGCCCTGGATGGAGTAAATAATTTTAAAAAAGAAAAGAGACAGATAACTAGATGCTATACCTCTTAGGTATACTGTAGGTAATTTGGAGCTCGTGAGACTTGCGACCGACCGCGGAGATTTGTAATTTACCCCCTCACAGCTGCAATCTCATCCCCAACACCAACCACCGTTTCTCTAACTACATAGTAAGTGTGAGTGAGTAGTAACCAAAACTCAGCTTGCGCATACACCTTCAACTTGCAGGCTGAGTTCTCACTCTACCCACAGTAACTATTACTATTAGCTAGGTCAATATGTGATTGCCTCTCAATGCGGTTGGTCATTTAAAGTAGACGCCTCTTAACCTTAGTGGCTAATCCACACCTGCGCACTGGGACACTTGGAAGGTCCCGGTACCATGTTTCCATCCTCTAGTTTCGCCTGTCGACTTGCCATTTTGCGTAAAAGTCCAATTGGTGTCTCAAGTCTGAAGAATTGGGGAGGCGAAAGTGGGAAGCTTGGCCTGGCGCTGTCAGTCAGGCTTATCCCTATCGAGACGGAGCCACGGACTACTATTGAATCCCCCAACTGCGATGAATCCACTCTTCACCACTGCTAGTCCAAGGGGCGGCGGATTTGTGAAAGGTGTGGCCCAACTTTGTTTCTTTTGCGGTTCCTCCATTTGATCGATCCACGGGCCAGAACTTTGAGCGTTTTGGAGATTTTCGAACCTTTTTGAGGATTTTCCAAGGCTCCTCTTGTCGCCCGCATGGCCAGCCTCGTGCCAAAAACCGTGTGTGGGCTCTCTCCGACCCACGTTCCCGTCGCCGCTTTTTCTTCTTCTTTTTTTCTTTTTTTCCTTTTCTCTTTTTGATTTCTTTTCGGCCAGCCGCTTCTTCCTATTGGACCATATTGGCAATGGGGACCTGTTCTTGCACCTGCTCTTTCCGGTATGTCGAGAGGTTGCGGTTGTTAGTCTTCGAGCCAATGGGAATAGAGCCCTTTCCCTTTCCCACGACTCCATACACTGAGCTCATTCGAGAATTCCAGTCCCCTTAGTCACGATATTCTCCAACCAGAACTAAGTAGTAGACTACGATGTCACCAAGAGTTGTGCACCACGCGACAGCTTAGTTAACCTTTCCCTACTTTGTCAGAGCCATTGTCTCCAGTCTCCAGTTCCCCCCCATCCAGCTCTTCCCAGGGATCCGACCTAAACCGGTTCGCGCAGCCATCTCCGATGGTCGGCATGCACGACGAGTGACTCGATCTTGGCCCGATGCATGTGGTCACCCACCAGCATCTATCTAGTCAATTTTTCCCCTGTCGCTCAGTCCTGCAACCCTCGCCTATTAGCATGTTATCGTCGAATCGAAGCGTCCCACCCTTCCCTCCTGGGGGGGATCAGGAAGAAACTTTAAGTTAAGCTAAGCCCGAGAGGTGATGAGCTGTACCTATCATATTGATCCTTGGTGGTCCCTCACCAGCTTCCTCTCCCGGGCTCCAGGTGGCCACAGACCATCGCCCTGAGGGAATGTTAGTTGTGGACTGTGGACACTGGACAGCAATGAAAGAGGAAAACGCCCCAGCCGAACGGTTGCAGAAAGTGGGCGTCCGTCAGTCAGTCAAAGTCCTGGCCTTCGCGGTCCCCTCCCCCCCAGCATCCACCTTGACTTTCTCTATACGGAGTAGACCTGTGCGGTATGGAGGCGGCCGTAGTAGTAGTAGTAGTAGTAGTAGTAGTAGTAGTAGTAGTAGTAATTTGGTACGCTTCGTATGTGATATTGGAAATTTAAGATGAGCCTCTTGGAAATGAGCCTGGACAGTTGAATTAAGCGTGATGACCAATTTCTATTCTTGGTTTTTTATTTTCTTCCTTTAATCTTAACCGTAGTCGACTACTAGCCTACTATGTGTATGTATGTTCAGCCGCTCATGGCCCCAACCAACAACCACAACAAAGCAAAGAGTTGGGGGTTATGCCAGCTTGGATAACTCGAGCCTCTCCATCAACTAGTAGGATAAACTCAAATCATCACTCAGCTGCTCTCACCACTTAGTGTATATCCGTACCAATGATGGTACTCGCCTGACTCTTGTCAACTGGAGACTTTTTCGAGTGACTGTGTGTGTGTGCGCGCGACCCCCCCCATTCTGCTCCTGCTTGATTGATGTGGATGTTGCGTGTGATGTGTTCTATCCTCGACCTTTTTTTCCGACCTATGGCGGGATTCAAATTACTCGAGCTGTGCCGCTAGTGTAGGGCGCGGCCTATCCAGTTCCCGCGCTCTGACGTCGGTGAGAGACGGTTCCTTCCCTTCGCCTGCCCACCGTGGCACCCACACCCACTTCCACCCACTTCCCTTCCCCCCTAATAGTGTCATCACTCATCAGTCAAGTTTCAGGAGAGCGAGAAAGTTGATGGGGGGAAAAGCCAAGACTGGAGCATGGACTCTCTTGCCCCGTTTCCATCTTGTGGTATGGATTGATTTAGTCCCAGAGGAGCAAAAGCAGAAGTAAAAAGAGAACTTGGACTCTTAGGGGGACGGACCCAGAAGCAGGAAGCCATGGGAATGGATGGAAATTGGTTTCCAGTACCATGTCACTAGCCCAGCTAGAACCGAGGACGGGCGGGTCAGCCCATACAATCCCGGTAACGTGGTCGCGATCTGAATCGGAGATGGTTCCATTAAATTATCTTGACTAGTTATCTAGTAATCTGCTCTTCTGGGTGTAATGCTCAGATCCTAAGCGGCATGGGAAAATGAAAGTAGTATGGAGTACAAAGTAAATGATCACAAGTCTAGTGGCTGAGGAAATATCCGGTGTGCACTTTCATCTTATGTATTATCTTGGAGGCCATGTTTGGAAAATTACCATGACAGGGTCTAACATCTTGCGACCGCAAGAGACTGATTCATTATAATCATCATCGTCGTCATCGTCAGCTTGGCTGTTTTATTTAGGGGAACAACCAAGAATCAGATTGACGTGACCCTGACTGTCTGCTCCATTGGCACCGCACGTTAGAGATAGTTTAGTGGTTTATGCCTGCGATGGGGATGGATGGAAGAAGTTGCTCTCTTCCACATCGTCAGGCGGGGCTTGTTGGATATTACTTGTTACCAACACACGATGAGGGGAAAGGAGCCATCATGACGGGAAATCCCTTCCCAGTCCCTCGCATCCACACAATCCCATGCAAGCACGGGTGCTTGTCTACTTTACCTCGATAGTATTCGTAGTTCCTCGGAATCATTCGCACCCTCCGGCTATCGACTCCGCACCAAGAGAGGCAAATATCTCATGACGGCAGACTCCGACCCCATATTAACACGCGAGAGCTCGAACTCTGCAGAATGCAGACCGCGCAAATTGCAAATGGACTCCCGGTCCAACGCGTTGCAATCGGGAAGCCATGTCGTCATCCTGCATGTCCCTCTGCCTTTTTCCGCAGCAAGCCTTCCCCGATATCATCACCTACAGCATCATGGCTGAATTTGATGCAGCAAATGTTGATGATTAGTCCGATCTAATTTGCTCGACTTGCATGAGTGCGGGTTGAGCTTGCTATACATGTACTTGTAGATATCTGACCACAAAAAAGTATGTGACGACGTCGCCCTATAGTCCCGACCACGTCCCATCCCGGTCCATTAGTAGTAATCGGCTAAGAACCATGAACTGGTTGGAGTTAACCTTTATTCCACGGAAATAATCCTAAAGAGACAAACTTTCATTGTTCGATCTCTGATGGATGGATTTTCCCTGTAACTAACGCACGGTGCACCCATCGCATGATACATTTGAGCCTTGCGCCCGAATGTTGCACCGCCGACCATGCATGCAAAAGCGAATCCGAACAATATCTTCGACAGGAAGAATATTCGATGAAAACTCCGCGCAGAGGCAATGGAGTTGTGCTCCATAGTGCAGCTGCAAAAGGGTACTTACTTCCCTCCCAGCATCAGCTTGAGCCGCTGCCCGTTGCTATACCGCCTCAACCAGGATCCCTCCTGCTTAGTGGTATTACGGGGATTCCTAGGCCCTGCAGCCAGCCCGCCCTATGGCCTCCGGCTACGGCGTTCCCAGGCGGCCAAGTCATCAACTCTACCAAACTTACCTCCTAGTATTTAACTACTTCTTTACTAGACTCAGATGAATTAGTTACCAATCATCGTGCTTGGACTGTCTGGACTTGCGTCTTGGCTGCTTTCTTGCGCAACATGTCCACTGCATTATGGCGTCGCAGGAATGCCACCATTGGCTGCCGACTGTGATATAGAACTCTTAAAGGGGGGAAGAGAGATGTGAACATCGAAAACCAACAATTTTAATTTTTATTTCCTTTAGAATAATGAGTTCAAGGCAGCCGTTTGGTTACCTACTCCATCCATCCATGTGCCGTCTACTTACTCCTTTCGCCTCTCTTCGGGAGGGCGGTTCAGTTCTGGTGGTGTACCTGTGGTAACGTTACCGGTATCGCAATAGAAAGCACATTGGGATTACCACATCAGCGTACTAACCAGGTACTAACCTACTAAATGGCCTGCCAGATCCAAAAAGGCAAAAGAGTAGGAAAAGGGACAGCCAGTCAATCATGGCTAGCAGGTGGGGTTTTGGCCCACCTATTCCTGGGAGCTTTTTTATCTCTTAGTCGTCCAGTGACTTCCTCCCCCACGGAACGGGTATACCCTTTGACGTATCTTTGTGATCTGCCGCCACTCCCCCGCTACCTTGAAACACCCTCAAGGGCTCAAGGCGAACCTTGGTCGCTGCATCTAAGCTTAACTCTTGGCGTTGCCTACCCTCCTGCAATCTTTCCCGTTTCCCTTTTTTTCCCTTTTTTTTCAACTTTTCTTTTTCCCTTACCCTCTCCAATATTTTCTTTTCCCATCGATCCACACCATCTTCGTGTCTACCCTCCTCCTCCCACGCCTTTCTCTTTTGGTCACTGGTCACTCCCCTCCCGACACGCTACTTTGTATAGACACGGCACAAACTACACCATTCTCTCTCTTCCCTCGTCCCCCCGCCCCCCTTTACACTCACAGTCCATTCTGGGCGTAGTCTCTACTTCTCTCACTCAGGTTCAACTTACTTACCTTCCTCTGTAGGCGTGCGAGCCCACCGTACTCCGTAACCACACCCCCCCCCCCCCTATGGATATGATGAATTATTCCCGCACGTCGTCTCCTGCCAAAACTGCCACAAATGGAGAAAGCACGGAACGAAGAGGAGAGTAGAATAGACTAAAATAAAATAGAAAAAAAAAATATGGAGTCCGTTCTCCATATTGCGCAGTGGCTAAACCATGAAGGAGGAAAAGGAAAAAGAAAGAGGTCCTGTGCCTGACTGAACTTGTCGTTACTCCATACGCCATTCCATGTTTCCCTATTGTTTGTATTTGCCTTTTTTTCTTCTTTTTGCACAAAGAAAAATCCACACTTTTGTTTCCCCCTCCCATTCCCCTCTCTCCCTTTTTCCACTTACTTAGTTACGTTGTCTACGGAGTACTATCTATCTGTTCTCCTTTTCGCTTTTGCCCTTTTGGTCTTTTGACTTTGGTGCTTAACGCTCGTTTCTTTTTCGTGACCATCCCGTGTTCGCCTCCTAGTAGATAGTAGATGTTGCTGCTTAGAGCCAAAACTTACTTACTACTTAACATAACATAATACTTAATATTACAGAATACATAGTTAGTCCACTTACCTACTGCCTGCACCAGCAAAGTAAAAGCATAACACTAGTAGTCCTTGTCTCTCGTAATTAATATACATACATACATACATACATACATGCCTCAGCTAAGCGGAGTTTCAAGTGTCCCCTTTTCCGCACCACCCTGCGCGTTTTGAGTTATTAGCTAGCTCTTCTTCTACTCCGTACTTACATTAAATAATGCTATGTTGTATTAATTATATTACAATTTCAAATCTGAATCAAGCATAAAGTAAGCAGCAAAGTACGTAGCGTCCGATTGCTAGATAGTTAGCTAGTCTAGTCTCGCAGTTGAATCTGGAGATGACGCAAGATTTGTATCGCCTAGTCCGATTGTTGATTTCATCTACTATCTACTATGTATGGCATTTCGTTTCCCTTAGATTATGGTGATCATATTAGGAAAGTGAACACAAAAATAGAAAAGAAGCAAATGGGGAGGGAGGGGGTGTGTGTTTGGGACGACCTGAAAATTCATTTTCTGGAAAATGAAATGGGGCTATGGGGGATGGGGAGGGAATGAGAAGGGAAAAAAGAAAGAAATAAAATAAAAGATAAATTCGCGGCGGAATTAGAAAAATAAAAAATAAAATAAAAAAATGAAGGGAAAATGAATAGGGGAACGGAAGGGAAATAGGTGAGAGAGGGAAAGCCAAAAAAGAAAAAAAAATAAAAGGGAAAGGAAAAAAAAAGGGCAATGCTCAATTCAGCAAAAGAGTAGCCCCTCCTAGGTCGCTCTCCCCTCTACTCCGTACCCCAAGAAAAGAAAAATGATAGAATAAAAAAATTATAATTATTATAGAAATGATAAAAAATAAAATAAAATCGATCCAAACCAGGGAAAAAAAGAAGACCCATCCAAAACCTTGAGAGTCACCCGAGGAACTGGTTCCCATTTGGAGATTTCCACTGCCACTAAGCAATTCCTCTCGTTTTTTTAACACTGGCGCCGTTTCGAAGCCTAAGCGGCCCAAAGTAACGATCTGCAACCGTCCCCGACGGGACGTCGTCAGTGGCACTAGGCCATCACCAACACGGCAACGCCAGGGCTTCCTTTCGTCCCTGCGGTCCATCCTCATGCTGAGATCCTGTATTTGTTCATAAGCTTCGCCGATCCCCTTCGGGGCCCTTCCCCAGACTGTCTTGTCTTTCCTTCTTCCTGTCTGTCGGGTTCTCACCTTCAAGGGATTTCTGGATTGTTTTTCTACCTCGAGCTGACCTGGCTCTCTTCTACTCTTCTCTACTTTTTTTTCTTATCATAAACCCTGTCTACTACCTTCAGGAAACTATTTTACTTTGCGCCTCCTCCATCATCCTCGAAGCTTGTCCTACACTTGCATTCTGCGCCTTCCGTTCCTCTATACATTTTGCGCGGATCAATTCATCTCTCCTCCTGTCCTCATTGTTGATCATCCTCGCGATCTATTCTCCTCCCACCCCCTTCCATTCTTCTGCTCCTCCCCACCTTCTACCATTCCAGTTCACCCGCGCAATCCCTTTTTGTATCGTCAACCTTTCGCGGGGAAATCCTGTGTTTTGGTTCCTGCATATTCCCAGGGATATCTTGCGCCGTGATCTCGTGCTCTCCAACGTCAATCACGCCGTTAAATCATTTTTCTTGTCTCACTCCTTTCTCTAAATTCAAACCCACGCGATCAAAACTACTATCCTCCATGACGATGGTTATTGAGAACCAGAACCGCCAATACGGCGGGATGGGCTTCGATAACGTGTATCAACACAACATGCACCACAGCACTCCGCAGTTCACCGACCCATGGGCCGCTCAAACTTCGTCCCATTCCACTCCCCCGGTCTACGCGACCACCATGGGACCCAGCCAAATTGGCCTCGGCCATGTTAAGCAGGAGGAAGTGAGCCGCCCACCGATGTCGATGCCATACTCGAGTATTCCCGTTTCCGCTCCCTCGATGGTCGCCGGGAGCAATTACTCTACCGCTACTGCTTCGAGTTACCCCGGACCGGAGATGATGGGTTTGTCGCACGACATGCCACGCACTTCTTTCGATCAAGCCCCGGCCTACACTACCGCCTCGCCCATGACCAGCTTCGCGCCCGCGAGCTACGCCCCGCTCAGCTATGCCCCGTCTATGCACCAACACCAGGACCGTCGGATATCTCATGCGTAAGTTTATCCCCATATTATGAAGCTTTCAGCGGTGTGCTATGGACGGAAATATGCTTACATTCGATTTTCATCTCGATCAGTGATGCTCGCGTCGGTCAATCGCAACCCCCTTCTGCCCCAACATTCGGAGACGCTCTTGATGCTAGCCGTGGAATGGTCGCGCTCAGCCAGGATATGACCCCTCGCAATATCTACGGCCCTCGCAGCTCGCGAGGCTCGGGTGACTCTTACGGTTTCCCCTCGACACACTCTTCTGGATCGTCGATCTCTTCCGGCGGAAACTACCCTTATTATTCCGCCTCTGTCGCATCAGTGGAGTCCTCTGTGACTGATTACAGCTCCACTACTTCGGAATCTTACGAGAATGGTCACTTGTCGCGGACGCTGCCTCGCCCGTCGAACCTGTTGACGGGAAGTGCGCCTCCAGGACCCCAGTCGATGATGAGCCAGTTTAGCTCCAAGATGCCGTCCAACACCCAGAAGAAGCACAAGTGCAAGGTGTGCGACAAGCGGTTTACCCGCCCGTCGTCTCTTCAGACTCATATGTACAGTCACACTGGTGAAAAACGTAAGTTCCAGAACGAGTCCGATTTCAAAAGTGGTCTGTGATACTGATAGTCGGGAATATAGCATTCGCATGTGACGTGGAAGGCTGTGGCCGCCATTTCTCGGTCGTCTCTAACTTGCGGCGGCACAAGAAGGTCCACAAAGGAGAAAAGGAAGGTGCTTCGGGCGAAGATGAAGAGTAAATTGAGCCACTCTTCCTTTCAGTCTCGAATGCCTCCCCCTTAACGCGCCACCTCAACGGGGCGGAGGAACAGCGGACTACGATCCTGAGACACATCGCAACACCTTGTGCGACGTCCCACTCCTGAATCTGGTTCGGTCTCTTGTACAACAGCTTCGATTCCTCTTCTACTACTTTTCTTCTCTTTCCGTCTCGGCCGGTGTGGCAGAGAAACGATACCCCATTTCTTTATTTTCCTTTGTTTATTCTCAGATTCCCCTGGACAGGCAAGACACGGTACAACGGCTCGGAGGGTTGCTAGTGATGTCTTTATTACCCAAGTTTATGACCATAGAGGTACCGGTTGTTTTGCTGGTTGGTGATTTGTTTTTTCTTTTTTTTCTGGTTCTCATTACCCATTTCCTTCTTATCTCTCGCTAGACTAGGGAGTTGGCCCGATGTTGTTTGATTTCCTTTCTGTTTGGCATGACTCTTCTGCTCAGATACCAGCTGGGGTTTGGTTCTTGATGATTCACTTCTTTTCCTGCGTTTCCGTGACATGATTGCAATTCGGAATATATACGCAGCAGGCCTTTTATTTACACATTTCCTTTTTTTCTTTCATGATCTAGAATATTTCCTTTCTTCTCTCCCCCCTTTTTCCTTGTGTTTGTTTTCATCCGGTTGCTTGACCTTTTCCTTGCGCTGCCGCAGAGTCTCGCGTGATTATTTGTTATCGGGAACTAGCATGGGCTGTTGATCTGAGTTGGGTTTGTTTTTCTGCTGGAATAAATTGCTATAAGGAGGCGCACTCGCGTT
The DNA here is from genome assembly GCF_001889945.1 of Aspergillus brasiliensis CBS 101740. Classification (NCBI taxonomy): domain Eukaryota; kingdom Fungi; phylum Ascomycota; class Eurotiomycetes; order Eurotiales; family Aspergillaceae; genus Aspergillus; species Aspergillus brasiliensis. The sequence goes on from NW_027137443.1 coordinate 2,465,123, forward strand.
GGCGAGTGCAGGGCTGATACCCGTTGCAATTGGGCGGAGCATGGGCTGGGAAATGCAGGCTGGTTTGTTTGCCACGACTAAACTTGTTTGGAGCATACTAGACACCCATTGTGTCACCTACGGTCGCTACTATATACCTTATTGTCTAATTAAGATGCTTGAAATGCACCCCCGGGGTTCCCTGTAGACTGACGCTATCATTTTCTCTGTACTTTCCCTCCCTTTGAACCGATCTTGCCATGCTCAGTGATAGTGACCCCTGGTCCGCACGCGCGCCCTGTTTGACCTGTACCGCCTCCACGGGGATAGATCCAGCTACTTTCCCCAAAATGTATGGATCAAACTCCGTGCAGCAGGTCAGCTAAGACCCTTGCTTACTTACTTGCTTGCATGCTTACATCCGGCGTACCTTCTTCAATGGGACATGAGGAAGCTGGACAGGAAGCTAAAGGATCTGTGTGTGTGCCTTGGGGGCCCAAGCAAGGGTTACCCCCCAACTTTCTCCGCATTGTCTTGTCCCGAATGAGTGTGTCAATCTCGGATATCCCGAGGGGACTGACGATCTTCAGTGTCTTTATTTTCATACTGCCTTTGTCTCTGCTCAATAAGGTGTGATTTCTCCATACCAGTTTGTTCATTATACTCGTTGTGCGCAATGACTGATTGACTCCAGAGCATGGGGGGTTGCGTTTTTCTATGGGTGATCTTGATATCATGGAGTGGAAGGATTGCTGTGAATCTACGGGGTGAGTGATGGAGGTTGGCTTGGGTATGTATATTCAATACTATATATACTATTCATGGTATATATGGTATATATAAAGTGTGCTGCATACGGGGAAATGGTGGGGGTTCACGGCGGATTCGCTAACGGCGATGGTGTAACAGGTCCTGGATTTGAAGCGCCGGGCGCGTCCTTGTGAATATTTGGTCCCCTTCAGGATATTCGCGAGGCATGTTCATAGCCTGCAGGATATGTTGTATATTCTATATTCATGTTCATTCTGAACCGGTCTTCTGCACTTTGAACGGATTCAGTATCGGAGACATCTCGTCGTCCATTGGGGTGTATCATCGGCAAAGCGAAACCATCTCCGGAGAGGACACAGCAGGGGCACCAAGAACTTGCGGTATACAGCTACATACCGCTCACGGCAGCTGGCATCTCGAATCTCCTACGCATGGAAATAATAGTCTCCTTCAGCACCAATGATGATGGCTATGGAGCATTGTGTGTCCCGAACTGCGCATGACTTTATGTATGCATGCAACTCCACCAACTTCCCATTGATCTATCAAATGAAAGTAGCAGGCGCTAACTCGGCTACGATGTTGCAGGGCGTACTTAACATGAGTGTATCTGATTCGGCGTTGTTTCCACGACCGATGCATGGCCACGAGGGCAACGGCGCTTATATCAAACCTTGTTGGTTTTATGCGCGTCTCACACCCACTGTCGTCCACGAATGTCTGTTAGACAGATTTCAAGATAGATTACACCGGCGTGTGGCTATATCTGCAAGAGTGCTTCTGGGTGTAGCGCCTGTGCTGCCTATAGGGTATAGCTTGCTGGCCGGGGGTCCATGCCATGTTCGACTGACTTGGTTGAATGTTGGAGGGTTGTTGCCTGTGGGTTGCCTTTGCATGCGAGATATTGGGCATACTGAAGCTATTCCTTTTTCTCTGTTGCTTTAGAATAAGGCTTCGGCCTTGTTGACTTCAGATCTCACCGGTTATCTCTTGCTGAGGCAGTGTATGTGGCTATCCAACATATTGTTGTTTGTGTGTATCAACTGGACTGGATTGATTTAGCATGGCTGAGAGCGAATCCTGAGGGATGTCAAGGCAGACTGGCTTCATTATAGTGTTACTTCTGAGAATTGGAGTTCAGTGCATAGGTGGTGAACGTGAGTACCAGTGTTTGCAATAACTCACTGGTCTATCCTCCTACTACTTATGTGTCGATGCTTCCTTCCATCAGAACAGCTTTCCTCTCACTACCAACCCACTTCATCCTTCAGTTGAAAACAACAACTCACAATCCAAACCGCTCACAATCTCCTGCTCTATCATCCAAAGAAATAGACATCTGCACCATGCATCTCAACTACCTCGTCTTCCTCCTCCCCCTCCTCGTCACTGCGATCCCACACTCCACCCTCGACGAATCCAAGAACACCGACACCGACGCCAACGATGTCCTAACCACCACCTCCACCTTCAGCTCCACTATCTCTACTCTCAAGGACCTCGACCTCACCTCCTGCTCCCTTAACACCACCACTCTTAATATCAGCTACAACCTCACAGCCCTTTCCATCCCAACCACCAATGTCACTCTTAAGCACGTCGCTCTCGGCCGTGGAACCCAAAACTACACTTGTCCTTCACCTCAGAATACTACCGCCAAGCCCACCGCCGTTGGTGCCCTGGCCACTCTCTTCGATGCCTCCTGCATCGCCTCGGTCGATGAGGACCTCCTGCACCATCTGCCTGCCATCGTGCAAGGCATCCCGCTCGAGACCCTGGACTTTCTCGCCACGTTGATCAGCCTAGCTGGTGCGGGAGAGGGCATTCTTGGCGAGCATTACTTTACGAAGTCTGGGCAGCCGTTCTTCGATCTTGGGTTTGGCGGGGATGAAGGCGATGGTAATTGGGCTGCGATGAAGAAGGTTGGTAGTGCTGCTGCGCCGAGGAGTGTGGACGTGCCGTGGCTTAAGTTGGTAGCGGTTGATGGAGCGGGCATTAAGGTATGTATGATGTTGCTATACTTGTGTGCTTCGTTTACTCGATACTGATGATGGAGTGTAGGAGGTTTATCGCGTTTATACGGCTGGGGGTGCTAGTCCGGCTACGTGCGAGGGCCACGAGGGCGAGTTTGAGGTGGAGTATGCGGCGGAATATTGGTTCTATGGGTGATAATTCCAATTTTTCTCTGAGTGCTTTGTTGCTGGAAGTTCTCGGAGCTTTGCTCTTATGCTTTGCTATGAGGGAGGATATGCATTGATTTGATAATTAGGGTACTTTGCGCTGGGTGACTAGTATTTGTTAGTAACAACCCAACTAAGTAGGTGACTAACGAATTTACATCTTACCTCACCGTATTTTGTCTTTGCTGAACAGACATCGAAACAAGCAGGATGATTACACTTTCATGTGTAACATTCTCTACATCCAAGAGTGAGATGTCAACGATATCTCCCGTCTATTACAGATGCATTGTAAGGCATATTCTCCTGTCCAACAGAGCCATAACAACTGACTGTCTATACCCACACTACGTATACCCAACAGTCTCTATATCCCAACGTCAACTAGTTACAGCGCTTAGACTCAGCCACGTCCGGATCCCTCCGCCACCAAATAACCCTATCGAAGCACCACGTCAACAGAAAGTCTGTGCTTTCAGCTGGCAGCTGCGCCAATCATCCCACATAAAAAAGTATAACTGATAGTTCTCAGCCACAATCTGACTGACACCACCCGTCACCACTCTAAGACTTACTAGCAATTATGCGGGATTCATCTGTCTTTCAGTTCAGCTGTCATCCTCGAAATTAAAGCAAGCCCAAGGCTTGGTCTTCTACTATTTATATTCAATATAGACAAGCCGGAAAATTCCAAGATTATTCTAGTATTAACTTAACAAAGTATCTCCGAAACAAGCCCGCACAGTATCTAGAAAGACAGAGAGAAAGAGAGAAAGAGAGAGAGTACAAAGAAGCCCATCCAATAACTATGCGATTATGTCATAAAGCATTAATCCCTCACGTGACACAATGGTCTCGCCCAAACCGGTAAGCTCCGCAGCTGAGAACAGAGAGAGAGAGGGAGACAGAGAAACTGGATTGGAACCTGGAACCAACACCCGCGTTTTCCCCGAAAACGCGTAGCTTCAACTCACCTTCAACCACCACCACCTCCTCCTCCTCCGGCCGGACCTTTGCTTCCATCCACACCCACCTCCCATCTCTTTCTTTTCAATACAGTTACCACGACCACAACCACAATTACAATCACCATTTAAACGGTTTTCTCCTCTTTTATAAATTGAAATTCGTTAATGCGCATGGTGGTTGTACGAGTGTGATCGGTCAATCATCAATCGCTTTGCTCTTCTTCTATCATCTATTTCAATTCCCACCTCCCTCCCATATATTCCTCCATCCATCCATCTGTCGCGAGCTTGCTCCCTCTCTCTCTCTTTCTCTATCTTTCTTTCACTCATACTCACCTACTTTACGCTATCTTTCCGTCCATCCGTCCATTCACACCTACCTACCTACTTCATATCCTATCGCATCACATACCACATCAACCTACCTACCAAAATGGCAACCGACTACAGCAAAAAGACCAACGCCGAACTAATCGAGATCCTCAAGTCGCGCAATCTCCCCCACACGGGAAAGAAAGCAGAGATGGTCGCTCGACTACAGGAGAACGATAACAGTGCGGCCAAGACTGAGGACAAGCCTGCCACCGACGATGTGATTGACTGGGAAGACGATGAGGTCCCGGCTGGTGAAGCGGCTGCTAAGGCGTCGACTGCGACCGGCGCGGCGGCTATCGCGGCCGGTGGGCAAGGCGAAGTAGAGAACCCTGTTAAGGTGCCGAATCAGAAATTGGACGAGGAGGCCGATCCCGCGACCGCGAAGGACTTGAAGGTGGAACAACCTGGTGCTGGTGCTGGTGATGCTGCGCAGCAGCAGGAGGAGGGGAAGAAGGAGGAGGAGGGTGCTGCTGCTACGGAGAAGGTGGAAGAGGAGGAAAAGAAGCCGGCGGTTACCTATTCGGCTGGTCTGCCGATTACGGAGATGGAGGAGGAATTGAAGAAGAGGAAGGCTCGCGCAGAGAAGTTTGGTGTTACGGAGGAGTCGAAGGCTGCGATCGAGGCGGCGGAGAAGCAGCTTGAGCGGGCGAAGCGGTTCGGTACTGCGGCCCCGGCCCCTGGTGAGGTTGGTGTGAAGAAGTTGGACGAGGCGCTGCCGGAGAAGGAGGAGAAGTCGCGCAAGAGAGGTCGCGGTGATGACCAGAGTGGTGGTCGCGGTGGGAAGAAGAGGGATGTCGGGGGAAGGAACCGATTCCGCGGTAGAGGAGGACACGGTGGAAATCGTAACCAGGGTCAAGGTGGTCGCCCTCAGAGGCAACAGAATGGCGGTGGTGCTCCTGCTGCTACTGGACCCAAGACCACTAACTGGAGTGACAAGGACGTCCAGGCCCTGGAAGCTCGGAAGAAGAGGTTCGGCGCTGCTGCGTAGACCCAGAAGGAGGGTCGCAATGTGATATTCCCGTCCATATTTCTGCTATCTCTTCTTCTTCTCTTCTGTTTACAGGTTACTGGCGTTTTAGGGGAATTCAAGCTTTGGTTCGAAAAAATATCCTGTTGTGTACATGTTGCGAACTGGAGTCGCGGTTGACGGTGTGAGTGATATTGTGATAACTTTGGCCTGCATGCCACTAAGAAGTGCCGGACCTGGTCGATCGGGTCGGCCATTGTGTAACTGGCAAATACGATTCGGCCATTGGATCTGACGGTGTGACAAGCAGTCAGGGCCATTTAGGAGATCCCGGTAGGCATTGTTGGATATTGCTCGGAGATTTCCCCTGGATGTGGTCAAAGATCCGTGCAGGGTAACATGCATCCATCCAATCCGCCCTCTGAGTTGCTTTCTTTTTTTCGTTTTCTCTTCCCTTCTCTAGTTATTGCTTTCCCCCGTCAAGCATTGCTTACCATTGACGAAGACACCAAGCGAATGGTATAGAAAGGGCCTAGTGTACAGCATATAAGCTATCGAATCCCATGTAAATAGTCGAGCTGCAAGCCTAATTCTGTAGTGGAACTAGTAGTAAGTAGCATCCACACGTTCAGCTGAGAATCCCTGGCGCATGAGCATGATGGCGCCCCAGTTCCTGCAGCGCCAACCGACCGACCGACCGTGGCTTCTTTCTGGCTTGCCTTGGGGATCGGATCGGATCTGCAGAAGTCTATCATCACGCACATTCCTTTTGTTTTCGCGCCCCCTGGTCGCATGTTTTTTCCCTCCTAGACCGACGCGTAAACAACCAACTGTGAAGGGAGATCTAAATACTCCGTGATTGGTATATGTCACATCGCTTAGGGGAGACGAAGGAGGGGGTAAAGTTCAGATATAGTATTAGTTAGGTAGGCCAGAAGTCAGTTAACCGCCGTCCCACTGAATCACATTCACAAAAGGCAGGGAAGGGGAGAGGGGGGGCCGCCTTTGCTTCACTCTGTCGGGCAAATGCCCCTTCGTTGTTGGTCCAGTGCGCCCGTGGTGCTAATTGCTAAGCCAGGCCCCGTTCACCTTGGATCCGTCAATCAGGCGTGATTGTCGCCCCGTGTTGAAATGTCTAGCGGCGGATCAAGACCCACGGCTCAGCGACTCCGCATTTCCCTCGGATCGGGGGCGAGGCAATGAGGCACTTTTTCTTTACTTAGTTGATTCGAAAGGATTGCAGATAGGGAATTTAGGGATCGACTGTGGTTTGCTAAGGCGGCGGGGATCCACTGGGCTCAGTCCTCGGTCTCAGCTGCTGTGTGCGGCCTGTAGCTTCGGGGATGTCACTGGTTGCGTGAATAGTACGCGAAGGAACAAAGTATATCATGTTTGGCCGTTGTGAGAGTGGATCGAGGCAAATGTCCATTTCATTTTGTGTGATGGGGGTTATAGGCGATGTGACTGGATGGGGGGGAGGTTGAATGGATCGGGGCGAACCTTCCGGTGTACCAGGGTTGAGTGTACTCCGTAGTACCTTGTCGCTCATTCAGAGCACACACGGCAGAGTCAGAGTGAGAGAGAAGGTGGAGAAGGTTGACTTTTGGAACTCTCTAGAGATAACAAAGTAGACAATGCTGTGTAGTTGATCCCTCAGAAAATCCCATTGTGGAAGAAGAGAATGAAGGGCCGCATGTGTTGCTATAATTAAAATCCAGAGGCTAAACTCGGCCTCCCCGAATTGTCACTGACCATCAGTGACGGTCAGTGACCACCACCTGACCGGCTTGGGTCGCCGCCGTGAAAATCTCCGGTGAGCGTCAAATCAGCGCCCATCTTCTCCAAAAACACACAGACCAGTTCGAGCTCGAAGCTCGCTTTTTAGTCCTTACAAAGCACTAGTCAACTGCGGCAATCCTGACTGACAACTGACAGAAGACTGACAGTGACCACCAGCATGCTTGGCTGATGCCTGCATCTGCCATCCGCGCGTTGGCCCACGGCAAATGGCCGGTTCAGCGCACGACGGTCTTCCCGCTATCTCACGCCACTCAACTCCATCTTGACCTGTCAAGCGATGCCGTTGAACAATCCCCAACCCTGGGAGGCCCTGGTACTTACCAGTTAGAACAGCCGTAACAACCAGGAGTGGGCCGCGGGCATGGATTCCTTCCACTGTCCGTTTGCCTTTGCCTCTGCTGTCCTTACGGTTTGTCCCCAGCCTGGTCGAGGTTCGAGGCTTTCGAGAGATTATTCGCCAGCCTGCTCGTGACTTCGGCTGATTTAGATAGACTCCAGGATTGAGACCGTCGATAACAGACGACGGAATCACAAGTGATAATTAACCACATCAAGGAAGGGCAACAGAGAAAAGGAGAAGTGCCTGCGCCAATTATCATCCCGGTCACATCACTGCTCGAATCCCGACCCAACGTCGATCGCACAATCGTCGCGCCAGGATTACCTGTGATGGTTGACGCTCTCTAGACGGATCGTTTACCTGCGAATCGGGTTGCTGGTTCCCCCACTGCACTCAATGTCTCCAAACGGGGTTCGAGGGTAGTCCTGGCTTGTCCAGGGTTTCGCAGATGGTCCAGATCTATTCCTGGTACGGGACTAATTAAGACTACAGGTCCCAGTCCGCGTGCCCTTCTCTTTCTCTCTCTTCCTCTTTTCTTCTTCTCCTCTGTCCATCTATCGTTCTTTTCATTGTTTTTTCCTGTGTATCTGGTCTTGGTTGTTCTATTCTACGCCATTCAATGTGGCTTCTGCATAGTCTGCCTTTTTCATTAGACCGACGCTCTCTGACGTGGTCGTGCAGACGGAGCTCGACCTTTTTTATTTTTTTTCTTCCTGCATTTAGCCACTCTGGACGTCTCCATACTGTGGCGCAGCGCCTGCACGGTGTACACTTCGGTCTTTTGTATACTTTTTAAAATCTTCTTTTGCTTTCCCTAATTGCAGTCTCGTATCTTCTTGTCGGACTTGACGATAAATATATGATATCTGCCCCGCTAAATACGACTGCTTATTTCCCCAACGCTCCATCTAACTGTGGCCCTGTTCTGAATAGCTTCCTTCTGCCCCGCCTCTACATACCCCGCTGCGCGGTTACTTTTCAAGGTTTTATAATTGACCGGCACCTGTCACTGTCTCAACTCGCACAACTCCCAGGCATGTTATGAAGGGTAAGTTATCCCCCAGGTGCTGGCATTGGCTCAATGGAAGCTCACAAGCCATATCGCTGGTAGCGTTCACGTCGGCTATAAATATCACCAGACGGAATGATTTCCTGTCTACCTCGTCCTACTCCTATCGCTAGATCGTTGGTCTTCGGACTACAACTGGAGGCTGGAGCCAGGTCACACCATGTCGTCGTACAAGTCTGACGGCGGTCGAATACCCCGACTGAAGAATGTTGTCAGCCAGTCCCGGAGCGTATCGTCGCCCGCGATGGCCTCAGCTCGGCTTCACGACGCCCCTGCCCAGCTATTGCCCAGGCCGCAGATACCCAGACCGACGCTTGCCTCGACTAGGGCTATCCGAGCGTCATCGGTGTCCAATACTGAGGAAACTCGTCACAGTGTCGCACGATCAGACCCTTCGACGATCCTGGCCGGTCAGCATGCTCGTCCATCGATACCTCCGCGAACAGCCACGCATCCATTGCCGCCGACACCCTTGCATTCGATGCCGGATGGAGGCGTTCGCCAACCCTCCCACATGGCGGCTGAACCCCTGAATGCCCTTGACACCGACAAGAGGTCCCCTGCTCCCGGTCGACCGCGCAATGTCTTGCGGAGGAAGGCGCCGACAATCGGTCAACATACTGCACAAAGTAAACCAAGCTTGGAGAGATTACGACCTGAGAAGCTCAATGTAATTATTCCGGATTTCCCGACTATTGGGTCCACTCCGAGCGCCTCTTTACAACTCTCTACGAGCCAGTCAATCTCAGCGTCGCCAATGGCTTCGGAGGATAATCTTTCGAGTACCGTACCGGAAGAGCACGTCCATACCGGTCCGAAGGAACTTGCAAGCCTCAGGACCACTATCAACACACAGAATCTACCGCCCCCAACTTCGCTGATTCCCTCCGCCAGCAGCCCTTCCACAAGGTATTCGGAATCCCCGGGCGTGTGGAGTCGGACTTCGACCCCAACTACTTTATCCTCTTACTCGCCGGGAATCGTGAATTCTGTTAAGGGTCCTCGCCTAAGGCAAGCTAGCCCATCTCAAAGTCGACTTCCGGTGTTCTCCCACCAGGCAAGCCCTGCAAGTGACCGAGCAAGGCCGGGCGCAACACAGTCCCCTCTGTTGGGCCAAAGCACCAGATCGAAGGCATTTGCTACTGAGGCTGAGACGAAACAGACTGCGGTGAAGACTGACACAACAAACACTACCAACATATCTTACAGCTACCTTCCCCGTAAGACGTCCACGAGTAGCACCCGACGACTTTCGGTCAAGGAGAAACCAAACTCTGAGGCAGCACAAAAAGGAGAGGAAGAGAGAAGGGTTTCACGAGCCATGTCTCACGCAGATAAAGTACGTGCAGACTTGATTGGCAAGCCTCTCCAGATACCCAAAAGGCCAACCAGGGAAGGCACTCACCAACTGGTACTGGAACCGTCACCCGTGGTGCAGAGCAATATATCTCCCAAAACGGTGACGGGTCACAAACGGCGAGACTCAATTGAAAAATCTCCCATTGTGGAGAGGCGTCCTGGGTTGAATAGGTCTGCGGCCACCTCAATCGACTCACTGCATGCAAGGGCTCCCTCCCAGACCCATGGACCAGCATCGCCGGAGCTATCACGAAAGTCGCCTCGCCAACCTGTCATGGAAGGGAGGCCACAACAGGACTCATCCGTGGCCCCAGGAAAGACACGAGGACTTGGCCTCTTCACCAAGAGGTCCAAACCCGATATGGATGCACGAAGTGAAGGTCGCTCAGCTCGCAAGGGTCCTGCTGCTGGCACGGGGCATGAAGGCTATGGCAGATATGCACAGCGTGGCCGCAGATCAAGCGTAAGCAGCAGCACTAGCCGAGCAAGATCAACTAGCACAACCAGGAGCGGCCCCAAATCTGTCGCCAGTAGCAAGGGTAGCACTAGAAGCCGGCAGGAGCTAGACCTTGACGACTTTTTGCTCGATCGCCTTGAGCCTGTGATTATCAGGGGTGGGAATATGGACGGAATTACTTTCCAGAGAAGGCCAAGTGAACAAAGCACAAGTGGTTTCAGTACAGCATCTACCTCAAACTTGACGCAGCCGTCTATAATCTCCGAGTCTCCTAGTTGCTCTACAGAGACCTTGGCTAGTTCCCGAGCATCTGCAGACTCATCGGAGCCGACAACTAAGGGCATGAAGGATCAGATATCATTTGAACAGCAAAGGGTGGCGTATTCTCGCCCGGAAACAGGTTCGAAGATCACAAAAGCTCCTGCAGCTTCTTCAATTCAGGACTTACATCAATCGAACCTTGAAGTTCATTCTACGCGTTCCAAAGCTCTGGAAGAGGCGCAAAGCCCACAAAAGCAAACAAAGCGAGGCCTGGGCTTGAAGTGGAATTTCTTCCAGAGGAAGCAAGAACCCGAGAAGCTTGAAGGAAAGATTAAATCCCATACTGCTCCTCATCTTCATGCGACAGTGGCTCCAGCGCCTGCGCACCGACCTATTGCTCACTATGCTCTGATCGACATCGACTCTGACCCTTTGGAGGAAGTCGTACACAACGTGGAGAACTCACCACCCACTGAGGATGAGGAACTCAGCTCTCCAGTGGAAGTACCAGCTGCTCTCAACATTAAGAAAACACCTGAATCCATCCTTCTACCTTCCCCACCGAAGCTGCACGACGCTATCTTTAGGGATCAACCCCAATCACCGAAAGTCTACTTCAACAAAAGCCTGGTACCACAAAGCCCAGAGGTAAAGCCAGAAGGAGAGCGTCAGAGCCGTCTGACGTCCATTGGGCGTATTCCGCGCGTAGTCTCAAGGCGTGAGAGGCCGCATAAGCCGGCTGTACAGTCCTTCTCAAGGCCTTTCAGTGTGGCCCAATCACCCCCGTCCTTGACTGCCCCGGTTGCTGAACGCTCCGATGGTATCTCGTTCCCACCCATTTTCACCCAAAGCACCCTTTATCCTGCGCTCTCCGGCAATCCCGCAGACTACAAGTTTGATCTCACGAATCCTTTCAAGGATCCCCTGAAGGGTAGTGTGTTAGACTTCATTGCCGGTCCTTACTCCAAGGAAGAGTTCCTAAGATTCTCACCACGGAAGGACTCCATTATGTCCACTTCTAGCGGCTCTGACAGCCTCGCTGCTGTCACAGCCGTCATCCCAGGTCCTGACTCTGAATTGACTGAGGATGAAATATGGGGTGAATATGACGACCTAATCGACCATGTTCTTTCTCCCCAAACGGCAAGCACGCTCTTCGAATCCGAATCCGAGGTAGATCACAAGCTTGAGCTGGCGACAATGGCGAGCAAGACGCTTCAAGCAGAAATAAACGAGACTCCAGGACTGTCTCCACCGTCCGAGAAGCCTGCAGTTGAGCTTACGGCCCCGTCACCTAGGTCTAGCACTGGCTCTGTCAGGCTTCGAAGGTCCAGAATCGTTGCCGAGCTACACTCGTCTTTGCCGCTGTCATCTCAGCCTTCATACAGTGAGATCATTGCTAGCTATTGTGACGATCGAAGTGAAAGCAGCGTCGTGGAGAAGGAGGTAGAGGACAAGCTATCGGCACCAAAACCAGTGGTCGAACAACAATCTGGCTTGTTAAGTTCGCCAGCCCTGGCTACATCACCGAGTTTCGAGATCTGCCGACAGCGCAACACCGCCCTCTTCGATATTGCAGAACGCGATCGTGAAGGACCCACTGCACATACCAATATTCGATCTGGATCCCTGATGACAAGTCGATGGCTGTCCTTTGGGCGGGTCCTCTTCAGTCCCGCACACAACCATGCCAAAGGTTCTGACCAAGAGCGTATTCTGGTAGTCGACGGACTAGGAAATGATGATTGGTCGTTCTACTGTGCCTTGACATATCCGAACGCGGAGGTGTACAGTCTTACTGATGGGCCAAAACCAGTCGCATCCAAGCACCCACAAGCGTGGCAGCCCCCATCTAACCACCACACCATTCAACACGCAAGTCTCGATGATCAGCTGCCTTTCCCGAGGGGCTTCTTCGCGGTGGCTGTCTTGCGGTTCCCAGCTGCTTGTTCTGAAAAAGCGCAGGATAAAATCATTTCCGAATGCAAGCGCGTTCTTCGCGCAGGCGGCTATCTGGAAATGAGTATTCTCGATCTGGACATGGTGAACATGGGAATCCGCACGCGAAAAGCCGTGAGGACCCTAAAAGAACGGACGTACATATCAGACGCAAATATCAGTCTCAAACCTGCAAGCGACAGCATCCAACGACTGTTAGGACGGCACAAGTTTGACAACCTGCGACGATGCATGGTACGAATCCCTGTTGCTGGAATGATCGTCCGATCATCAGCGTCCTCCACCTCCACCTCGTCTTCGAATCCATCCACCTTACCCGGAATAATGTCCCCGAGTACCACCGTCTCCCCCCTTACAGGTTTATCAACAGCTGCCAAAGCGAAAGCAAGGGCGCATGGAAAATCCTCCTCCAACGACACGGACCTATCTCTAGGCGATCTTCTCTCTGACCCTTCCCCCTCGCCTTCTAACGACGAATCCATTCGGAAGATCGTTGCTAAAGTCGGTCGATGGTGGTACACCAGATGCTATGAGATTCCTGTTCTTCCAAATGGCGATGTCGCCCTTAGCATCTGGTCTGACAGGAAGATCCTGCGCGAATGCCAACAGCGCGGCACCGGTTTCCGCCTGTGGATCGCATATGCACAGAAACCAAGCGAAAAGCGACGAACAGCAAGTGTGTAGCAGTGATACACATGACCTTCTTCTTTGTGATGACCGATATGATATGACTTTATGATAATGCTGTCGCTATTGTTACACAACAAAGCCAACCAACCAACCAACAACCTATGTAATGATGTCTGTCACTCTTACGATATGGGAGTCAAAACGGTCCAGGAAAGACAAAACAGATTGCTTGATTGATTATGAACATGATACCTTGTGCATGTATTGGTTTTTCTTGATTTCTTTCATCTTGGTGTTTTCGTTCGTTTAGTATGATCTTCATCTTTTCAGTCTTTAAAGCTGGACTTGGGGCGGCTGTCTGAACATTACGTTTTTATTTATATTCATTTCAATCTGGCGTTGACTTTTTTTCACTTCTTATTCCCCCTCCATGAAGCAGGCTTAATGGGTTAACGGCACATAAATCCTTTCAATTCCAGGTTTCCAGATTTCAAATCTGACTACGATAGTGACTATATTTGTGACACCTGCATCTTACACACTTACAACACAACATGATTCAGTAAATGTAACGTATCTATCCACCTTCTATTTCATGCTGGTTGCCTATTCCAGGCATCTGCATTTAGTATATGACACTAGTAGCTTCCTAGAACGTGGATACGAATATATATTATCATAGCAACTATATCTAGTAGTACTTTGTGGTAAAGCATACAACCAGATAGCACTATGAAACATCATACCATGCCATCAGATCAGGCAATGATATTTTCAACAGGCGCAGTAGTACCTTTGTCTCTACCAGTGAACTTGATGAAATATAATAGAATACTGACAGTTTCTTCCGAAGAATATTACGAAATAATCCATCCGAATGTAAGATAGACTGAACTGAATCTGTCAGTCCATTGCATAAGCACTTACGACTTACTACTTACGCAACTACTCTACTTGACTACTATCCACTGCTGATATCACTAATTGCAATATCGCCCGACCGATCAAATCAGCCCCTTGAGTCAATATGATATCAGATTTGGGTAATTTCGGATTAGAATCATACCTGTACATACTAAGCTGATAATATGATAGATACTAATCTGTAGTAAGTGTGACATTGCCACTAGTATGGCAATTGACATACTGTATACAGACAGATAGACATATGGGGAAGGAAGCAAGGGGATATAGTTTTGTCCGTGATGTTAAACCATGTAGTCTAGCTGTTAGTGGCGATCGAGTGAGCGACCGATCGGATCGCTCTTGCATGATGGTGATTCCTCAGGATAGAGAGAAAGAGAAAGAAAAAGAGAGGACAGATTTGCCTGTGGCGACTGCTATGCTAGGAGGGTAGAATGGTCATGTAAATCATGATGAAGTGGTGGTGGTGGTGGCTAATCTTCAAGAGAGGAATCAGTGGTTAGTTGACTTTCTTGGACTACGTCGGGGTGCATTTTGTGGCTTCGAGGCGCATTAGCTAGCTATACTGTTAATGTACGATTGTGTCGAGCATGCGCCATTAGGTAAATATTCGCTTTTCTGGTTTACGTCCAGATGCTTTCGTGGCTTTGGATGCACGCCGCAGAGATGACCTTGCGTGTTGCTAGGAGTTGTGCAATCAACCAAATCCTTCTACAGGTTTCTGGAAGACAGGCAAAGAGGGCATTCGACTTGCTTGGTGTAATATTTGGTCCATTGAGTTTGGGATGGTTGTTGGTTCGCCGGAACTTGTTGAAGAGGGTGTGTGTGCCATGGCTCGTGATCGGGGTGTGAGAGGGGGCAGAGAAAAGTGGTGAGGATTTCCTTAACATGTGTGGTCGCATGGGGACTGGGACGGCCGCGGAGAAGGTTCGATACCGTGATGGTCGCACATGGTTATGAGTTGGCGGACCAGGGTTGTCCGGTCTGTGTGCTTCGTACCCCGCAATGTCCATCAAATTGAGCTGGAGTTACGACGATTGTAGAATCTGGTGGTGGTGAAAAGAGGAGGAGCATTTGAACTTACCATCGTGAGTTTAGTTAACCCAGGGAGTTGAGATCTAGAACCCAGTGCTTCAGCTACTTCACCGGTAACATTGTTTTCACCCGTATACTAGTCGACCCTGGGACCCCATGGGCCATCACAGATACCCAATAGCACTGCCTCTGAAAGAGGGGAATGTCGTGGGCTGTTGTCCACTGAGGGGTTGCGCGCTCGGACAGTGGCCTAGTCCGAGTCAATGGCATGTTTGACATCCCCGTCGCTCGCCCCCACTGGCCAGGGTGATGTCTGTGCTCGACGGACCCCGGCCCAGTGGCATTACTACTCGGCTTGTGCGGCGGAGGACCTACACCCGGGCTAATGGGATGCCCCCGAAATTGGCATCGGGCCATCCGATATCAGTCGATAAATGTGAATCTGAAGAGCGGGGAGGGGCGTGGCTCTTGCTTAGGTTGGTCATGGGTATAGCTGTCATGTGTACACAAGAAAAGATGTTGGTAGGGCGCAGTCGGGGTGATCGGAAACCGTCTAGTAGATCGTATGCTGTGCTATCACTCGCTCACGCTTGCGTAGAATGTTGCTAATGCGAGTGAGCTTGCCCTATGTGGCATCGACACCTAACATGACGGCCAGATTTCCAACGCAGGATGGTTCTCCGACCGACCCGTGTTTGACAGCTTTCATGTGTCACCATATAGATGCTGAAATAATGGTACTTGCCCACCTATTCACGGTGCTATGAGTTGTGTTTGATACCCCAACATGGACAGACAGCCGCGCGGGCCGATATAAATTGCGTAAACTTGTTGGATCCGTATGAGCCACAAGAAATGCCCACTCGAAGAACCCCACAAGTCCCTTGAGCTCCTTGAGCCCAGGGCCTAGGGGCGGTTTGAATCCGCAGCAGAACCGCCCCAACTGCCTCTGCCGTACCCTGACGATCAACAATCAGGTGGTCAGGAGCTGCATGAGGGAAAGGAACGTGATCCCTCTCAGACTTTGCTACTGTCCTTCTCAGTATCACGGCTACGGGTCGAGTTGCGACCATCGGGTATTGACAGGGTGACGCCCGTGCCAAGGTTGCTATTGTCCATCGGAAATGTCAGTGAGCAGACTATAGTAAGATACCGATGAATCAATAGCCGCAGCAACCTATCAAGAGTATACAGGTGAGTTCCTGCATCGGAATGCACAGCATAGCCGTCCTCATGCGAGTCTCAAAGAGTGGTCGCGATGAATGATCGATAGAAGAGGTACCCTACTGATCACGAGAGGCATCATCGCAGATACGCAGCAAGCACGCAAGCAGGCTTGCGCGGAGATCGGTTTCCCCGTGGGGTCTCCAGCTGAGGTTCTGCTGCGCCAGCCATCCTGTGCGGCACATCGTCCCCACTGCTCTTGGGACGGACAGGATGCGGAGTTGAGAAGCTTGCGACGCAGCCCATGGGTCGAGACCGCAGCGGTTATCGGACAGGAAGAACAGTCCTTCTGCGTGCAGAGACTCCGTGGTGGGCCGGTGCGATAAGAGTTTCTGAACTGGCCCACGAGCCAATCTGACATCCGTTATGTTGCACCCTGCCGCTAGCAGCGAGCTTCCCCGCCCGGCTCCCAGGAAGATACGAGCAAAGTAAACTTCCCTGACCGCCTTTAGTATGATGCACGTCCCATTCTATACAAAGTTTATCGTCTCCGAAACGTGTATCTTTGTTCAAGTAGCGAAAAGAGGAGAAAAACAGAAGAGGAACTCAAGCGCTGGAGCTTGAACTCGGGGCGTGGGTTGTCGATCAAGGAGTACGGCTGTGCTAATCGGCGCCGATTACCCGCTCGGGCGCTCGACCGGCCGTTGTAGCGTCAGTCGAAGGCAGAGGCTAGTCGCCTGAGGGCAGCTAGTCATGTCAGTGCTCAAACTCAGCTAGTTTCAAGGGGGCGTTGATGGCGTTTAGTCGGAGATGAGGAGCACGCACGTCATTTACCTCGAGAGATTCTAGCGGATTTCGAATGAGAAAGGCATTGTTGTTCGCCTTCTTCTGCAGTGTGATCTGACTAGCCGTAAGGCTCAGCTTTCTCTTTGTTAATTTCCTCGATTGCGCGGTAAGCTGTTTGAAAATAAGAAAGGATATACCATGATATAAAATCCATCAAGAAGCAAACAAGACTAGCAGTGACAGGCATTGATTGATGGGCAGAGCTAAGATGGAGAGGGGAGGGTAAGGGAGACGGCGAAAGGCTGAGACGACGGAGGGAGGAGCCACACTAGCGTCGTTCTGCAGCTGCACGAGGGATGCCGCCGGCGGTCGAATGAGAGCAGCGCCATTCGGACCTCACGCGTTCGGAACGACATTACATGACTTCCATCGAACGAGGGCCCGATCATCACTCCCGTCTAGCCAAGATCGGTGGCTTCGAGATATCTTTCTGTCTACCACTGTCAACCCCTCCACCCATCCAATGTCCTCTCACCGAGCGTCCAGATCCTGCCGATATGGTTTCCATCATGGCACCCAGCAAATGGGTCACCAATTAACGACTATCCGCTGTGGCTTGCATGCCGGTGGCAAATCAGACACGCAGCCAATCGATACCATCACAGGAATTGAGTTGAAAACTACTAAAGTCGGCCAGGGGGGGCCGCCCCTGCCGTGCGGTGAGTCGAGCCATGATAAGACCGGAGGGCAAGTGAGACAAGCGCTCGCTCGATGCTGGTCGTGCGAGGAGGGAGGAGCCCATAGGTCCGTGGCATCGAAGCGTCGCGGCGGATTCCTACTAGATGAGACCTAGTATCTAGAACCAGAGGCTACCGCAGACATAAGTCTCCGCGATGGGGGCAAGAACAGCAGCTTTAGAGCCAGTCATGGGCCGAATAGCCCTCTGGCAACAGATGCACCCTGAAATTAGTCACAGAATTAGTCTTTACGATGAAAAGGGGGGAGGTTGCGACTCCAAGCATCGGACCGGGGGTTTCTCTCCGACATAGGCCGTTACACAGCGTTGCAACACTTCATCTGAAGATTCGATTAGAAACCGAAATTGCTCAATATCAAAGGGGAGTGCATTATCAACTCCCGATGTCTTATGCAAGCCCGTTGCACCAGGGCTGTGGATGATAAGGATACCTGCTGCTGTTCCTCCTCCCCCTACATACAATCCATACAATCCATACACAATTTTCCTAAGTCAGTTGGGAAGTGGGTGGTGGATAATAATGTTGAGCGTCCATGCGCAGCGGCAGCCAAGAAATGCGACGTCGACCAGGTCACTAAAACTCCCGATGCCAGAAGCCAAGAGGTGCGCACAGCCAACTTTCCTTTCCATTTTACTTCTCGGGGGGGGGGGAGGTCCATCAGTTCCGTCTGCAGGATAGCGCGGACACTTCGGTTGGCCAGATCAAGGCAGCGCTGCAGCAGAGCCTTTTAAATTCTCCCGTGGTCCGTGCTGACCTCTAGCATGACGAGTGAACTGACAACGCGATTCGATAGGAATGGGTAAGGAAGCGAAAGGAAGGGGAAGAGAGGACAAAAAGTATCAAGTGAGGTTCTCACTCAGGGAAAAAGTATCTTTTCTGATGTCATACTGGCAAGGTGCCTTGGAAATGGGTCGTTGGAGCAGCGCTAAGCGACCGGGCAGCTATCCATTCATATCCACCCCCAACCCAGTCTCCCCGTATACTAATTACTAGTAATCCACTCCATTTACTAACTAGCCGCTTTGGCCCTAACCCCCGCGCCCCTCCAGAAAGGAACAAAGACGGCGCCAAATTTCCATCAGGATGCTATAAGAAAACTTGTAGTAATTTTTAGCTTGAAAGTCGACTAATGTGGCTGAAAATTTGTGCACTTTTTTATCAGTGAGCTGAGCAAAGCAATGCAGAATCCTTACAAAGGTGCATTCTGAGAGTACCCGCCCGCGTGAATGAAAGAAAAAGCAAAGAAGATCGGAGACCGTCTAGAATGTCTAGAATGTCTATCCTTAAAAGTCTGAAAGGCGGAGAGGATGATGATTGACCAACCCTCGTGCGAAGACCCCAAGTGTGTCTCAAGAAAAGCAAGCAAAACATGGGATGTTGCAGGACAAGACAAGACAAGAGAGAGAGAGAGAGATGTGTGTGTGTGAACGTGCGCGCACTGACAAAAGCAAAGGGACAGGTCTGCATCCGCAACAACCCCCCTGGCGTTACGCTCTACTAATGTGCGTCCTATGTACGTTGCGCATCAGTCAATAAACCCACCGTATTCCCAGGTGATGTTATAATTATAAATAATTGTAATCGTACTAAACTAAACCCACTAGCTAGCCAACGTAGGTTAATGTAACTATCCTCAGACAACTTACTTTATGTCAGACATTTAGTGGAGTTGGTGGTTAGTTAATAGACCGACCGATCGCTACCACCCACAGAACTTGACTTCAGTACTAGCTTGATACTCACTAGCTCCCCCCCAACATTTCCGCCTCTAGACCGTCCAGGCCTCCTTAGTGAAAAACCACTTCCGGCAGCGTTGGTTGGGCGGTGGCGACTTTTAGACTGGCGCTACGGGAGGGCCTGAAAGGTTGGAAACATCCGGTAAGGTAAAAAGAGAAGAAGAAAAAAAGTTAACCAGAGTAGATTGTGTGAGAGACGAAGAGAGTGGGAGAAGGAGAGAGCGAAAGAGAGAAAAAACTGGGGGTGGGGACCATGGTTGCCATACGTAAACTGCACGGTCGGAGGTACCTAGACAACCTAGACAACCTAGACTTTTCACTAATTAGATAGATACGCTACTTCTTAATGCTAACATGTTCGGTCGGGGGCGGCTTCAGGACCAAACTTGGCTTATCGCTGAGATAAGTGCTTCCATGGAACAGATCAAGTCAACTAATCATCTCCTGATAAGAAACAGATCCTCCGGAAAGGATCACCAGAGGCTACGTAGTAGAGATTGGTTTTGTCTCAAGTTTTTTGTAGAAATGAGGGAATGGCGTAGGGAAGGAAAAAGTAATAAAAAAAAGGCATAATAAAGGAGGTCATAGATTTGTATGGCGACATCAAGGGAAATTTGGAAGGATGCACGTATGCCTTGATCCTGGGCATTCCTAGTGAGCACGTACATCATACTAAAGTAGCACATACATCGTTACACACATACCGACAGAGACAAAGTGGACTGGATTACTCCGGACATGCAGCCTTGAAGATCACCTGGCCTCCACCTTTAGCCACATGTACTGTAGACTGATTAGGTGCTTTTCAATCAAATCTATAGCATGGGTCAGTCTTATCTATGTTTAAACAACTACAATCCATGGTCTTCCACTACGACCGTAGTACTCATTGATAGATATTGTCCCTTCGATCTCGTCCATGAGGCCAAAGGAGAGAATATGATAGGGAGTAAGCAGCCAATGGTGCCATCCGGGCCCAAGGTACCGGACGGGCAAGAATGCGATCGGAGAGGCGAAAAAGCCGGGCAGGGTTCCAATTCTCAGTCCATCAGACAATCACCACCCTCCATGATGGAAGTTGGAACCATTTGCTACAGGACAGACAGTTCCACTGTTTCTACAGGCAGGACCGAAAGATATCGCTTTTTCCCAAGGACCCACCGGGCCGGAACGCACTGACTGGCCGACGAGGGATCGTCTCCAGTCCCAGACCGTTCGATCGCCTATTTTAAGTTGGTTAGTAGCGTCCCAGCACCCGTATTTACCGCTAATACCACCTCCGCCCGCCGCCATCATCATCCTCTCATCGTCCTCCGTCCTGTTCCGGGTACGGCGGCAATGCGGCAGGGAGAGAGAATCTTGCTCGTTCTTCTAGATTTTCTGTTTTAGTGTTGAAGCTCCAACGGTCGTCATCACAAAACATTCCCCCCCTCCCCGTCCTCCCGTAACTAAGCATGAAAAGAATAGTGACGAGAAGAAGAGGGGTGGCCATCTATAGTTTGAATACATAAATCAATTAAAATATGGAGAAAAAATAGAAGAAAAAGAAAGAGTCAAGGTGAACAGACCTCCTCCTTTCACTAAACTGGTATAATTCCTTTTCCTTCAGGGGAAAAGCAAGTACCTCCAGAGTTGAACGGAGAGGGGAAATCCGAGCAGTGCATTTCCATTTCTTTTCCTTTTTTTTTCTTTTCATGCCCCTCCCTGGCTGAAGGTTACCAACTTTACCAGGACGTACCGAATTTTCCTTGCCTTCGATCCCTCTTGACGTCCGAGCTCCCTCCTCCCTTATCAATATCATTCCTGAGACGTTCATCCTTTTTTTGTTTTTCTTTTCCAACTTCCATGCTTATTTTCTCTTTTGGATTTTTTCTCTTTTCTTTTCTGCTAAATTAAATTAAATTTCCGTTCCCTCCTTTTGCTTTCCCCGTCAAGTGCGGCTTACCCTAATAAATTTCTTCTCCACTCCGTCACCTTCTCATATACTCCATTACCCATCCATCCATCGCCCGTTTCTCTTTCAATTCACCACCACCACTTCTTTGTATCTAGTTCCTCTTCACTGTGTGCTTGAAACTGCTCCCGGCTCGGCTGTTTGACACTCTGCGAGCTTTATATTTGCTTTCTCTCGGGTTCTTCCTTTTTTTTTTTTCCTTTCATCTTTGTAGTTTCTTCCATGTCCAGTCCATACTAGATGTCGAGTCCGCAAGGTAAGTGAGTGTACCATGAAGTCGTCGTGGTTTTTTTTTTCTTATTTCCTCTCGAATCCCTCTTATCGCATGGTTATTCGTCCCCCGACTGCCTCTAATGCGATTCTCCAACGATGATTTGTGTGTTTGGGATCTTTATCGTTGCTCCCATCTGTGCCACTGCCCAGGATCTCTTGTCTCGCAACACCCTGTTGGCTGCATCCGCCCTCCGCCTCTCCCCGGCTTTGCCTCCAACGCTCCTTCTGATACCTTGGAACACCCTGACTTTTCAGTCACACCACTTTCCTCCCTTTTGTTACCGACCGTCTGGCATGATTTGTAACATCAGCCCTCCATCTTCCTTTTTCTTGATATGATCGCCCATGTGGAGGCAATGCTGCTACTCATCATCCTCGCCACTGTTTGATATCGCTTCCAGACTCCGCCTCCACACTTTGGCTAACGTGGGGAACTAGAATATATCAACAGACGCCGTTTCTCAGGACCAGAAGCCTTCTGTCTATAAAGACCCTTTCCTGAAACGAGCTTCATCGTCCTGTCGATCTTATTTCCACCTCATTTGCCCGCTGTTGTGTCTGCTTACGCAAGCAATCCCGGCCGGATGCCATACACTGCGCCGTTGAAGACGTCGCCTTCTGCGCAGCATATTGAACACCCTGAACTCACTCCACAATCCTGTCCTAGCTCCCCCACCGCTGTCGTCTCTCACCATCAACGTCAGCACTTGCCTCGCTCTTATTCTTCCACCTCTTTTGTGCGAAGGCATCGACGAAGCCCTTCGAGTAGCAAGGTGTTCGTCTTTCCAGAGCCCGGCGGTCATTCCAAGGTGGATCATGTCACCGACCCTCATGCCAGTATTCGAACGTCGCCACCTCCCATAAGTGATGCTGTCATCCCTCCTGGGGCTCTAATCTCACCTCCTGAATCTGCCAACAACTCAAGTGATGAAGAGGTGTCATACCCATCCCAGGACGGGCTCCAGCTGAAGAAATTGGAGGCTGCTGTGAGGTCCATTGAGCAGAGACGAGTCTCCTCGCCGGAGAGACAGTCGTCGTCCGAGGTGCAGCCCTCATCGAGCATGGCAGCCATTGCTGGCGGCCCGGTGCAACCTCCGCGACCACCCCTCTCCAGAGAGGCTCGCAAGATATCCCACTCACGATCGGTGACAGAAACTGCAATTGACCGTAAACAGGAGGAGGCTTTGACTAGCTCTCCAGAGGAAAGTGATAGAGATGACGAGCCCCCGGTCAGGCATCCCATGGTCCGCAAGAAGTCCGGGGAACTGGTGAGACCAGCGCTTCGCCCACCTTCGGCTCGGCGGCGCCCCTCTAGCATGCCGGGGACTCCAACTTACGCAAAGGCTGTTCACTTTGACGCTCAGCTGGAACATATCCGTCATTTTCTACAATTGGATAAGCCTCAAGCTGTAAGTGCAGACACATCGCCAGTGGAGGACTATGACGCAGCGGAGGAGTTCCCATTCAAGAAGGGTCATCGGGACATTCCCGCTTTTGAATGGGAGCTTGGTCTATCGAACTTTCCGACAGACAGCTCCTCTCGGGCTAAGCAACGCGTTCGATTGGAACGCCTGCATCTGTCTTCGGATAAAAATACCATGATCGGAGTCGTCGGGGTTGCCAACTTGGCTTTCCACAAGCACGTTGCCGCTCGGTTCACTCTTGACCATTGGAAAACTGTTTCTGAAGTCTCAGCCGAGTACAGCGACGACCCTCGACGTAAGCCCTCTCTCGATGGCTATGATCGGTTTTCTTTCAGCATTAGACTGGACGATCAAGCCAACTTGGAGAGAAAAACCATGTTTGTCTGCGTTCGCTACAATGTCGCTGGAGAGGAGTACTGGGACAACAACAACTCTCAGAACTATCAAGTCAACTTCCGCCGAGTGCCAAAAGAAATGCCCCAGGCGCAAGCTCCACCCTCCACGCGTCCTCGCACAAATTTGCCCAGGAGCAGGAGCTTTGCTGGATCCAACAGCCGCCCACACTCAATGCCCCCTTCATTTGATGCCTTGTCTGATATGGACAAGTACATCTCGTTTGGCAACCCGCCAACGAATGGCAAGAAGGAGCATCTGGGTGATGATGATCCGCATGATGTTGAATTGGTTGCTCCGATCCGTCGCGATAAGCAAAATCACCAGGTTTTTGGGAATCGCTACGATTTCGAAGCCTCGTTGTCAGCAGCTATGCAGACCAAGCCGACTCACGATCGCACGACATTGACAGCCCGAGCGAAATCGAAACTTCCGACGCATGGTAGCCATAGCCATTCGTCGGAACGGAGAACAAGCCAGAGGGAGGAGAACGCGCCTTTGCCTAGCAGAGGTAGCCAGCAACCGGGGTCCTCAGACCGCCATAAACCCTCCACCATCGTTTCTGGCAAGCCCCATCGCGAGTCGTCAGTGTACAAAGAGTTGGTGGATAAATACTGCTTCTTTGGATCGGGATCGGTAAATTACCCAAGTGGCGCAGTTGGTCCCGTCACGGCAAGTCCAGACTACGAAACCCGCACGAGCTCTAGTAGCAGTTCTAGCTCGGTGTCCCCATGCTCATCTCCTCGCATGGATGCGGTTTATGGTGGCGATTCTCGACATTCCCCGGCCGCTCCGTCATCACCGAACCATCTCGGATATACATATCTTCAGCCTATGCAGAATAGCTTTCTGAAAGACACTCAGACACCTGCTATCATCCAAGGATGAAGATGCATACGCGCTTTAGTCCCCGCAGCCTACGGTATTACACGCGAACGTCCTTTACTTTTTACGTGTCTCGGTGTCCCTTTCATCGATGGATGGCACGGCAATTATTTTTTATCCTTTCTGTTTTTCCCCCATGGGAATTAGCCTTTTGAAGGCTATCAAGCTCGACTGAAATTTTGAAACCACGGTGCAGTTGTCAACCTGACCTGCTCATCTGGTGTCGCCATGAAGCCGCCCCGTTCCAATATTTGACTTAACCTTTATTGATGTGCTTGCCTAAGTATCACAAGGATCCTTTGCGATGCATTATAAACCGCGGGATCCGATGTTATGCTGGGATGCGCATCGTTTTCTACCTATACAACATCAGGGAGGCTTTCTTCAATACATGGGGCGCGGCTACGATTCTGCTACAGTAACGATTACGATTTGATGTCTTGTATCTTTCCTTTTCAGTTATTCTTGTCAGTTAATTACCGGAACTACCTTTACTGAGTGGATGGGATGCATGGTAGGTTTCTGCGCAGCATTTCAAGGGAAGCGAGGAGGCGAAGCAAGGAAAAGTGCTCGCATTGAAGTGGTCTAACGCATTTGCATCATTGTTTTTCGTCATCTACTTCCCAATGATGAGTTTCTGTATGGTGTTCGGAGCATCGTTTATCTGTTTCTTGTAACTTATGTCTTAATTCTTACTCTAGGCTCATGATTCCTGCAAGTTTGCTCAGGGTGGGTGGTGCATGGGTTCCCATTTTTATCCGAATTACTGTGCTCCAGGGAGGGTCCGTTAAAGCGCGTGTATCTCCTATCCAGATTATGCAATGGTCTACAATACAATTGATTAGATTGCGAGAGATGGGAGTTGCCACTCCAGTTCGGAGAATATAAGTAGAGTTCAGTAACTATAGAAAGTGGTGAGGAAGTGACATCCGGCTGCCAAGTCTCACGTGATGGACCCGCAGCCTTACGGCCTGAGCCGCGCGGGCAGCAGCAGCAGAAGTCGGTCCCCAGCGGGAACAGCGCCAACCCGCAACCCGCAAAATCACCACCTCGAAAGCGGTCGTTCATAACGCCCTTTTTCACCCCCGCGGCCCGCCAATCACGGATCACCATTGCTTTTGACCCTTCCAGATCAACCCTCTGGAGCTTAGTCATTCACTCCAAGGGGCAAAGCAGCGAGATCACGCTCTCGCTTGCCGCCCGCGCCGCGAAACCTATATAAACCGGTGGCTCCTCGCTCCTCCGCCACCTGCTCTCGCTCTCTCTCGACTCTTTTCTTCCTCTCAGCGACCGGCCCGCAACGCGTCACGCCGAACCACCCACCACTTCCATCAAATCTTCCCATCTCATTCATCTTTCCATCAATTAATCTCATCTCAGCAATATGACTGGACGTAAGTATTTTGTCCACTTTTCTTGCTTCGACTACTAGTTCCTCGTCGGTTCCCTACTCTCGGGTGGGATGGTGGTGATGATCTTTGGATGATCTTGATGATGATGATGATGCACCCCTGGCGGCACGTGACCGCGTACCTGTCACGCCCGCGCGTCGTGTCCAACAAGATTCATTTGATCTTCACTCCACTCTCATATACTATCACATACTATTACTGAATCAAACAAAACATTTTTCAATAGATAACTAACTTCTTCTTTCACAGGCGGAAAAGGAGGCAAGGGTCTTGGCAAGGGTGGCGCCAAGCGTCACCGTAAGATCTTGCGTGACAACATCCAGGGTATCACCAAGCCCGCTATCCGCCGTCTCGCTCGCCGTGGTGGTGTCAAGCGTATTTCCGCCATGATCTACGAGGAGACCCGTGGTGTCCTCAAGTCCTTCCTCGAGTCCGTCATCCGTGATGCCGTCACCTACACTGAGCACGCCAAGCGCAAGACCGTCACCTCCCTCGACGTTGTCTACGCCCTCAAGCGCCAAGGCCGCACCCTGTACGGTTTCGGTGGTTAAATTGTCTTCAAGCCATCGGAGGGATTACTGCTATGGTGGTTTGCCATCTCTGGTTTTGAATCTACGACTGGGGATGGGACTAGACCGGCAGGATCCGCCGTGCACTCGGTTGCTTTTGTTTCTGGTTGTTTCTGGGGGTTAATTCTTTCATATCTCGTTACGGTATTGGGGTTTAGGAATGACTGGGTTTTTCTCTATTGGAATGGATTACGTCCACGGGTTTGATACTCTGCAACTCTCTTATTTTCTTGTTAATGGGATCGGATGGATGGAATGGAAATCATTGTACCTAGACGGCCTCTTTTGAGGCTTGATGGACGAAATATCACGTGAATGATCGCCAATACGTATTCCTTGCTCTGTAGACATCGTAAGCTGTAATCTGATTATGGCAGACACATGCTTGAAAATCCCCTAGTTTATTCTCTGCAAAGGCCAAGGATCGAGAATCACCCGATCACATGCACCCCGCACAGGCCACACCTCCCACATGACGTAAGGGTCTGGAAGCAGCACAGAGAAAGAGGACTACTAATCAACCTCGGTCGGCACAAGCAACCCATCACATCATACTACTTTTATATCACTGTACCTGCCTTACCTCTACCTGCTAGTTAGTATTCAAGTGATGTGCAAGACTGAGGTGGTCTGATGCACAACACGGTATGCATCGTCTAGTTAGCCATCCAGAGTTGATTGTCCTATCGGGTCAGTCACTTGACTACTAAACCATAGTTGAATCTGCACGTTACTAGTAGATGATCTTCTTCTCTCTATCCCTTTTCACTTCATCTTGAATCCCTATCACTCTTTTCTTTGGAGATTTCTTGAGGCTAGTTGATGAATCAATATGTCAGAGTACAAGGTGGAGTATGATTCGGAGCTGGTAAGATTATCCAGATGGTTGCATTCGTGTTCAGATGATTCGTATGATGCTAATGTGGACTTGGGTGAAAAGGATTCCTTCCAGCTCTACCATCGATATGAAGAACCCCAACCCAACCTCGACTGGAAACGCGCCGCTCTAAGCGGACCTGCACTTCCGGCGCTGGGCAATGCCGTCGCTGGGGCAGTCGGCTCGGCACTCTCGAATGTCGCTACGTATCCGTTGAGTTTAATCGTTGCGCGATTACAGACGCAGAAAGTCAGAAGGGGTACAGAGTCGGACTTGGAATCCAACGCCGACGAATATACCAGCGTCATCGACGCAGCTCGCAAGATCTACGCCGAGGAAGGAATCGCCAGTTTCTACACGGGTCTAGCGCAGGATACAATAAAATCCGTGGCAGATTCGTTTCTCTTCTTCCTCGCGTACGAATTCTTCCGCCAGCGGAGGATACGCGCCCGGTTTGGTAATACCCATCGCAGCAAGCATACTGTTTTACCGGTGCTGGATGAGTTAGCGGTCGGGGTCTTGGCGGGGGCGTTTGCGAAGTTGTTCACGACGCCGTTGGCGAATATTGTGGCGAGGAAGCAGACGGCCAAGACTTCTGCTGATGTTGGGAGTACGAGGGAAATTGCTGCGCGGATTAGGGCGGAGAAGGGAATACGGGGGTTTTGGTCGGGGTATTCGGCTTCGTTGATTTTGACGCTCAATCCGTCGATTACGTTCTTCCTGAATGCCGTGTTGAAGTATGCGTTGTTGCCGAAGAATCAGCGGCAGAAGAGACCGTCTGCTGTGGCGACGTTCTTTTTGGCGGCGGTTAGCAAGTCGATTGCCTCGTCAGTGACTTATCCGTTTTCGATGGCGAAGACGCGGGCGCAAGTTGCGGGGAGTCAGACTACGATGACATCCGATGGGGAGGAGAAGACGAAGAAGAAGGAAGATGAAGGGGTGTCGTTGATGCCGGCGATTGTTAGTAGTGTGGTTACGATTGCGCGCACTGAGGGCGTTGCTGCGCTTTATGCTGGACTTCCGGGGGAGGTGCTCAAGGGTTTCTTCTCGCATGGGTTCACGATGCTCGCGAAGGATGCGGTGTATTCGGCTATCGTGAAGAGTTATTATCTTTTGTTGATTGCCCTGCGGAGGTATCCGACCCCGGAGGAACTGCTGCAAAGGGCTCGCGAACAAGCAGAGGAGTTTGCTGATGCTGCTCGCGAGGGTGCTCGTGATCTGACGGAGAGAACGCGGAGTGGCACGGAGGAAGTCTTGAGTCACCAGGCTGGGGGTGTGACGGTGGATATGACTTCAAGCGAGTTGACCGATTCGAATGAGACGGCGGAGATGGTGGGGGATTATGTTGAGGATGATGGCAGTGCCAAGGATTTGTATCACTGGTTTTGGGAGAAGGAGAGATATGGCAAGGACTGAAGGGAATGCATGTATTTCTTAGCATGATAACTTGTTCCATTGAGCATTTAGTGACTGTGTAGTTATGGTGTAGAATGAAGATATGGTTAATGTTAATGAACTGGTTCTGCAGTGGATCCGAGCCGCGATCGACCCGCGGGACGCCCGATCGATTGATTCGCTCTCCAACCACCGCCTGTTTACTCGCCCTGTCAATTACCTTTTACTTCTTCTCTCTTCTTCATCCTTTCTCTTCCTGCCCTCCCTTCATTATCTACTTGCCAACTCTTCTTCTGCTTTCCCTCTTCTAAACAGCACCCCCATGTCGACCGACCTCCATCCCGGTCCCGGTCTAGGGGACCTGGAGAAAGAACTCACCTGCTCGGTAAGTAAATCCATCCAGCAAGAAGTGTGGGGGATTTGCGGAATGCGGTCTGCTACGTACTCCCCGCCACGATTTCTCACCGTCCCTTGCTTTGATCGACTAGCATAGCAAAATAACTGGTCGGAAATTATTCCCAGTAGACCAGGAGCAAAAAGAGGAATACTCGGATAGTTTTTGTGCAGTTTATTAAAGTTCAACGGCTAACCAACGTATCTCTCCATTCCCCAGATCTGCACGGATCTGCTCTACCAGCCTCTCACCCTCCTCGACTGCCTGCACACCTTCTGCGGCTCCTGTCTGAAAGAATGGTTCTCTGCACAAGCGTCTCGCGTCCGCTCATCATCATCATCCGTCCGATTCACATGTCCATCCTGTCGCGCAGTTGTCCGCGAAACCCGCCCTAATGCTACCGTCACCACATTACTGGATATGGTTCTGGCGGCGAGTCCCGACCGGGATAAGTCGGCGGAGGAGAAGGAGGAGATTGCGCGGAAATATAAACATGGTGACTCGGTGTTCCCTGCTTTGCCGTCGGCTGAACGGAGGGATGATGTGTCGGATGATGAGGATCGGAGGTTGTTGGAGGAGGTACGGGAATTGAGTCTGCAGGAGAGTCGGGCCCGGACGAGAAATACTACTGGTCATCGATCGAGGCAGTCATCGCGGACTCGTCGCACGGAATTGAGTGCTGATGCGGATGGGGCACGACAACGACGGCGAGAGGAGGAGCGTGCTGCGCGCCGACGGCAGGGGGAGGATGTTTCCGAGCGCAATAGACGCATAGAGCATCAGTCTAGTTTGCGGTCGTTGTTGAGTTTGTCGGATACTGAGACGATACAGGACCAGATTCTACGGCAGATATTAGAAGAGGGACTCTTGGATGATATCGACTTCGATAATCTGGGCCCGGCGCAGGAAGAGGAGCTCAGTGAGCGCATCGCTGATGCTTATCGTCGGAGACATAGGTTACGGTCTCGCTCGCAGCAACGACTGGAAACTCGGGAGACGCATCAAACGTCGTCTCGGGCTCGGGCTCGCTCGCAGTCTGTGCAGAGGCCACAGGAAACTTCTACGCCGACCGAGTCCAATCGGAGTCCTCCTGTGTCAAGACCGTATCTACTGGATCCCCTTGTGGCACGCAATGGGGCTTCGGGTCATCAGAGGCGGTTGTCGGATCAGGGCAGCAGTCGTCGGCGAACGTCTCCTGTGCCGGCAAATCCTGCGTCTTCATCGGAAGTTACGCTGAGGCCTGCTGCGCGCTCGTCTAGTGATGTGATTACTGATCGTCCCCGGAATTCTCAGGCTTCTCGAGTCAGAACGGATTCATCTGCGCCGCGGTCTCGACGTGCTACGGCGTCTGAGCAGAACACACCGAGCATCTGGGTCGAAGGGGCTAGGGAGCGTGCCATCCGGCGAGCCCCTGGTCGATTATCAATCGACTCACCACGAGTGGTCGCGGCTCCTGAGCAGAACACACACACCGGTCCGTGGCCAGCGAGCCCTGGGGTGACCGTGCCTGCGACCAGCTCGTTGGTAGCAGAGGTCGGAGGGACAGGCAGGTCAGAGGCGCGATCTCGGCCATCTTCGTCTCGATCCAATGCACCACGCTCTGCTATCACGTACAACGAACCATCTATTTCATGCGACCGGTGTGGCAAAGAGAAGATACAGTACGATTTACACAAGAAATGCCCCAAATGCAACGATGGCGAATACCATCTGTGTTTGAGATGCTATCGCACCGGCGAAGGGTGTCTGGAATGGGCAGGCTTCGCAAAATCTGCAGAAGCGGGCTTTGAACGTATTATCGCTTCTTCGAGCGGCCACCCCCCGCCACTACGCAGCTCCCAGCAACACATCTTACTGTCATGCAAGTACCGCCGGGCACCAGACATAGCATACCGTCCCGATCGAGACGGACGACTCATGACCACCGACGACCCAGCCCACAGACTAACCACCGGGTTCTTCTGCGATAGCTGTCAGTCTCCAGCAAACGACTGCTACTGGAAATGTGACCAGTGCAACGAAGGTGACTGGGGGTTCTGCAACCGCTGCGTGAACCAAGGACGATGCTGCACCCATGCTCTCCTCCCAATCTGCCGCATAGCGCCCGACAACAATAACTCATCTCCAAGCGCAACCGCAACCGACAACAATACCCCCTCCTCATCGCTCGAAACCTACAAGATCCTCTCCATCGCAACTAACTGCGACATTTGCACGCACCCAATCCCAGACTCCACTCCCCGCTTCCACTGCCTCCAATGCAACAACGGCGACTACGACATCTGCACCAACTGCTACCTCCGCCTCGGGGCAATCGGCAAGATCCGAAAAGAAAACGGCCACAACGGCTGGCGCCGCTGCCTGAAAGGCCATCGCATGGCGGTGATCGGCTTCGAAGACCACGAAGAAGGCCAACGCCGAGTCATCCTCCGCGACCTCGTAGGCGGCCGCGCCCTCAACGACGACCACCTTATCCAGCCCTCTTCTCCAACAGCCTCCCCAATCACCGCTATCTCTTCTTCCAACTCCACCGCTAACCCCAGCATTGCCTCCCCGGAAGTCGGCTCCGGTGACTGGAGCTGGAAAGAGGGCTCCGAGCGACGCAAAAAGGCCTCTCGCATCAGACCTTGGACTATCGGTGACCGTGATCGTGATCGTGACCGTGATCGGTCCTCTGAACCAAGCACACCCACCATCACCACATCTTCCCCATTTACTATCTCCAGCCCAGCTATATCCTCACAAATCTCATCCCCAACGAATTCTACAACACCAACAACAACATCAACAATGACAACAACCGGCACCCGCCGCTACCCACCCGACGGCGGCGTCGGATTAGTCGTCCATGCCCTATGGTCATGGTACCCCGAAGACGGAGTCAAAGACGAGCTGATGTTCCCGCGGGGAGCCGAAATCACCGAGGCGGAGAATATCAATGATGATTGGTACTGGGGGTGTTATGCTGGGTTGACGGGATTGTTTCCGGGCGCGCATGTGTTTGTTGCGGGGGAGGTGGTGTGAAATGAAATAACTCATTCCATTATGATGGTGGTGATGGTGACGATTCGGTTTTTGTTCTCGCGTGGTCCTTGAAGTTCTTTCACTATTCTTGCTGCATGATCAATTTGTTTACAGTTGACTGACTGACTGACTGATGATGATATGTTTCATGACTTATGTTTTGTATGTAGTATATGTTGTTACTTTACTTATGATGAATGAATGAATGAATGGACGAACGAATGAAGGATCCTATGGAGAAGCGCTACAAATACAAGCTGGGCGTTGATGATAGGTTCGCAAATTAGAATCAATCTTGATGGTCCCATTATTGGAAGCTACTAAGTAGAGTTAACTGATGATAATAATAATTATCGCAATCCATAAACTAAGTGAGTAAAAAGAAGTAGCCACCCGACCCAGTCTATCATCGCCCATAACAAGATTACAGATACAAATCCAGCCGCACCATGCCAACCATACCATACCGTACCCGTGCCCAGTCGTAAGTCATGGCTGTTTCGTCAAGTAAAACATTAAGAGAGCGATAGCAGGGACAGAAGTGCGGCTACTGCAATAACGCAACCATCAATCGCTGGTAATCACCACTCGTCTCCCCCTTGACCCGCTCGATGAGATCTCTCTGGAACCGATGGCGATACGCCCGTTTCACCTGATCCATGTGCCCAGGTGCCCAGTGTATGCGGACCACTCGCGTCACCAGTTTCTCGTCCTTGGTTCCCATTCCCTTCATGCAGTCTTCGAGCTGCTCGGCATCGTGCATGGCCGGATCCAATGCAGCACCAAGCATATGCAGCAGTGCATCCTTCATGTGTCCAGAAAACTCTTTCTCGATATGCTTGGTCAACTGGATATTGTATCGGGTATAGAAGGCATGGTTGATCGCACGAAGCTCGTTATCTGAGGCCCTGGCTATGATACCGCATACTTCATCAACGTTGTTGACGACCCGCGCAGCCGTTGCTTGGTGAAGAGACTTGGCTTCTTCTTCGATGATCTGGGGGTTTAATGGGGCTGACTCCTCGTGTCGAGTGGCGCGGAGAACTATCGCAAACAAATTTCGCGTTTTGAATGACAGGTCATCTTCGACGTCTTTTTCAAGAGCGCGGTTATATGTTTGGTGGTAGGCGGCCTTTATGGCGTTCAAATCAGCATTGGACCGGGATAGAAGGATGTCGTTGAGAAGCCATTCCTTCGTTCCGATGCCTTCGACAGCCTCCCTGGCGCAGGCTACATCGTAATGCAGCGGTCCATCAATGATAGCTAGGAGACCCCGACGGAAGTAGCCGCTTGTCTCTCCTTTAACGTCCTTGTAGAGATCTCGTCGGATGTGCTGTGTGTAGGTGGATCGTACGGCGGCCATCTGGAGAGGATCTAGCTTGGCGAGAACTTGTATAAGGGCCTTTTCGTCTGTCCCAAAGCCTTTCATCGCGCGACGGAGCTGATCGGCTTGGGGTCGGAAGTCTCCATTTGCTTGTTGGCCTCGAACGTAGCCCAATGATGGCACAGAAGCAAGCGGGGCATAGAGTTGAGGGTGTGGTGGAGCGGAGGCGTGAGGTGGAAATTGGGGTGGCGCACCAAAGGACCCTTGATGCATGCCCAGCGGAGGTCCATGAGGAGCGCCCTGGGGAGGAGGCAGGCCTTGTGAATACCCTTGTGGACCCCCGTGGTACATATCTGGTCGACCTAGAGGGGCGCCTTGCGGATTGTTAGGGTATGGAGGCTGATTGGGGTGTGGAGCCCCGTAGGGAGGGTAGCCAGGCTGATTCGGGTAAGGAGGAGAGGCCATATGTTGCTGATTCTGTGGAGGGAATGGAGATGGGTTCTGTTGTTGACCGTGGGCCTGTGGGGGGCCAGTGAAAGGAGGATATGGAGGGCCTGTGAAGAAGCGATCAGCATGACGCAGGGACGCGGGGGCACTGTGGGGCATCACATACGGTTTTGATGGGGATACATGATGGTTTAGAACAAAACGAGAATCTAACTATTAAAAAGAGTGAGAAGCTCCAGGGAGAGGAGAAGGGCAAGGGTATTTAATCCGCGAACAGAGGCGGAGCGAAGTCATGATGAGCACCGCCTCTCTGAAGATCCCCAGTTCGAGTGCCGTGGGATCGGTAAGAGTTTAGCAGGATCCACAAAGTATGTCAAAGCAGGCAGGGACCACCCCGGTTTGATACTATCCTTCCCCCAAAAAGGAATGCTTCTGCAGTCTGGCATATGGCAGTAAGAGACCCACTTACCACGGTGGTGCTCGACTGGCCCAGTGGTAAGGCGTCTGTTTTACACACAGAAGATCCTCGGTTCGATCCCGAGGTTGAGCAAACCTTTTTTTGTACTTTCTGCCTTTTAGGTCTTATGCTTTTTGTCACTCTACGTAGCTGCTGGTGAGAACATAATGATCGCAACCAATCATTCATCTGTCATAGGCATTGTCTCGAGAAACCCGATCTTGTCTGCAATTATGATTGCTCGGCAATCGTCAAATTTATGCTGGGAACACATGATCCGCGCTTCACCATCAGTTCGGTGGCATCTGCCGTGGCGCAGCACAAGGCTGACGCACCTGCGCCATGACGCCACCCATATGCTCTGCTGAACACATCGATCAGGCAAACACGTTACCAGCGGATTCAGTCCTCGGTGTAGCAAATCTATCTTACCCCATTGATAATGAGCAGTTGCTCAGGAAGTTTCGCGTGTCTTCTATGATGACATCAGCATCTTTATAGTCACGTGGACGTGAATAAGAACTCTATCTTATCATCACATGATCCGGGCGTATCACGTTTATCGCGTCTCAATGCGCTTGGTCATTTCTCATTTCGCATCAACTCACAGATCACCGCGCACACTTTCCAATGGCTGAGACAACAAACGATGCAGCTGCAGCTGCAGCTGAGGCTCCTCAACCACCGGTTGTTACATTCAAAAAGCGCGGCGCAAAGGCCAGTCAGAACATCCGCAAAAGACCAGCGGCGCCCCCCGTATCGCAAGGCGACGATTCTTCCGACTTTTCCTCCTCCGAAGACGAATCGGGTCACAGAATAAAGCGCAGAAAGAACAAGGGTGCTGGGGTTGTCTCTGCTTCATCTGCAACTACCAAACCTGTCGATCGGGAACCTGCGACGACCGCCACCGGTGACGGCAAAGTCCAGCTCGCGGATACGAACGACGCCACAAAACATGTCGACTGGTTCGACGAGGATACTAAGGATGCGCGTTCATCGAAAGCTCAAGCTCCCTCGAGTGAGCCGCAGATGCCAGATGGCACATATAAGGGACTGGCGAGTCAGACATCTTTCATCAAGAAGAACCCAAATGCGCCAAATAGGTCGTTCGGACCGATCAAGGCGGCGACTAACATCCGTACCATCACTGTGACGGATTACTCTCCGGATGTGTGCAAGGATTACAAGCAGACTGGGTTCTGTGGTTTCGGTGATAATTGGTAAGTGTCTTCGCGTCTTCCCCTCGATGGACACATTTGCCACCTGATCTGGGGCAGCCTATCTTCTTGAAACCTACGCTAACCATTTCTGTGAAGTAAATTCCTTCACGATCGAAGCGACTACAAACAAGGATGGGAACTTGATCGAGAATGGGAGACCGTCACCAAGGGCAAACAACTGAAGGGAACGGTGGTCGCGAGTGCCGATCGGACAAAGACGGAGATCAAGGACGACGATGAAGAGGCTATGCTGGAAGACATTCCGTTTGCCTGTTTCATCTGCAAGGGGCCATACAGGGAGCCTATCGTCACGAAGTGCGGTCACTACTTCTGCGAGTCGTGTGCTCTGCAAAGATACAAGAAGGATCCCAGTTGTGCCGCCTGTGGATCCGCCACGAATGGCTTATTCAGTTCGGCCAAGAGATTGAAAAAGCTTCTAGACAGGAAGAGGGAGCTTGCGGCGAAGAGGAGGCAGGAGGCTATTGAAGCCGGTGAGGAAGTGAGTGACGAGGAAGACGAAGAATGAGTTGTATGTACATATATATCAACAGTTTCGGATATGGCAAATGTCAGCCGGACGCTCTGAGAGCGTCTGGATCACCAGAGGACTCTTTCATGTCAATTCTCTTGTAGACAACATGCTTTGTGCTGAGACCCATTTTATTGTAAGCTTGGTACTCCGGGCTTTAATCGCACGGGCCATTCATATGGGTTGCTACCCCTTTACGAATACTGTGACCTTTGACAAACTTCGCAAGATTAAATCATGAACACAATGCCTCGTATTGGCCTTGAGATGAAAAAACCAAACGGATAAAACTATAACCGGTAGCTCTAGCTCTTTTGTTACTCGGTAGTATTGATTTGCGTAGCCTAGCGATGTACTGTCTTGATGAATTGACATCTGCATGAACGCGAACCAGATAAGCAACACGTCAGCGTGTTGACTCCCAAACGATGATGTGGCTTAGCCTGTGGATGTTTTCTCGAACAACTGTAGAATGAATTGATCATATACATCAACCTGCCCAAGGCTGAGGCGAGAGTGGGGAGGCCATACGTATGCCTCGATCCACTCCGAGGCGCTAGTTGTGCCCTAAACGCTCTCGTGGGGATCCGACGTGTGGCCACCTTCTGCTTCGGAAGTCGGTATGATATTAGACTTAACTAATTGTCAGTAATTTTAGACATTGTGTGTTGCTTTCCTCCATGATAACTCCCTCAAATCAGTGATCAATATAACAGTTAATGAGCAGGTTCTATCCACCATCACCATACAATATGTGAAGCCGGGCTGTACCAAACTA
Organism: Aspergillus brasiliensis CBS 101740; assembly: GCF_001889945.1. Taxonomy (NCBI): domain Eukaryota; kingdom Fungi; phylum Ascomycota; class Eurotiomycetes; order Eurotiales; family Aspergillaceae; genus Aspergillus; species Aspergillus brasiliensis. Next base: position 2,501,996 of record NW_027137443.1, read on the forward strand.
TGGAGACTACGAACCCTAAACTTGGTATTAGACGCCCCGTCTCAATAATATTCCCGTTCTATCCATGGAAAAGACGTTGACAGCCCCTGATAGGCAACACTGTTTACATTCCCCCCCTAAGAATCATGGGGGCGCAATGTCAAGCGTGGAGTAGGGGGTTGAACATAGAACCGCCGTCTCATAAATCATAACAATTAGTAGCAACCAAGCCACAAAAGCCCCATACACAACGATGTCTTCGACGCTATCGTTATAATTACTACGGAGAAACATGCGTCCCACTTCTGCTTGAAGAAAGGCGTTGCCTACTGTGGCCCAGTTGTCTATGTCCCCACCCCGCCGCTTGATTCTAAGTAAGCAACGTGGTTATTTAAGGCCTCTACTTCACCTTGACCTTCTCTATCCTTAGGAAACAACAACATCCATCCTCACGACCTATCCACAATGGGTTTCTTCTCACACCATCACCACAATAACCCCCCTCCTCCCGGACCTCAGGGCCCTCCGCCGCCCCAAGGCCCTGGGCCCTGGGACCGTCCAGGTGGCCCTCCGCCGCCGCCTGGTCCTCATGGCCCTCCCCCTCCTGATCCTAGAGACCCTTGGGCTCGTCCTCCTGGTCCTCCTGGCCCTCCTGGCCCTCCTCCTCCAGGTCCCAGAGACCCCTGGGATCGCCCCGGCGGTCCTCCCGGTCCTCCTCCTCCGGGACCAAGAGATCCTTGGGACCGTCCTGGCGGGCCTCCTGGCGGGCCTCCTGGCCCTCCTCCTCCGCCTGGCCCTCCCGGTCCTCCCGGTCCTCCGCCTCCCGGACCCCATGAGGTATGTTAAATAAGAAATCTCTATCTTGAAGTTGTCTCTGTTTTTGTACTAACGATGTGGGAAGTACCGCCGGTGGTAAACAAACAACGGTGTTTGTTTGCTAGAAAGTGATGGTTTTCTTTATTCTGTATATACGTTGTGTGTTGATTGAGAGTTCTGTATATGATTCCCAATTGCATTTCATTCTTCTCGTTTGCATCATACTCATTTTCATCATCATGGTATTCATCGATATAAGCCGGTAGAATATGCTCAACATAACAGATACTAAGTAGAGTTCAATCATAAATACATACATAATCATAGAAAGAAAACCTAAAAGATCACTCCCACTCCCCATCCAATTCAATCTCCTCACCCCTCTCCTGCATCTCCAACAACCCATCAATAGTCCAGTCCCGATAGACATGACCGCGGGGAATATTCGTATCCTGGAACGGTGTGCCCCGCTGCAAATGATCCAGGACCTTGCTGTAGTTCTCCTCGGCGTATTGTTCCGGCTCGTGGCCCCAGATCCACTCCGCTGTCAGATAATGGAGCCCCTTGGGCGTGAATTTATCTTTCTTCGGGGTTTCGGAGTAGCTTTTCAGATTGACGAGGCCTAACTTTTGGAGACAGGATACTCGGACGAAGCTGTATACCCATCCATGGATTATTAGCCACGAGCTCAGTCAATAACACCTTGTTGTATCAGAAGGCCGAGTAAGAAACATACCGTAGCCTATTATGGATCCTCAACGCCCAGCGCACCTGCTCTGTCTTCCCCGCCATCCGCAAGCACGTAGCTAGAGAGACAGCATCTTCGATTGCCTGCGTCGCACCATTTCCTGAGGCCGGAATGTAGGTATGTGCTGCATCGCCAATCTGCACGATACGGCCTGCTGGTGAGACCCAGGTGGGTTGAGGATCCCGCCACATCACGCGGAAGTGAAGGAGTCGGTCTTGCGGGGTGAGGCGGATTAGTCGATCTGCTACTTCTGGCCAGTCTGGGATGGTTGCGGTTATTTTGAGGACGTCTTCCAGGTCGGATTTGTGGGACCAGGATTCTGTGGCGCTTTCGTAGTCCTAGGTTTATTGCAGTGTTAGATCTGAAGAACGGAAGCAGGTATATACTAGGAGTGTTTTGCTATCGTCGTTAGGACGGAATGGCTGTTTTACTCACCTTGTGGGATAAAGTCCAGGACATGATGTCGGGTGTCCTGATGACGAGGAAATGATAGTGCTCGCTTCGGACCAATTAGCACAGGTTACTTTCCATAGAAGCAGGTATTTGTAGACGTATGATCATACCCAGCCCAGAATTCTATCGGTCCTTCTTTCTCTCCTACCACCGGAAACCGCTCTCGAACCATCGGATCAGCCATGGCTATCTCCATGGGAAAGGCAGTCCGATACATGGCTTGTCCGGTTGGACGTGCACGAATCTCCTGGCCCAGCGTCACTTTGGTCGAATGGCTTCTCAACCCATCAGCAGCAATCACGACGTCTGCTTCCACTCGATCGCCATTCTCCAGGACTATACCCCCGCGCCCCGTATTGCTTCTCTCGAAATATTCTACCGCCTTGCATCCATACTCGACGTCGACACCAATGGCATGAAGCTGCTTGAGGAGCATGTCGTGGAGTTGAGGTCTCCAGTGGCGGGTGATTTGCCCTGGCACCTTCTTGGAGCCTTTCTCCTGTCTGTATTCTATGTGATTGGGGTTTGTCACACGATCACCACTCAATGTGTAGAAGGCAAGGCTGGGTGCGAATGCAATCTTCTCGTTCTCTTCGGCTACTTTGGGCCAGTGTTTGAATGCACGGGTTGCACTGGGGCCGATTGTGAACGAGTCACCTAGTAGATCTGTTAGCTGCAATGAGATCAACTGCGCAGGTCGGGGCGATGGCTAGCTTGCCTGTAGTGACTTCTTCCCCGGATCGTTCGACGATTCGAACTTCGTGTCCATTGCGCCAGCATTCGAGTGCGGCCATTAGTCCTGCAACCCCGGCTCCGACTATCAGGACTGATATGCCGGTTTGTGGGTAGCGTTGGGTGCAGTCGTCTGTCACGGTCATTTTGTTGGTGATAGAAATCTCTAAAACATCATATGTCACATTCTTGATGCTCAGAAAAAGCAAGGGGATTTGTAACTTGATTTATATTCTAGATGATCGGAGGAGTTTGTTGTATCTGACATCTATACAATCGGTGCTAAGGATGCCGACACGGACGCGGGATGCCGCTTATGCCGACCGGTGCCACCAACCATCTCACTCTCTGCACATCTTCACCTTCACCACGCCTTCAATACTGTCCCGCTCCCGACCGACATGTCCGCTCCTGACGCTCGACATCTAAAGGCTTGCAGGCCGTGTTCCAAAGCCAAGGTCCGCTGCGACCCCGGTCCGACCGATGCTTGCCAAAGGTAAAGTCGGACGAGGCCACCCGACCAAGAATAAGCACTAACGATGCAGCCAGATGTCATCGCCTGGGGAAAGAATGTATCAGACAGGCTTCGAAGCCGCACACGACAAAGCGGCATACTGTGTCGTACGTGTTTGTAGAGGTGCATGATTACTTTCAAATGGCTACTGACTGGTCCCTACAGTAGTGACGTCGGACGGCTAGAAAAGAAGCTCGATAATGTAACTTCACTGCTCACAGCCTCGCAAAGGTACATCGAAAGCATCGGCGGCAGCAATCATAGTCCATTGTCTGCCACCGATAATTCTATGATTGCTGTTCCTCCTGTATTGGATGAGGATGTGGAGAAAATGCTCGCAGATTTCGATGAGCGCATCACAAGGTTTCTTCCGTTCGTGGTACGCTCGCCTCGCATAGGCCCTGAAGACTTGCGCACTATAAAGCCATTCTTGAACTTGGTTATTCCAGCGGTTGTCTGCCAAGATGGACCTGCACAGGTGTCCCATTCGATTAAAGCTAAAGCATATTGGATGGAGCATATGCTAGCTAACGGGGAGCATAGCTTGGATCTTCTCCAAGGATTCCTTGCGTACCTTGGCTGGTGGGAGCAACTAGAAGCGGCCTTGCGATATATAGAATGCTGATGCTTCATCAGGACTCAGGCAATGGTGCCTGCGCCGCGTTCGACAATGATCAATAACTATCTGCATATTTTGGAGGCGCAGGTGATCAACCTCGACTTTCACCGGGAGAATAAACTGTGTACTCCGGGCACGGTATTCTCCTACCTCCGCGTCTTCAAATACGATGAACGCATGCGCAATTCCCGCACCTTGGAGGAACTCAGAGCTTACCTTGGATGCTACTACATGGTCAATATGTGTGTCTTATGATCAACACGGTACCATTTAACGCTGACTGTAACAGGCTATCATTATGCCTGGGAGAAAAAGAGCCCATGGAATATACAACATACACAGATGACTGTTGTCGCAGAATCCAAGAAGCAGCCGAATGTGGAACCGACCCGTACCTCCTCCAGCTAGTCCGCATAGCCCACATGGGCGAGAAAATATACCGCGCCGTCCAGTACCACGAAAAGGACACCCCTACCGGTATAGCACCAAAAGCTATGGCAATACGCTGGCTACAGAAGGAACTCCAGCAACTCAAAGGTTCATTTGCTTGCGAATTCCCGCAATCCAGTACGTCCCTCATCAACCTACTTCTTGACCAAATCTTCACAGACCTAACAAACCCCCCAGTAATCCTCAACCTACACTATCACACCCTCGATATGCTCCTATACCGCATAGCCCTAGAGCGCCCTTTCGAAGACACAACCTTCAAGAACTACCCGCTCACCCAAATCGACGTCCTCTGCGCCTGTCTAAATGCCACACGATCTCTATTCGACACCCTCTTCTCCATCCCACCCATCCTCTACCTCCAACTCCCATACACCTGCTGGACGCAAGTCGGCCACGGCCTCGCCATCCTGTCCCGACTCCTCGTTCACAACGACCCCACGGGCTGCTGGGACCGAGGGTGGGCCCGCCAGACAATCAGCTTCGAAGACACCGTCGACACTTTCTCCATGAAAGTTGATGAAGCTGTCGCGCAGGCACAGGCTGACAATATCTATACCCCGCCTATCTTCACGCATATCAAAGCTAGGACAGTTATTTGGAAAGAGGCGCACCAGGCGCGTTGCGATACTATGGATAAATGGAGATGGAATCAGGAGCAGGTCCAGATGGCGGCTTCTTCTGGGGCTGGTGCTGAAGCCGATGTGGATGGGATGATTCCTGATGTCAGTATGGAGGATTTGTTGGCTATGGGGCCGATATGGAACTTGTTTAGTTTGTAATGTTGGGTAGATGGATATTCCCTTATGTTCATGTCTCTTGCAATGCTACTTGTTCTCTGTGCGAGTGAGTCATGTGCGTGCTTGTGAGACTGCAGGGACTGGGCCATGTCACACGGTAAGTACCTACTATCGAAGCCCAACGTGGATGCTGTCGTCATTCACTGCTAATTGTTCTACGTGAGTCACAGGTTAGATTAACTCGGTATTTCGCGTCGACGCGTCTCTGGCGCCTACGGCCATTGGCTGGCTCCTCAAGAGTGGATTTTGGCGATTGTTCAACATCTCGGTCAATCCTGGGCTTTCATTGGTTACGAGTGATTGTATGACCTGTATATGAGTCACTGTTTTGTGGGGTTACCTGGTGGTTGTGTCACCAAGATAAGATGGGATGAGATGAGATCAGATCAGATATGGTACGTTTGATGTAATAATGTATGCAATCAACATTGGTCATAATCTAAGACGGTATCAACAATCGTATCCAAAACAGACATTCAAACAATATGCCATATGAAGAACAAGCGCTTATATATCCCCATTAGCTTATGCCATGCAAGAAAAAAACTGGGTATCTTGATCCTCCGCACAGCCCCGGACAGCATGTTCTCACATGTAATGGGGCTGCCTCCGTGTTGACATATCATCCGTTCGAACATTCTGCTCATCTAGTCATTTTCCATACTTCATCCGCGGGGAGCTGTTGTCTCGCTGTTTCTTGATGGAGGTAAAGGCGCCCGTATACTCCTTCCACGCCTCCCACAGTATATAACCAGGGACAACGACCCAGAGTCCGTTGAAGATGACAATGTACAGCACGAAATAGAGGAAGCTATCAGTAGCCAACGCTGTATTGCCAGTCAGCATCTCCGGCAGGAAAGTCATGAAGCCTCCGTATATCTCGGCCGTCGCCAGCACAATCATCATGAACCACATCTTTCCCTTGATCGCATCCTTCTCCCTCGACTGCCGGCCGGAAGCCTGATAGACCCAATAGCTGATCAAGGAGGCGGTGATCCCGCCGAAGAAGACAGTGATCAACTCGATCGAGACGATGGTGGGATCGGCACCACCCCAGCGGTGGTCTGCCTGAGCGTACTCATGCCACAGTTTGGCGGTCGGTGAGTTAGAGTATGTGGCGCCGTAGACGTGGTCGTTGTCACCGAGGAATACGGGGTCACGGCTCTCGCTGGGGGAAATGGGGGCGTAGCTGAAGAAGCAGTGGAAGAGGAAGAGACCTTCCATGCCAAAGTGGACGAGGGCATCGAATAGGTGCCATCCGAACAGCCAGCGATCGCGTCTGGGGTGACTCGTGGCAGGCAGGAGATAGTTGGTGAGGAAGAAAGGTATGAGGAAGATGACGAGGAAGTAGAACAATGAAAATATCATCTGAAGGTCGATGTTGAATGGCATGTTGGAAGATTCTGGAGGAATGGCCCGGCCAATTTGGCTCTCTAGTAATGTCTCGGTTGTCTTGGGAATGTCGGTATGGTTCCCGGCGAAGGATCTAATAAATTGAAAGGCGTTGTCAAATTGGAGGCTTGAAGCCGCCCAAAGGGAGTCGAGCGAAGTTATAAATGCCATAGTAATCGCCACTAGCTGTTAGCGTGACCTGACAATGAGAAACAAAAGCCAAAGTGGTCAATGAAGACCGATGATGCTATTTATTGTTGATGCGGAGGCTATTTTTGAGCCCCTGAAACGCGTAGAGTTCCGTGATCGCCTGAGGCATACTTCAACTATGCCTATTTGGGTCGGAAAGACCCACCGCTCTCTTAATTGGGTTTGTTTGCTTTCTTTGACATCCTCCTCTCCCTCTTGTTCAATTTCCCATCTGGCCTGGTCATCGTCATCTTCATTGATGGTATCTGTCGAGAAATTCTCTTACGAAGGGAGGGAAGTACAGACCTGTAAGTGGCATGCTCTTGGCTGGATCCGGACAATGAAAGGAAATAACTACGCGCTAACGCTAGATAGACTCCGCACGCACCAGCGGTTGATGATCTGCCCATGGATGTTGTTCCCTTCTTGATGGTGTGGACAGTCCGTCACGGAGCCGATGCTCTCGGATCCGATAAGAAGGTTCATCGAGCTCATCTAGATATGGAGTTCAATGCTATACAGCCATCTTGATTGCAGCTCACAGCATCCCGCGATTATGACCATATACATGAATGTTCGATTAATCAACTTGACCCCAAAGCAGTGATCCGGGGTATAGCGACTCCGTTCTTTGTTGCTCCTGGGGCAAAGTGAAAGGAGCCACAGCCAACCACCTGTCGCTGACTACAGATCTAGAGTGTTGAATCGCCGGGGAGCTATCACTTCCTGACGCTGTGATTTGCACTTGGCCCAAACTCTATTCCCTTGTACCCTACCTAGCTCTGCAATGATGATCCCTGCTGTCCTACTCTATGCTGCGCCTCGTAGTAGTCTTGCTCATTGATTGCGTTTCCGATGGTCCCTTTACACGAGATCACTATCGTGCTTGCCCAAGTACCGGGGGTCTTGATTGTACACTACAACTTTGCGCCAACCCCAATGTCGAAAAGAGTCACATGAAGCAGCCCATTTGCGCCATCCCTCCTTCTAATTTCGTTTCGTGGTTTTCTCGCCTAGCTGTATGCTTATAAAGTACGTATTCCGAGCTATCGTTCTGAGACACTGGCTACGTGTTGCGTCCTTCGTCTCCACCAGCCTCTGGCTTTGACACTTTCTGCCTACTGATGAGTCACTTGTCCACTGACATTTCCGGTAATATCCTTATTTCTCTTATCCTTTTTTGAGACTGGTGATTCATTATAGCTTACCTATTATAGCCTACCTAATTGATAAGCAAGTTTCGGACATGGCTGCTAATTTCGAAGCTGCGGATATTCCGGAACTTACCAAACTGGCACGCGACCTGTATCTTACATGCAATTCCATCTCCGGAGATGCCCCTGACGGCTTCAGCCAGCTTGTCGCTAGTCTGGCATCCCTGCATGGTGTGTTTCAAACCCTGAGAGATGATGTCAGCTTCAGGAAGTTCGAGCTTGCAGAGTCAGAAGAGGAATGTAGGCATACCCTGCATCGGTGCCTGAATTCTTGCTCAGGGACCTTACAGCAGCTGAAGGAGGTTGTCGACATGTACCGAAGTTTAGGCTTTGAGAACGGAAGACAGTTATGGCAGTCCATAGATTGGATGACGCAGCAAGCGTTTATTGACGATCTCAAGTCTAAAATTGTGGCTCATACATGCCATCTAGGCGTATGTGTCGGCTCTCTCACCAGGTGAGCTTCCATAACTAGTAAGATATTGACAATGTCTCATTCTTCAGACCTCCTCTAGGAAGGACTGAAAGCTCAGCGACAAAAGGGTCGGCAAAAGATGTACCTCCCCCAACTCCTTCATCTTGGCAGGCACATGACGATGTCTCGCCTATATCAATTTCGGTTTCTACGCCCCGCCAGCAGAACTTCCTTATTCTAGCGGAGCTGGATGGGGCGGAACCCGCCAGGTCAAATTCTGCGGCTACACAACCGTCATGTCCGCCAGAGGAGCCCTCCCATGTTTCGGCTTCCTCCGAATCCGTTCTGTCGGGGAACTCGGATACGTCTAGTTTTACAGCTACCACGTACACTTCACCTACAAGTCCAGCTACGTCGACTTTCAGCCCCCCACAATCAGTTGCTCCAGAGGCCTTTTCGACAGAGAAAGAAGTTGTTTGGTCTCGTGGACCAGGGTCTGGATTCTCAACTATACAACATCAAGGGCAAATTCAACGGTCAACCTCAATCAAGCCAGGCGAGTCAACGCCGTGGGATAGCCCTGGCCATTCAGGAGCTGATGCTATACAAGAACTCCACCGACGACAACTGCGAGACCAACTCTTCCGATCGCTGCGGTGTGAACCACGTGATAAAACCCATCAACCTGATGCGGAACTCCTCGCAAGTTTTGATCATATAGCCCACAAGGAAGAGCGAGCTCAGCAACTCACTGCGAGATGCTGGCTCTTAGTCGCTGTGTGGTGGCTACTGAAGGTATACGCATCAAGCCTTTCCCTTGTGACAGCTGCTTATGTGCGGAAAGGCTAGGACAGCACTTGCAAATAGCGAAAGATCGACACTGGCAAGCACCAAAGGCAGTGTGAGCCCGTCTGCATTGTCATGTAACTCAAGCCACCAGGCATACGTGGACCTCCTGAAAGCATCATACATCCTCTATGACATAGTCTTGAATTGTGACAACCCACAGCTGCTTTTGGAGGATGAAAACAGAAAAATGATCTCAGATCTCTCAGACGTAAGTCCTTCAATGGACAATTTACTTTGCTCAAGCTAAGCAATTCAAAGGGTATCAAAGAAGACTTTGGGCAATTCAGCGCTGTTGATATCCCGGATTACGCTGCGATCCATTCCCAGAACCTCGACTTCTGGGAACCTCTGCAGCCCGAAGAGATGATTGGCAAAGATGGTCAACCAGCTAAGCCAGGAAACTTCTGCTATATCACAGTAGGATTAGAAGATGCTGGTAAAGAGGATGAGCAAGTTCTTTTCCGAACTTTTGTGAATGCAGGCATTGGGACTAAGAAGCTCCGTATGCGATCCAGAGGAGCTCCATACATGCTGCTACTGTCCACAAAGTATGGCGAAAGCGAGCCCAAAATCGCCCTCTGCAACCAGTACGGAACATTCTGTTTACAACGAGACTGTAAGTGTACTTACACGTCTGACTGATGTGGCCAGGAAAGATGAATCTAAAACATTTCACAGTGGCACCAGGCGATCTGGCTCAGTTGATCCAGGTATCAAATGCATCACTCACCAATCTAACCGTGCCAAAGCCGACCGAGCCCGTGACACTGAAATTCGACACCATGACTCTGTCCATTTCATTTCAGTACGTGTCAGATATTATGCAAATGATCAGCATGCCCAAAGCATACTTTGATGCCGTCCAGATACGGGAGCCGCTTGATTCCGACCAGTTCACTGAGACTGTTATATTCAAAAGCTCAGCCGAATCGCTTGAGCAGTTGAGAATGCCCAGCATGGTATCAGCTAGTCCTCCCACAGTGCACAGATCTTGCGAAGTGCGCATCCTGGAAAGGTCTTTTGGCGAGGCGTGGCGCTCTATCCGACGCATCGTAATCAGCTCTTCAACGCCTGACAAATCTGGGCAAACTACCGAATTCTTCATGCCTCTCAGCCATGTCCAAGTCAGCCGTACCACGGCTTCTGGCTTCATCTTGCTCAAATGGTCAGACACTGGTCAGGAGAGGTCGAGCAAGACAGATGGGAACTACCACCCGCTTTTCAGTTACGTCTACGACAGTAGCAATCCAAACATAGGCCTTGGTATTCAATTTCGCTCACAAGAGGCAGTGGATGAACTGGAAAGAGTTGTTCTGGGTTTAGGCACAAGGCCTGCATTTACCTGGTCTCAGGCCAAAAGCTCAGGCCATGTCTATGAGGCCGTTGACATTGCGCCAGTTGAGAGGCGCTATAAGGCGGTTATGATTTGTCGAGCTCGCGCGGAGTGGAAGCAGTGCAGTCTACATTATCTCTTCCGTGATATGGACTATCTGTATGACCATTCCAATCTCCGTGTGAGGTTTCCCCGTGCATTAGCCACCACTTACATATCATCGCATGTTGACCAGTTATATCGGGCTGACCAACGTGTATTTTTCTCTCATTGCGAGAGAGACCTAAGGGATATGACCGTGGAGTTTGATGAAGAGCGCGTACTGATGGCGTTTATGTCCTCGCTTGCATCAACACATAAGCTGGTCTTCTCCAGAAGAGCCACATCCCTCATGACCAAAGAAAAGCTCCTAGTGCTCGGTCCTAGAAAGTCAGTCAAAGGAGACTCTCAAGTGCAGCTATGGCGGGATGGAAATACCATCCGTCTTGCATCGCGATGGAATGACCATATCATGGACCGGTGGCTCACAATGACCATACCGCCATCCGAACCATCTAGAGCAGGAAACCTGGTCAGCCTTCCCCCATGCAGCTACTCAAGGGGGATGGTTCTCAACATGGGAAAGATAGCAGCGGGGGCAGCCAAGAATCAAAGTAGGGAACACAAGACGGGGCCAATTACCATCACCTTTCCCAATCTAAAAGGTATGCCTTATTTTGCTTAGAGGAAAGACGAGGCTGATGTGATATAGATCGGGAAGAGTTTGTTGCGGCCATAACGGGCAACCATCTGAAATAGACAGCAAAGCTTAGTATCAAGAATGGTTTTTGTAGGGTTCAAGGCAGAGTGCCTTTACAATGATCGTGTGGGATCCGTAGTCAAGATTGACTGTTCTAGCAGAATGCAGGAGGATGTACTATGCGGGCCATGTCCCCACCATGAGAATGAGGAAACCATGGATCTTGGAAACCCAATTCGAACACAAGATACCAGGAAATCCAAACAATAAAAACACACACTTTACTTATGAAAACGGGGGAACATCCCAACGGAGGTTCTACATTCACGCAAAATAAATTATACGAAAAGAGTAGTCACGCCCGGGATCGAACCGGGAACCTTCTCGGCACCTCGAAAGGAGAAACTCACTTGATGTGAACGAGAAATCATAACCATTAGACCACGTGACTGGACGATACGAAGACATGCCATTTTTTGGTTTACAGAGTAGATTGTTTTGCTCCATATGTATCTCCGATTGGTGTCTCTGGGAATCATGACTGCCGTTTACCTTCACCAATTTGCCATAGCAGGCCTGGGAGCTTTGTTTCGGTAGACCAGCATTGATGATCGAGAATACTCTTTATTATGGGCCTGTTCTCTGAACTTGTTGCCCTGTACTGGCCACAGACTGATGGCGGCGCTATCAGCTAGAAAGGTAATCCGAATGTTGACTGTTACACACATCCATATCCCGTCCAGACACGAGCCAAAAGGAGATACTACCAGGTACCTATAAGTTTGGATAGATGACAGTAGCCAGATTATAATAATACTAGCGGGGATGTATAGAACGAGCTACTATCACATGACAACAAGCTTGAAAACCCAGGGAGAAACCAGGTCTGTGCTGCAATGCAACAGCAACATGCAACATTTCCATCTCCGCCTCCAAACAATATGCGCTGATCGCTTCTCGTGCCGGAGAAAAAAAGAACAAAGCTATCAGCACGTACAAGCTTGTGATAAGAGCAAAAGACGGTAGATCACCCGTCCATGTCGATGAATAGAATACATCGTTCAAGTCACTTTCATCTTGTACCCCGCTTGATCATGCCGCTCATCTGGGGATCCGCACGAACATCATCTTCTCAGACAGAGTCTGCAGAATCCACCCCAGACAGGTAGCTCTATATTTTTTGACAACCCTCTGCAGAATTTCTAGGTGCATTTATTTCAAAGCTAGTATTGCAATTCTTATTAATAGGAATCCTTCCCGCCGCGTAAACTTCTCGCTGACTATCTTCTGATTTGTCATGGCGAACTATTGCTCATCCTCCGTGACTCAATTCAAGGCGTGTCTATCCGGTTCCTCACTAACGGATGACCAGTGAAGGGTGGCTCAAATCATCTATTCTTCAGCGCCTGCCCCCCAGATCGCCCTCAGTCAGTTAGTCGCCCGGGTGATCTCTCCCCAGTGTTCTTGTCGCCGACGCGTGCGCCTTGCACGTGCGAGCCTCATGACCCATGGGCAAAAGGCTGAGCTCTTATAACGCGAGACTCGTTACCAACTGCTCCGGGGCGTTTTGTTGAGATGTGTCCAGTTTGCCGCACCATGATTAGTGCTTGCCCTGTTGGCAAGTCTTGGGATCTTTTCTGTCGAGGAGGAACTGACTGAGATACTGGGTATTTTGTTGTTGCCTGGTTGTTCCTTTTTCTTTTGCATAGGTATCTACCCGTTCGAGTCATTTCATTCCATCGTATTTATAGTCGGTTCTTATCCGTTGCTACGGTTCCTAACTAATTGATAATCTTTTTTAGTACTTATAGTTGCTATTACTTTGTTGATATGCCACACTTGGTCCACCATCGACGACGCCACTCTTGGCCATACTGCGGCCCCGGAACGCAGCTCCGTGAACGACGAAACTTGCCGCTAGTCATCGCTGAGCAGCAACGCCAGTTCGAACAGCAGTTCTTGACGCCCGTGGGATCGGAGGATTTGCTCGAGGATGATGCCGCATCAGCGGGTATCGTTCGTTCCAGGACTGCCCGGTCCCATCGACGTTGGTACGCTCCGTGGGAATCAGCTTCTCCTGGAGCACCTGGACAAGTTACCACAGACCATCATGCCGGATCTGGATCGGGGTCCTTCCGGAAAATGATCCGTCCACCTCTGGATAAGGCACGTTCACTCTTCGTGCTACCGACCACCACTACTACCGGGGAAAGTGTGCTGGTTTCATACTGGATGCCTCAGGGAGTTCCTGTTCTACCACCTTCAGCTCCGGTCGCTAAACGAGGAAGAGTTGCTGATGTTAAAGCTGGAGCTGGATATTTGTCTGTTGAGCGATATCATCGACGATGCCATTCAGAGCAGCCTCGGTCTTGGAAAAGGCCCAGCGCTGAGTTGTGGCCGTTGGAGGAGGAGCAATAGCTTGTGTGCACAGTCTATTGGTTTGTGCTGTTTTCTTGGTTATATCGCTGTGCTTGTTTTTCACAGGTTTGTACGCATTGCATCGCGAGGGTTGATTTCATGGCGTTGAGTGGGCATTCTGCATGCGATGAGCTTTGATGGCGGCTGCTTGACTGATTCAATAATAGCAAGACCAAGATGTCATGTTAAGGCTAGAAATTGAAGAAAATGACAGTCTTAGGAGCAAGACTCGTCGCAGCAATATTCTTTCCTGTATAATTTTCAGTAGGAATCCCCTCTCCTTGTGCACGGAAGCGCGTGCCGGCCAGCCTCTTGGCACGGGGCACGTGAAGTACCATGATGTCATTGGTCAAATTCAAGAGCCTCAAGTGGGTCACTAGCCGGCGTCCCAATTGGGAAGGCCGTCTGAGACTCCAGCTGGCACCTCAGGCTGTCTGTCAACACCATCCGCAGCGCATCGCCTACCCTTTAATTCCCTCATTTCATTCCATCGAGGGATTTTCATATATCCCGCAGTTGGACCGTGACAATTTCAGCAGGGATCATGTTTCAGATAGGAGTTATTTTCACGCGGTTGCTATTAAAAGCAACCCGTGAGTGAGTTCTCTCTGGTTCATGGTAGCCTGGAGAGGGGAAGGAGAGCCCGAGAGACCAGGGTGGAGATCAGCACTAAACTAATACCTGGAACGAACAAGTCAACAACACCTCCTGTGAGCCGTAAGCCCTATATTCCGTCCCTAGTCCGGATTCGAACATCATTTCCTATCCTGCCCGCTAAGTCCGAGCGATCATTCCTGTCTGCAAGGTGGGGGCTAATTTCTCACCCATTCTGTTCAGTGTTGCTTCGCGGGAAGAATTCTGGAAGTTGGTCTGGAATGCCATAGAGCTGACAGCTCGACTCATGGTCGGACAAAAACAACGATAATGAGCATTCCAACGACCTATCACCAAAGAACACACAATCAATTTCCGACGGGCGCGCCCGAACAGCGACAGAAACAAGGCAGCCTTGTGGACGCTGCTGCAGTGGATTTAGCGGTGAAAATGGAGCCTCCCGATGGGTCATTCCCCAGTGACAGGCGTGCTGATTGGCGGGCTCGTAAGGCCATAGGGCAGACGCGTGGAGATGACTGGAGAATAATGGAGATCCTCACCGACTGGCCCATCATTCAGCTGCCGTCCGTGACTCAAGAAGGGGCCATTTGAGCCCTATCGATGGAGCCCCTCCGTGCTGGCATTCTTTCATTCGTTCACTCGGGCTTCCCGGCAGGGGGCCCCATGCCCCGGATAGGGCCAGTGCTGTTTTGATAGGCTGATGGGTGGGCTTCCAGACGTGCTCGGAATGAGCACGGAAGTAGGGGACGATGGAACATAAATACGCTCATTTCCGCTGCCTTTTCCCCCGAATGCTATATCCTCATTTTACACTTTTATCACTCTACGCTCCTCTCCCATAATTCCCTTTGGAGAATTACTAGTTGTTAATGGAAATGAACGACGACCACCAGACTTCCACTCAGCCAAACACCCTCAAGCGGGCTCTTTCTCAATCCACTACTTCCACCACCTCATCAACAACCACCAACTCCCACGCTACAAAGGCTAGGCATCACAAAGCAAGCCGCCTGTCTAGTGTGAAACAATTTCTCCGGTCGCGTTCTCACTCTCCGACCGCGGCTTCTATCCCTTCGAACCGCTCCTCCCCATCATCCAGCTTCGAAATACCTCGAAGCATTCCTGCAAACTCTACTCCTCGTCACTCTGCGAGCCCCGTCTCCACCATGTCTCCTAGCAGAGTCTCTACCGATGATGACAACCACAGCGCGAGCTACAAGCGTGTATCCTCCACCCACACCCGCAGAAGCGGCCACGACTACCGTCGTTACAGTGGCACAGTGAACCACTACGGCCGTCACTCGAATGACTGGCTCTTTGGTGGCTTCAGTCTGCGGGATACTGTTCGAGATGGAGTGGATCGCCTGAGACACCATCATGCCAAGGGTTGAACCACCAATATTTTGCGCGCTTGTATCTAATGGACTGTTGTCCATTTTTGGGTATTTTTGCGTTTCATATTCCGACACACTTCTCCATGGTCGCATCAGTGGCCCTCCACCATTCAGACTCCAGGCCTTCTGAAATCGCTTCACTACTTATACTGAGGATGAACCTGGGGCCATTCTGGCAACATATTGCCCTCCAACCTTTCCGGGGGTTTAAGCACGAGGAGGAAGGCCCTACAGACCGAGTCACACGACTCACTCATGCGCCATGCTTGGATGAACTCGTTTCATACGAAATCCTACCTTTTCAGCACGAGAGCGCCACGCGCGTCTCTTCTCTTTTGAACGATCCGACCGGATCTACTTTTATGACATGCTACGAACATATACCCGCCATGCTATTTGTTTGGTTTCAATTATTTTGCTTCTACAGTGTTCAATCAATCTCACGAATCATGCTTCTATCTTCAACTCTCTGTCTCGTAATCAAAGTAGCAGTCGATTGTAATCGCAGTTTACAGTAGCATATTCAATAATAGTTATCCTATTTACACCACCATCTACATCTCACCACCTCTCTATCCCCAACAACACTATCTACATACCATCCTTCCCACCCTTCTTCCTTCTAATCCAAACAGTATCCTCGCCCTCCTCACCCTTCCCACCCTCAACCCCCTTCAAAGACCCCCCAGAGGCAACATCATACCTTACCAACAACAACCCAAGAAACAACTTAATCTGAATAGCCGTAAACCATCGCCCCGGGCAGGCATTCCGCCCATACCCAAAATGCAGCGACGTCTCATTCACAGACACATAGTGGTATTTACCAGTAGTACTAGCTGACAACCCACCCTGATTATTCCTCAGCCGATGAAACCTCAACCCATCAAACACCTCCGGGTTCTCAATATACTCTGGATCCCAACCGACATGGAACGCCGGCGCCGCGATATGCTCGCCTGCATGGAGTCGCGTGCCGTCTAGGAGAGAAAATGGTTCTATGACTTTTCTTTCGAAGGTGACTGTACCATCTTCATTAGAATCAACAACGGAAAGAAAAGTGGAAGAAGGAAGCTGGAATAAAAGACGTGAGAAACTTACCAGCCCCCGGCGGCTTAAACCTCTGCAACTCCTTGATAAAGCTATCCATCATACCCAACGAGCTAATCGCCTGCTTAGTTATCCTATCACCACCACTAACAAACAGTTCAAACTACCCCCTAACGAACGGAATCATCTCCGAATGCTCCGCCACATCTACAAGACACTGCGCCGCGGCCGCGGCATTAGCCAGTACCGTCCCGATAGACATCATTGCTTGCACCTGGCTCTGGTGGGATATTGTGCGCTCGTGCTCTTCGGAGTTATCCCATATCCACTGGACCATGTTCTCGTTTCTGTCTGATTTGCCTGATATAATGGCTTCGTATTCTGGTGTGAGAAGGGTGGTGATTTCGTCGCGGATGACGTCGAGTTCGCGGAGAGAGGGGATGAAGTGTTTTGCTAGGGGGCGGAGGATAGCTGGGTATTTTATGAGAGAGGAGATAGAAACATGATTGTTAGGGGGTATTTAGTGTACAGGGTTAGCCAGGTTGGGTCGCGGCTGAGGGGGAGGCCGATGTTGATGCGCCCGGAGACGAGGGCGATGATGCGGAGGAGAGTTGGGAATGGAGAGATGGGGTGCCATTCTTTGTATATAGTATTGCTAGAGGTTGAGCTGTACCTGTGTAGTTGAGTGTTGGGCTAGGTGTACTCACCGTTTGAGTTGCCCAGTTCGTGGTCCAATGCGAATTCCACCTCTTCGTACATGACTGGTAGGAGGTTGCCTGAGTAAGTGAAGGTAAGATTAGCAATTATGTTTTGGTGATATTGCTGGCGTAGAAGAGATAGATGAGTGTCTTGCCTAGGTTGTTATTCAGATTGGTCTGTACACTTTTGGCGAATGCGGCACACTCGAATGTCTTGGTGAAACGGCTCTGTTGTTGCTGTGTCGGGGTGTATATCAGTTGAATTTGAACTATTGTAGGAGAAAGACCAAGATTATGCATCATGTACTCCCGCCATAAAATTTATTCGATGGTCTGCTCGAAGTGATGGGAGCATGCTTATTGGCAGGACGCGGAGATGGTAGTCTTTTCTTGGTATCGTCCATGTCTGAGATGATGCTTTTCCCTACGCAGATAATGGGGGTTGTGTAAGTTTTGTTCTAGTTGGCAGGGCCTTGAGATACTATCCATACTTTCTGGTATCCTGTCCAGATTAACTTCTTCTCATCTGGGACTCTACCCAGGTTGAACTTTTCAGGACGCCTGAGCACATGGTAGATGGTAATGACAAGGAGTGTGAGGGGGATCAATGTTTGGTGGTCCATGTTTTGAGGCTGGTGTCTGTATCTGGAACTAACATGTGTATATTCTGATTTCTACTACAAAGAAGGGGCAGGGTCCAGGACAAGCAGGGTACCTATAGAGACTCGTTCTTCAAGGGAGATAGGATATTGAGGAAGATGCATTTCAGGACTTTTTTTGCGTACTTTCAGAGCTCATTGATTGAAGGTGGTTACACAGACACATCATATACCTAGACAAACTTCGACACGACGCTATACAAGGTTCTGCAGAAACCGTAGATCAACATGTAAGGCGTAAAAAAGATAATGTCATGAAGATTTATACTATGATACTAAGTAGTGAGAAGGGATACCGACTTTTCGACAGGATCAGGCCTTTTCTCGGCTACTGATATGTTAAGATCTACTTTACATCTGATGAAAAGGGTAAAAAGGCCTATATGACGCAATGCTTCTACATTCTAGTACTTGTACAGTAGAGACTAAACCAGGCCAGATAGATCAATTTGATTGGATCTGGCATTTCATCTGAATGACTCGGCATAAAACAATCAAATTCAATATCCAATCGGAAACTAACACACTCATCTGCAGGTCTGCCGATTGAGACTCCCACTGGTAATTGTGCCGACGTCGAATTGAGTAATCCTTGCAAACCCCGAACCCTTCTTTGGTGTAACACAGCAGGATATATGGCAAGAGGAATTTCACTGCCACTGTTTGCAATGCTCAACTTCAAGCCCGCGGGGACTGGATCACCCACCGTTCCGGCTATTGTACTCGAGCCGATACACCCCATCCGCTGGAACGTTGGAGGGTGTATATGGTTTACCTGTGAGTATAGCATTGGCAGCTTTTGGAAACTCACGATACGTATACTCCTGACAGTCATGGTCAAAGATCCAACTTGGATGCGGAGGAGTGACGCCACTGAGATCCTTTCGCAGATCTTTGCAGGTAGTCCTCATCATAGATCTCAAGACTAGTGGTGCCCCGCGCTGAATCACAGAGGCTCGCGCATGTCTGTCGAAAAGATAGTCAGCCGCCACTGCAAGGGATGGATTGTCGCCCTAGAGGTGTGATTGGCATACCTGATCGCCACTCCGACAGACAGAGCCAAAGGAACATCTTGTTTTCCGCTTAACTCTAATGCAATCGCTAGAACAGCACCATCTTCGATTGCCTGACTGGCCCCTTGACCACTACATGGAAGAGCAGCGTGGGAGGCATCGCCAATAACCACCATCCTTCGACGAGGAGACAACCATGTCTGCATGGGCTCCCTTGTCACCAGCTTCTGGTCAACATACCAACCTCCCTTTCCCTTCCGAATAAGTGGCTCCAGCTGCGGCCGCACAGGCCAGTCCTTGATAGTGTCCAGAACGTTCTCAACAACGTCTGTACCACCATCCCAACCCTCTTCCGCAGCGTACTCGTTCTGAGCCTAATCAGTACAGACTCGCATATAGATAACCTGGAAAAGCGAAGAACCCACCTCATGGGTACAGTACCAAAAAAGCTCTTTTCCCTTACGTCCTCTCCACAGCGCGAAGTGGATATCATCAGATACCCAGCCAACTGTCTGGTCATATTCCTCAGCGTTATCAAGGGCCCATCGGGTTGCAGGATCGGCCGCTACCGCATCCGTATTCAAGCAGCCTCGGAATGCGGACCAGCCAGTCTCCCATGAAACAAGCTGTTCCCCAGTGATCTTCTCTCTGCCCTTGCTGTGCACACCTTCGGCACAGAAAACGCAATCTGCTGCAATGCGCTCTCCGTGGACCACAACGCCTCCTTCATAGTCCGTTTCCCAGTAGCCAGTCACAGGAGAGTTTAGACGGATGCCTACCCCGAGTTCGCACGCATGCTCATACATCGATGTGACCAGAGTGCCCCTATTGAGGGTATATCCATCACCCCGGTTATACCCGCGGAGCTCAAACTCACCCAGTTCATAGCCTGTGTATTCAATGACCTTGACTTTCTCGATAAAAAAAACTGGAGAGGTAGCATTCGCTCGTGTACAGCCCCGTCACCCCATTTAGCAGTGACGTGTGAGCCGTTCGCTCCAATGGTAAAAGATTGGCTGAAGTAAACGTTTGCACCATGTGGCTGATTAATTTTTTATATGACGCTAATGATTGTACCAGAGACACGACCTTGCCATACGAATAGACCCTTCCAAATCCCGCTTTCGAATATGTATATACAGCCCAGAGTCTTTCCTGGATGCAGACCACGCAGGACTGTTAAAGTCAAACTTGATACACACGTTGAAAAGCCTGCAGTCTACAATTCAGTTGAAGTCCATAGACCTGATCAGTGACTTAAATCGATGGCAGCTCAGTAAGTGGAACAGGGCAGCACCCACAGGACCTCTGGGTGAAACGATTCATCATTGCATTGACCGACAGTGTTTCAGGTGGCCCGAAGCTGAAGCTGTTTGTGCCTGGGATGGGTCTTTGTCTTATGGGGAGCTGGAGAATGAATCGTCGACGGTTCGTGATATCTTATATGCTAATGACGTGCAGCCTGAGATGATGGTCCCACTTTTATTCGAGAAGTCTAAGTGGACAGTTGTGGCAATGCTGGGTGTGCTCAAGGCCGGGGCTGCTTTTGTAACTATTGACCCTTCCTTTCCCCAAGCCCGGGTGCAAGCCATTTGTCACGATGTGAAAGCTCCGCTTATCCTGTGCTCAGCCAAGCAGGAACCTTGGGCATCTAAGTTGCATCATAAGTTCATTACCATTCCTATCACAAATTCCGGCATTCTTCGATTCGCAACCCAGCAGGATTTCTCGTCAGCGTCTGATCCAAATCAGCCGGCTTATATCGCATACACCTCTGGTTCCACAGGGTCTCCAAAGGGCATTGTCATCAGCCATGGTAGCTTCTGTACCAACATGGCTCTTAGCAGTCAAATGCAAAATCTAAGCGATTCCTCCCGTGTCTTACAGTTTGCTTCATGTGCATTCGATGTCAGCATCCATGAAACATTGACTCCCCTCATGTTAGGGGGCTGTGTGTGTGTTCCTTCGGAGTCACAGCGAGTGGACAATCTTCAGCAAGCAATCCTAGATTTTCGAGTCAATTGGATAGAGCTGGTGCCTTCTGTGGCATGTCTCCTCAACTTCAACGCTATACCTGAAGTTAAGACGCTTGTCGTTGGTGGCGAGACTATGCGTCCTTCAGATATTGCCCAATGGTCAGATCACCTATATCTAGCCCAGGCGTACGGCCCAACAGAATGTACTGTCGTCTCCACAATCCGACCAGGCCTCAGCCAGGACAGTGATCCTCATAATATTGGATACAGTGCTGCAGGGTCGCTATGGGTAGTAGAGCCCGAAAATCATTCGAAGCTTGTACCCATTGGAGCAGTTGGAGAGCTCGTCATCGGTGGCCCGATGGTCAGTAAGGGATACTTGAATCGACCAGAGCAAACGGCACAATCATTCTTATCTGACGTTCCATGGTCGAAGAGGCCCGAGCATTATTATAAGACCGGCGATTTGGCACGGCAGAACTCCGACGGTAGCGTTGCCTACATGGGGAGAAAGGATACACAAGTCAAAATTCGAGGTCAACGAGTCGAGCTAGGGGAGATTGAGCATCTAACCCAGAAAATATGGTCTCACTCCATTTCGATTGCTGAAGCTATCAGAATCGGGGGCCGTGACCAAATCCTGGTGATGTTCATTGGACCGGCTGCTCCGAAGTTGAACATCATAGTAAATGATGAGGAGCTGCTCGTGGGGACCGACACGCAGTTTCGGGAAAGGGCACGGGACGTGCAGTCCACCCTTCGCGAGATGCTCCCCATATATATGGTTCCAGATGTCTTCGTTCGTATCCAGTGGTTACCATTGATGCCCTCTGGGAAGGTCGATCGAAAGATGCTGCGCAACACTATGTCTCGCTTATCTGACAAAGAATTCCAATCCCTCCGGAATATGACATATTCCAGCCAGATTGGGCCAAGTGAAAGCCCGGCCGATTCATCTAAGTCTTCATGGTTGTATCTCCCAGATGTTCTCGGATGTGCTGGGGCTACCTCTAGACCATATCGAGGTCAACACAAACTTCTTCCATCTAGGGGGAGATTCGGCTCTGGCAATTGCTTTGGTAAATGAAGCACATCTCAATCCCAATATCAATATCAGCGTTGCGTCCATCTTTCAGAACCCGACCGTTGCTATGTTGGCACAAAACATCAAGGCCTACCCTACCAACCCCCAGTCCTGCCAGCAACTACTTCCGTTCTCATTAAACATTGGCGATGCGGAACGTCTTCGCAATCTCTGTGCAAGCCACTGTGGTATAGATCCGGAAGCCATTGAAGACATTTATCCTTGTTCGCCCCTTCAGGAGTGTCTTTTGGCTTGGACAGTAAGCAAACCTGGAGCTTTTCAGGTTGACTTCCTTTTCAGCCTCCCGCCGAATGTCGACTGGAGTAAGCTGCACAACGCATTGCGCATGGTTATGCAGGCGTATCCAATCTTGAGGACAAGGATATCCCTCATCTCCGAATCTCTTCGATTCTCCCGCGGGCTTCAAGTTGTCGTCCGGGAAGACGTAGCATGGGCCGATGCAACGGCAACTTGTCAGACTCATAAGATAACCATGTCCACAGGAACACCACTTTTCCATTATTCCACGCTGTATGAGCCCGCTCCTAGACTGAAGCTAACCCTGCATCATGCGCTATTCGACTCGTGGTCCTACAGTCAGATCGTGCATGCTGTGGAAACTGCATACAGCGGGACTCCAGCTGTGAGATCCGCGTTTGTCCCTTTCATTGAACATCTTCTAAACTTGGATGAACTGGCCGCAAAATCTTTTTGGGCAAATGAGTTTGTCAATTTAGCAGCAGTTGCTTTTCCAGTCAAGGTTCCTCCAGGTCATATTCCTCGAAAGGTCGAACGGTGTGTCCGTGGCTTTTGTCTTCACAAACCAAACGATTACGGGATCACTGTCTCGACTGCATGCCGCCTCGCATGGGCCCTCGTAGTGACCTGTTATACGAGATCGTTGGATGTCGTTTTTGGTGTGACCGTCACGGGCCGCAACAGCTCCGAAACTGCTAGTATCGTCGGCCCTACCATCACCACGTTCCCCCTGCTCGTCTTTCTTCACAGTGACGAGAAGATCCATACTGCTTTGGAAAGTCTACAGAAGCATGTCCTAGATATAATGCCTTACGAGCATCTTGGGATTCATCGAATGCGACAATGCAGTTCTGAAGCCGTCAGTGCTAGCCAGTTCCAGAGTTTCCTTATTGTCCAGCCAACAAGGACATTTTTGCCCAAAGCACGTTCTCAAAATATATTGGATCTTATAGAAGTAAACACATTGGACCAACAGATTGATACTAGTTTTGCGACCCAAGCTCTTATGATCATATGCGAACACGCAGAGGATACTATGAAAATTCGGGGCGTATTCGACCCTGAAGTGGTTCCTCCCGACAAAGTCGAAGAATACCTGCATCAGATGAGTGACTTCTTGAACTTGATTCTTAGCTCACCATCAGATACTGTGGGGGATGCGCTGCGAAGAGCCACCGGATACTTCGACCCTGAAGAAGTGAACGAGGAATATCAGGTACTCGACGAAGTAGAACGAACGGCTCAAACGCTTCTGGGGCAAGATACTCCGCTAAGGGCCGAGTGGGTTAATCCCGTTGATACAGATACGCCACAGCTAGCCTTGTTTGTCGGTTGTGACGGCGGCCCGTGTGTCGACCCTTCGAGCGTCTTCAAGGTCCTGGACACTGAAACTGGGGGCCGTTTGCGTCAGGCTATGGCAGAGCTTTCAACCACTCTTCCAAGTGCAGTGGTGCCCTCTTTATGCCTTCCAGTACATTTATCCTCTGGGTCAGTTGGCTTTCCTAGCAAAGCTGACTTGCAGAAAGAAGCATCGAAACTGCCGTTGGGCAACTTTGCAATCATACATGTGTCCTCAGGAAGCCAGTGTCATCATGGCGAGATCCACATCCGATATACAGACAACGTTACGCCATATAATGGGTCTTGTCTTGCATATTCACATCGCCGATGTTGGTCTCCACGATAGCTTCTTCACTCTAGGCGGTGATTCAATTCTAGCAATGCAAGTCGTTGCACGGGGTCGTAACGAGAATATAAACATCACCGCTTACGATATTTCTGACGCCAAGACAATACATCGTATTGCCTTGAGGGCGTCTCCGGGGTTTGGGAACACGACTGCAGCCATTCAAGATAGGTCATTTCTTCCTAATCGATATCAGGACATTGCAGCATTTCAAGCCGACCTGAAACAGTTGAATAAACTACCGAGATTTGCCAAGGTAGAGGATGTGTACCCATGCACTGACCCTCACAAGGGACTGCTTCGGAAAATGAACTCGTTTCATCTTTCTTATACAATCTGGGAAGTTACTGCTAATGGATCCTTGATTGATATTGAGCGTTTGCTCTTGGCTTGGAGTTTAGTTTCTAAGCGCCATGCTGCACTCCGGACAGTCCTGACGGAAGTCCTTGGTCTAGAATACCATGTTGTTCTGGATAATTGCCCCACAGAAGTTGAGGTCTTGCCGCAAGTGAGTTCCCATGATCTCACTGCCGCTCTTCGCGACCCAAAATTTAGAGATTCAACAGAGCCAAGTTACGCCCTACAGATTCACAATCTACCAGCCTGATGCTGGGCAGATTCTCTGCAAGCTTGAAGGCAGCCACGCCTTTCTTGACGCAAGCTCGGTGCTGATTATTCTCCATGAAATTTCTTTAGCCTATCGCGGAATATTCCCTCCGACCCCAGCACCATCATACCGCTCATGGGTCACATACCTGGACAGATGGAAGAGGGAGAGTCAACATCTCCATTATTGGCGGCAGACGCTCAGCGGAATGTCGCAATGCCTTTTCCCAAGACACTCCACGGATTGCCTTTGCCGGGATGATTGCACTACTTCTCAGCTCCAGTGCGTTGTCACCTCACTTGTCGACACAAAGATTTTGCAACGCTTCTGCGGCAAATAAGAGGTGACGATGACAAACCTACTCCAAGTTTCGTGGGCACTGGTGTTGCAAGAATACTGTCGATCAAACGATATCTGTTTTGGCACGACTATCTCGGGGCGTGATGCACCAGTTGATGGAGTCCAGGACATGATCGGTTCAATCTTCAATGTACTTCCAAGTCGAATCCTTCTGAGCGCAGGATCCTCATTCTTAGAGATACTCGAGCGGAACCAGAAGAACACTCTTGAGGACAAATCGCATCAATTTTGCTCGCTCGTGGATCTTGAGAATCTAGAGTCAGCAGGAGAACAGAATCAACGACTGTTCAATACATGTCTTTCAGTAGAGGGTGCATTGTCAGATGAAGCGGAAGGGCTTTCCTTCCGACCCGTAGAGACACATGAAGAGACACAAGTATGTACATGCCCCAACGAGTTCCAAGCACACAATGCTGACGAGACTTGCCTAGAATGCTATCCTGGCAATTGTGACCGCCCAGCCGCTCGAGACTGAAGTTCAACTTACGTACTGGTCGCATCTGCTGAAAGAAGAACAAGCCATTGAAATTACTGAGGTGCTAAGAAAATGTTTAATGAAGATTTTGGAGAACCCTCATATGCAAATTTCCGACCTTTTCTCGCCGACACAATGTTACTAGGATAGCTAGTAGCTGAAGATTCCTATTTTCGGGAGTAACTTTATATACAAGAGATTTTGTTTTTGTTCAGATTTTGGTTTTCCGCTTCTGCATGTATTTGCCAGACGTGAAGAAACGGCCACTAAGAAGCAAATCAAAGCATCATACATCTTACCCAGCACTTCAAACAGTCTTTTCTCGAACAACATTATGTTCACGCCAGCTCATGACTTCTTAGATTCATAATTTACTCTAACGTTGATTAGCCTGACCCACTGTTTTCCTTTTCCGATCTACACACATGTACGTAGCTGTACATGGTACTTTCCTCCTCCAGGCAACCCGATTCCTAGTAAGATCGCCACCCCCTATCTATAAACATTGCCATCACCACTCAATTGTACTACGAAGTACTAGAAACGACCAAATAATTTATCAAAACAACCAATCATACCCATAAATACCCCCGCCACACCTCCGAAACATATCCCACGCCGAGAATCTCGAAACTTACTCGATCCGAGCTGAATCGATATTCATCCAGCCAATCATCAATCCTTCGTCCCTGAGACCTACGTCAGTGGAGGGTAGTAATTCCCCAACCAGATAATATCATGCTATAATATATTAATACTACCAGTATTATTCGGGTCTAGTAGTTAGTGAGAAGTTCAGTATCCTTGGACGTCCTTTCTGCCGCCTTCTCTGGCGAGCTAAAAGTTGCCTGTGAAGATCCAAATATCATTTGCAGATGGAAAAAAAGAAAAGAAAAAAAAAATATGAGGGATTTTTTGCATACGAGTCAATGCCATGATTACTATTCTATTCTTCAGTCTAGCAAGATAGTAGAGGAATGAAAAGGGAAAAGAAAGACGTTTCCTTGGTTGTTGGTCTGTCTGGCGATGGATGATCATGCAGGAAGACCGATGGTGGAGGGCCCATCACATCAGCATAGCCCGGAGTAGAGAACTAGGCAATGTCCACGACCGACCTTCTTCTTTCTATGGTATTGTTATCAACCTTGTGGTACAATAGATCAAGGCAGCGGTTGTTGTTTGTTCAACCTGATCGACATGGACACGCGCAACCTCCCTCCTCTTTCGATCTCTACGACATGATACATACAGTCTAGAAAGCTGCTAGGAAAGATGAATAAGGATAAGAACAGAGTACCGCGAAAGTTATGAACCCCTTAGGAAAAGAAAAAAAAAAAAAAGTCACTGGCGTCGATATTAAGTCCGAGATATCCACAACCGGTCGTTGGGCATGATAATCTGCCCACCAAACGCCGAGATCGATCCAAATCCCGATCGATCATTACTAAATACTTACGAAGTAGTTGCGGAGTATGGCGTAGTTACTACTATCTAATTCCTACTATCGAGTCTACCAAATCCTGCTCCTCAACTTACTCCAAAAAGGTTAAGGGGGGTGCGAAGGCATCGATACTACTAGTAAGTGAAGTACTTTTGAAAGACTACAAGTTCGGTACTCAGCTAAAACGTGGCATCGGGATTTTCGAAAGTTTGGGATAGCGTGCGCTAGTTAGGTAGCTTGGGGAATTGACCAGATTAATCTATTTGTTTAATTCTACTATTATGCTACTACTTCTGACTGATGTGTTTGTTACGTGGGTATTGGTGTTGGTGATGGTTAGAATTGGGAGGATGATACGGGCTTACTGGGTTTTCTTCGGGGAATATGGCATTTGTAGGACTTCATTTACGTCCTGAACGTTTTTGATATCTACTCCGTAATTGCCATCGTGTCTATATCGTGGTGGATTTTGCCATTCGGCTATTCGTTGCAGGGATTCGGATCGGTGTCGCGTGGCCGACGATTGGCAGATGTGACAAATTAGTGCCGGGATGGAAAGATCCAATTAAACTTGCATTCGCTAATTCTGAGCTTGTGTATCACATAAGCAGTAAACAATAAAAAAAAAAAAAAAAGGAACAACAAATTGGTCATTAATCGTGTGGTGGTGGCCAACACTCTGCGCTTCGTGTTTGGTCCGCCTTGAACAAAGGAAATTTCACATGAATGAGCGAGAAAGCTGAGACGCAGACCGAAACTCCTGGCTGATCCTGACGCGATCTTCACCAAAAATCGAATAAAACCGACAATCAACACAAGAAAGGGGAAGGTACGCAGCATGGCTGTGCTCCAGGATTTTAGGCTGATTGCCATGTTGCGATGTCAGCCGCACTGATGTCGATGTTCTCCGGAATTAGGCTTTGGAGCTTTGAGACTTGTGTGGGTGCTAGAGCTGGGGTTAGCCTTGAGATATTCTCCACATACAGTCATGATGGCACTTACTGGGACGTGGAGTGGCAGCGCCAGCTTGTACTTGGATAATGCCCGATTCAACATACTCTTTCGTGGTGACACCGTTGAACGAGGCCGCTCCCAGCATGACCCGCAACCGATACCGTCCAGGCTGTGTGAACTTGAGAGGCCCAAACCGAGCGTATCCGCTGATGCCGTTGCCATTGCGACTGCGCACGCTAGACGTAAGCACGCCCGTGAGTCCTGAAGCAGGCGCGGTGCCTGCTTCATTCCTCAGCGAGGCATGCGCAACCAGCTGTTGCACTCCTCGTGGGTTACCCACAGGTCGGACCCCCACAACCACTGGCAGTGTCACTGGTACGCCAAGGGGAACGGTTGTAGGAGGTGCAATTTCAAAGTTCATGCCATATTCACGGCTGGAGCTTCCGCCATCAGTCCTTCCGTTTCCTTGAACCATGTTGATTATGATGATTGTGCGGCTGTATATCGACTCAATGTCACGTTCGACAAGCAGTACTCAGCTAGGGCTCTGAGACTGGTTTCTAGCAGCTGCTTAGGAAGTTGGTCGCGGGAGAAGAGATAGAAAGCGATTTGAAAAGGGCCTGTTTAGAGCAAAAAGCCTGAGGATTCAACTTGTAATTGAAGGTTTGAGGAGCTTGTTGAGTAAATGAAGACATCGACGAGAGGCTTCTTCCAGGGCCTTCATATATGTGTTCACTTGTGTATAGCAACGGATCGCTAGGGTGCGATATAGGAGTCTCGAATCGAACCAGGAAAGTACTCAAGACGGCAATGGTCTTTTGCCACCACGAAGGAACTAAGATCAATAGATACTGGGGGGTTCCAGTAACCGGGATCTGCACCAGAGGCCCCGTATGCCCCTAGGCTCCGGAATATTGAGTGTTACCAGACGTTGGGTACTGCTAAATCTGCACGATCCTGCAACAGGGCGCTTGCATAGATGATATTTCCGCTTGAGACGATTTATTTGTCTGCGGCTTGACGTTTTCTTTTTTTTTGGGTTTTTTTTTTATCTCCCTTTCCCTTCTCCACTACCCAGATAAGCTACAGTTCGTGGTCTTTGGTACGCGTCAATTTGGGTCCCGTTAGCGCGGGTAGAAAGGAGAGAGCCTGGACAGTCCCAGAGGTGAACTTTGGATCCCAGAGAATGGAAAGCAGAGCGGACTGCGATGTCAATGTGTGAATCCATGCCAGGGGATCTGATTCTGAAGCTTAACATCACTCAACCCAGTGGGATCGACTAGTGACTATCGGGTGTATGTCGATCAAGAACTATGGTTCGTGGCAGGTTTGTTTTTCCATAGTATTTCATTACTTTTTCTGGCTGGCATTGTGCTTCCATGGCTTGCTCCGCCCGCGAACCATTTTGCTCCATAGGACGACTGCATATGGTTTGGGGAGGCGGAAATGGTCCCGTGGAGCGAAAGCTAGAGCCTGGGTGAGGAGGGATCATTCCTCATTAGTCTCCTTGCATTGACCTCCCGGGGAAATTGCGAGATCGAGCTAGGGATCTAGAGATACGGGTGCTAGGATCCCCTTCCCAGTTTACCCAAGCGCCGGATACCAAGCCCGGAAACTCAAATCTGTTGCGCGAAATCCGAGCTTTGGCGACTCCTGCTTACTACATGGACCGTGCCGGAACCACGTTTTCGACAGCTCCCGGACGGGTGCTCACTCGTGCAATACCTATCCATCCTGCTGCCGCCTGTACTTTTGTCAGACCGTGACTTGACGGACTGTCACTGATGGCAGATCTCCGGGACTTTCTAGGCTAACATGGCCATGAATATCTGGAAGTATCCCTTTCGCTCGTCTACCCGGTCCAGCGGTCAGAAACCAGCCTCAGACCCAGGAGAGCGGACCCGTCTGACAAGGGCCTGGACTGGTCATAGAGTATCCACTAATTTGACATTCCAGTCTCCAAAGCCCGAGCAAGGTAAACAGAGACGATCCGACAAGGACGGGAACGGACAAGGTCCTGTCGCACTGCAGAAAAGGAGGGGCGATGGGGCGTCAAGCCCCAGGGGCTACTTCGCCACACAACATACCCCTTTCGGTTTAGATCAACCCACCAGCCACATATCATTCCAGCCTCAATTATGGCTGGTGTGCTCCCAATGACATCCAGAGAAGCATGATAGGCTGTTCAGCAAAAGAGATAACCTTAGACTTCGTCATAGTAAACCCCGTCTTAATGTTGTTGCCTTGCATGAATCCCTAATGGCGCTCCTGGCACCGGTCTTTTGATCCAGCAAATGACACCCTCCCCAAGGTTTCCGCGAGTTAGACCCGAATTGTGCCGGCATGAGGCTGCAGAGGCCTATTGGTCCCACTGACTCTTAAGACCACACACCATGCAGATCGTCTGTTTGTATTTGACGATTTGGGGGCTCTCGGCCGGATGAACGGTGGGTCCACTGCATGGTATCCAGTACAACGGTGTGCAAGATCTAAACCCTGGTCTTCACAATCAGAACAAATTGTCTGGAACGGTGACCTATAATTGTCTCCATTCACATATCGCACTGATCCCTCGATTTGCAATTTATATCACTTCACGAACTTGGGGAGGGGCGTTTTTTCATGCAATGAGATAAGTATGCAGTGTTTCGTGATTTCATTCCTGAAACTTAAGCTTGAAAAGAACATGATCAATCGATGCGCGGAATTCCGGTCACACGAGAGGCCGCAACTCCCGCTGGTCTTGAGATCATCGAATCTCATTTCATCATCAGCGAGATCAAGATGGTGGTCATCGGGGATGCTTGCTTTTTCAGACACCAATCGTTGAATGTATCTGCAATGCAATGCAAGATCGATCGGCGCTACTTCCTCCTGTAGGCTCCATGCCTCGGGATGCGTGGGACGAGGCACACTGCATGATGATTGGGCAGCTGCGCTATGGTTCACTAGTAGCCACTTGTGGCTGACACGATGATCAACGGCCCATCTGTGGCGGTGAAGTGAAACCACCGCCTTCCTTACATTGCGGTGGGTGTGGCTAGTGGCCATCCGGAACTGTCATAGTTCAGCAAATAGTCCCGAACTGTGGCGTCGGGCACAACCTGGAACACCCTGCAAAGGGAGAAAGGGAGCGGAGCTCTTTCACCGCATCTACTGCAGGTGATGTGTTTGTTTCTGATTTCGTGTTCCGGATAGCATTTGCACAGTGGTTGAAACCAGGGTCACCCATGCTTGAAGCTGACATGTCTTTCGTCAATGCTGAAAGATATCGTTCCTTACCCTCCACCCCCCTAAAACCCCGTCTATTCCACTAGCGCCCTACCACCCACCATTCCGCGTGCGGTGGCACACTGGCATGACTTGAATCCGTGATTTCGTTCATTGTGCGACATACGTGATCAGTAGTCTTAGAAGAAGCAAGCCATTGATGCAGCGAGGCGTCTCCACCTCACCTGCGCCCTTTTGCCTCTGTTTAAAAGAGACAACCTTGCTCATTTGTGTGCGATGCCGACATGGTCTGATATTGTCGTAAGAGTATGTTCCATTTATCGATGCCGTGATACGCACGGCTTAGCGAATCATGTTACTGCTCTTTTGCTTTTCCTTTCCTTTCCAGGCGCCAACAAAAAAAAATTGGGGAACCAACACCGTGCATGTAACCCTCCATGAACGTGGTAACCGGTCGATCATCGTTTGTAGATCTTAATCTATACGAGTCTCGGGATCCGCAACAAATCCCGCGACCATGAGAGCACAAGACGATGGTATGGGGCGCTTCAATTCCATCAATGTATAAGATTGCAGCACGCTCACCAATTAGAGGTGGCGATCCTTGCGGTAGAAATCCATCCCGTCTCGGTTGGAGGATGAGTGCCGATTACAAAGAGACCAGTGGCTTCAGGGGTGTAGTATCCCGACAAGATGAGATCGGTGAGCACTCCTCTTGCATTTGATTCTTCTTCTTCTCTATCTTTGTCATCCTTGACCCTTGCTAGTGTTCTGCTCAGGCTTGCTTCATGAAACAATCACATGGATGTTGACTGGTGGTAGTGTCATAAATACAGCGGACTAGTATGTTCCGTATGTATCGTCAGTCACACGGACCACACAATTTAGTAGGGCAGGGCATGTTTTCCGTTGCTGGCGCCAAATGGGATATGCCCTCTGTAATCCTGTTCTAGACCGAAGAAGGGCTAAAGGGCGACTCCAAGCGGCCAAAAGTACAAGACTGTGACTTACAGAACCCAATAGGGACTGAAAAACTTCCGGCAAGCCGGGTCGACGATAGCCGTCACGGACGACCCATTGATGATATCCATCAGCCATTGAGCGCCTTTGACCCAAAGAGGTAGTGGGTGTCAGCCCTCGAAGTGCTAACCCCACAAGCAGCCGGGGGTATTTTTCGCCGCGCGCGTCGTAGAAGTGCAGTAGCTATCCCGGTACTTGGTAACCGTGCCCTTGACCCAGAGCCGGGGTTAAGGTATAGGCTATGAGCCATGTAACCTGAAGAAAAACAAAATTCAGTAGAGTTCCCTGTTTTCGCCGAGCTTGATAGCAGGCTAATGAGAACAATATCAACCAGGGGGCGATGCAAAAAGGGGGGAAGTCTCATTTCGTTCAATAATTGAAGGGGCTGGGAGGTAGTCCCATTAATCGATTGAAATCCGGGCTGAAGTGCTCGGTTGTGCTGCTCGATGTGAGGAGCATCAGGGGGTTCCGACATTGCAGCTTTCACAATTCTTCCATCACTAATCGAATGTTCTGGGATAATAATGATCCCAGCATGGGAGGAGACACTACTAGAGACAAAAAGAAAAAATAATGCCTAGAGCCACATGTGCCCTTCAGCTGGATCAGATGTGGAACGGAATTGAGAATGAATTCCCAGGCTATGGGCCTTGGTGTTGATGAGATGAAAGGGAAAAATGAGGCGAGAGAGTGAGGCGGGAAACCGACCATCTACGGTCACCTGATCCGAACATTACTCACTCAACAGAAGCAGAACAGAAACTCCAAGTCGAAGGTAAAGCAGGGTCATTGAATGCTGCTGTGGGCGCCGAGTCTGGGCGAAAGAAGGTGATGTGATTCCTAAGACTGAGGCGTGCCCACTATATCCAAGTTACGTGGCTGCTGTGGCTCCTTGGACAAGCCTGCGACAAATATTCAGTCTGGACTGACACCATGTGTCGATCATTAATGTAGTGCAAAGACTGATGGGCAAACACCTATCTTTAAAATCGGGCGAGCTGAAAAAAAGAAAAAAAAGCAAGGATGTTGCGAGAAATAAAAATGATCCGACAGCTTGGTTCTAGATACGAAACTAACGTTTCTACAATCCCTCCGCCAAGAAACGCGAAGACGGCCTCCAATACGTGCATCCTTGTCATTTAGTTTAGTAAGATGCTAACGTGGTTCAGCCATAGTATACTCTATGGCTACCAATCTGACTGGCAGTATAATTGTGAGGCGCAAGAGCTATTATCGTGAACACCAACCTCTAAGATAACCGATGTGGTTGTAGTCTGGCAAGACCACCAGCGTCTTCTTGACGCGATGAATTAAGCAAGGAACGCTACCCCGAGGCTTATTCTGACAATTGAGCGGACATGAGGAGAAACCTATCTGTGCTGCGGCTTCCTAGAATCATGTACGAATAGACCAAGGAGGCTATTTTTCAAGCTGGAACCAAACAAACGGGCTATCTCGATCGCTGTGAGCCAGGACAATATAACGAAGGATTCACAGGAAATCCAGAAACAAATAACAGGATACATTGTACTATGGTATGCAGGTAGTCGATAATAGTAGAATCGGCTGTAGTCATCATAAAAGCTTCAAGCAACATCCTGTGCATACTATGCCGTTGAGAGTGCTGCCGGGTATCAATAGACGAGTGGCTTTGGCTACAAGTGCATATGACGATGTAGCCAGCTGTCTAAATACCGATATAAATGGACTTCGCAAATCATTCCTTGACGAGAAACACATGTCAGTGGTGGCTGAGTAGCGAAAGGTATATCTTACATACTGCGCAAAATGCCTCTGGCTGGATAGAGTTATACTCACGAGCGATTATTTCTGATCGCCCTGAATATGAGGCGGTATCTGGGTAGAACATACATTGTTCAGGGGGAAAAGCTGAGCAAAGTTTTGCTATATCCATTATCTTATTTATCTAGATTCTGTCCTTGTCACCACCTGCCTTAAGTTTGGGGCACACTGTAACGATTGTAACCGAGACCATCCGGATGATAAAAGCAAAAGAGATGCAAGGCTATACACAAGGTACAGAAGAGGCGGAAACTTACAAGAGGCCCGAGTCAGTGACTTGGTTATGCGGCGCCAGCCATGCCTTCCTTCTTCTTGCGCCTCCCACACACTGCAAAATCTGCGTCCACTTACACAGGCGTGATCATCCAGTACAAGAATCAGGACTGCGCATGTCATTTATTGTTACCAGGATGACTATCCCTTGCTTGTTATCCGATGAAGCTTCTATCAGATGGCACCCGTCTTGATGCATTCATATCATTCCCAACTCATCACTCAATCATCTGGAAATGCTCGCGCAGCTGCTATGCAAGCCACCAAATACATTGGTGTCAAAGCGTTGCTTCAGCTTTTTGCGGGCACAGTATCATTCTTCATTGTTTCGGTTCTCTTTTGGAAACTTGCGAAGTTCTGTCGTTTTCTTACCCGAGGCAAAGTGCTCAACAAAAGAAACACAACTACTACACGCTATAGCAGAACTTGGTATGGTTGGGTCACAACAAAACGACATGAGGAGAACAAAGCGCTGGTACGGAAATGTCTGCAGAACCTTCGTGATTGCGCAGTCTGGAGATCGTCGAACAATGACTACCACTGGGTTTGGTGGGATCCTGGACAGGAAATGCAGAATAAATTCTGCAAAGAAAGGAGGCAGCTGCGATGGCTACCGACGTGGATGAAAAGCTATAGCTATATCGCTGCTGATACGATTTGGAACCCAGGGCCTCCTCCCCGCCACAGCAACACTACTATGTCGGACTTCTGCACTGGTTACGCGTCTCTCAGAGCTATGACCGGGGCGCTTTCGAGGAGCCACACTCCCGGATCTATAACAAGTCGAACAATCTACTATGCACTTGGAGCAAGCAATGCTACGAGCTCGTCTAGCCAACTGTTTTTCCAGCGTAGCTGTCAGCGTGCGTCAACACGAGGAAAGGAAAAACAAAGCCGCCAGTACCGAAGCGAATGCATAGGAAAGTGCAAATTCGAAAGGGGGCATCTCAAACATGCAAGCAACATAGATACATGTCAACATCTGTCAAGTTATCTCTCTAGCACCAGTGTGATGCGCTCGGATCTCATAAATCGTGGTACAGTAAATGCACGCAGTCTCTCTCTTCCATGTCTCGTTAGGCAAAAAATGAAAGTATACGAGAGTTCAGTCGTCTCCAATGCATCATACAGCATCAAGCCAAGTCTTCCAGAAGGCAGGCTAAAGTCAGCGAAGAAGCACCGGTATTCGCGCAAGCATCAAATCTGGTCTGCTCGGATGGCACTGCAACCATCCAAGTACACAGAGTTTGTAAGGCCGCCTCCGGGGACTCCGCGATCTGAACTCCCTATCACTAGTTCTTCCGATCAGACACCTGTACCCAACCTGGCCCAGTCAAGGTACAAGGAGGCTATCTCAACGAACTCCAGCACATTGATCCTTAAGAACTCCAGCAAGCATGGTCATGTCAAAGATCTGGATGTACCGGGGAGTGTGAATGTTGCTGGATTAGCTATGTCATACCCTGCAATTCCTGCAAGTGGTCTATCAGGCGTACCATTTCGATTGAATGCCTGCCATCATACTTCACAAGGTTTGGAAGAAGGAAGGGAGTCAAATTATTGTGTGCAACAGAATAAGCCACTGTGCATGAATCACTTTATGGCAAAGAAGTCCCGGGAGAAGAGAAAGCGAAAACTGTCAGGACTTTTGGCAGGCAAGGTTCCTATTAGCGAGCTGACTAGTTGGGAGATACAGTTCATAGACGGGCTGGACCGGAGACTAGAATGGCTCTACAACCAGCTCTGCCCTGGCCGAAGACCATACCATTTCGTTTTGCTTGCAAACCACTGGCTCAATAAAGAAACCTGGCTTGTCATAGATCCACCCACGCGAATTCCTATTGACGCTAGAAGAAGACTGGGAGATCCAAGATTCAATTCACCATATCCAAAACCGGACTGGAGCGCGAAACCAAAGTACCCAAGGATGCCACGCAAAGCATGCTCTACCCCCAAGATCAATTCCTGGAGATTAGCCGTTAACAGACACAGAAAAGCGTCTGGACTTTGTGACATGGTTAAGACGATCAGATTCTATGACGATTCGACAGATGACCCACCGGACGGTAAGGTTGACCCATCGTCCTGGATGCTTCGCAGACCCCCGCAAGGATCGAACATGTCAGCTCGACAAAGGAAGGTGTATTATGAAGGAGGGGCAGGCTGGCAAGAGACACTCGATGATTGGCAAAAGGTCCGACATGGCTATCTGATTCGGAAGGCCATCCATGAAGGCAGGGCTAACAGAGCCCGAGCAAAAGAAATCGCAAGAGTGATCAGTCGGTATTGTCATATGACAACACCAAAAGACTCTTGATTTGCAAAGGACTCTCGTGCCTAGTCGTTAATAGCACGGCCCGCGTTTGATGGGAGGTACGTGGCTGCTCTGCAGGCAGTTCGAATCTGT
Source organism: Aspergillus brasiliensis CBS 101740 (assembly GCF_001889945.1). NCBI lineage: Eukaryota > Fungi > Ascomycota > Eurotiomycetes > Eurotiales > Aspergillaceae > Aspergillus > Aspergillus brasiliensis. The sequence goes on from NW_027137443.1 coordinate 2,538,661, forward strand.
TTAGGGCGGGTATATACTTCTGTGAGAGGACGATGTACGGAACAGATAACATGATGCAGCCTCTTCAATGGTCTATCTGTATTTTTAAGCTGCCTTCAGGCGCTGCCATCGGTTCCCAACGACCGCCTATCCTTACAAATCTGGAAGATGCCATCAAATGCCAAGTCTCTGAAATCGAATTGAATCTTGTGCCTTAGGCTTGAATAAAAAACATGGTAAATAGCGAGGCGAACAATGCAGTCATGGTGTCATTCCCCAGTTGCCGAAAACTCCGGTAATCCTGTCCGTGCCTTTGACGACGCTTCTTACAGAGAGTCGAGACAGACACAGTTTGTGGTGTATAGTACAGTCGAATAATGCAGGTACAAATATGCAAAAGGCGATTGCCAGCTTCCCAACACACTCTGCGTGTATAAGCTGCTTAGAAACCCGGGGGGTTCACTCTCTGGCTGACACGGGTCCACTTCGGTAGCTCTGGAAGAGACATAGCATTAGCAAATAAGATAGGAACAGAATCCCTTTAATTGGAGACCCTCAATTGCGAACGGTAGCCGATTGACGAGGTAGGGCAGTCCAAGAGCATGTAACGTACTGTGAATGCCCTTGCGGTACTTCTTCTCCTTCTTGTCGAAAAGTGTGTACTTGTCCTTGGGCAGCATCTCTTCCTCGCGAGGCATTTCTCTGTACCAACGTTCGACGGCCTTGGTGGTGTATCCATTGCGCTCCAATGCGGCTGAGACAGTGTCGACAACCCGGTCAACGCCACGGAGGCGCTTCCTCTGACGAGCCTTCTGGGGTTGGGAAAGGCGCCACGGAATCTTCCTATTCGAGTGACGAGTGATATTAGCTTAACGGGCCGGTTTTCGCATGACGATGACGAGATGAATAGCGACGCGGGATGTTCGGACAGATGACAGGGGCAGCCAGCTGAGGTTGCGACCTACCAAAGAAGACCGGAGAAGAGGGGTGACGAGGGCTTGAACATCATCTTGGCGATCGACACCGGAATATAGACACGAAAGAGGGACGAAGAGAACGAAAGGGTGGAAGGCAAGCAAGCTATCAATCACAACGAGCGGAAAGCCGAGTTGGCGGACGAAAATCCCGTCGAGGAGGTTTTGGGGGTCCGTGCACGGCGAACCTCCGCGGGCCAACAATTTGATTTCCTTCCCCGAATTTCTGCGAGGCCAATGAAGATGCCACCTGCTCTCACGCCGTCGATCCGGGGTTGTTCCCCCCTCCTCCTCTCCTCGCTTTCTGCCTGCGCTACGCTACGATCTATTTCTGCCTTTCTTCCTGTTACTGCTTGGATGGATCTCGGTTAGAGCGGGCTGAGTGAACAATGTCGCGCTCTACGGAATCTGGCGGCGCAACAGCCGATGCGCCCTCGCTTCCCTGGAGGGCATTGTCCTCCACCACCATTTTCGGGGTGGCAGCATTATGTCGCTCGTTTCTGTACCTCTGCAGTCGGCCACAGGCGAATGGGTTGGACCAATTCCTCGAGCTCCTCGACTCGAGGAGTGATCCCTCGCAGAGAACGAGAGGTTTGCTCACAGGTATGCTGTCTAGTCCTTTTCTTTTCCCGCCCAGTATCACTGCGTCTGAAAGATCATATCGGCTAACTGGTCCTCCCCATCAGTTTCGAATCATACCAGCGTGTACGTGCCTACGTTGCGTCTCGTGAGCTGAGGCGACCCGATTATCTCCCGACGTCAGAGAACGCTGACCATGGCCGCTTCAATTGAGCAGGATGGATGATCCGATCATGTGGGGATTTCTACCGTTGCGATACAATTTCGGGCTTGCGTCCTGGAATAAACGATGGGGGTTTGGAAGCCACGACATCTGCTATCAGACTAGGTATGGCAGTACTCGTTGCCTGGTTCCAGCTCTGGGATAATTCGTTGCTGACTGACCGGACTGATGTACAGACCGTTAGCACTTTTCTTCACCATGGGCCAAGTTCTGCCGACACATCGATCGGCCCATTCGCAATATGGTGGCCTCGCACAGCCTGTCGTCACCCAGGCCATCCGACTCCTGTCGAAGGGGCCATTCCCTGCTGATCCCCATCTCGCTGTTCCCGAACGTCAATCGTGGAGTCTACAGAATGTCTGCGTCGATCCGTTTTCCGATCTTCCCACAGCCTACACCACCGACGGACATGACTCTCATTTATCGCCGTCTTCTTACGCTTGCAACTCGTATTCCTGGTTCCATATCTTCCCGGAAGGAAAGATCCACCAAGCGCCGAACAAGACCATGCGCTATTTCAAATGGGGCGTGGCACGATTGATCCTCGAGGCTAGCGAATGCCCGGATGTGGTGCCGATATGGCTAGAAGGCTTTGATCAGGTCATGCACGAAAGCCGCGAATTCCCACGGTTCCTTCCTCGTGTTGGAAAGGAGGTCAGCATCACGTTTGGACAGAAGGTGGATAGGGAGGCGGTTTTCGGGGAATACAGAAAGCGTTGGCAGAAGATCAAGGCCAGGGCTGAACAGGCAGCTCCGGAGACTCGCGATCTGCCGTTGGGGGTGCTGAATGACCGGCTCTTGTATGACCCCGAAGCAGTTGAGCTGCGAAAGGAGGTCACTAAGAAGGTCCGGGATCTCGTTCTCGATGTCCGGCGGACGAGGGGCTTGTCGGACGAAGACCCGAAGGAAGGTCTAGTAGAGACATGGATGCAAGAGGGCCCTAAACGCGAGGGTAAAATGGACGATGACTCATGGGTCCGCGATATATGATGATGTGCATTATTGCGAAGCAAAAAAGAATCCTGTATAATAGAACATTGCATACTACTAGAACATATATGGGCACAAGCGACATCGAATGTTACCTACCCCTTGTCCTCTGCACAGCCACCTATCGACTATAGAATGACTCGACCTGGGCTGACAGCAAGCTAGTATTTGACAAATGACTCATAATCACTCATAGCAAGCTATCTAGTTCACAAACTAGCAAAATAGCTAGCTCAAATGGTGGCTCAATCTTACTAAACCGAGGGGGCGAAACCAGCTGCGGCGAAACGATAAGATGGGAGGAGCTCCGCCGATCGGCCATTCATCCCACTTCTTGTCACATTGAAACCTCCCTTGGAACCTACTGCTCCCTTCCATTCCCTATGCCCAAAAAGCACAAGAAGACCGCCTTTGCGAAACCAGCCAGTACTGCTCACCATACCCTTGCTTCATCCGGCCCTCGACATGACCACCATGATCGTCTTCGATCATCCCACGCTTCATCCTCTTCCGCGGAGCAACCCTCCGTCAACGACCTGATCCACCACCTTCGCCGCACACAAGCCTCCAATGGACCTGAAAGCCCCTTCAGATTCGTCGCACCTCGATCTGTACATCCCTCTCTACGGAATCTCCTTGAGCTACCAGAAACCCCGCCTCCTCGGCCCCGCCCCGGGGCGCAACGCCTCGGAATTGTTGGCTCGCGACGCTTGCGACGGACTGCCGGACCACCACCACCAGAGAGCTGGCTCCTGGGCGGCGCGGAGGATGCGGAGGAACCCGATGTAGATATTGGTGCGGCGGAGAGAGAAAGAGTTATTTATCGATTTGAGCGTCTACCAGGCACGTCCTTCCCTCCGAAAGGCAGCCTTCTCGATACCGTGCTCAGATCAATGGCCACATATTGGGAGTGGCATGTTGAGTATGACGGACCGTTCCTGGGAGCTCTTCCAAATCATCTCAAAGTGCGCCTCCTCAGCTACATTGCTATATATGCGAGAGATCGACCACTGAGCGGGCTCATGCGCGGTCTGCGACCTTTATTCGAGAAACCTCGTGCCACCGATGGCCCCGACCTATATCAGGGAAGCGAGTCCGAAGTCAACCGTCTAGACCTAGGCAGCGCCATCGGTCGATGGCTGAGCTTGAAACAACTCTCCGCCGAGCTCCTTGTCACCGCAAAACCAAATACCCTACAGCGCAAGCCAAAAGAGTCCGTCCCCTCCTCCTGGGAAGAGGAATACGACGAAGAAGAGGAGGACGATACAACCACCGACACCACTCCAATAGGGAGCAATCCCACCACTCACCTCTATACACCATCCCCAACCCTCCGCTTCTCCAACCTCCGGTACCTCTCCCTCGCACACCCCAAACCCAGCACTGTAAATTGGAATTCTCTCATAAGCCTTCTTTCCCACCTCTCAACCATCACCCACCTCTCCCTGGCCCACTGGCCCATTCCAACCGTCACTCCCAACGCCATCAACGCCCGAATTCGCCACCCCAACCACCGCTCCCTGACCTTCTCCTACGGCGGCACCGACACCTACTCAGCCAGCGAAAACAACTGGGCTGAAGCAGCAGGTCTTCTCCGGCGCCTCTCCCGCGTAACCTACTGTCTAAAATGGCTCGACCTCGAAGGCTGCGGCGACTGGATCCCAGCCCTCAAATGGCAAGACAATGAATCGATCTCAGCCGCGTACACTTCATCAGGTCCAGAGTGGAGCTCCTCCTGGCGAGACATCGAATACATCCGTCTCGGACCAGGCTGGCTTCCCCACATCGACGACGCCGAATTGCTCCCCGAGAATAGCATCAACCAGAGTGGCTCTTCCTCCTCATCTTTGTCTTCGCCTACCCGCTCCCTGGCGTTCTCTGCGCATGCGCCGCCGCCACATCCTGCTCTTGCGGGCCGTGTAGTAGGAGGTGGTGTGGGAGGAGATGCGGAGTCCTCGTCGGATTTACCCTGGGATGTGGAGGTCGAGCGGATCAAGTATCGGAGGGGAAAGGAGCTAGAGCGGTTCCGGGAGACGGTGCAGGCGGCGAAGGCGGTGCAGCAGTGGGTTTTGAGGTTGAGGAGGGAGAGGAAGGGGAAATGGGTGCAGTTTTCTTTTGGGTTGGAGGCGATTGAGGAGGATGCGTTGAAGAAGTTGTTTGGGAAGGAGTGGATGGGGTTTTTGCCTTGATTCATGCATATATATACTTACTAGTAAGTTGACTGGAAGGTGGTATAGGTATGTGATTGTATAGTTAGGTTAGTTATAGTGTCTAGTTATACTAGCTTAGTCAGGTCATGTTGATGCTGTGGAAGGTACGGAGCATAGTTATATATTGGACTTCTCGGTCCCGGCGGTATTTTATTTCCTGGAATGAATACTAGAGCTTTGGATAGATGATTATGGAAGAACACAGCTTCGAGGTGAAATCATCCGAATTCATATAATGGAATTTCACATGCAATTATTGGAATTGTAGTTCTATATGCACACACTATCCCAAACCGAATATAATGAACTTTTTCCCATGGAACCAAGAACAATATGTACATGAGCCTTCAAATCATCCATCCAATCACCGATCCGACACAACTACACAATTTATTTCCGTCCCCGGTTGAACGTCTTCAACGGATCAACCTTTCTAACCCCCGAGGGCTTGCGGCCCCTTCCCTTGGCGCGGTTCTTATCTCTAGCCTTGCGAATTCGGTTGTCGTTGTTTTTCCGGAACCCAACGAAGCCGACATCCTCGCTGGAGATGCCCTTGCGGCCCTTGGAAGGCATCAGGTACTCGGGGATGTGTTTAAGGTGAGGTTGAATACGTGCGGAGCGCAACTCGCCATCGTGACGGAGCTGGCGCAGCTCATCGGGATTGTCTTCGAAGTGGCGCTTGAGCTTCTCGCTCTTGACCAGCTCCTGCCGGATCTCGCGAGCACGGGCTTCCTGGACAGCAAGGCGGGTGATGGCGCGGAGGCCGTCGGTCATACGGTAGCGGAAGGCGTCGACCTGGCTCATCTCGAAGTGGTAGGGCTTGACTTCGTGGCCATGCTTGGATTGACGCTTAACGATCTTGGCCAAAACGGCTTCGTCATGTTTGGCGGTGGGGAAGGAGGTGGGTTTGTGCTTTCCGTACTGGTCTGCTGGGACGACGAACGAGAGCGCCATGCCGGTCTTGCCGCCACGGCCGGTCCGTCCGATGCGGTGTGTGTAGGATTTGGCGCTTGTGGGGAGGTCAAAGTTCAAGACGCAGGCCACATTCTGGAAGTCGATACCACGAGAGATACCATAATCTTTTTCTTTCGCGGTGAGCTTGCGACGCTTGTCGGGACGTTTCGACTTGCTCTTGTCGTCTTCGACCTCTTCTTCGTCATCACTGGATCCCATGATACCGGTAGCTTCCTCTGCCTGCTCGTCGGCATCGGCGTTCTTGGCCTTCTTAGACTTGGATCCTAGGACTTCCTGATCATCTGCAGCGATAATGATGTCGTAGACACCCTTGTTGAACTCTTGGACGACGTGGATACGGGTGTTCACTGGCAACTCGGAGTTAAGCACACAGCTCTTGACGCCGAACTGTTCCAGGAAGAGCTTGAGGCGGTAGCAACGGTCGATGTCTCCGACGAATATGATGACTTTGCCCTTGATGAGCTGGAGCTTGAAAATCACGTATGTCAGAAGGAACTTCTCATCCTCTGCGCATCTGATAGGCGAAACGGTTAGCATGGGGCCCAAATATCCTTTGCTGTGCACATATTAAGCTTACCTGACAACGAACTGGCTAACACCTGCGCCTTTCTCCTCCTTATCCTCCAACTTCAGCACAACAGGGCTGCGACAGAACAACCCCTTCAACGTATCCACCTCCGAGGTGAGCGTAGCACTCATAAGGAAGGTCTGTACGCCACGAGGGATCGCCTTGGAAAGCGCATTGATGTCTTCGTCATATCCGTACGAAAGGACCAGGTCGGCCTCGTCGATAACAAGGTGCGTCAGGTTATCCAGCGAAAGAGAGGAGTTTCCAAGGTTGGCAATCACACGAGCAGGGGTGGAGATGACAATATCGGGGTAATCAGCGAGCATAGTCCGCTGTACGGCCTCGGAGACCTTCTGAGTCAGGTTCACAGAGCGGACTTCCTTTCCGCAGAAAGCAGCGAATGTGGTGACGACGTTTTGGACCTGTTCTGCAAGCTCTCGAGTGGGGACAAGTATGAGGCCAGTGGTGGCTTTCAATGAGGGGTCGGCCTGGGTACATAACACAGTTAGCTTGTTTCAATGATAAACATTCATCTTTCCCGGGGATACTGACAGCTTTCTTCTGAAGAATGGTCTGAAGGATAGGGAGGACATATGCGGCGGTCTTTCCGGAGCCGGTCTTTGCACGAGCTGGTATTGTTAGCATGCTCATCCCTCCACCATATATAGCGGAATGTACACACCAAGGATATCTTTGCCTGCGAGCGCCAGGGGAATTGCCTTGGCCTGGACGAGAGTAGGCTTGGTGAACTTCTCTTTGATCAAGGCTTGGCGCAGTCGCGGATCCAGGTTGAGGCTTTCAAAGTCGGCGTCGTTCGCATCGGGAGCCTCCTTGGTCTCCGCAACTTCGGGCGAGGGTACGTCGTTAGCGTCCAACTTGCGCTTCATTATGGCGATGATTATTCCCAAGTTTCACTGCGAGTCCAAGGGAGGGGAGTTTGGGGAAGCTGGTGAACGACTGGAAAGTTTTCCTCAATGAAGCGGGCTGGAAAATCCGTCGGGCGGTGAGATTTTCCGATGCTCTGATTTTGGACGAACTCCACTTGTGCTCCACCGATAAGCCTGTCTGCTGCTATCGCATCTCCGTTCACTCGAGTATTTATCTGTAACCAGTACTCTCTCGCCATCTCAAAAACTAGCCCACTGGGATACCTAATTTGAGCCATGTCACCTCTCAGGTGCCAGACAGCAGCCTATCAGGCTGACCATCGCTCCTTCCTTCTGCCTATGACTTCGCTCCTCTTGCGAGATGTCCCTTTCTGGGAGATTTTCATCTGGTGGCTGCTACGGCTTCCACTGCAACCCATCGACTAACCTAGCCTATCACTCTCGTCAGATCTTATCAATTCTATTACACTCTCATTTTCATTATGCCACCTAGAAGTATCTCTACTGTTGGCTTCTCCGATGGAGATAAACATGATTGTTCCAATATTGAAGTCTGCAATCACCCCAACCATCCACAGGGCTTCCCACCGAATAGATCATTTGATCAGATTTCCGAACATGCTTCAGGCCAACCTCCGAGGCTAACAGAGAAAGCCTTGACAGGAAATGTCAATAATTGCTTACGGAGAGTGGTCTCGAATTCAGAATCCATATCACACAGGAAGGGGGCTCAGATGACGCCAAAAACAGTCAATGATGCAAACTGCCTGCCTAAGAAAAGTCATTGGGAACATCACATACCGCCAGCTGGTAATATTGATATGGCTGAGGCTTATATAGCACAGAGGGAATGCTATGAACAGCAGAAGTTGATCGCTTCGGACAGACTCAAGGTGCGCAAGTTGCGTGCCCTGATGTGGGAGCAGAGAGAAGAAGAAACGGTTCTGAGGGACTCGATCAGAAGACATCTCAGTGCTATTACGTGCTGCACTTGTCAAACTACTGCGGAGCTCATTGAAAAGGATTACGCAGCACTGCGGTCGATCGCGCACTATTATTTGGATTTGGAATACCAACTTGACCAGTCTGAGGATGGATTGGAGGAGCTCGAACAGGAGCTCACTCGCTCAGCTGCCCGACTTAGCCGCCTGTTCCACCCGGTAGATAATGGAGAACCTCAAGGTGTCAGGACTGAAAGAAGGGCTGCGCGTTCCACTTCCCATTTTCGAAGCTTTGATACCCAATTGGCCCCACTGACCATCCCTGAGAGGAAGAAGGATTCGCAGCAGCAGCCCCAACGATTCTCATCGCAGGTACAGGAATCCGCCCTCTTTGGCGCAGAACGAAACCAAGGTCCAGTTTCTCAAAGAAGATCGCGTTCAGTAAGTCCACATCATATTATCTCACAAGCTTGGGATAAGGCAGAGGCACGGCCACGCTATGACGTCGCCGACTTTGAGTCAGACCTTAACGAGATAGCCCGAAGTGTGCTAGGCTCTCCAAGTGGCGCAGCTTGCTCCTTGGGCATGCGCAGTCGTTCTGCCGATGACCTAGTTAAAGACCCGTTCAAGTTGGCGTTTCATGAAAAGTCCTCCCCTTTTGAACAGGATGATTTTAGTGGCCCTGGGCCGCCATTTCAGCGACGTAGGTTCGTCGACAACTGGATTCTTCACCAGGTTCGCACCTCATCGCTGGAAAGTGCACGCTTGAGGTCCCAGCCCGAATGGGAGACTTTACGTACCCAAGGCTTGACCGATAAACAAATCAGTCAACTGGCTCTCGAACGCTGGCACTCGGACAGTACAGGCGCGGTGGTGTCTAGTGGTCCTACAATCAAACCTTCTAGAAGATCAGAACAAGCCAGCACTGTTATATGGCGCGGGACGTGCAGATCTTTTAACAGGCGAAAGAGAACTAGGTCTATGGCTTTCACTGAACGGCCACTTCTGCGTCGCATGTCCCGCTATGATTCCGCCTGGCGCGGATTTGGGCCTGAGGACGAGAGCAGTCAGCCAGCAGACTTAGTCAAGGAGAATGACTGAATGGTGTTTTGCAATATTCGCTCGTTCAGATAGTGTAGCATAGAACAGAAGTTGGTGGCTAGTCGTAGCTTATCGTTAATGACAATATGCGAGCTTGGATAGCCTCAAAAGCTTATCATCATCACATCAGAGCTTATCTTCAAGTAATGGCGTCTGGATGAATATTCTAGCTCCCATCTCGCTGGTCTAGATTATAATAATACCATTTGTATAAAACAGACAAAGAACTAGCAATCATAGAATGGTAAAAAAAAAAAATACTGAACCGTAGCCCATTCATTCTATTGCACCCTCAAAACAAAAGCAGAAAGTCGAATGCATACTCATCAGCCACAAAGAACGTAAATCTTCTGTCATTCCATCATAGACAATTTCACTGCAATCAACTGCCAAGATCAGATAATCATCCCCTAGTATCATGTATCGTTTCCATACCATATCATAATCACCCATAGGAAAGGAAGAAGCAACAACAAATAGAACAAGAAGAATAGTAGCAAAGCACAAGCCATTATGTACATCCATTTGCATATCATACCATACCATACCATATCAAATCCATAATCATTTCATATCGTATCATACCAGAGAATCATTGAACTTTGCCAATAGACAGACCCATCTTAATCACTTTCACTCAAACTATCCCTTCTCCTCCCTCGTCCCCCTTCTCTTCTATACCCCTTACTCAACCCCGGAATGGGGTGATGATAACTCCTCGTTCCCGTATCCTCCGTATCAACATTCGAATACTGATACTCAGATCTCGAAGGCGCCGACGACGAGAAGTCCAAGGGTTCCGTGTAATGGCCCCGCACGGACTGTCTCTCCCTCTTGCGGGGACTACTCGTCCGTGATCCGGAGGACTCACTAGGCGGGGGATTCCTGCGTCGTTCACGCCGACGGTTATGTCTTCTCGCCGACGAGGGGTCGCGAGTGCGGTGGCGGTCGTGGTCATGGTCGTGGGTCGGGGCCTGACTGAGGATTTCCTCGCTACCCGGTACGAAAGAGAAGTCGCGCCGTCTGCTCTGTTTTCGGGATGGTGATGCTTTAGCAGGAGGGGCAGGATCGTAAGCGTAATCGCGGACTTGGCTTCCGCTGATTTCGCTCTGGTTGTAATGACTCGCTGGGTTGGAGAGATCATAGTCACTGCCGTAGTAGGTGCCCTCTCCTTCGCGATTAATGCCCCCGACTCGGGCGGCCTTCTCTTTCCGGTACGCGGCCACGTCCTCGTCGACTTCGTTTTCCCAGTTCGCGGTCATTTCGTCGTCCTTGCGGCGGCGACGGAATTTCTCGCGGAGCTTGCGGCGGCGTTTCCGTTCTTTGTCTGTGGTGGTTGCGCCCGTTACGCCCGTCTTCTCGGTGAGTTGGGTGGCTGTTTCGTCGGCATAGGTGTATCCGTCATCGCTGTAGCCTTTATGGTAGACGCTGCCGCCGCCGAGCTTGGTGCTCTTCGTGGCGTTGGATAGGGTGCGCCCGTCGGGTCCTTTGCGGCGGAGGACGGTCGATTTGTATTCTTCCCAGTCGCCTTTGCGCCAGATGAAGCCGCCGTTCTTGGCCCAGAAGAAGAACCAAATGGCGGCTAGGACGAAGGCCGCGCCGAGGATGGCGAAGAGTGCCATGAGGCCTTTCATGTTGATGTGGCTCGGTTCCACGGTGCCGGAGCCGGGGGCCCAGGTTTGGCTGGAGCGACCGAAGAGATGGTGGGAGCCGGCATTCTGTTCGTGTTGCTCTGAGGTGGTGATGGTGGTTTGGGTGCTGGCGGGGAGGAGAGTGTTGGAAGGGTGGATAGGAGGCATGATTTAGGTTGTTTGGTTGAAGAGCCGTCAAGAGCTTGGAGCTCTAGACGGGACTCTGGAAGGAGATAATGGTGGTTAGTTTGGTTTTGGGATAATTGATATGGGGTAGGATTGGAATGTGGGTGCATACCTTTAACGAGGTTGTCAGTGTGAGATCGTGGTTATGATGCTTATCTGGATTCCGATCGGTCGGGATACTATGTAGATGGTAGATGGTTGGAATGTGGATCGCACGATTTGGTGTGTTGCTAGACAAACTGGTTAGTCTATGCAAGCGAAGATAGCAACCAGCTCCGTCAGGGACGGAGAAGGGCAGAATTGAAGACACTCAGCGAGCAGAATGGACGTGCAGCCGCCGAAATTGAGGAGGTTGGAGTAAATGGCGAGGCTGGGGATGACGCCGGTTTGTTTGGGTGTCTGGCGTGACCCCGGCAACTTGCTTACTCAGCAGCCCTATCTTATCAGGATCACCATCTCCAAAGTATAACGCTACAGAGAGATAATCCTTGAGCCTAGAGGGACCGGATCGACAGTGCCTACGAGTCCAATTACAATGCTTGGGGCTATTCCCGATAACAGTCTTCGGCTTCGACCAATCTCCTTGACTGGAAGCTTACGGACGCTCAACAAGCAGGGGGCGGGAGGCGACAATGAATCCTGCGCGTTGACAGCGGGGGACCCTTGAGATTAGCCTGGAGTAAAGATAGTACAATCGGAGCCGGAACACTGGGATCGACGGATGGTTGGCTGTGGATAATACTAACAGCCCCAAGAAATGGATTTAGTCTAATCCAGGAAATGAGTCACGAGCATTGGGCACCAACGTCCGGACAATGGAGATGAAAGACGGGAAGATTGAGGGATATACCGAGGTGATCGTGGGCTAAGTCGACTATAATGACCCGAGACATTCTATTTGGTTTGCATCTCCGATGCTCGGGGATGAGGGTGAAAGTATTATTTACCCGATATTTGACAAGAGGCGGCAGATTTGAGTCCGTAACTCATCAATTCGGGCCAATGGCAATAAATGTAATCCTAGTAAAGCTAGTATGACGCAGAAACCACGTTAAAGTTATGCCTCGCTCAGCCTCAGCTGAGCAAGGACAGGGAGATCGCCTGATTTCAAATTCATAGATGTCGCAATTAATGTCCTTCCCATTCCGATTCATGCCAGCAATGTCCATACAGATGGACACTGATTGCGCTGTGGATAGGTAATCTCTCTCTGTAGCCAGACACGTGAGAACACGATAGTGTTCTGTCGGGATCAGTCGCGGGATCTTTGATTTTTGAAACCGCATGTCATGAGGTTAATGTAATTTCAGTGCCCAAGGAAGCTTGTTGAGAAGCAGCAAGGACTGGGTTGATTGATTCATTGACCAAACGCTGCCATAGACATGACATCCAACTCATCCGAGACCGGAATCCCTTGGAGGGATGGCTGAACGATTGATAATCACAGGTTCTGTGATGCCAGTCATTCGCAGTTAACTGTCAGGACTGTAACAAGCCGGAACAGAGTACTGCGATGCAATTGTTTGCTAGCGGGCCATGTTGTCGGGAACCCATTTTCTAGCGTGCTTCGACTCCATCTTCCATGCCGTTTGCTCACCGGAATCTCCACCAGGATAGAGGATCAAGATATCAGCCAGCTAGACGATGCCGGCAAGTGGGGTAAAAGAGCATTGAGTAGATGACCACTTCTTTATGTCATGGGGGATTCAATCTGCATGAAGCTGGAGCAATAGATCTATGTCTCGCACAGAACGGCTTCAAATAATCACATCTAGATGATTTTACCTGAGTGACACCGATCAAGTTTTTGGATGAATCCTCTTTTTACCGATTTGACATCGCAAAATCTGGACGGTAAAACTTTTTCTAACTTTGCCCCTCCGGTTGAGAGATTTTCACCTGCAGAGGCGGACGGCAAGAAGCGCCGCAGTGGAGGCCGCGGTCGTTATTGGGCCGCAACGGGGTTCCTGCCAGCGTCCAGGACATTTGGGCAGCCAACAAGACGGGATTGTCTCGGACAGAGCATGGATCCTATCTTATTTGATCATTGCAGACCCATGACGATGCTTCCCGCTGAGCGCTGATCACACGGAAACAGAAATGACGGATTCGGGTAATGGTTGAGGAAGCTCTCCCCATCCATCATCAGCGTCACCTTTCTCATCATCATCATTATCATAATCTTGTATGTAGTGACAGTCCAGGCTGGTCCGTGGTTCGGTTCCGCTCAGACCCAGGGTTCTTCCGATGGAGCCCGGGTTTATTTGGTGGGGAAGCCTAGCGGTTTTTATTTCCACTCCCCCTGGCGTTATGAATGATACGCAGTTATGGCCACTGGGCCAGTGCCTTTTTGGCGTTTCATATGACGCACTAGTGGTTAGGTTGGGTCTGGAGAGAGAATGGACTTCTGATGATATCCCAAGAGTAAGGTTCTGAAAGCCACTGTGGATGAGGCTTCGTGCTACACTGTATACTTTGTGGGAAGGCGCGAGTCGTTGTCAATCACGAGGCAGGATGATTCCGGCCAGTTGCTAAACAGTCCTGGTGCGACGCCTCGATGACAATGCTGGTAGACTTACAACGGACGTTGCACCAAGATGCCAGCTAATCTAGCTTTTCAGTCTAGGAGAGAAAAACAATCTCTTTGACGATATGCCTTGGCTCAGTACTGTGTCACTGTGTCACCTTGTCATGATTGAGTATCGACGGGGATACCTTGTACATTAAACCGCCATGCATACCCGCTTTCTACTCTTTAGATACATTGCAAGCCTTTCCATTATGCATGCACTCAGAGGCCGGGAACGAAGCATGTGACGTATCTGATCGATTCAACATTTTGAGGCTGGGGTTTTCGGACTTGCCTTTCCTCATCTGACTCGGCGCTTAGGACGCAACTGACGAACAGACTCGAAGGCCAAAAACATCGCGCACATACTTTTGAAGAAGCCTGACTCTTCGGACTGATGAATGTGCATACGGATAGCTTTGCAGGCAAGATCAGAATGTCAAATATGTGTTGGCGATAAGGATTCATGGAATGGGAATGTATCCGGGGAATAAATGCCACGCGCTCGGAAGAAAAGGCTACAGCCTAAGTTACCAGGGTTGGATACCCGTGGGAGTGGGAACGAAGTATACTCCGGACATCAATTCCTCGACGTTTGGATAGATCAAATCACCTCTGTCATGGTGCGGTTGATTGACCGTGCCTATTTTGCTGATACGCCAATGGATGAAATTGATCCCGACCTTGCAGCTGCAGGTGAGTTCCCTGTCGACAGGCCAAATATAAGATCCTGCTGAAGCCGACCCCAGCATGTGTGACGTATGTAAGGTCGCGGGTGGTAGGAACTATCGGTTTACTTCTCGAGTCAACTTCATTGTTCAACCCGGGATGCCTTGCATAGTATGGACAACTACCTACGCTACTCGCACTGGAGATATTTCGCAATCGTGTCTGTCCACCGTAAACACGGGAGACTGGGAGAGAGCCCTGGCGGACGGTATTGAGCGGTAAATACCGGGTGAGTTAGCGGCAGATCAGGCATCGACCAGCGGCCAGTCAGGAAGGCATCCCCACCTCCTTGCGACTTCGTTCCGACTCTCTTTCTTCTTCCAACCAAGAATGCCTCGGGTGAAGATGAGGCGCGGTTGCTGACAGATGCAGAACCGGAGAATGAAAGCGACAGGGAATTGTCCACGAACACAGAAAGAAAAGAATCGGAAGGAAGGGGAAAAAATGGAGCAGGGATGTTTGGTGATGAGAGATAGGGGACGCATGTACAGTGTGCAGTTACGGGGTTGATACTGTATAGTTAGTTCGAGGGATAGTAGTCAGTGGAAGTCCACCTCTTCAACCGAGAAAGAAAACCTTCGAGTACTACGACAGAGTAGTAGTTAGTGATAGTATATTACTCGCGTCGAGTAAATGATGATAACTCTGATTGGCGCGTGGTGGTATGTCTTTCTCTTTCTTGCTTCAAGTTCATACTACTGGAATCCAATCTGGAACTCTGTAATTCCGCCTTGCATCCGTCGCCGGATCTGATTCGATCCGAGTTTGTTGGTTCTTACACACAGGAAAGTATGAGTCTGTTCTATTATTATCGCCATCACCTTTTCAAATGTATTTATTTCTATTTCGATTCATTCAACCGAGCAGGGATTCCGTTATAATTGTTTCCATTCAGTCCAAGGAAGCTGACCGGCAATGATGACTGACGGATCTGCTCGTTAAAAGGCCATCCATACATCCATGCATCCATAGCATCCCGCCAATTTACAGTGTGTATTATTATTACCCATATTGAAGTTCTTGTCATCTCCTAGCGATTTGAATTTTTTTTTTTATTTTCCTTCGCCTCCCCCCATCATCAACTAACTCATCTTTTCCCTTCCCTCGGGCATTCTTCCCAATCAACCTTCCCCACCATTCAACGAACTAGTAACTAGTTAAGTATGAGTCCAGTCTAACTAGTTTAGCAGTTTAGCACAAGTCAAAAGGCAGTCCGTTCATCCTCCAACCCCACTTTGTCTGGTCTCTTTCTTAGTTTCTTGCGATTCTTCCCCTCCATCCACAACTCAAGAAGTGGAATTCTATTCTTTCTCGCTCCACTCTTTCCTTTCTCATTCCCCTCCCCCTCTTCGTCAGGCTTCGACGGGGAACAGAAACTCTTGACTTTCGAAACCATACAACCTTATCATTCTACCACACACATACACACACACACACATCATATACTTCCAAACAACCTTTCACGATACAAAACTAAATCAAGAAAGAACAGTAATAAATCTCCCGCCAACCGTCATTCGGTTACACGCTGCCCGACTGCATTGGGACTTGCAGCCCGTGGACATTTTCTGCCGGTCATCCTCCACTCACCGTCTGCCAGACTACAACTGCAGGCGCGCGCGCTCCTCCTTCTTGTCTCTGTTTTTTCATTTTCCCTTTCTTCTGCTTCGCTCCTCCGTTGGTTGACCCACGCCTGCACTTTTCTCGCCGTCCACTCTTACTCTTCTTTCCCGCCCGACTATCTACTTCTGGTCTCACGGTTTCCACCATCCACCGTACCGCTGACTGACCCTCTTCACTCCCAAACCAACCATAACCGACGCCTGCCTGCCTTCCTTTTTTTTTTTTTTTTCTTTTTTTCATTTCTTATTTGCTTTTCATTATTCTTCGATGGAGCCTATGCAGACTGTGGACGACGAATATTACCACCACGAATCCACTCTTCGTCGCTGACCCCCGATCTAGACACACACCGTCTCCTGACTACTATTGCCCGGTCTCGTTTGCTTTGTTGAGGCTACCGCAGAAGTGGATTCCCCGACACTGGCACTGGGCTGAAAGGGGAGAGGGTGAAGCAGCCCAGCACCACCACTGATTTTATCACTGGACGAGAAAATTCAAGAAGAAAAAAAAATAAAACAAAAAAAAAAGTCTGTCTTGTTGAGTCATTCGCATGAGCAGCAGCTGGTGGCTGCTGTAGGCCACCCGGAGGAGTCCTGAAAGCCTGTTGGATCACCACGTTTCACGTCATCCACACTGCACACTGTCGAGCCCTTTCCCAATCTAACCTTTCCCCCCTCTCTCGCGTCTGTCTGTCTGTTGTCTGTTGTCTGTCTTGTCTGTCTCCCCTTTCCCACACCCACAAACCCACATCCCCTCCCCCCTCTTAGGGTCGGGCCTTTCCTTGGCCGCCTTTCCAGAAGTCATGTCTGGAAAAGTCCCTCACGCCGCCTTCTGTGAGGAATATGATGAAGATGCCCATGTCATCCTTCCCGACACTCGTCAAGTCGCCAACCTCACTTCCAAGCGCTCCAAGCCTGCCTTGAGATCGTCTGCAGCCCCCCTGGTCGACGTTGCAAGTGACTCCGGCTATTCTAGTCGTACCGCCGCCACCGTCAACAGCACCCAATCTGGGCCGTCGGGCCGGAAGAGTCCTGGCCCTCTTAAATTAGACACCACCCTCGTCAAGCGAGCTGACTTCGACCGCGTCCGATCCAAAAGCACCAAAGAACAGTCCAAACCTCGGATCGTTCGTCCCCCTCGTGAGGACAAAATGCAGGTCGGCGCCTATCCCAACGGCGTGAGCCATGCTGCTGCTGCCCACGCTCAGCGGTCTCCCTCCAGGCCTCGTCGCCGTGAGACTTCGCAGATACGCCACTACCCAGGCACCTGCTGGGAGTGTGATCAGGGCTTGTACCATGCTGCTTCTTCCACTCCGGTCGACAGCCGACCCCCCATGGACTATCCTTACTACATGTCGCAGCCTCCATCATCGGCTCACGACTATCCTCCTCCCCCTTCACCACGCGGGGACCCCCGTTACGCTCCCAACCCCGTCCAGGACATTCATGTGTCTCGCTCCAGCCGCCCCTCCGCCCGTGGCGGTGGTGGTCCCATCTACCATCCCAACAACCGACCGGTGAGCTTCCATGGCATGCTGCCCGGAATGGCACAGATGGTCTACCAACCATCCAGCATGAGCCGCTACGAACACGGGCCCCCGCTGTCCTCGTCGGCGTACGCCCACACCCCGTCCTCGTATGCGCCTTCTCATTACTCGCAACAGTCGGCTTATTTCAGCGGCATGTCCGACTACGGTGCCCCTTCCGAGCATCGACAGGAGCGATCGGTTTCCAGCACGCGGGATGGGCGGGGGCGGCGCCCGTCTGTATATGGTGCGCCTGTGGTGGATTACGACGCTACCTCAGCTACCTTCGATGACGACGAGCCCTTGGACGCTGCCCCTCCTGCGCCGCCACCGCCGCCTCGGGAGCCTCGACCTCGCCTGCCTTCTCATTCTTCCCATGATCGCGACGAGGACTACTATCACCGGCCACCGCTCAAGCACAAGAACACCCCGCATATCATTCAAAAACGCCCAGAGCCGCGCAAAGGTGTATCTGCACCCTCCGTCACGTCCGACCGGCAATCTGCTCGGTCCTTTGATATGGCGGATATGAAGGATGCTTTGCCTGACGGCTACGGCTACCGGCGCTCCTCTCGGGAGACGGTTGTGCCGGCGCGAAGCCGCAGCTACCGGCGCCCCACGGCGTATCACGAATCTTCCAGACCCTCCCGGATTGCTGTGGAGAACTCTCGCCGCCGCCGGCCTACTCTTTACGACTTCCCAGACGATGACGATGACGACGACGATGACGAGGAAGAGGATGACGAGATGGATGAGAAGCACCGCGAGGCCGAGGAGTACCAAGCTACCCGCACTGCGAAGGCACCAGTGCCTCCAGCGCCGCCCGTGCCGTTGACGGCAGATGCTCTTTTCAAGGCCAAGTCCTCTCAGCGCGCTGAGAGCGATAGCGGAAGCCAGAAGAGTCGCAGCAGCCGTGGCAGCGATGCCCGCACGCAGAGTGGTAGCAACGCTGGGTCCAAGCCAGAAGAGGACAACAACATCGTCATGACGCTGAACGGTGTCACGATGAGCTTCCCTCAGGACGGTGGAAAGAGGATCAGTGTCCGGACCGGCGAAACGGGGGCGGTCGAGTTGAACATCGAAGGCAAACAGCGACCGAAAAAGTACTTGACCAACGGATCGGACTACACTGGCAGCGTGGCTCCCAGTCGACGGGAAATTGAGGATGCCCGACGGGTACGGGAGATTGAAGATGCCCGGCGGGTCCGGAGTGATCGCAAGTCGGATCGTGCCAGTCGACGCTCTAGCCGATCGACCTACGGCGGTCGATACTAGTTTGTGCTTGGCGACCACCATCATGACCGGGGAATATCACTCCCGACCTGTCCTAGTATTCTTTTCTGATCTCCGTTCTGTCTCTTGCACCTCACGCACTTCCATCGGTTAGACTTTTTGGAGCAAAGAGCGTCGTTTTGCTAAAAGTTCTTCTTCTTCTTGTCTTTCATCGGGCGATCATTACTCGGGGAGGGGAACTCTGAACCGCCAAAATACCATCTGAACATCTGGTCTATTCTGCCCTGGTTCTTGAAAAAAAAAGTTGGAAGGTTCGTTTTGGGAAAAAATAAGAGTTCTATTTTTTTTGTCATGGGAGGCTATTTTTGCATTGGTATGGTTTGCGACTTGCTTTTCTTGTCTCGGGTGTTATAAAGAGGAGAGGCGGGTTTCACCGATCACGTCCATCATGGCGACATGATTGTATGATTCTGATGACCTGCATGACCTTTGCTTATGTCTCATGTTATGTCTTATGTTTGATGTCATGTTGATGCCCCATCATGTCCTGTGTCTGGTCTTCATGTTGAGATTTCTGATGTCTCTGGGAGCGTTTGTATTATTCTTCTTTTGAATGGCCCGCCTTGTTCTTCTCTGCCGTATGCTCGTGACGATCTGAGTAGAAATGGCAGAGGAAGAAGGTCTCTACCCAGTTATGTGGTTCCATGTATTTCCTTGTCTGCTTCTTTCTTATTTTTACCCCAATTCCCCTTGATTTATCTTCTCTCCCCTTTCACGTAGTTGGGTGTCGTTACCCCGTTTTTCATCCATCTTGTACCTTGTGTTATCTTCATGGATACCTCTGTTTCACCACCTGCTCTTGACGATTCCCCTTGCTGCTTATGTTAGTATTGTTTGACCATCTGATGGCGATGCTGACGGTGACGGTGACGGTGACGGTGACGGTGATGGTGACGGAGCTATGGAATATGATCATCGTTCCTGGCGACAATGTCTCCATTGCTTGATCCCTCTCTTATGTTATGTTCTCTTCCTATTCTAGCGATTGTTTCTTGTTTCAATACCCTTGATGTTCACCTTTACCCGTCATCATCATCATCATCCATTATTACCCCTTAGCAGAAATACCATGAAAACCTGAAACATACCATTATCCAATTGGAGTATTGAATATTTCCATACATACCGTCTTTCTGGAATAGTTCACAGTAAGTAGTGTAAATCCAAACAGAAAACGTTCTCTGTGTTTTCATACATACATTCATACATCTATTACCACCACCCACATCCATCAATTGTATCTTTTATATATACATTACTATATACCTAAGTCCTCCTCAGCACCAAAGCACAATATGCAAAGAGACGATACACGGCAATAATCCCGATCAAAATACCAACCCACTTGCCCGTTCTGCCCGTGGCATACCCGTATTCCTGAAGTACGCCCGTTCCGCGGATCTTGCACTCGGAAGCCAAGTCCGTCTGGTACATGCATTGGCAGGATGCGCCGCAGGTGTAGATTCGGTGTTGGAATTCGTTGATCATCATGCCTTGGAAGACGTATGCCTTTTGATTATCATAGAATTAGTATGAGTTGAGGGGGGTTGCATTCATCGTAAGCGGGGCTATCTGGTTGGGAGGGTACCTGATAATCAATGTAATGGAAAACGTATTTCCAGAAGGGGTTGAGGATTTTTGGGGTCACGAGGAACCCGCCGACGCTCATCCAGAGGCCGTTAGCAAAGGCGACGAGGGCGAGGGAGATGACGAAGTTGGGGAAGATGGAAGTCATGAAGACGACTAGGGACTCGGCGGCTACGAGGTCTAAGAAGAGCCACATTACCCAGGTGAAGAAGGAAGTGGCGGTAGGGTTGAAGTTGGAGAGCCAGTAGGAGATTATAGAGAATAGGAGGGAGATTAGGACTGTATTTCGTTAGTGGGTGAATTGGTGGATGGGTTGTGGGGGGTGGGGATGTACAGAGGAAGGGAAGGCCGATGATAAAATTGGAGACGATGAAGGGGAGGGCGCCGTAGAGACCGTTGGCGCGTTCTTTGATGAAGGTCATACGGTCTTCGATAAAGGCCGGAACGTAGGCTACAGCCATGAAGCTCATGAAGGCGGAACCGAAGAACTAGTGGTGGTGAAGATGTTAGCTGTGGTTTCTTGCTTGGGCGCTTGAGAACAGGGCTTACAATTGCGTTAATAAAAGGTTGAATGTAGCTCTGTTCGGTGTGAAGACGCAGCCAGACGGTTCCCATCATGATTGCCAGCCCTAATGAGCAAATCAGTTTCGTCTCCTTTGGTGATGACCAATATACGTACCCAGGTACATGACAATACGGATGCCGTATGCCACGACATCGCGATAACTCTTGATGAAGGAGCGGTGCAAGAGGGTAAGAGTAATACTGAGGAAACCCGGGCGACTTAGCTCGTCCATGTCAGTCTTGGCTGTCTGCTTCTCAGATAACATGGTCCGCTGCGAGACCTGCTCTCTTAGCGCCGAGACATTGGGGGAGTCAGCCCAGCTTGTGTGGATCCGCTGGACCTGATCCTTGGACATGGCATGTGTGCTGCCAATGAAATCGGAGCTGACAAGATCGAGAATGAACTCAGCTGGATTGGTGTTCGTTGGAAGCGGATAGCCAATGTTATCGAAGTAGGTCGGCACTTCGGTGACAGGACCAAAGTAGCACGTTTTCCCGCTTGAGAGGAGGAGCAGCTTATCGAAAAGCTGGAATGTAGTTGTGGACGGCTGGTGAATACTGGCGATGATGATGAGCTATGGGATGTTAGTCTAGTTGCAGTTCTCGGGACTGAATACTAACGTACATTGTTCGCAACTGCCATCTCCTTGACGTAGGAGATCACCTCGAAGCTAGCTGACGAGTCCAGTCCGCTCGTCGGCTCATCCAAGAACAGAATCTTAGGGCATGTCATGAGTTGACTCGCCACGCTGACACGCCGTTTCTGACCACCACTGATTCCTTTGCGAATGGGCGTGCCGACCAAAGTGGATGCCTGGTTTTGAATGCCGAATGCCTGTAACAGGGACTGTATACGCTCCTTCCGCTGCACCTTGGTGACCGAGCTAACTTCATCAGTACCATCGCCACTGAACACAACATAAAAAGTACACACCTGGGCAACGCGAGATCTGCAGCAAATTTGAGTGTCTCATGCACCGTCAGCGACCCGATCAGCGCATCCTCCTGCTCCACGTAAGAAGTAAGTCGTCCAAACGTCGCATTGTCGACAAGTTTGCCATCTATATAACAGTCCCCTGTAGATTTTGCTCCCGACGATGCTGCGCGACGAGCTAGAACGTTGAGTAGTGTCGTCTTGCCGCATCCCGAGGGACCCATCAGAGCGACTAGTTCGCCTGTTCATTGGTAGAGTTAATCGGGAGCTCGTCCGGGGCACATAGAGTTCCGGGATGTCACCACCAACCTTGCTGAACTGACCCGCTAATCCCATCGATCAGGTTCCGGGGTTGTTTGGTATGGCGGTCCTTGACGGTGACGGTGAGATCGCGCCAGGAAAAGTCGTTGACAGTATTATTCTTGAAGAAGCTGGGGGCTTCATTGCGCTCGAGGTCGGAGCCATCGAGCTTAGATGAGAGGCCATCCATCTTTGGGTCTCAAGTAAACTGGATGAAATTTAGGGTATGGCAGGCGATGGTCGGAGGGGACTTGAAATATATGGCACACAACCTCAAGATGAAAGAAGATCAATAGTCAAGGCTTCACAGTGTCACACCTCTGATTATGTCCAGCTGATTTTCATGTAGTCCGAAGAGTGCCTGATAGTAGCAAACTCATAAAGCAAAATGAGAATGAGAAAGAATAAGAAACAGGAGGGAAAGCCTAAGTAAATAAACGACTCACAGACCACTGCCACAGAACCCCGGTCCGGTCACAAGGGAGGAACAGCGAGACGCAGCTAAGCTACAGCACATTTGCATCCATCGAGAAAAAAAAAAAAGAGAATGCCATGTGGAAAAGTGGGCGACTCTCAGGCACGTCTCGTGTTGCTTCGCTGCCACATTCTCTGGGACCCGAGATGAGCAGAGTCATTGTTGTTGGTTGAGGTCCCCGAAGCCCGCGCGCAGGTCGCCACACTCACCTCCAAGCCCGAAGACGCCGTCTTTGCCCGTTCGCAACGATCATAAGCTGACTTGAGCCCCGATGAACCATCTCGATAAGTAAGTTAAACCATTACTGTGTTGGGCGGGTGGGTGGATCGCCGTGGGGTCCACCTGGAGAAGAAGAAAGCTGAGAACGCCGTTCGTGCTGAACGGGAGAAAAAGCAAGCATGGGGGAACTATTAGCGATGGAGTGGAACCAGTCAGTCTCCAGAGATGGTAGTCTTGGGGGTTGATTGGTGGCATCTCCCCCAGACCCTGGACGATATTCTTATCTGCTCCTGCTATTAAATGACTAGTTTCTTGCCAGCTGAACAACATCAGGCTGAAAATGAAAACCCCCTCTTTCTGCTTCGACTCGCCAAACTTTCCCACCATTGGAAGCTAGTCACTCATACGATAACTAGTTACTCTACTTGAATTATCTTTGGTATCAGTACGGAAATAACTAGTAGTAGTACCACCATATTAGTTAGTAGTGATTACTTACAAGACAACTTCCTTAGTCTGCTTATCTCCCCTCCCCTCTTTTCCTGCATGCACGTGAAATAGAAAGATATTGTCCCCTCATGAATCATCTGAGCAAGTAACTAATTACTGACCTACCTACCATATTCCCTCCACTCAAATGCGCCATCTTCACTTAGCAGATACTAGTATAGACCCATAAACAGCATGTTGACAAACAGTGTGATAGGCTCCTCTCTCTCTTTCTCTCTCTCTCTGTACCTGACTGGCATCACATCTTGGTGTAACGGTCACTTGCCGATCCCCTACCCACTCCGTCCTAGTCTGAGATGCACAATGCAATTCATCCTCAGTTCATCACTGCTCATGTTTCCCATCACGCAGGTGGAGTCTTTGTCTTTAGAGTTTTTGAGTTCGGCAGCGGAACATTAGTGTGCGATCGGAGGTGTGGAGGTGGCTTCATACTGTAAATGGGTTTATCCGCTCATTGAATCTACACAATGTGCATCTACCTATCGATCAAAGTCAAGATGTCCCAGGCACACGTCGGTAGACAGTTTGTGCTACAGCGGGTGTAGTGAGTACAGTGAGCAGACCGGCTTGCGTGGCACCTGATGAGAGCCGCGCCTGGCCAGTCCAGATGGCAACGCCCTCATTTCGAATGGCGGTATACTAAAATCATAACAGAAATGGTGGTCTCTCGGGTTCACTGTCAAACAGATGCTTCGTTGGTCGCTTTAGATTTGGACTTGAGTCATCTATTCTTCCAAAAGATACTCTGAAATTAAAAGCTAATACAAAACATTTCCGCCAGTATGCCGGAATCCAGAACGATAACTATGCAGCCTACCTAGTAAGGCTCACCACCCCGACTTAGCTATCAAGAGATCGCTTAGTCGCTGCAAGAAGCGCCCGAGGGGACGTTCTTGCAGCTGCTGCTCTTCTTGCCGCCAGTCACATCAACACCGCTCCAAGTCCAGTTCGAGCAGCTGCCGGAACCGCACAGGATGTAGATGTCAGTACCAGAGCTCTTGACGCTGCCGGTGACCTTCTTGAAAGTGATGTCCTCAACCTTGACACCGTTGGTGGGCTTGCCGGTGGGGCTGCCGTTCTCGTAGTCCTGCTCAACAACGATACCGTACTTGCTGATATCGGAGAGGGTGATGTCCTCGAACTTGACGTTCTCAACAGTGCCAGTCTTGCCGTAGATGGTCTTGATGCGGACACCGTTCTGGGAGTTGAGCACCTTGGAGTTGGAGATGGTCACGTCGTTGACGGTGTTGTCGCTGCGGCCACCGATAGAACCGATGGAGAGACCGTGGCCACCGGAGCAGTAGCCGTTGGTGAAAGTGATGTGCTGTGTTCCCGTTAGGCTCGTGTCATTTGATCGCCACCACTATCCAGACGTATACATACCTCACCCGAGTTGATGGCCAGGCAGTCATCCTGGTTGTAGACGGTAGCACCGTCAATGGTGATGTAGGTACTCTGACCAATGTCAAAGGCATCGGTGTTGTGACCCTTGCTCGAACCGGCAGAGTTGTCAATGGTCACGTCGGTGATGGTGAGGTGGTCGGACAGAATGCTGAAACCCTGGACAGGGGTGTTGTAAATCTTCAGGCCGGTGATGCTGGACTCATCAAGCTTGTGAGCCTGGAAGAACTTGGGCTTGGTCTTGCCACCGTTGCTACCCTTGCCGTCCCACCAGCGAGCACCGTCGCAGTTGATCTTGGCACCGGAGGCCTGCTTGACGGTGATGTCGGTACCGGACATGGAGATCAGGGGACCCTTCCATTCCTTGTAGCCGAAGGTGGTCTCACCCTCGAAGATGACCTGAGATGAGAAAGGTTAAGTTGGCATAATCAGGGCAAGGAAAGGATCGAAGGAAGGGGGAAAGACGTACGGTGGTGCCCTTCTTGAGACCAGTCAAGTCAAGAGTCTCACCAGCGGGGACCGCGATGTTGTCGAGGGTGATGGTGGAGCAAGAAGTCTTGCCGGACTTGGCGGCAGAGGCCGAGGTGAACGTGCAAGAGCGCTTCTCGAGAGGAGCGGCGGCGGCCAGCGCAGCGCCCATAGTGGCGGCCACGACGGCGTTCTGGAGGAAATGCATGGTGAAAATGAAGGAATGGAACCTGGATCAACCGGGTACGATTAAGGAAGGACTGGAGAGAAGTTGGAAAAGGAAAGCGAAGAAAGAGAGACTGAAAGCGTGATGAGGGAAGAGAAGAGGAGCCATGAAGAGGGTGTGCAAAGAGACCTATAAGTAACTTTTTCTTTTCGTTCGACTCGTTGTGCCCTCCACTTTTTCCCCTTTTCTTTGGAAGTGACGGCGAGACATCGGAAGTATGAGAATTGGAGCCAGGACCCTGGAAGCCACCAGGAACGATAGAAGGAAACGATGGAGACGGCGGTTTGAGGATGAAATGAAGGTGGACATCTAGACTTGCACGGAACAGGCCAGGAAGACCAGCCAAGCTCGCTAAGCTCGAAGAAAGCCAGGGTCCGATGGATCCCAAAGGGGCAGTAGCGACCAGTAGGGCCAGCGCGCCTTCCCCACTAGGGAACCTTTAGGCATCCGGGTTTTGCTACTTTCGGCGCCATCCCGAGACACTCCTTTATTATGCTTTCTTCGTTTCTTATCGATCGCATTATTGTCATCCTTAGTGTCGATTGCTCGGCAGTTGGGTTCTTTGCCGGATTTTTCTTCCTCTGCAGGTGAGGCAAAGGGAGCCATGAAAATAATGAACGCCTGAACATATGGTTCTCGGGTGTCGGGAGCACCCTCTGGATCGGCATTGGCATCTTGACGATCCCTAGCCCTACTAGATACCCTAAAGAGTCGGCCTCCGAGGCATCCGAGGCGGATACATAGAATGAACCCAGTCTCCGTAGTTCTCACCCTGAAACAAGCGGATCATGTTGCTAGTCAACAGTAACCAGGGGTTCGTTAGCTGACAGGTTCTGCAGTCTGTATAGGATGCAAACGCCAAGCTTCCATATTATCCTCCCTCCACCACGTGCTGGGCAACCAATATTAACCACTGGATTTGATTATTATTAATTAACTATAGGTCATAAGCATTGGTCGGCCGGATATTCCGGACGAAATCCTCAGAGACATTTCTCCGAAGTCCGAACGAATAGATTAATATCTCCCGGATATTAATATTGCACGTCTAAGATGCTTCCATTGACTGCACTGGGTTACTACTGCCAGATACTAGCGGGGATCCTCTCGGTGTGTAGACTGTAGGGACTCGGCAAACTTCGAGAGTGGGCCTCGAGACGAGGAATGGAACGCAAAGTTGATACTAGCAATCTAGCTGGTCTGCACCGGTCAGTTCATTTCCGGATGCACAGGGACCAAAAGGTAATCTCCTTCGAGCATTCTTATCTCTAATGCAAATGTCCTAACTGGTTAGGCTTGTAAGCCTTCCGCTGACAAATGCAAGCCACAATGGATCCCTTTGTCGCACCATCAACAACCTGGTCAGTCGTCCGAGCTTGAGTGCTTACGGCGCTACTATCACACATCCCGTATAGTATACGAATAGACACGACCATAGCAATGACAGAATGGAGACTAAATACGTCGTGAACTACCTGGATAGCTGTAGTCGTCTGAGGACCAGAGATAGCAGACCAGAGACAAAGCATTGTCCTTGGAAAGCCCTTAGTTACAACCACCGACAACTGCTGACTGAGATTCTAAAACATACAGAATTTCTCCATTAGACCAGCCCCTACAATAGATAGCTAATATACAGCAATGGAATCACACCACACTACTTTGCATCTCCTCAACATGCACTCCGTAAGTCGGAACCCCACTCCCCACCATTTGACACTAAGGTGCCTCCCGGCAACGTTAGTTCATTCCTTTACTTGGAATAATCAATATAAAATTGCCCCTGAAGCACACCACAATATACCCGGATGCGTATCGGAAGCGTGCTAAGCAGTCACCTACAATATGTACCCGAGACATTCTCTCTTGACAAAGTACCAGCTAAAAGCGTATAGAGATCATTGAAAGTTCCATTCACTTGGGTAACCCTCGGCACGAGGAAGACAATATTCAGTAGGTCAAATATTGAATCAAGGACAGCAGAATTCAGGGAACTGGAAAGCCATAGGAAGCCAGGTTCCAGTCTGATTAGCTTAGTCTCCTGATGAAGTAAATATACCGCCGAATTCCGAGAAATAGCGATTCTGTTTCCTGGAAGTGTCCCATGAGATTCCGATGTGATATGTAGGGGGCTCCACATCTTCCTGACGGGGTAAATGAACGTTGGAAGATTATCTACCTGCAGGAGAAGAGCTCTGAAAACCGATTTTATCAGCTCAAATATCTTTGCATTGTAAAAGTTTTGAGAGATAACCTACCAAAGGTCATCTACAGTCATTCCCCCCTCGCAGGAGAGCATAGTAAGACGATTGAAAGCGTCAACTATTACTTGCCTGCGTTGTACTGTCTGAGAAACATCCTTATAATTTAGTAGATCATTTTGCAATTTTGTTATACCCTAGCGGAAGGCACATAAGAGAGTATATCCATTACAAGAGAAGGAACAGGATACATAGTTCTTCTCGAAGGTACAAATCAACCTGATGATATTGGTTTCTGTTCTCTTCATAGCCAATTTTCTGTTTCCTTCTATGAATTGGAAGTTCACTGTGCAATCTCCCTCTTGGAACAATCGTTTTACGGTAGTATTCCTCATCCAAAGGTAGGGCCTACATTCGACTGGTTCTACTGGATATAGTACCTACTCAGCATTGAGTACATAGAATTGCTAGTAGTAGTAGTGTATCATGTCTCATTATCTAAGAGGTACTACTAGTAGTACTAAAATATTATTATGATAATCCCTTAGAGGCTCCTATCCAAACGTTCAAAGTACTTACGAAGCATTCCCGCATATATATAGTAGTATGTAGTGGTACTATATGCACCTCACCACTACCGACTCTTCAAAAGAGCAACAGGTCACACAACACCCCACCCCAACTAAAGACCAACCCATCTGCACAAAACATGAACAACACTAGTAGTAAGCTTAGTAGAAGAATGCTCCCATATCTAACACATGTACTAGACACTTCATCCAACTCCCCCAAATGCAAACCGACCACGTGACATTATTCCGCACCAGGGTACTAACTATTCCCAGATAACAGTCAACACGATAATAATCTCCACTAAAAGAAATCCCAATTTAGACTTTTGCAGGATCCCGAGGCTTTGGAGCGATGCAATGCGATCTCTGCAACAATGCAAAAACCCAAAGTCGATCAAGGCTAGTAAGACTCTTAAGTCCCCGAGACCGAGTGTCTCCACAACTGGTGTTGGTTGGTGGTTGGTGTTTCCCGAGGACGGCGTCTACAAGGTCGCTCGGCTGGTTGGCTGGCTGCCTTGCGGGTTCATTTTGAGTTTCGGGGATCTTCTGAAGAGGTAGCCTAGACTAGGACGCCGATGTGATATTCGGTCAATCAATTCGGGGTTCATGCGGCGGACTATTATTCCGGCTCTAAGATACTGCTATTGTTGACTATTCTACAAAGCGGGGGATGATGTAAACGCTGAAAAAGATGCTTGGTATTTGGTCACACTAAATGTATATCTTTTATGGTCGCTTCCATTACATACTAAAAATGAATTATTAGCATTACTGCTCATCGAAAATGCGGAGAATAGGGGCTAACGTACCGGTTGACAGGGCTGAGACCCAGGATGCGCATACCGTTGTGCAGCACCTGGCGGGCGGACTCGTACAGAGCCATACGGGCCTTCTTGAGCTCAGGCTCGCTACCAACAACCTTGAGCACATCGTAGCTGGAGCTGAGCACGTGAGTCATGCGGAACAGGTAGGTGAGGATGGTAGTGGGCTCCAGGGTGCGGGTCGTGTTGAGCAGCACATCGGGCCACTGGGCGAGCAGACGAGCAAGGTCGGTAGCGTGGGTCTCGGTCAGGAGGCTCAGGTTGGCCGTGTCGAGCTCGTCGACGTTCAGGCCAGATTTGCGCACAATGGAGCAGAGACGGGCGTGGGCGTATTGCAGGTAAGGACCGGTGTCACCCTCGAAAGAGGTCATGGCGTCCAGGTTGAAGTCGTAGCCGTTGATACTGTAATCGTTAGGATTTTGTGAATTATTATGGGGGTAAAAAGGGATGTACGTACCGCTTTCCGGTCATGTCCTGAACCATGACGGAGGACATACCCAGGATGTCGGCAGTGCCCTCCGGGTCGGCAACCTGCTCGTACTTCTCGGTGTTCTTCTTCATGACTTCGTGCATCTTGTCACGGACATCCTGGAGAATGTCGTCCAAGAACTTGACGGTACCCTTACGGGTGCTCATACCGCGCACCATACCGAAGTTGATGTGCTGGCAGCGGCTGGCCAGATCCTTGTAGCCCATGAGTTCAGTGATCTTGAACAGTTGAGCCAAGTGGAGATCCTGCTGAGCGGCAACGACATAGATCATCTTGTCGAACTTGTAGGCCTCCTCACGCTCGAGGATGGCTCCGATATCACGGGTCAGGTAGAGAGGAGTGCCGTCCTTGCGGACGATGATGGCCTTTCCAAGCTTCTTGGCACCGTGCTTGGTGAAGTCAACGATGACAGCGCCCTCAGACTTCTCGGACACGCCGACCTTCTCCATGGTCTGGTAAGCGGAGGTCATGCTCTCCTGCTTGATCTGAGACTCTCCAGAGTAGACGTCAAAGTCAATGTTCAGGCGAGCATAAGTCTGTCTGTACTTCTCGATACTGAGCTCACGGAACCGGCGCCAGAGAGCAAGAGCGTCTTCGTTACCATCCTCCATGCTCTTGAAGTAACGGCGGGCGTTCTCGTCCTCACTGGCATCGACAAGCTTGGCAAGCTCCTTCTCTTGCTCGGCGGCGTCCTCGCCCTTCTCCTTCTTGGCCTTGATCTGCTCCTTGAGCTCCTTGATGGGGCCCTCCTGCTCGGAGACGATGCCGTTGATCTTGACGTAGACGTTGAACAGGTGATTGATAGGGTCCCGGGTCAACTCCTCCTCGCTACCGAACATCTTGTAGCCATTGGCAAGCAGACCGTACTGCTTACCCCAGTCACCAAGGTAGTTCATCTTGATGACGTCCCATCCCATGACCGTGTAGAGGTTGGCGAGGAAACCACCGATGATGGTACTGCGCAGGTGACCAGCATGGAAGGGCTTGGCGATGTTGGGAGACGAGAACTCGACGATGATGCGCTTGCGACCCTTGGAGGGGTCGGCGGGGTCGCGCAGACCAACGTTGCCATTGGTACCAAAGGCAGACTTTTCCTTCAAGATACGGCTAACGACGTTGTTGGTGAGACGTTCCGGCCGGAAGAAGAACTGCATGTGAGGACCAAAGGCAACGGGGGGAAGGATGAGGTCGGACTCGGGGAACTTCTCGGCGAGTTCCTTGCACAGCTCCTGGGGGTTCTTCTTGATTTGAAGCGAGGGAATCTAAAGGAAACATGCTGCGTTAGTTGATGTCAAGTGGCCCAAATAAAACCAATCCAATTGTGCTTTTCTTCATTCGCGTACCGGCAACACCAGGTCACCCTTGTCCAACGAGTTCGTCCATGCGATGCGGGAGAAGATCTTCTCCGCGTCCAGACCGGTGATCTTGGCCAGCTCCTCGGCAATGTGCTCTCTGTAGACGTCGACGGGGTTCAGGGAAGGGAAGCAGTTGGGGAACTTGGAGGTCTCGGAGGTCGAGTGGATGGAGAGTCCCTCAACGGAGACAGCGAGGTCGGAGGCGGACGTCATGGCGGCAGCTTTGTTCTTCAAAAGCGACGCAGAGGAAAAAGACGAGCGCCAGGGATTTAAATGAGCAGGAGAAAAAGCACCGCGGGCGCAGGAACAGCGACTATTTTGTGTGTAGTATGAGCGGACTGACTGGAAAATGCCGCTGGAAAATCGACGTGCCCCGCTTACCAGATGGCGACCCATAAATGGAGGGGAATCTCGAGCCTCGCTTTTGGAGGGGGGACTTTTTTTCTTTGCTCTGAGCCTCCAATTCGGCAATCGCCCATACTGCCCGGGCGGTGAGTTTGCACTCATGACTCATCGAATGATAGTCACGTGAATACGGCATCATCTGACTGCGGCGAACCCTGAA
This sequence comes from Aspergillus brasiliensis CBS 101740, assembly GCF_001889945.1. Classification (NCBI taxonomy): domain Eukaryota; kingdom Fungi; phylum Ascomycota; class Eurotiomycetes; order Eurotiales; family Aspergillaceae; genus Aspergillus; species Aspergillus brasiliensis. Next base: position 2,570,332 of record NW_027137443.1, read on the forward strand.
GCCCTCATGTCATGTGAGCGGATATGAGACCACTCTCCCTTCTGACGTCACGGTTCTCTGCAGCGCCAGTAATGCGACCCTGTCTCCCAAACCTGGCTATTCTCTTTTCCAAGCTTCATATTAACCCACAACCGGCCATGTGCTACCAACATCGGTCGATATTCTCTTCTGTCGTTAATATCGCTCGTGACAATGGGTAGTAGTCGTCGTCAAAAGGCCCTATCCAAGTCTATCCAACTCGCCCTCTTTCGCGACCCTACGACCTTTCGCAAGACACTCATCGGGCGGATCCTAGCCTTCTTTAGTATCTTCTACATCAAGCTTTTCCGATATGGAAGTCATCTTTTCCGAAAGCTCCGCAGCGAGACTTGGGAGATCGACGAGAATGAGTACAAGGCCAGCTTTCGGGATGAGAAGAAGACTGTCCCGTTGAAGCCAATGGGCGATCTTGGGCTGTCAGGATCGGTACGAGCACGATCAATTGGCCATTGCGGAGTTTTGTGTACTAATTCAGTGCTTTTGATAGACCTTCTTTCAGACCTCCAATGGCAAGTTTCTTGTCAAGAGCCTTCCCCGACACTTTGAACATTCCTTTTTCCGCGAGGATCTGCTTGAGCCATACTACGAATACATGAGCGCCCATCATGACTCCTTATTGGTATGGATAACCGACTATGTGTATGCGCCGTATCGGACTCTCGGGAGCCTTATCGGGTCTACGCCAGCCCATCACATTATTATGGACAACATTCTGTTCGGGAAAGCCGAGGATCCACACACAGATCAATGGGAGAAATACGACCTGAAGCCAATTGACTATTTCTATCCAGAGCGGGACTTGGTGCCTGATCCGCTGGTCAGCGAAGATACGCTGCGGAAGATTGCCGACCAGTTTGACGACAAAATCCGGCTGACACAAGAACAATACGAGTCCCTGAAGCAAGTCCTGGAAGCTGACACGGACTTCCTCCGGTCATCTAACGCAGTTGATTACTCTCTTTTCTTCGTACGGTTTCCGGCCTCCTCGCAGCCCGAGGTTGTTGGCAGACATACTCCATGGCGCATCGGTTTAGAGTCTGCAGATGGTAAATGGAAGTATCGTGCCGTGTTGTTGGATTTCTTCTGGGCAAGACACAAGCTGCACGCCCAGGCGATGACGGGAGTGATCCAGACATTCAATGTCATTGGCCGCCAGGGGCCCATGACAATTACGACGACGGCCGACGAATACCGACAGAAGTTTCTGGCTATGGTGGATTCGATGGTGGAAGTACAGCAGTCTTGATAGACGTAATCATACAATACCCAAAGATGTTGTCTGACGCATGCGCGTTCTGTGATTAATATCAAGTGACATGTATGTTGTATCCGAAATGGAAAATTCTTGGTCTTCTCGCATTGACTCATGACACCGTTTATCAAGCACCCAGATGACCAACGGTCGGCCCATAACGGGCGTTTCTATCGACAATCTATCAATTACCGGAATTTGTGAGGCAGAGACAGTCTATGTCTTCCGCACGTTCGCTCAAAGAAGTCATCTCTCATTGCTGCTTTAGAAGCAGAAGACCTGGTCCTCGAGCTTGCTGACGGGACGAGCCTTGGTGTAGCCGAGAGACTCGGTAGCCTTCTTCATGGCGCTAACCATGGGGGGAGGACCGCAGAGCAGAACCTTGATGTCACTAGCGGGGGCAGGCAGGCGCTCCTATCGACTTGATTAGCAGGCCATGCCGGAAGACAGACACTGAAGACTTGACGAACCTTGATCATGTCAGGGGTGACGAAACCGACACCACCGGTCCAGCCCTCAGGGGGGTTGTTAAGGACGTAGTAGATGCGGAAGCCGTCGTCCTCCTTGGCCAGCTGCTCAAGCTCATCCTTCATGAGGATATCGTCGGGGTTCACGTTGGCGAAGATGAGGTCGACCTGGGTGGTGTCGTTTCCACCGTTACGGGGGCGGTTGCGGATGATAGCCTTAATGATCTGGTACATGGGGGTGATACCAGTACCACCGGCAATCATACCAATGTGACGGCACATGTTGGGAGTGTACACCATGGCACCCTTGGGGCCACGGACCTTCATGGTCTGACCAACCTCCAGGGTGGTCAAGTACTTGGAGATGTTACCCTGGGGGTAGGCCTTGACGAGGAGATCGAAGTAGCCAGCCTCGTTGTCGGAGGAGATGGGGGTGTAGGAGCGAACAACCTCCTTACCGCCAATGGTGGCGGCGAGCGAGATGTGCTGACCGATGGGCAGACCCAGGATATCGGTGGGACGGGGCAAGGCAAAACGGTAGACAGTGACATTGTGGGAGATGTCGTTCTTCTCCTTCAAGGTAAAGTGCTGGAATTCACCAGGGTTGAGGACCTTTCTGGGCTCTAGAGAAAATTGTTGGGACTTGTCAGAAGATCGCAAGCAAAGTCATACGATTAGCGACTCCTGTACGTACTGTTGCTGAAGACCTTCCAGCCGACAAGCACCGCCGCCAGAGCGACAGCAAGCGGGGTCAATTCCTGCTTGAAGAAGAAAGTACCGGCAACAAACAGGGCCGAGGGGATAAAGGCCCCGGTGATGTTCTCGGGGGAGAAAGCACTGTTTTGCGACAACGTTTTGTTAGTCACCGATCAGTCACGGAGCGAATAGGACGCGCAAATACCTCATATTGACAATTCCTCCAGTAACCCCTAGGTAATTCAAAGAGGGATAGAAAATAGAATATGAGATAAGGGAGGGAAAGGGTGAGGGGAAAGGGAAGAGGAGGGAGAGTTAAGAGTAACAAGAGAGAGAGAATGTGAGGAGATGAGGAGAGAGTCGGGTTTTGTGACGGTAATTTTCGGTGTCGGTCACGGGAAGATAGTCCCGACCGGGCCACTGGATCGGCTTATCGATAAGTTTGTTGAGGCGAATACATTGGATTATCGATAGAGATGATAATGAAGAGTCTGAAATGCGGCCATGACTGAATGAAATGATCAGAATAGATACTACTAAGGACAGTCAACAATCGAAATTGAATTAGTATATTATTTGACAACTCTGACGTGCGGAGAACCTCCCCAGTCAGCATGGAACAGCCAACACATACAGTGCGCGGAATCAGTCCCGTTGGGGATTTGCTTTCCTGGGGTAAGCATTCCCGTCTTCGTTCACAATTCCCTCGCTGCTCTTCTTTTTCCTATCTCGACAAATAATTCCGTTCTTCTTGCTAGTCTGACTGATCCTTCCTAGTGGAGCCATCAACTGTCCGCTAGACTGGCTAATTGCTTTTCATTATCTCACATTTCAATCCAAAACGGCCGACAAAAAGCCATGGCTACCGAGGAACCTCCGGCCTTCAACCTGACCGAGATCGATCGTCAAGTTCTCGCGCAGACGGACGAGGAGTTTGTGCTTCATGACTGGGAGGATCTCAAGTCCATCATCGGTAGGTGATTCACATGCAGTCAGGTTCCCTCTTGAATGGCCATACATACAGTAGAGGGAGCCAAAGCGAGCGAGGGAACAGAGAAAGAGACTACAACTTACTATCTCTACCCCTCACATGCTCACTTTCCCCCATCCATCCTTCCATTCCACAAATCCATCTCGATCATTCCATCCATCCATCAACCGATATCCGATGGTTCCGCATTCCAGTCCCTGACTCTAAACTCTCTCTCCCTCCATGTTCTTCATATGATATGCCCCCTTACCCCGCAACCCATCCACACCATCCAGGGATCAAACTATGCCGTACTAACCCGACCATCACCAACCAGCACGTAACGATCTCGGCATCCTAAAACGGAAACCCTCCGATCTAACCCGCTACTTGGCCTGGTCCCATCAAACCAAGCAGCAATACGGTTCGATCACAAACTACATCTGCCAGAAACGTCTAGGCTGGACTATCCCCCAATCTTCTTCTTCTTCTTCTTCTTCTTCTTCTTCTTCCCATTCCTCATCATCCACCACCACCCCATCCTCATCCACCCCAACTTCCTCAGAATCCACCACTACTACTACCACTTTCCCCTACAAAAACCCCATCCCCTTCGCAGACCCATCAGACTACAAGATCCTGCGCAACGACTGGCCCTACGGTCTCGCGCCCAGGATCTCGCACATTGTAGTGTGGCTGCGGACTCCCGTGGCGGTCAAGGAAGAGAACGGGGACGTGACGGATGAGTCGCGGGCGTTGATAGAGGCGTTTGTGCAGCGGACATTTGTGGATGCGGTGGCGCGGGAAGAAGGGGTGAGTGATGCCGAGGCGAGGGATCGGGTGCTGTGGTTTAAGAATTGGACGGCGTTGCAGAGTGTGAGGAGCTTAGAACATATTCATGTTCTTGTTAGGGATGTGTCGGAGAGGTTGTTGGTTGAGTGGACCGGGGAGGAAAGGGTGAAGCGTTAGCTTATATACGAGTATACAGTTGGTTGTTGTCGATCGGGAGCTGAGATGTGTTATGAGTTGGGGATACGAAGACAAACAGGGGATGGGTAAGACGCAGATAGACCGAAGACCTCATTCATGAGATAGATCCAGACAGACGCATTTGGATAGAACGCCAATAATTCAATGAAAGAACATAAAGGATTGGGAATCTCGAATCAATCGGAAAAGAAATCGACCGGACCCTAAAGGATCTGTAGCGTACAGAATAAACTAAGAAAGCCACACAGTCACCATCCATCGTGCGCTTGTCTCAAGCAACATCAGAAGAAGAAACTAAGTAAAACAAATAAAAGCCCATCAATATCATATCATATACGCCTGCAACCCAACATCCCAGGTCATCATTAAAGCAGCACATCAGCTCGACTACGACTTCTGCTCCTCCACGAACTTCAGGGCTTCTTCTCTCGACACAACGTCAATCGTACTGGCCTTCTGCCGGAAGCTGACGCCATAGCACTTCTCGGCCACGTGCAACATCTCGGGTCGGAATGTGGTGCAGATGAATTGGCCGTTGGTCGAGTCGGAGATGGACTTCAGCATCTGGGCAACAGCGGTTCGGTACTGGGCGTCGAGGTTGGCGTCGATCTCGTCGAACAGGTAGAACGGTGCGGGATCGCAGGCTTGGATGGCGAAGACCAAGGCGAGGGCGCAAAGACCTAATGTGTGGGTTAGCACGGAGGGTTCACCAATCTAAGAAGATATGGGCACTCACTCTTTTGTCCACCACTAAGCTGTTGGATACGCTGCTGTTCATCGTGCTTGCTGTTAAAACTGACGCTGATGCCAACTCCAACGTAGTTCTCGACGCTCTCGCGGGCCTCCTCATCCTCGGAATCGACTTCGTCAGGTTGCCGAAGGGCGCGGTCGGTCTTACGCTGGATGATCAGACGTCCACGGCCAGCGGGGACGAGCTTCTCGAAAACATTGGCAAACTCGCGGGAGACCTGCTTGAAGGTCCGTTCGATGGCCTCGTCTTTCCGCTGGTCGAGCACGTTGATGAGGTCGTCGATGGACTTCTCGGAGGCTTCGAGTTCTTCTCTTCGGCTTGTCAGCGCCTCTCGCTGCTTAGTGAAGTTGTTGTATTGCTCGAACGCCTTCTTGTTGACATGGGAGTACTTCTTGAGACTCTCGTTGACCTTGTGAAGCTTCTTGACCACGGCGTTGGAATCCGTGTTCTTGTACTTGGTGAAAGCCTCATCTGGGAGGACTCCCAGGTCACGGATGTTAGCAGCGCACTCAGCGGCCTGCTTCGTCAAAGCAGCCTTCTTCTGCATGCTCTTCTCCATGCGCCGCTGGTGCTTTTCGATAGATTTGGCCAATTCTTCCAGCTCTCGCCGTGTCTCCGCGTTCTTCTGTTGCAGATCGCCCACGCGAGCGTTGGCCTGGTCGATGGACTCGTCAACCTGCTGGAGACGCTGACCAAGTTTCTCTAGGGCCTTGTGGAGGCGCTTCATTTCACGTTGTGTCTCCTTCAAGTTGCCTTGGCTATCGTCGTCAGCCAAGTCCATGTCCTGGCCGACAAGCTGGTCAAGGCGCGGGTTCAGGTTCTCTCGCAACTCAACCTCGAGGATGGATTTCCGCCCTTCAAGCTCACTCCGTTGGCTAGAAAGCTCCTGGTACTGTCGCCGGAGATCCTGGGCTGTGTTATTAAGCTCCTCTAAGCGCGCTTCTTCTTCATTGCTGAGCGCTTTCTGGAATGGCGATGACAATTCCGCCTCGAATGCACCAACTTGGTCGGTCACCGCAGCCAGGTTGCCTTCGATGTTGCGAAGCGCCCGTCGCTTCGCATCAAGGTTGTCACTCTTCTTCTGCAGAAGGTCGCGTTTGGCCCGGAGCTCTTGCCGCATAGGTCCACTGCTGTTTTGCACCTGGTGTCTCTGCTGTTCCAACTTCTGCAGCTCACCAACCGACCTCGTGATAAGTTGATCCAGCTGCTCGAGCTCCTTTCTGATCTCCGATCCACGGTTCTTCTTCGTCTCATACTCATCCCTCCACTTGGTCAGATTCTTCACTGCATCGAGACGTGACTGCCGCGAATCGTGGAAACCACCAGTAAGGGCACCCCTCTTATCCGAACGATCTCCCTCCGGAGTGATCGCATTGACACCGTGACTGCGGGCATATTGAGAGGCGACTTGAAGGTTCGGGCAGATGATGGTCTTTCCGAATACGTGGACAAATGCCTTCTCATACTTGGAGTCGTACTGAAGTTTCTCGATCATAGGGATCGTGTCACTTGCCCTGGGCATGTTGATGGGCCTAGATCGCAATCTGTTCAAGGGCATGAACGTGACTCTACCAGCCTTCTCCTGCTGGAGGATCTCGAGCACCTTTGTAGCGGTTTCATCCGTGTCAACGACATAGTGGAACAGACTCTGACCTGCTGTGACTTCGACAGAGGTCCGGTACCGATCATTGACTTCGAACAGCTCCGCGAGCGTGCCATACACTCCTTCGAGATTGTACTGGCGCTTGATCCTCCGGACAGCGGCAATGCCACGGCTCGTATTGTGATCCATCATCTGGGACAAATTACGTTCGGCACGCTCCACTTCATGAGAGGCATTTGACAAGATCGAGTCCAGCTTCGCTTCTTCTCTCCACAACTCCCTAGCACATCGTCAGCTCATCAAAATCATAGCATAGCAAACGGGTTGGAACTAAGGGCACATACTTTCTCTGATCCATCAGCCGGTCTCTCTCGTCCTTCGCAGCTTGAACTTGCTGCTCGACAGACTGGATTGTGTCGCCTCTGCCATCAATCTGCTGGCGCAGGCGCTCGCTCTCCGGTTCCAAGAGTGCAATCTCGTTTTCGAGTTCCTGAATATCCTCTTGCGTTTGTGCCAACACACCCTGGACTGAAGAAATAGAAGCGTAGTTATCCTTGATCGCTGCTTGCAACCACTTGTCGCGCTCACTCTTGTTGCGGAAGCGGGAGTTACGACCTTGCTTAGCATATAATCGCTGACGGGCAGTCTCTGCCTCGGTAAGCTGCGTCTTGACAGTGTCCTCCTGATCCTTGGCGGCGTTGAACTGAGGCATCAGTTGTTGCAGCTCCTGCTCACGCTCCTGAATGGCACTCTGAACGGCCTTCAGATTTTCGTCGCGGCGCAGTTTCGAGGCTTGAGCGGCGACCTGGTTGTCCGATAGCGATTTGGCCTGCAATTCCACCTGCGCAAGAGCCTTGGAGGCCTCACGGCGCTCATCCTCCAATTGCGCCTTGTCTACCTTTAGGAACTCGATCTGTTGCTTGCATTCGGCAATCTCGGCATCAATCTGGGCCATTTCCTTTTCTCCTTGGATAAAGCGGTCACGGTTGAGATCCGTATCCTCCACACCGGTCTGACGCTGTTCTTCAAGGCTGTCCAAGAAACTAGAGATTTCTTGCTGTTCGCGAGAGTAGATCGTATATTCCAAGCATCTGCGCTCCTTGTCCTTATCCTGGTAGTTTCGCAACTCGTCCTTCTCTTCTTCCAGCTCCGCAAGACGCTCGTTGATAAAGTCCAATAGCTCGTCAATCTTGGATCGCTTGTTGTTCGTTTCGTGCATGATCTTCAAAGACTCCGCGCGGCGCGCTTCATATACTTGCGTTCCCGCTACTTCCTTCAACAGGTTAAGACGTTCAGAGTCCTTCATATTCGTCAAGGCCGTGACACGACCCTGGGGGACGATGTAGTAGGGGTTCGAACGCGAAAATCCGGCCGATTCAAGCAGGTTCATCACATCGGACTTCGTCGCATTCTTGCGGTCAAGCGTGTATTCATCCTTCTTCAGTCCGATGGTGCGACGAAGGACCACTTCCGGTTTGCCAGTGGGGAACCGATCGTCCGAGTTGTCAAAGATGATCTCAACGTAAGCCGACATCACAGCGGACCCCGAACCTTCCTATCCTCTTGTAAGCCTCTCAGTGTTGGATTTTGCGGCGAGATACGCACGTGAAGAAGGGCCTGGCGTTCCTCTCGGCCCAGGTGGGTGTAAGCATCGCTGAGGACGAAGCGAATGGCCGCGAAGAAGTTACTCTTTCCGGAGCCATTGCGACCAACGATGACATTGTGCTTCGGGGAAAATGGCTCGATGACCGTCTGGTCCTTGTAGCTGCCAAGCGATTGCAATTAGCCGGGAAGCAGAGGAAGCTATCATGGATAAACCGTTGCAACACACCTTTTAAAGCCTTGGATAATAATCTGTTTAACGTACATCTTGACGAAGCACGCGCGACACGAGGGATCAGGGCAATTACAACAACCCGGTCATCACGCGCCCGAGGCGAAATAAATCAGGAGCCTAGGCCCTGACTGAACGGAGCAGCGCGGCGAGGTGATGGGACGACGCACGGAGGTTGCTGGGGTCGATGCTTGACATGCGACGAAGCTGACTTCGGGGGGAGCCACGCGTTATCGAGGCGATCAGCTCCGGATCTTTTGCACGCGTTTACTTCCATTTGGAAAGCCCGCGGGGTTCTGCCGGGCGGTGAGCACATTGCCTGTCCCACACCCAAAAGGTACCCGTTTTTTTCAGGTCAATTGCAAGACCTCGCTTCTGCACACATCTGGTTTTCACCCCCTTACGCTCGGTCATGGCTGCTTCGAATGCTGATGCGCAAGCGTCGGGCTTGGCTGATGGCCTGAACCCGGCGCATACCTACATCCCCAACCAGGGATATGTCAACCCAGACGGCTCCCTCCCCGCTATGGCGGGGCAAGACTCTGCGGCGCAACAAAACGACGACGAAGAGGATGACTACTACGATGATATCTTCGAAGAAGAGCTCGATGAAGAAGACTTTACCTCGTCGAATCCCGCCGACCTAACGAAGTCCTACAATCGCCAGCGCAAAACGAACGAGATCTCTGCAGACCCCAATGCTCCCAAGTGGACCTTACCGAAGACGAATACCCAGAAACCGTCCGTCAACACTCGCGCCTCTGTGGACGATCAAGTGAAGTCGTTGACGAAGCATGCTGGCAAGATCAAGCTGGACGATATGCAGTCAGGCATGGCGACCCGCGGCGATCGGGGTGGTGACAGGGCAGACCGCGCTACCTCCGAGCAGGTGCTGGATCCCCGCACACGTATGATCCTGCTACAGATGATCAACCGAGAGATTGTCTCCGAGATTCACGGATGTCTGTCGACCGGTAAAGAAGCGAACGTCTACTACTCCATCTCATACCCCGATAACGAGGAGACGCCCCTCCACCGCGCCATCAAGGTCTACAAGACGAGCATTCTCGTCTTCAAGGATCGAGACAAGTACGTGACTGGTGAATTCCGTTTCAGACAGGGATACAGCAAGAGCAACAACCGGGCAATGGTCAAGCTGTGGGCGGAGAAGGAAATGCGTAACCTGCGCCGTATCTACACCGCCGGCATCCCCTGCCCCGAACCCATCCACTTGCGCCTCCACGTCCTGGTCATGGGCTTCGTCGGAAACTCCAAGGGTGTCGCCGCTCCCAGACTCAAGGACGTAGAATTCAACGTCCCCGACCCCGACGCTAAATGGCGCGAGATTTACTTGGAGTTGCTCGGCTACATGCGCGTGATGTACCAGACCTGCCACCTGGTCCACGCCGATCTGAGTGAATACAACATGCTCTACCACAAGAACAAGCTCCATATCATCGATGTCAGTCAAAGTGTTGAGCACGAGCACCCCCGCAGTTTGGAATTCCTGCGTATGGATATCAAGAACGTTAGCGACTTCTTCCGCCGCAAGAACGTCGACGTCCTCACCGAACGGGCCGTCTTCGAATTCATCATCTCCAGCGAAGGACCAACCACCGTCACGCCCGTCGAGCCAATGCTCGAGGCCATCGAGCACCTCTTCGCCACCCGCAACGACAACACTGAAGGCGACACTGAAGTCGACGCCGCCGTCTTCCGTCAACAATACATCCCTCAAACCCTGGAACAGGTATACGACTTTGAGCGCGACGCCGAGCAAGTCCGCGCCGGTAAGGGCGACGACCTCGTTTACCGGGACCTTCTCGCAGGCGAGAAGAAGAAGGCGGAAGGCCACGAGGATGATGAAGAGGAAGAAGGTTCCGAAGCCGGCTCCGACGGCGGCGTATCCGTCGATGAGGGATCCGGCTCGGAAGATGGAGAAAAAGACCCGTTTGCGAAAAAAGCTCCCCGCGGTAAGCGGTTCGAAGATAAGGACGAGAAGCGCGACCACAAGCAGAAGGTTAAGGAAGAGAAGCGTGAGAAGCGCGCAAACAAGATGCCGAAGCATATGAAGAAACGTCTTGTTTCTTCGTCTTCGAGGAAGAAGAAATGAGGGAGTAAAGTAGTAGAGATGAAAGCTTTCTTTTCTGATATACCTGCAGGCATCTTTGGTGATATTTTGGGCTTTTACTGCTATGGGAAAACACACAAAAGTCGTTTCTAGTTTCATTTTGGATTGCACATGATCTCATGATGTTTTATGACTTTTCATTGGGTGGGTTATTGGTTCGTTGGATGCATATATATCTTCCCAGTTTATACTATGAGCATATAGATCTGCATATGGGGGTGTGGGAAATAGTACGAATTTGATACGTCGGATTAAATGCAGCACTGGTGTGATCGCTTCATGATTTTGTAGTATTGGCATATAGTTGAGTGTCCCATCAAGGACTGATTAGGTCTGCTAGTACCAGTGCTAGTGCTAGTGTCACTCACTACTGTACGACATTCATATAATGTAGTAAGCCGCTAGCTTCCGTAGCGAGGGGGTATACAATAAACTGAACAACCAATATTCAGAAAGGTTATCTACACCTACAAAAAGGCTACTAACATTTCCTGGTTATCGAACAAAATATACGCGTACTCCGACATTCAGTGAAGTGGGTTAGATAAGTATTCAGTAGAAGTAGTGATGCTCATCTCCGAGAATATATAATCGAATTCCAACCAACGGTTCTAGAACTAGGAGTATCGAGTATAATAAATTTTCTAAATTTTCCAATGAGTCACAATATACAATTCGTACAGTATAGGTGTTTGACTAGCCAGTAACTGCATACAATCATCTACAACTATCTATTACCATACTGCAACTGTACCGCAACGGGCGATACTATGACAACTCCCTCGGGCCAGTATGCTTACGTATGATAATGATGGTCACTACAAGGTACGAATTGTTCAACAGCAGCTTAGATTCACACTAAGTAGCATTGTGCCCATTTTGATTACAATATAACATACCATGAAAGAGAAGCATGATCCAATGTGAGACTTAGTATTTGAGAGTTACATGATCAATCGGACAACCTATCAGAGCTCTCTTTGATCCTCATTCCAGTCCATTACCAATTACCACAATGGAAACACCCCCGTTAGCACTTACGTCCTGGGCGAGTCATGATGATACGCTGGAGTATGTGTCTAACGGAAGGAAAATCCAATTTACACGGCGAAAAGGTATGGCCAGTATCAGATAGGACAAAGCCTGAATGTGTGTTCATCATCTAGGTCATCTACAATTTTCATGGCTGCCAAAGAATGACCCTGACATTTCCAAGCGGCAATCACAGACATGACGAGCTCTCTGAAAAACCACCGAGGACTACATGGCTTGCCTGTTCCTCGCCTTGAGGCGATGGAGAGCCTCTTCAACCAAGGATTTGGGTAGATGTGGGATGACTTCCCCTTCCTCTGTGTTTTCAGAGGGTGCTGGCTGGGGCTCATTGGGTTCTGCGGCCGGCTGGTCTTGTGCACCCGGCTGCTCGGCAGGGACTCCCTTGAGATTACCACCAGATATGCGTCGGAATTCTATTCGCATCGGCTCGCGGCCGACGCCAGGCCAAATGTCGGACGGCAAGTAGTCGCCTTGCTCGACTCGGAATGTTTCGCGAGCATTGACATCCTCTTCATACAGCTGATCCAATTTGTGTTTCGTTTCACGAAGTAGCTTCTCTACACGCTGTCGTACGTGCCGTCGGCGTGCCACTTCCAAAATCAAACCATCATAGGCTTCCAAAAATCCGTCGTAAAGGGTGTTAAGATCGGACAGGTCTGCTAGCCCACCGTTAATACGATCGTGCTCTTCGCCCCACACACGAGTGAAGCTGTGTGCCTGTGCGATATAACCCGGTAGACGCGCAGTTGCAAGAGATGACAAGTGTCGGAAGACGCCGATAGTGGCATTGTAGATGGAAAGAAGGATATCACGTTGAGACAAGACGTTCTCAAGAATCGACTCCATGTCGCCAATGCGATCTTGGATTTCCATGACGACGTCTTCGGCCTCTGCTGCGTCCTTGATCAAGACATTTACCATTTCCTGGTAGTCAGACTCACTCAAGGGATCAAGGGGGGCGTTTAGGTTGGCATGAATGCCTTCTTCAATATTCGGCACTCCACGACCACTAACGGTGACGGCGGCGGGCATATCCCCGGTAATGGATCGCGCGGCAGCTCCACCACCTTCCGTATGTTTGACAGCAGTTACACAGAGATCAAAGTGCTGGACCAAGGACTCTAGCAGATTGGCCATTTCTTGTGCATGCATCTCCAATGACTGTAACATGGGTGGCATTGATGACAGCGACGGCAGGCTCGAATTAGACGCTGAAGAGGATGAAGAGGACGAGGAAGCTAACTTGGTAGCTTCTCGGTAATTACCCAGAGCTTGCTTGATGGACTGGAGTTCATCATCGAAGGCGGAATTGGATGTATCCAGTTCCGCCTGTGCCTCATTGGTACGATCAATTGAGCTCTTCAATGCCGCACGAAGCTCCTCAACCCCACGTTCATCAACAAAGTCATGTAAGCTTCGGGGTTCTTCGCCCTCGGGACGAAAGGAAGAGTGAACAATTGTATCCCGTAAGGAGTCAAGGGTCTTTCTCAGCCGGGCATCGGCAGTGTCTAGGCTTTTCAAGACACTAGCGAACTCCGACCGCCCCCTGAGCGAGACTTCTTCGACTTCAGAGCGGACACTGTACAGAAGCCGCAGTTGATTGTTCAGCCCGCGTCGGAGAAAGCCAGTCCGTGCGGAAATCACGACACTTTCTTCCAGCGCAGAGCGAGCGGAAGTTACAATCTCATTGGCTCGCCACACGTGATTGATAGATGACAGAGACCGTTTTGCTGCCACTAGGTGGGAAATGAGAGCATCCAACTGAGGCAGTGCGTTGCCCTGGTCTTCTGCTGGCGGACCGGGGCCAGACGCATCGCTGCCGGCTGATAATGACGCTGATGCTGACATTCTCGAAAAGGGGCCGGCGTAATTGGTGCTGATTGGAAATTATAGGGAAAGGAGGAATGCTGGCGTGATAGCCTGACAGAATGGCTCAATAATGCCCGATGAAACAGAGTGTAGTGGTTCAGGGCAGGACCATTCCACGGCCGGAAGGAGTAAGTTTCGGGGCAACGTTACAGTAGCTATGTCGTAAGAAGTCATAAATCTAGTGCACAATCACCTCATGGGGCTGTAGCAATTATCGAGTCAAATAATTTTCAAGTCTTTGATTTCGTCAGTTCTCAGTTTCATGTGCGATCGACGAGGACCTGCTGGAAAAAGAATGATCTGGCGGTGAGCTTGCAGATGACTGGTCAACAAGACCTAGTAAGGTAACACCTGTGTAAGTCTCCGTTGACCGTGCTTCCCGATGTACCGCCTGCAGTAGCAAACAAGGAAGCCTGCAGCAGAAGCAGGATGGAAGGCAAGAGGAGGGGGTGGTGGTATTGTGCCCAGGACTGGCCGGAGGAGCTGGTGGTTGATACCCAACGCTTCGTCGGTGAGAAGCGTGATATTGTACGAGCTATGGGAGCAACGCCATTCCAGAAATTCGACGCTAGAATAGGACCCAAAATACGGAAATCCTGAGCGGAGCAATTGCGCCTCGCAGCAGGGGTCAAAAAGGACCAGAGGCCGGAAAATGCGGGATTGGAGAAGGAGGTGACGATAGAGGACGGGATAGAAGGAGTTCAGGCAGGCGACCTTAGCGTCTCCGGAGTCCGAGAGCCCATGGGAGTTCGGCTCGAGGCCCAGCTCGACGCCAGCTCCCTCACTAATTCTCACTAATTAGCCGATCGTCTGGAGGATCTGAGTCAAAGTCGGGGATCCGCAATTGACCCCGGCGATGGCGACAGCGGCCAGATAGCAATAGTTCGGGGGGATGATCGCTGGAGAGAACCACCAGCAGCGTTGCTCCGTAGCAGAAAGGCGAGATGTTGCGACGGGAGGCGGCGATGGCGCCATCGCGCGCACGTGATTGGACCCAATCGAGATTGGCAGCACGAGTCCAACGTTGGCCTTTTGCGTGATCACGTCTTTTTCATTTCGTTATTGTTCTGGAAACTTTCTGTTCAGCAGTTATATTTATACTCTTCCCCCAGGATCGCCTGGTCGCATTTCTTGAGATTGGCTGGTCCAGATCAAGCTCCTATCGTTTCTTCTTATCGGTCTATCGACCTACTTTGTACTAACAGCCTTAATCGCCCTGCACCACTTGCGACCGTCTCCCGCCTTCCGTCCACCCTTTCTCCGTCCTCCGCCCTGGTCATTGGCAACTTACTTCACCTCCCCCTCTCCTCCTCAGGGTCCTCACCAGTTTACTACTTCGTCACTACGCTCCCCTTGTCTTTGCGACGGGGTTACAGTCCAGAAAATTTACCTTTTGGAACCCATTCAGCCTGGTGCTATCGTTCACAACTGCGCTTCGAGCTCTCCGGTCACAGTAGCCGAGGCCACGCTAGCGGGCGAGTAGCGGCGCTGCGGTTCCAGTGGCACGACTTCTGACTGCCGTCGCGTGTAATAGTCTACCAGAATTCTCCATTCAGCACGATGGAGAGCACACGGTCTCAAGAGGAAAAGGCCATATCCTCACCTCCGGCCTTCACATCGATCTTCGGTGGTCCCGCCGAGCCCGCGGAGGAGATCGATGCTGGTGCCGACAATAACCAGCAGAAGCCCCACAGTCGCAGCAACGTAACAGCAACTTCGGCCAAGCTCGTGGGCAAAAGTGTCGCCCCTTTCCTCGCAAAGCACGTTCCCGACCAATACGCCCCCCTTGGATCGCAACACAAAGAACCTGCCGCCTTGAGTAGCGCAAACTCCCGCTATTGCTATCGACATCGCCCAGACCGCAAGTGTCGCCGGCAAGCCGACGAACCATCAATGGACAAATTGCAACGGGTATGTCCTTTAAGAATTTTGTCCGAAGTACATAGCATAAATTGTTTATACTCATGGTAGTGGACTAACTGGGACATAGGAATTGGAGTCGCTCCCTCAGAGTGACCAGCAGGGCATTGCGCATGTCTGGTCGCTTTTCTCAGCCGCCCCAGCCAAGCACCGAAAACTCATACTCCAGGGAATTATGGCCCAATGCTGCTTCCCTCAACTTTCGTTCATTTCCACCACCGTCCGTGACCTCATCCGAATCGATTTCATTGCTGCCCTTCCCCCAGAGATCTCGTTCAAAATCTTGTGTTACCTGGACACCACTTCCCTTTGCAAAGCCGCACAAGTATCGCGACGGTGGAGGGCTCTGGCCGACGACGATGTGGTCTGGCATCGCATGTGCGAGCAACATATCCACCGCAAGTGCAAGAAATGTGGCTGGGGGCTGCCTCTTCTGGATCGAAAGAGGCTCCGTGAATCGAAGCGCGAGATTGAACTGCGCGCCACAACCTGGGATGTCAACAGCCCGTCTCCGAGAGTGACTCCTGCGCTTCCTGAGAGTGCTTCGCCTGCCGCCGACAACACCAGCAACGGCACCGGCACCAGCACCGGCAAACGAAAGCCTGAGCCAAGCGAGGAAGAAACTGCTGTCGTCAAACGCCACTGTCAGTCGCTAGCGATGCGCCCAGAAGGAAGCGAAGATTATTTCAAAACCCGGTACAGACCTTGGAAGGAGGTATACAAAGATCGTTTCAAGGTTGGTACGAACTGGAAATACGGACGCTGTTCGATCAGAATTTTCAAGGGCCACACGAATGGCGTGATGTGCTTGCAATTCGAGGACAATATCCTGGCAACCGGATCTTACGACGCGACCATCAAGATTTGGGATACCGAAACAGGCCAGGAAATCCGCACGCTCCGGGGACACGAATCGGGTATCCGCTGCCTGCAATTCGATGACACGAAGCTGATCAGCGGTAGTATGGATGGCAGCGTGAAAGTCTGGAATTGGCGCACTGGCGACTGCATCTCCACGTATACCGGTCACCGTGGTGGAGTCATTGGTTTGCATTTTGATGCTACCATTCTTGCATCTGCCTCTGTTGATAAGACCGTGAAGATCTGGAATTTCGAGGACAAATCAACTTGCCTCTTACGCGGACACACGGACTGGGTCAACGCGGTCCGGGTTGACACAGCCTCTCGCACGGTGTTCTCGGCGTCCGATGACTGCACCGTTCGGCTTTGGGATTTGGACACCAAGTCGTGCATCCGGACATTCCATGGCCATGTGGGACAGGTTCAACAAGTGGTACCTCTGCCACGGGAGTTTGAGTTTGAAGAGCATGATGTCGAATGTGAGAACGACAACCTCAGCACTGTCTCCGGTGACAGCGAGCCGGCATCTCTTCAGGCCACGCTTGGCCTCGAGTCGAATGCGGTCATCTCTCAGAATTCTCCTTTTGGTCCTTCTTTCGAGTCTGGCCGGACAGCACCGCCGCGCTACATTGTTACGAGCGCCTTAGACTCGACCATCCGTTTATGGGAGACCAGCACTGGCCGGTGTCTGCGTACGTTCTTTGGTCATTTGGAGGGTGTCTGGGCTCTTGCAGCGGATACACTGCGTATCGTCTCTGGGGCCGAGGACCGGATGATCAAGATCTGGGATCCGCGAACGGGGAAGTGCGAGCGCACGTTCACCGGCCACTCCGGCCCCGTCACCTGCATTGGACTTGGTGACAGTCGATTTGCTACTGGAAGTGAGGACTGCGAAGTGCGCATGTACAGCTTCCAGAGCTGATCCGAGCTTTCTTTTACATTGGTGTTGTTTCTGCTGGCCTTTGTTGCTGGCTTAATGTACTTTCTGATGATGAATACCCTTTACTAGCGCAATTATTTCTTTTATTGGATGGGTCATGGCTGGCAGAGGGATGGGGCATTTTTTTTAAGACTTATCATGGGGTGTCTGGCGTTGTGAACTGAAACTGCACTTCAATTACAAAACGAATAATTTACCGCATCAGTCTACATGTTGCCTGTTTCTAGTAAGGTTCGAGCGTCATGCCGCAACAGTTCCAGACGCCACTACGTAACTACAGGATAGTGTGGGTGTCAACAGATGGTGTTAGAGCATATGCCCTTCATCTAGATTATTTTAATATCCAGGTGGAGACATAATGTCATGAACATGCAACGAGCCAGCTCTCCCGGCTTTATCACTTCCACTGCTACCATCCATTGTAGTCATCATCATGACTTTCCTGTTTCTAGGCTCTCTTTGAACACCGGCAGCTCCTTCATTCCCCTGTGCTTTTCAGCAGATTGTCAGCAGTATCTTAGATATAGGAATCAGTGACCGGTTTTCCACCACGCATTGCAGCCATTCCATTGGATAGTAAGAGTATGAGAAGCCTTGAACTAGAAAGTCCATTGCGAAGAAAGGTATATAGTTCGTGGTATATATTAGTTACGGGAACTAATGTCGTTACTCAAGCTGGGACTTACATATCTACTCATGCTCGACCTGCGGTTCAAGCTTGGTTCATATAAGAGGATACATCGAAGGCAAACCTCTGACTGTACAACTTATAGTATCACACTGCCTCCATAAAACTTCTGTCGAAGGGGAATCATCGCCCGCATAAATATTACAAGAAGCTACACATTAAGAATGTTATTCTCGTCTTCAGATCTCTCCACTACCCCTGATTGCCTATTTTAACAAACTCATCTGTCTGTTGGATCAACTGGGCTATGTCCTGATTATGCTAGTTTAAATGGGTTTATTTCTTCGTAGCATACACGCTGCTCTATCTTAACCGACATATATAAAAATTGACTGTTCCCGTATCTTCCTACAATGGGTGCCGGTCACCGTGAAATCATGTATAGCATCACCGAGCAATAATTCCCATGTTGAATTCGCAGACGACGTCAAACCACGACAATCGTGACTCCATATTTCCTATACCAGCCAGTTGAGTCACAATGAGCTCTACATCTATTCTGTTGACTATAAATACCCGTCCGCAATCCAGTGAGCCTGCTGCCAAACTTCTCCTTCGACAACTATCCCGTTACTACCATTCTGCACTCAACCCGAGTCATCTGCAACAAGCTCACCGAAACAACTTTATCAACTTCTATTTGATCACACTTCAACTTTAACTTCTACTCTATACTTCTCTATTAGTCAACTTCTACGTCATACTCCCTTAACAACAAAGACCTATCATCATGCCTTCCTTCTCATCTACCTTCTCTATCTTCAAGTCTTCCAAGAAGAATACTACCAAGAAGACATCCTCCTCTATAATGGAGAAACCAACTATCTCCAAGTCTTCTAATAAAAAGACTAAAACTGCTACCGCCAGTAATGGCAAGAACATCGATAAAGTCAATGAGAATCTCAACAAAAACAACAATAAGGACGCCAAGGACAGCTACAATATGTCCAACAAGAGTGTTGACAAGGCCATCGAGAGCCCAAATACCAACAACTATAACAACAATATCACCACCGCTACTACCACCGCTACCACCACCACTACCAACAACAACAGCAGCAGCAGCAACAGCAGCAACGACTACAATACAAACAATAGAAACACCATCGCCATCGCCAACACCGAGCCAGTTGACCTCGGTATACCTCGCAGAGGCCAGTACATCACCCGCGATGGCATCGACGTCGTGGCGGTGCTCGAAACTTGGTAAGTTCAGTTGACTCCTCTAGCAAAGCAGCTGGCTAACTTGCAACAGGCATCAAATCTATACCGGATGGCAGATCGTCTCCGCTGAGCTGGATAGAAAGGAAAAGATGCGCCAACGTCATCAGAGATGTGTGTATATAGATCCTTATAGTAGCAAAGTAGTAAGCTGACTGAGGTCCAGAAACAGCTCTATTCGATAATGAAATCAGCGTAGTCAGAAAGCTGGCTATTGCTTGAAGATGGATAAAATTTACTGAGGGACATGAGTGGTTGTCTTTTGTATGGGGATGTTCACCAGCTTGTATGATGATTATGATTGACTGGTATCGTTTACATTTACCAGTATCTCGAGGATTAGTTCTGTAATCGGCGTGTTGTGTTTGTATGTCCTCGATAGCAGCTTCGTCAATCGAGTTGCTTCAAACCACGTGTTTCACTTCGTAGGTCATGAGTGAATGGGTATCTTCTCTTGATATATCTCTCGTACTACTGGTCTCTGTTGCAAGTATATAGTATATATCAGTTAGGCTCTTATACCCCGAATATAGAATGGATCGGCTCTCAATGACGCACTCAACCATACTGCTATATCATGACTTTGTAGTTCTGGGGTTTTTACGAAGAGGACAAAGTATCTACAGGAATATGATAACCTCGAACTTCTTGTCATATCACAAGCTTCATTTCATGAACACAAGGTACGACGCTTCTTTCCTATAAACGTGACAAATTTGTAGCATCAAAATGTCAAAGTCATCTACATCACAATCGCGACACACTCTGACTCACCAACAACAGCTTTACCATGACATGACATACTATGGCATCATCACAGAGGGAGCTTCTATGCCCCATCAGAATTCTACATTCCTTTCCTCTCCTTTCCTTTACCATCACTCACTCTGTTTTCATTGAAGCCACTACTTCATCCACATCAACCACAACCACAGTAGACTTCAACAATCGTTTTACGTACCGACCACATTACAGTCACTCACCTCATACTTCCACCAAAATGAAGTACCAAGACGGCCAAGTCACCAGTTACTCCTTCCAGATCATCGACCTAGAGGCCAACAACCATAAATCACCAATGGAAGATATACCCTTGTCCACCTATGCCACTGCACAGACGCAGCCTTGTGACACCCCATGGCCGGGTAGTACTCAGGAGCAGACAGAGACTCAGGAGCAGACAAAGGTAGTATCACCGAGATCCAGCCCAGTCTATAGTCAGTATTCCTCTTAATATGGTCGATATATGCGAGGATGCCATGCTAACGAGCCTCTTAGGACGCACATCATGCTGCGAGATCTGGGTTAAGACCTTCCTATTCACGATAGGTTTTGCGTTCTTATGTCTTTTGTTTTATGGGGGTGTCTGGTTGAGTTAGTAAGTATATACCTTTCTGGTTTGGCTGACTGGTGAGAGGGACCTCATCGCTGATCATGTCTAGTTCGGCTATTGTTGGCAGGGGATAAGAAGGCGGTGCTTGAGGTGCTTAGAGGTATCTTTCATGCCGAGTGTGGAAGACTAGACCGAGTGTTCGAATTGGACGACTTGCTGATTTGTGTGTCTGTCGTTGTTGATCTAGCGAATTTGTTGGTTTGGAATTAGCGTTTGCGTCAGTACGGATTGAATGATTTGTTTGGGAAGAGTCTTTTGCTGTATGTTCGTCAGATGTCACTGTGATATAGATTGTAAACCGGTAGGAGTATCTGCGAGGATGATGTGAGTTTACATGAATGATACCCAGTTACATGTCAAGGATCTTTAATACTAAGCCGTAGTTCTTGTTGGGCCCTCTTAACCTGACAGATGTGTGAAACGATTCTCAGTTAGTGAGGTGTAACCACACAGGATGCTTATAACAGCAGGGTTCAGTACAGCCTCATTTGATATTTGCATCTCAGCACCCATCCCTACAGCTTGTGCTACCCAGCTTCGGAGTCAGTAACCTCACCTCACACCATCCCCATCATTACCACCATACTCAAATGACCTTCCTCTTCTACCACTACCTTAACCTCTTCCCACCGCTCTGCTTCCCAACTCATACCGAACTGCATCCTCTCTCCCACTGCTACCACAAAGCACCACACCAATGTCCACTCCACCAACCACCCCAACCCTCCGCCACCTCCGCTCCCGCCTCGCCCAAGCCAAACGTCTCTTCCTAAAACCCAAACCGAAACCCAGAAACCGAGCCACCTCCAGAAAGAAAACCACAATCACCCCTTCAACCAAACAATACTCCCTTCGGAAACGCCCCCCACCAACCTCAACCTCCACTACAATCCTCACCTCCTGGCGCGACGACGACGACAGTACCGACGACGACGACTACGATCCCCGAATCGAGCGAGCATACATCAAACGCAAGAAGCCGTTGAAGCGGGCCAAGACATCCTCATCATCAGCGGCAGCATCAGAAAACGGTAACTTGAGTCTGATTGTGAAGATCAAGATCAATATGGAGAGTGAATCTGGAAAGGCATTCCTGGCTAGTTTGGGGATGTATCAGGATGATGAGTTGATGGGTAATGGAGACAATGTTGATATCAATTCATCGAGGGATGTGAAGGAGGTCTTTAAAGAGGTGATGATGATGCCTCCTTTGAATCTCAGACAACGGACATCATCGTCATCGTCGTGCAAGGCGTGCTTTGAGGGGGGGCGTATATGTTCCATACCTACTGCTATGGAAGAGAGAGACACCGGGATAGAAGCAGACGCAGGGATGATGATGATGTACCCATGTGAACAGTGCATCAGGGATACTGTTGTTTGTGAACCTATGCCTCTACCCATACCTCTACCCAATGACTCCCATTCATGCATCACCACCACACCCCCCAACCAGAACACGAACACAACCACAATCACAAACCCTGTCTACATCAAATCAGAAGAAGACACTCTACCAACAGCAGCAGCAGCAACAACAATAACAACGTCCCTCACCCATCCCATAACCCTAACCCCAACCCCCCAAACCTGCTCCTTCTGCTTCCACCCATCATCCCTCCCCTACAGCCTCTTCGGCCACTACCAACCCCCACGCACCATCTCCGTCCTACCAATTCTTCCACCGGGAAATAAAGCAGGAGATTACATCGAACTGAATCCTCCTCCCATCTCTTCCTCCTCTTCCTCCTTCCTACCAAACACTATCGCCAGCAATCCTCATCCTCACCCACAAACAAGAATATGCGTGACATGTGCATTAGAAAGACTACGGATAATGGTCTGCGGAATACCCACCCCATCTACACCCGAAGCAACATCAACATCAACATCAACAACAACATTACAAACAGCGAACAATCACAAGATCCTCCCACTAAAGGGCTACGACCCCAACACATTCGATTTCGAGGCCGCGTATACGAATCTCGCATCTACATCCCCATCAACATCAGGTTTACTATTAACTAGTAACAATCTCTGGTGTTCTCTCTGCCCCCACCCTGCGTTCTTCGGATGCGGAAGACTTCAGAGCAGGGATGTGTTTCTCGGGGAAGTAGCAGAGCCTCATTTGATGGGCATTGGGTGCGGGCTGTTGTTGTGTGAGCGGTGCGAGGTGTTGATGCGGATATACAAGGGGAGGGTGGAGGATGTGGTGAGGAGGAATGAGGAGGATGCAGCTAAATCTAATGGTGGTACTAATGGAGATGGGTTGGGAGGGAGTCGAGCGGATGTGGGGTTCTTGTTGAAAGGCGGTTGGCTTTGGAAGGTGTTTATGGGAGACGGGGATTCTCTGCTTCCTTCTACTCTCCTTTAAGTGGATAGTTATAGGTGGATAGGGGGAAGTAATAGCACTGAATTAACCTGATTAAGCCAATATCCGTAGATTAAAGAGTATATCAGTTCACCACGCCTCGCTAATACATAGAAAATTCCCAACGCCGTCAGCTGCAGATACAGTCTTACTGCAATCCCCATCATGTGTGAACTTCAAATCCTTCCACCGAGTCAAGAAACCTGCATCGACTCCTGTCCTTCCAGCTGCTTCCGTCGTGGGATTTGCACCCCGTTGCGCAGCTGCTCTAATTTGATCACTCCCGGACCTGTGCAAATCCGTCCGGTTTGCATCAAATTGCGCAGGCGCTTGCGCCGCGCCTCCCCGCTGCGCTCCTCGCCTCGCCCAACTCCTTCGTCCACCCACTCGACTCGCTGAACTTTAAAGCTCATGCCGTCATGCGAGCCCTCCCAGGCTCGCGACTTCAAACCAAACAACACACTGGAGTCATATCGCTCCAGTCGGGGCAGAATCAGCAGCGTAATGTGCAGGTCCTTGTCGGTTGGCGGCACCGGCGGCATCCGGGGCCGCTCGCCATCTTCCGCTCCAACATCTTGCGCCGTTTTAGGTGCGTGCTGATACGCCTCCTTAATCTCCAGGTCCAGTAGATCCACATCCACGTCGTCACCCCAAGCACCGCGGATGAAGCCAGAGTGGATTGCCGCCGCGACAGGGTCCGAATCGTCCGTATACACGCCCGTGCCCCAGAGGGCGCGACGCGCGCAGATCTCCTCGCGATGGCCAGTATCGATGCGGAAACGCGGCACACGAATCGTGAACGTGCAGTTCTCCTTGCCTTCAAAGCGAGGCAATGGAAGCGGTGTGGTTGTGTAACCAAACTTGGCACTTTCCAATGTCGCCTTCTCGGTAGGTGCGCCGATCCGGGGCGCATACAAAGTCGAGCCGAGGTGGTGTCGAGGGAGATGGGCGACGCTTGACAGGAGTGGCTCGATAGTAACCACCGTGCGAGGCTCGCGCATAGGTGTTACCGCCGTATTCCCAGCGGCCGGTCGGGGAGCATGGTGGTGATGATGATGGTGATGGTGGTGGTGATGTCCCAGAGCCTGGGCCGTGGCGGATGCGCTTCCTTCCCCGGGAGTGCCCGTTCGGTGGATAAAGTTGACCGAAGACAAGGGCCGGCTAGAGCCCAGAGCAGCGGCGGCGGCGGCGGCAGCAGCAGCTTCTTCCTCGGGCTTATGGCGATGATGATGGTGGCTGTGCACGTTAGCATGAAATACTACAATACCTAGAAGAACGAGGGATAACGTACTGATGATGGTGGTGATGGAGATGCCGACTCCGTCGACCGCGGGGACCCAGGGCGGCCGCCTCGCTCTCGGCACGACCGTCCTCGTCGCGCGACTTCCTCGATCGCTTCCCATTGGCTGAGCTAGGTCGAGCGATCTTGGGATCATCTGTCTCCCCATTGCTAGACCGGCCAGCCGCACTGTCGCGTTTGAACGGGCTCGGGGCCATAGGAGTCGAAGGGCCACTACCACCAGTGGTAGCAGTAACTCCTCCAACACCACTGCCAATCCCGGAGAAAACTCGGCCCAGTTCATTCTTAATCCCGGCCTCGCCCGCAGGACCGAGGATCTGAGCCTGCGCACCCTGCACTGCCTGGGGAAGAGGCGATGCGCGCCCTCCTCGCTTCGCATCTAATCCAACCCCAAGTAAATTACGATGTGCCATGAGCTCGTCACTTCCCTTGCGTCGCTGATCATCTGACGAGGCGGAGTGGACAACCGAGGAGGGTCCGGCGGACGAGGTGGGCGGAAAGGCGCGGGTCTCGGTCTGTAGCTTGCTGAGATACGGCGGCTCGTGCGACGGAGGGGGCGGCTGATTGGGAGGAGGATGGACGGAGAGCGAAGGCTGTCGCGACCCTCCAAGCTGAGAGCCCAAAGACTTGGTGTAGCTCTGGATAGCGCCAAAGCCAAAACCTGAGCCCGACTCCGGGACGGAGAACCGTTTCGTCTCGGGCGACGGGGGCTGGGAGCGGCCCAAGTCCCAGGCAGACGCGGCTTGTTGGCGATGGGCTGCAGCCTCCCGGTCCCCGTAAGGCGGCCCGTACCGCGATGGAGGGTGAGACGCGGCTTTGGTTTCAGCCTCGTGCACCATCGCACGTTCCCGTTCACGATGGGCCTGTTCCTCCGCGTGCCGATCCGCATACAGGCCTCCGTACCGGGGGTGCTGAGACTCATGGCCCATATATGATGCTGCTCGCTGATGTGCACCGACAAACGGGCCCTCGCCGGGACCAGCCACAGCGGCAGGCCGTGACAGCGGACTATATCCAGTGGTGCGGGGCGGTGGTTCAAGGTGCTGCGGCTGGCTGTTGGGACGAGGAGCGGGTCCGCTGAAACTTAAGCGGCGTGGTTCGTTATACGGGGCTTCGGCGGACGAGATTTGCGGAGAGGGATGGGTGGAGGTGGGCTTGTCGGGATACTGCGTCGATGACGGGCCGCGAGACAGACCGCCGAATTTAGCCTGTTCGGTTATGGGCTGGGGAACACCGCCGGAGCCGGATCGGTATGGACGTGACGGCTGGTTCTTCGCAAAGGTCTTTTCGGGGGTCTGGGAGCGTCGGAAGCCCGGGTATTCGAGCGGAGACGGACGCGCTGGCGCGGTCGGCGGGGACATGGCACCAGGAGCGGATGGTGGGTGGGCGTTGCCATACGGAGCGGACGAGACTGGAAGACGCGAAAATATGGACGAAGAGCCTACATCCCGGCCTGGTCGGTCAGCGTCCGAGCCTAGCATGGACGATATCGACATGCTGCTCCCTGGACGGTGATGAGCCGGGTTGCTGGGAGGCTCACGCGACAAGAAGGGGGTGGACAGGGAAGGAGCATTTCCCGTTTGGCCTCTGGAGGGATAGTGTTGGGGTGGTGAGGGAGGAGGCATACGTCGCGTCGCTAACGGCGGCGCAGACTGATCTTGGACACCTATGATAAGAGAGAAGTCGGGGTTAGCCAATAAGTCCGATCAGAATCAACAACAGGATGCACCGCAAGAGAAAGCAAAACGTAGTTGGAGCAAGAACGTTGCGAGGACACTGGGGAGGGATCGTTGCGCGAGTCCAACGGCCTGCGACTCACCAGGGAACGCGGGACTGCCACTGCTGCCCAAGGACCTCCGGCGACCCTGGTCATGCGACGGGGGAGGATTCATGTCGCATGCAAAGGGGGAGAAGGGAGCTATAAGGGAACGCGACGATCAGGAAAGGGACAGATAAGAGGAGTGGAATCGGAGAGTAGCAGGAAAAGGCAAGGTAAGCCAGCGGAAGGGGGGATGAAAAAGCCCGAGGGGGCGAAAAAGAGGGAAAGGGTGATGGGAGTGAGGGAGGAAGATGACGATGGCAGCAGCTGATGGGCGGCGAAGGAAGAAAGAATGGCGCGCGACAAGCAAAGCGAGTTCCGAACTGGGGCAGAACCCGTGACTCTGGGCCTGGACGAGCTCATGTCCGGCGCTAGTCCCGCTTAGGAAGCGATGCCCTGGCATCCCGAACTAGCCCGGATCGGGAATAGCGTTCCCGAGGCTTCCTGGGCTGGAAGTCGATCAGGCGCCACAGACGCGCCGCCTGCACCGCCCCTGATTGGCTCGCGCTGCCGGGCACAAAGTTTGGGTTCCTTGTCGGAATCTGGCAGTGACGCTGGGATTGTAGTACGGATAAACAAATGCTGCAGCCGCGCCACACTGCACCCTCGCAGATGGCTAGACTCCGAGCAGAGGAGATTTTTTCCCCCCCCTTTCTTCTGTGCACCCTCCCAGTTCGAACAGCTTCGCCTCCTTCTTCTCGCGTCTTACTTTGCTTCTAGTCATGCTCCCAGAGGACCGGTCATGGCGACGCGATTATGGTGAGACTCCCGCATACCGGGCTCGTAGTCACATCGCAACATGGAGAGAATATAAGAAAACAAAAAGAGCAGAAGGCAGAAGAGGAACCGCAAACAGTAAGAAGATTATTGGGTGGTCATCGGGCAATTTAATATAGATTGAAGCGATATCATATCCAAAGAAAATGCAAGTTGCCTACCTTCACGATATACCATCCGACGTTCGGGCTTGTTGGTGTGATTGATAGGGTAATGAGGATCTGAACGATGTTCAGACTCTCGATTGCCCCGGGGAAGACTCTGCTCCTTCAGCGAGACATGGCTCGCTGATGTGTGATATCCATTGCTCTCTGTTCGATATGCCGCATAGGCGTTCTCGTGGGTGTACGAGACGGGGGGAACGGAGGTAGGAACAGAAGAAGGCGGGTAACTGTAGGTCGGGGTGACACCGGATCGAGGCATCTCAGGCTCGCGGCGATGGAAAGGGTCATAAAACATGCGTGGTGAGGAAGGATGTGGTGGTGGTGGCCCGTAGGCGCGAGCTGGCGGCGCGGGGGGCGCAGCACGAGGGTCGTGGGCGACGACGCCCAACATGGATGGGTGCGTATGGTAAGGATGATGAGGATGGTGTTTCTGAAAATCCATCATCATCTTCAGGGGAGGAGAGGGTTGGGACGAATGGGGGTTGCTGGCAGCATGAACGTTTGATTGACTGGGGGAGGGAAAAGAATTGGGTTGGTGTTCGGGCGCGGATGGTGTCAGTCAGTCAGTCAGTAAGGTAAGGTCGCGAAATGGCGGTAAAAGTTGAGTTTAATCGACCCCGACGGGAGGGTGGGGAAGGAGGAAGAAAAACAGAACACGGAGATCTTCAGCCGGATCTGGTAGCCGTTCCAATTCAGTAGGTGAGAAGGGGAGGGAGGATATTCTGGGCAAGTTAGAAGGGGGAGGGTTGAAACGGATGGAACTAGAACCAGCTCCGAAAGCTCTGTGGACGGAGAGAGGAGAGAGTGATGGAGGCACGCAGCGAAAAGCAGGAGAAGGGGAGAGCGAAAGAGGGAGGGAGAAAGCGAGAAGAGGAAAAGACGAGTGGAGAGCGAGCGAGGGAACGGGAACAGAAAAGAATTAGGGAAAAACGGTGAGCGACGGAGCCAGGGAAACGGCGCAAGAGTTCCCTGGAGGACACATCGGAGGGCGGCCAGGCCAATCAAGCGCATGCAAAAGAGCTGCTAGTCGGGATCGATTTCAGACGAAGCAGAAAAGGACGAGCTCGACTGTGTCGGAGAGTCTGACTGTTCTGAAAGAGGCTGCAAATCCAAGTTGGCCCGATGGGGCCGTCGTGGGAAAGCGGGGAAACCTGGGTGGATCCCTTTTTCTTACAATTGAATCCATTAGTTATGTATATCCATCCATCCTATACAATTAATTAATTCATTCATTCATTCCTCCTGATTTTAGTTTTTGATACATCACGGTTAGTTACAACTAGCACTAGTAGTTACTTACTAACTAGATGCCCAATCCTTCAATCTGGCCGCTTTTCCCTTTCCTTTCCCCCCCTCTCCACCCGATCGCTGCCCGTTGGCATCCATGCCATGCAGCCGGCGACGTGTCATGCGTCCTTCCAGTGGATAATATTACTAGGTGGGTGGGTAAAAGGAAGGATAAGAATTTATTATTTTTTCTACCTGCCAAATGTGCAGAATTCCTTGCTGACACTGAAGTATGGGAGTGACCTCCAACATAACCCAGTGAAATTGAAAGCAATCCGAGATAAGGAAAGGAGAACTTAATTAATTTAGAGTCCTACTATCCCTACAACAAAACCCTGGTTGGTTTCATTGACTCCGCCTCAACCTGACTAGCGACACACACAAGTATACCAATTAACTAGTTATAGTAGCACTATACTTGTACTCCTGTGCAGCCCGAAAGGCATGCTGCTGCGACCTGCAGGATGGATTGGCACCCTGAAAGTATCAAGCATGGAGTACAGGCGCAGCAAGCAAGCAGCAGCAGCAGCCATGACTAATGACAGCCAGAAATGCCTCTTTCTCAGTTCCCCACCCTGCAATGCCTGAACCTGCCGATCTTGACCGATGTGACCCTCCTCGTTGATCCTAAGTCAGCACTACTACGGAGTAGTTATGTAACTTATCTAGTTACAGGAGTTATCTTCTCGATCGCTTCTGATACACCGTTCCAGCACTTCGATGGTCTCTGCATCGCGGCAAAAGACGTAGTACTCACCAGATTAAAGGAGGTCGGGGATTTCAACTCGCTATACACACCGTTCCTAGATTTTACAGACTAGCATACGACGACTCTTACTAGATAACTAGTTAGTTCCCCCCAATTTAACAAGTTAATGTACATTCCTTGGTCAATTCAAATTATCCTGACCGTGATCCATTTAATCTTAGCTCTGAATGATTGTAATGCTTGTATACCTGCCAAGGCATGTACTATGAGATCGATGGCATTCCCCACATTGCTGATGATTTAAAGTCGCGTTCCCCTTGCATGCCCCTTCCTTTATTCGGTTCATGTGGCCGGTGTCATCGCCACTCTCCCTACGCAGTAGACTAGCTGTGCTGGCACTTTACTTGGTCTTGAGCATTGACTGCTGAAACAAATTGAACGTTCAGTACTGGGTATCATTTACATTAGAAGCACTAATCATTATCATAGAAGGAATTCCCCCTTCACGGGACACCACTACTCGCCCCATCCAGTCCTGGGAGGATGCAGCGGGTGGCTGGTGGCCGGAACTGTCCCCCGCGACCCGATGGTGAAGAATCGCCGCCAGCCCCGGCTAGCACACCCAGTCCAGTCTACCTCAATGAGATCAGCACCCTCGTGCACCAGGATGCGCCAGATCGTCCGTCGCATCCCTTCCGAGTAGCAGGGTATGCCTTCATACCGAGCTAGCAAGCCCCGTTGATGAGCGGTTCGCACTTGACTCTGGATCCTCTCGATCTGCTGCCGAGAGAATCTCCCGCGATGAGGAGACCCAATCGTTTCGGTAAAGTTGATGGATACACTGTACATGTGGAGTGCTTTGGTCAAAAATGGCGGTCCGTCGAAGCCTGAAAAGGTCCCTTGTGAGTCCTGCTCAGAACCCTCCCTCTCGTCTTCCGTCGAGGTCTGTACAGCAGCAGACTCTTCGGCCCCCATCACTAATGGGTCATCCAAGAAGATACTATTTCCAACATTCCCACGATCGACGGAGAGATCATCAAGGTTCACTTGGCCTCGACCTGTCAGAACAACGGTGATAGGCCCTGGGATGACCTGCGTTCCATTGCGGTGGGTAAGGTACCCACGTTCGCTTAGAAGCGCCAGTTCAGACGAGAGACGAGGCCACACCTTCCCTACAGATGACCGGATCTCCAAGTACAATTTGAATTGCGTTGAATGCTGTCCAAACAAATTTGTTGCGACCGGCATGTAGTCGACGTCAGGATGCCCTTCGGCTAATCTCATAGCATCAAGGTGGTCCAGTAGCGGCTCCAGATACACCTTGCGCAGCGTTGACTCGTTCCTAAGGCTTGGCATTGAAGGGCCTACAAGGATGTCATCGCCCTGTAGCCAGATGTCGGCCTTGACTCCAGCGCAACCCGCCGCAAGGGAGTACTGAATGGCATTGGCATGCGATCGTGGGTTGTAGGATATACAAGCGGCCGATTGGTCTTCGAACTCCGCAGGCCAATGAACGAATCCTGACTGTGCTTGGTACTGCTCGTGTAGGAAAAGATAGGAGACGCCGTATGGCAGAAGCGAGAGAAACTGGATCGCCACTCTAGAAGAGAAGTTAGTAAACCCTAATCATGCGCCAGCCAGACAGCGGGTAGATGACACAGTAGAGACGTACAAGAACATCAAGAACAAACAAATCAAGGTAAGCGCGCGATCACTCCATCGCTTGGTCACTGCGGCACAGCATTTCCGAAGCACCCAAAGTACACCGGGACAACATTCCGTAGGATGAGAGCGCAACGGATGGTCCTCCAGCAGCACCCACGAATAGGCATCGTATTCGTCCGCATTGAGCAGGGGTTGGGTGCTACTCGTATCGCCGGCGTTGACGTGGGTTGTGGCGGCCATTTGTCGGTCCCAAATCGCCGACCCGACGTGCTGCATCTAGAAGGGGAGTTGTGGAAGGTGATCGACGGGTAGATACAAGAGAACCCCGGACGGGGAAGGCGATGCGGTGAGTGAGGAGAGGGAGGGACGAGGATGGACGGGTTTAAAAGGGGGCAGAGCGTGACACGGCGGCAGGCCCAGACAGCAAGAGATCCATGGTCCTGTGCGACGTTGGGATGGCGGAGTTAAGTAACATGTTGACGGACACAGAAGATGGAGGGAGTGGATGGGGATGGGCATGATGATGATGTATAGCCCCAGAGCACGCCATTGCCGGCGGCGATGGTTCGGACGTTAGGGAGAAGCACCTCATGGAGATCCCGTCTGCGGTAAAGGGAACACGTCGGTCATGCTCATCGTCTTGAGTCTCTGAGTATTGTTCCGACTGCAGTTGAATCGCAACCTGAGTGGTTGATAAAATAGTCCTTGCATCCCAATGCATCGATTACAATTGTCTTCCACACCTGTCTCAGGGGCGATGGTGCTCACGTGTTTGGGATGAAGAAAGTCCAGATAGAAAAGAAGCATCAAGTCTGGGTAGCTCCCGGAGCCCCGTTCCGAATATTCGCACCTCTGGTCTTGCGTTAGTTTAGCTCAAAAGTCCCCATTTATCTTGCGACTAGTGGCAGTCCTACGGTAGCACCAGCTCCAATGGGTGGACGGACCATCCAATCATGGTGATCCTATCTCCTCTCCATCATGACGATCATCATCACCCATTGGCGCATCGGTGTGATGCAATCGGATGACTTATTGGCCTATCCCGGCAATTGCAGTGCGGGTTCACTTTCTTTTATTTGTATCTTCATCAAGGAGTTTTTCTTCATCCGGTTCTCGCGCTGCCAATGAAGATACCCATTGACGGGTCTGACAGCCGGTTCCTGATTTTAAGCCTAGCCCGATCACATCCAGCAGCACCGGAAACGGGCCGAGCACGGTAACATGCACACCTATCCCATCAGATCATTAAACTAAAGCCGCCGTCGCGTGTTAGCGTCGGATCAACCACCCAGCATTGTTCATGGACATGATGCCACTAGCTGTTAAAATGAGGAACCGTGTCCCAGCTCCCGACCGCGAGAAGGCGTGTGCCACAACGGCCGGCCCTTTGCCAACGAGGATGGAGTGGTGACCATACCAGTGAAACCGGTCGCAAATGATAAACTAGAGAAACAAGTACTCGCAGGAGTCTCAGAGTGCCGGCCAACGGAGACCAAAATCTGGTCAGCGATCGGAGACTGGCCAGCATGTCTGGTGCCGACGGATTCCATCAATGACTTGATCACAACTAGACCAACTGCACCAAGAAGTTAGGACGTTCGCTAGTAGTTGACTTGGCCGATCTGATTTTCGAGACAGAATATGGACGTTAGCAAGAGACTTACCAGCAGCGCAGCGACTCATTTGCGGCTTCGGCAATATATGGAGCCATATCCGTCCCAAGGGTAACTTAATGGCCGTAAACAATCACCACAAAAGGTGGCACCGAAGGCCGGGTAAACGCAATCAGACGATACATGATGACAGAGTTGTATCTCTACCCCGTCAGACGCGTCACGCCCTTAACTTAAGCCATCGATCATCTTCGGGCGTTGCTTCATTATGTCCATCGAAGTCGCCATACTGCCCATCACGAACAGCTTAGTAGACAATGCTGAGTTGCGACTTCATGTTTTGTCAAATGTACAAGCGTCACTCAACCCCACACAACTAATCAAGTATCTACCATCCCGGCAATAAGCTGTCAGGAGGATGCATACCGCGATTTTCTTTCGGATTGGGAGATAATGCCGAGTCAGCTAAGCACCAAGATCGGGCAGGTTCCGTTTCCTCAGCAGTCTCTCCGCTAACCAATAAGTGAGAACTGCATATGCTAGTCATAGTAGTAATCTTGTAGCATCTAATTCTGCATGTGGTTAGTCGACATTTATGTCTAGATCTTTTACATCCCGTGGATGTCGGAGTGAGCCTTCATATTGAGCCAACTGTAGTTGATTCGGGACTTACATCACTGACCACTCATTATTCGGACCATTCGTCCAGGAAGATAAGCTCTTGTGCAGACTCTCATTTGGTGTCCGATTCTATAAGTCACCATAGGATTGCTGGACGGAGGGGCCCTCAGATCGCGTCTGATAGGGGAATAGTCTCGTTTCGGCCTTATCCTGCAACGTATTCCTCTCACACGGGCCTTTTCCTTAATCGAAGCTGCGGTTCAGATGACTTCCGTCCTGAGACCTTCTTGTTCCCAAGTCTTTCGGCAGTAGGCATCAGATCGTTCGTATGTACCTAATGCGGGTTGACGAAGCGGCATACCACCAGCAAGGCAATTTGCAGATCGGTAAATTGCCGATGTACAGCCCTCTCTCCCTGCATGATGGACTATCTAGTTCGTGCAAATTTGACCCAGTCAATACCTGCGGTTGCTTTCCACAAAACACGGGATTCCGCCGAAATGTGCTTGCTATTGCATGAGAGACCTCGAATTAGTGGAATGCCCATCTGCTGCAAGCCCTTCGACTGCTTGCTTCCTACCAATACTGTAACCTGGGGAGAGTGAGCTAGCGGCCAGACCTTATCCTGGTTCCGAAGCCATAATGTATTGAAGTTTGTTTGACGAACAGGCTGACTTACTGAAACAATTGGCAGTACCGTCATTACCAAGGAACCCAGTGTGAGGTAATAATCAAAACATAGGAATTGCTCTCCCTGACCTATACACGACATGAGAAGTCAGTAGTGATGGAAGGATCGGGATCTTGAACATTACAAGTACCAGCTTCATACATAAGAGAGCGATGAGACCACCATAAACTGGTAAAGAAGCAAGCGGGTTGTCTAGTCAGTTCGAGACTGACGATTACTTGTCTTCAGGTGTCTTCTGGAGGTAGGAATAAGTACGAAGATAAAGGCCATGGTTTGTCCCATTTGCAGCATCATGTGAGCGGAGCAGATTTGCTTTCGCCATCGCTTCCCCCTCCAACTTCATCGGATCCCAGACGCTCTCTACCTTTTTGATCTCTTTCCCCTCTGCCTTCTCACAATTTAATACGATCCCTTGCATTTTGGGTGCAACCAATATGCAAACAATGGGACTTGGATAGGTACTATCTGGGAACGGTTAACAAGATCGCCTGCGGTTTGGAACAGCAGCCATTAGAGCAGACTCGAATTTCACAAATACTCCGAGCTTCGCCTGAATTGTCAACTATCTCCCGGCCAACTATGCTGTCAATTGCTGCATGCAGGTCCCCATATTACACATCCATAGAACATGTTCTGTGCGACAGAGCCAGTGGGTTTCCAGCAGGACTCCAAGACCTGCCTTCCAGATGATTGAGCTAGCTGCTATCTACAGCGATTCGAGGTGCTTATATGATGAGAATATGCGACTAACTCTTACAGAACGTGCACAAGAACATGTTTGCTTGCTTACTGAGCTCATTATCATGCTCTTGCAGTATGCGATCGTTGCTAACTAGGTCCGACCGGTCCCAACTATGTCTCGGAGAATTGTTCATATAGTGCGTTGGAGACCATTTTGGTCCCATTCTTCGTCTGCATAGCTCGTGCACTACTGAAGCTTACTGTTGAGATAGGGTTCCACATACGTTAGGTTCTCGGTCGGTGATTGGTACGCTCGAGGCCGCGGGTTGTCTCGGTAGTCCGTGGGAGCAATTCAACCCCAAGGGACTGAGAACGAAGAGGGACGGAATGACCTATCTTGAACTTTTCAGTATTGGCAGGATACCATTGCAAGGCCGACGCCATAAGCGTGATTGTGGCGTCATGACAACATGGAAGTGGAGGAAGCCTGCGTCGGTTAGAGTGTGTCCTTGCATGTTCCCCGAAGCACTTTCAGCACAGCGTCATTTGCCATGATGATGGTCAGTCATTTCACGCCGTCCTGAGCAAGCAGCTACCGGTAATCTCAAACCTACATACTGGCGTGTGGATCAAGTTCATTTCCTCATCATCTAACTTCGTTCCGTGATTCGCAGGCGCCTTCCGCGACTAGATTGCCTAGTCGGCGCCAGTATCCATTTGCCTGCAGATCCGATGCTTCCACCGACCACTTCAATGGGGGTCAACGTTACCTCTCTCCAGACCCCCGTCCGGCACTCCGACGGCCTCCCTCCATCCCCTCTCAAAACAAGCGGATACCTGCCTGATCAGGGAGAGTGTCTCAATGAGCCCACACTCAATTACCTCAATTACCTCGCTTCCAAATGAGATGGGTCCCATGTTGACAATGCTGCCTAATGCGAAAGGGCGGTCCTTGCTTCCGGAGAACTACATAAATAAGGACCATGCATGCCCCGACGATGAATGATTTATTTGAAATCTCCGCCCAAGTGAGTCCTCTTTTCACTCCGTTCAGAAGAGAGAGTCATCAATATGCGGATTACCACGGCAATTGCTTCATTGCTACTGGTCGGCTCGGCCGTCGGTCTCCAAAATCCTCATCGTCGGGCTGTGCCGCCTCCTATCACGCATCGCAGCGTAGCGTCTCGCGCCGTGCCCGTTGAGCGCCGAACCACCGACTTTGAGTATCTGACAAACAAGACTGCAAGTGCGTAGTTCCGTCTCCAACCGCAATATCCGTTATGACTAATATCAATTGCAGGATTCCTTGTCAATGGCACAAGCATCCCTGAAGTCGATTTTGACGTCGGCGAGTCCTATGCCGGTCTTCTCCCCAATACGCCGGCTGGAAATTCTAGCCTTTTCTTCTGGTTTTTCCCTTCGCAAAACCCAAAGGCCAGCGATGAGGTAAGTGATTATTCCGTTGTCTCTGTCCTACCCCCCAGAGCTGGCTAACAGTTGACAAAAGATCACCATCTGGCTCAATGGAGGCCCCGGATGTAGCTCACTAGACGGCCTGCTCCAAGAGAACGGCCCATTCCTCTGGCAACCTGGCACTTATAAGCCCGTTCCTAATCCATACTCATGGACAAACCTCACCAATGTGGTCTACATTGATCAACCAGCCGGCACAGGCTTCTCCCCGGGCCCCTCGACAGTCAACAACGAGGAGGATGTGGCTGCTCAGTTCAACAGCTGGTTCAAGCACTTCGTCGACACCTTCGACCTGCACGGCCGCAAAGTCTACATCACCGGTGAAAGCTACGCGGGCATGTACGTCCCCTACATTGCCGATGCCATGCTGAACGAGGAGGATACGACCTACTTCAACCTGAAGGGTATCCAGATCAATGACCCGTCCATCAACAGCGACTCGGTCATGATGTACTGTATGTTTCCCCGCATATACTTCGTTACCCACCACCGCTAATTCCATCACCCATCAGCTCCGGCCGTCCGCCATCTCAATCACTACAACAACATCTTCGGCCTCAACTCCACCTTCCTCTCCTACATCAACGCCAAAGCCGACAAGTGCGGCTACAACGCCTTCCTCGACAAGGCCATCACCTACCCACCTCCCAGCCCCTTTCCCACGGCCCCTGAGATCACCGAAGACTGCCAAGTCTGGGACGAAGTCGTTATCGCCGCCTACGACATCAACCCCTGCTTCAACTACTACCACCTGATCGACTTCTGCCCCTACCTCTGGGACGTGCTCGGATTTCCCTCCCTAGCCGGCGGCCCAGACAACTACTTCAACCGCTCCGACGTCCAGAAGATCCTGCACGTCCCACCAACCGACTACTCTGTGTGCTCGGAAACCGTCATCTTCGAAAACGGCGACGGCAGCGACCCCAGCTCCTGGGGTCCTCTACCCAGCGTCATCGAACGCACCAACAATACCATCATCGGCCACGGCTGGCTCGATTATCTCCTCTTCTTGAACGGCTCGCTCGCCACCATCCAGAACATGACCTGGAACGGTAAGCAAGGGTTCCAGCGTCCTCCCGTGGAACCGCTATTCGTCCCTTACCACTACGGTCTGGCTGAGCTGTACTGGGGTGATGAGCCCGTCCCGTATAACCTTGATGCTGGTGCTGGTTACTTGGGAACGGCGCATACCGAGCGTGGGCTAACTTTTAGCTCGGTGTATCTCTCTGGTCATGGTAAGATCATCCCCTCTGGAACTGGTATTATATTTTTGAAGTGTGCTGACTGGCTGTCTTCTGTGACAGAAATCCCGCAGTATGTTCCTGGTGCGGCCTACCGCCAGTTGGAATTTTTGCTTGGTAGGATTAGCAGTCTTTCGGAGAGAGGGAACTATACCTCCTAATTCGAATTGGTGGAGAGAGAGAGAGAGAGAGAGAGGTGACAGGGGAGGGATGATGGAATGGTTTGATGGAATTGTGTGCATATATGAAATGAAATGATGTACGGTTGAGATGTGATGGCTTGTACATATGATACGAATAGGCAGAAAACATGGAATTATAGGATAGGGAATGGATCATGGAATGTATGATTCAAGTTGCACCACGTGGGTTCAGTGGAAAGGGAGAGGGGGGCTTCATTCCCTGGCATCTTCTTACTGTTCCAACCTATCCGTGTATAACCGGTAACAACTGATTATATCTGCCTATCAAGTGACTGTCTCGTTACAATGTTACTGTCTGTAAATGACTCCTTGAAATAGTTGGCAACTTGTATATTCTAAGTATCCTCGCTAGTTTGCTCAAGTGCAGTAAAGTATTCTATTCATAAACAGCATAAACAATGCATACGTATCTTCATAAATGGCAGCTAAGGCGTCCTAGCACCCTCGCCAATACCCATCAACCCTCCAGCTAGGCCATTCATGCGCCGGTCAAGCAGGTCCTCCTCGCTGGCAAGACTATTGATACTTCGGTTTCTCTCTCTCAGAGGAATGGGACTGGGTGATCCAGAGAAGTATCCGTCCCGGGGAGGGATCGTCAGCATCGAGGGTATTGGACGCTGTTTCTTGGCGATTCCTGATCGTAGAGTCCGACCTCGGGAGACACTACGGATGCGTTCCTTCTTGGCGTCTTCGCTGTCGCCATCCTTGGCAGTGATGTCTTGACTGGTAATGTCGTTGCCGTCGATGGGAGCGCTGGAGCTGCGATGCAGTGGCGTCAGTGGCGTCAGCTTACTGGTGCCTATCTCAAGAGGTCTATCCTCATCGCCGGATGACTCTCCCGTGAGACGGCGTCTATGATTGCGGGATTTATTGCCGCGAGGAACGGTGAGCCCTTTTGGTACTTGTGCACCGTTGGCGAGGGTCTTCAGGAGACTCGATGATGATTTTTTAGTCTGAGCGCGGTCGAACAGATCTTGGATCCAACTTGCGCAGCGGTAGATGTGCTTCCAGCTATCGGGGAAGAAGCCTGCCATTTGCATGAACCCGTGAGATATCCCGGGCAATAGAGACACCTCAACGTGGTCCTTAGCGTTGAATCTGCGATAAGACTTTTCGAGGCCCAGTTCTTGTCGTTCCTGGAACTGGCGAAGTTTAGCTTGTCTTAGTCGTCCGGCGAAGATGACCGTGTCGTCGACTAAAGGATCGCGCTCTCCAGTGATGATGTATGTCTTGGGAAAGCGTGCCAGAAGCTCCTCGGGAGCCAGAGCTGGGGAGAGTAGGTAGTCCGTATTGAAATCGGGGCGGTTATGCGGTCCGATATATAGGATGATCATTGCTCTCATCATCTCGGGGGTTAATATGCGATCATTAACGTACGATATCATCGATGAAACTGCCAGTCGTGTTCGGATCTGCTTAGGCTGGTGCTCAGTGATTGCAGCCACTTCCTCTTCAGGCATGTCCATTTTCTGTTGCTGCGCCAATTTCTCCGAGGTAGCGTCAGCCAAGTTTCCAATTTCCAAGTCGGCGTCAGAGAACGAGTCGCGCTGGAAATCTCCGAAAGACGTTCCCGGAGAGGTAAAAGGCGTCAATCGGTGATAGTCCATATCTTTCCTTCGAAGAACGCTCTCATTTGTGCGACGTGTACTTTTCTCCTGGATTAAAGCCATTTGCTCTTCCGTCATCCAGCTTTCTATCTTCATATTCAGCGCGGGATATGGTAGAACGAGCCCATCTGGAGGCGGAAGCATGTTCTGTCCTTGCCATCTAGAGGCATGCGCACTGCCAGATTGAAGGACCATGAGGGTCAGGCCAGTAGCGAGATTACCTCCGGCACTGTCACCAGTGATGACGATCTGAGGACGAGTCCGTCCGTTGAGGCCCAAGCACCTCCCACGGGTGGAGACAATGGAGTGATAGACATCATAGCATTCATTTAAAGCGTACGGATACGGGTACTCCGGTGCTTTTTTGTAGTCGAGACTCAGTATGGGAACTTTGGTTCTCGCCGCCCAGGCCAGCAGTCGGTCTTCAGAATGCCGAGGGCTCATC
Organism: Aspergillus brasiliensis CBS 101740; assembly: GCF_001889945.1. Classification (NCBI taxonomy): domain Eukaryota; kingdom Fungi; phylum Ascomycota; class Eurotiomycetes; order Eurotiales; family Aspergillaceae; genus Aspergillus; species Aspergillus brasiliensis. Next base: position 2,609,680 of record NW_027137443.1, read on the forward strand.
GAGACAAAGCCACCTCCAGGGATATCCAGCACAATGCATGTTTGATCTCGTAGCGCAGTCAACGAACCATCGAAGTACAGCCATGCATTTGTCGGCTCCTTGTATATTGATGACGCTGGTCGGGGGATGCGAATGGCACGCGGAGGGTACCTCGTCAGCCGCGGGCGGCCCAAGCTAGCGAGTGTCCAGAGATACGGTGTGGTGCTCTTATTCCACGACACACGCATATGCTCTACTGTGAGTGTAGCACGGACCCGTCGAACCTTCTCATCTGCCTGTTCTGCAGCGATAAGGTAATAACCGGAGAAAACCAGAGACGCAATATCTCGTAGCCACTTTGGCTTTATTCCCATTGCCGTCCAGAAGCCCGCATCTAACGCTGTCGTAATCCATGTGGCCCGGAAGAAAGAGCGCGAGTATAGATTGGCCAAAGGTTCGGGGCACTCGAGGCCGACAATTTTCGCGAAATTGCGGCAGATGTAGAGCCAGAGGAAGACAAGCACAGTGGTTTGCCAGACGCTCAGCTTTTTCGAGAGGCGCGAGGAGATGTTGCGAATGAAAGGAGGGCCATTCTTATTTCCTCTAGGAGTGGTTGTGTCAGCAAAACAACGGTGGGTGACGGAATCGATTAACACGTACCTTAATAGGTAGGTAGACCAAAATGCAAGTACAGCAAGAACCTGTATTTTCCGGAACTTCGTAGATGGCCGCCCAAGGACGTGGTCTGAATATCTATATTAGCGGGAGTCCATATGAAGTTCATTGGGCCATTGATTTACCGATCATCTTCCCAACACACCACCAGGGTATGAAACAGGCAGCAGCAGTCTAATAAGAGTTATGAAAGACGTCTATTGGTATATATAACAGATGCTATGAAATACTAAAGGGGAATAGTGAGAAATGATTAAACGGAATGATTCATTTCAACTGCGCAGTAGATCAATGGGAGGGGCAGTATGTAAAGACAAAGAACTGGACAAAAGCGGCGAACCACTGTAAGAAGAGGAACCGGTGAGCAACCGGCAAACAGTTCACTAGCCTGTTTATTAGTGAAGTATGTCAATAATGGCACAGTTCAGTGACCCAAGTACGGGGTATGTGGGGGAAAAAGAGGGTAGATTAGTTGGCGTAATGAGAGGGTATCCATGGTTCAGCTGAAGAAACGCAATGATGCATGTGAAATCCCCACCAGGGGATGCATGGTGATCCAGTCATCTGGGTAGCGTCAGTAAGCAGTCCTTGAATAGCCGGGGTTAGTCTGGCAGAGGGCCCAAAGCCGGGTCTGGCGCCGATCACTGATGGCGCTCCGTGTGGTGGCTAGCTGGATGATGATGATAGTAACTAGTAGTTACGGAGTACGGAGTAGTTAGTTGTGGGAGAGTGGAGAGTCGCCAGTGCCGGATCACGGGAGCACGTGTCACATGCAACTCCGCCACGAGACAACAACTCATGTGCCATTCCCCATCTGGCAGTTCCGGATTACGCCCCTTGAAGCTAAACGATGCATACGAGATGAATAAAATAATATCACGATATAATATATAATATATATCATTTCATCCCCGGTTATCCCACAGTTCCCTGCTTCTCATATCTTCCGGCAATAGTCCCGACCGTGGGCGACCTGCCAATCGCACAACCAGACCTCAAACGCCATTCCCAGAAATCCCGCTATACAGATTCCGGCGGAATCACTGACAGTCGTCGCTCCGAGTGAGAATTCGCGGTCCTCTTTCGGCACCCGGTCTCCGATCTCGGCGAATGTGTTGACATAAACCAGACCCCCTAGCAGCCCTTCCCAGAAAATGATTATGAAGATTATGTACACGTTCGGGATGAAGTCAAACAAGGCGTGTAATGTCAACAAGACCAGATTAATGATCTGTAGCAATGACGGAAGGTAGAGATCGTGAATGCGGAAGAAAGGGGTCGACGATCGCGAGATGAACACACCAACCTGATAGATCGCATTGTACGCGGGATAGAACGCACGGTAATGCTCGAACGGCGAATCCCTAAGTGGGAATAGGAGGGTTGGAGAGACTCCTTGGTTTATCGTGTATTCGGCTACATAGACGAGCAGAAGGGGGAGCATACTGCGCGGGAAAAAGTAAGCATGCCAATCAGGGATGATGACACTAGCGTGCACTTACAAGGGAAAGAAAAGACCCCGAGCTCGCTGCAAGTTGGCTTGAAATACTCGCCAGCTAAGCTTGTCACTCATGTCGCTCCCTTTGTTTAGGCTTGGGGGGATGGAAGAATCGAGTAGACCGTGCCGCTCATCCAGAGGGTCATCCCGATCCTCCTGGTTAATCGCGCGATACTCAACAGGTGCAGCAGCCGATGTCCGTATGGGAGCTCTTGGCAGGATGGTGAAGAAGCTCACCACCATGATTGCTGGCAAGCAGGCGGCTGCTAGGAGTGTTGTCTTGACACTGAGCCCCATAGAGGTGGTTGCAACGGCGTACGCGCCAGCACCGACCAATCCAGCGGCTCCAGTACCACTACCCCAGGCTGCCAGACTGAAAGGTCCGTAAAAGTGCGTCAGTCCGAGGAAGCTCAGTTCGCCTCCTCCGCTCGACAAGCTCGCCAGGATGATACCCGCGATTTTAGTGGAAATTGAGCCGCCATCTGTATAGGCTGGGCTCAGGGCCACCAAGAGCATACCCAAGGCAGAACATAGCACACAGAACATTACCCGAGCGGGATAGGGAACCATATGGATAAAGTAGGGTGCAATCAGCTTGGTTCCGAATGAGGGAATGACATCTGCGAGAAGAACCACGCCCTTGGGGACACTCGGCCCAACTAAGTCGAGGGCAGCGGACAAAATTATAACATAGAGGACATTGTTGATCAAGCCTATTGCAATTCACGTATGCCGGTTAGTGAGCCACAAATCATGCTTATCGGTTCCCGGAGTCTACAAGATGGCCAGCGGCTTACCAAGTAGCCAGAATGCAACACAGACCCTAGGGTCAGCGCCATGAAACAGTGCACCGAATCTCTCACGAAATCGGGACCATGAAGAGGACGGGGCTCCAGGAAGAGGCAGCATTGGTTGCCCGTCAGGAGCGGAAGACATAACCTGAGATAGGGAAGGGGTCCAAGTGGTTCTAATATGCTACAAATAACGTTCCCAGAACGAATACAGCAGGACAGATCACCAAGAACAATACAATCAGGGAGTAAAAAGGCTGCAATGGGGCATTCTCATGGTGAAGCGGATTGACGGTGAAGTTGGTAGTTACTTTGGTACCTGAAGGATGATGAAGCGTGTCACGCTCATCCGACCAGAAAGGGCAGTACCACGTGACGCCTTACTCGATTGGGGAACTTGATTCAAGGGAGAGTTTCTATCTCTTCTCATGCGAAATACAGGTCATCGCATAGGAAAGACGTATATATCAGAATATCCGGATACACAGTATCTTCACACTATAGAAATCATATGTCACCCCCCAGCCATCAAGACATCCATGTATCATGACTTGACTTACTGTACCACCCAGCTCACCGCCGGGGGTGCAAACCAACCGGCAAAACGGCCGATTGCTATCGGGACGATCAGGGCTTATCGGGTATTACTTTCTGCCATTGCGATTCTTCCTTCTTCCGTCCCGACCTCCGCCACTCCGCATCTTCTTTCTCCAACTCGCAATCAGCTTCAAGCAAGACCAGTCTATACCACATAGCTTAACGCTCCTTATATCTATTCTTAATATCACCACGATAATAAACAGTCACCATGCTTCTCCGCACCGCCATTCGCCTCCCCGCCAAATCCTCTCTCCCCCTCCGCGCTTTCTCAAGCCGCGCAGCCTTCCTCTCCGACAAGCCTCCCTTCGCATTCGCTAGCTCCCCGGCTCCCCCGCGTCTCCCGAAGGAGGAGCAAGAACTCTTCGAAGAGCTCCAGCGCAAATCTACTGGCGCCTTTAGCACCCCGCAGATCAATCAATCGCCCGACTCCGAGCCCGCAGTCGCAGCCGAGATCAACGCCACTGGCAAGGGCGAGGAACTCCATCCCGATGTGAAGTACGGAGTGAAGCCCGAGTTTGAAGGAGAGAAGAACCCCAAGACTGGAGAGATTGGCGGACCGAAGAATGAGCCTTTGCGGTGGGGTGCTGAGGGTGACTGGAGCTATGGTGGACGGGTTACGGATTTCTAGAGACAGTGATGTTGAATTCTCTGCTTGATGTCCGTGGATGATGGTATGTAATACAAGGTGCATGTGGAGGTTGAATTTGATGTCGGTTTGCATGAGTGGCGTTGGTTATTGTTTGTATTGTGGTTATAGAGCTTTTACTTCTCTCTCCTCTCATCTAGTGCTATATTTGTATATTATACCGGCATCGAATTTTGTATATGACGCTCCTGTTCTTGCATGGTCAGCTGTGAATATGTCATCAAGCCATCATCTACTATCGCATATTGTAGCTTACCTACGTTATTGTACTTGAAATCGATGGCTTTTACTAAGTAGGGCCGGTTGAGTTGTCGCACCAGCGAACGTCAATAAAAACGAGCTGCTGAATACATCCATGTGCCATTAAGCATACCATAAGAGTCCTATTCACTTGACTACAAGCGCTACGTGCAATAAGGAGTCACCTGTAGTCGGATTTTGGGAGTATATGATACTGATTATGGTATACTAGGAGCGACACTAAACGAAACGCTATTTGATTCTGGTTCAGAGTATCAATGCTTTATTAGCAACGAATGAATCCAGATGAAGCATAACTAGCTCCTACGGAGTAGAGTTGGAGAATGCTAGAGCTCAATGGCCTTTAGGGGAGGATGAGTAATGTCTGGATTGCAATTAGTGTTCCGGGATGGAAAGATGTACGGAGTAATCCCTGTCTTTTTCGGCCTCGGGAAAAAGTACAGCTACATGTTGCCCTTACAGCATAGAATCGTGCGATTTGTATTGACTATAACAAAACTTCAGGAACCTCAAAATGCAAGGGAAGCGACGAAACAATAAAGCATAATATGAACTGAGACGAGTGCGATTTCTGACCCAACCCAGTTGAAGTCAGTTATGATGGTAACATCAAGATCCTCCTTGTACTCAAAACTACAGGTTGTTCTTAGCCTGCTCCTGCAATTCCTTGAACACTCTTTCGGTCTCGGCGTCCTTATCTTCGGCGAGCGTGTCAAAAGTAGCCGTAGCCAATTTGGCATGAGTCCCTCGAGGTTGTTTCTTGAGCCATTGCCGCAGGCCCGTGTTCTTGGCTTGCGAATTGACTTGCAGAACAATATTCCGGTACCGATTGTCGATCAACTCGCCCGCATCTATTCGTAACTGATAATCCGCATCATTTTTGGGCGTCTGCGACGGGAGTATGCGACTGCCGGAAGTAAATGCAGCGCTAAATTTTTTGGCAACGTCGTAATTCTTCCTGATCTTAGAGAAAAAATCCTTGATTGGCTTGGACATAGCGGATGATATGGACGGTGGATGGCGGCGGGTCCTGATTTCCTAAAGAGGTTAGCTCGCATCCAGTACCCGCCGTCTTATCGATAAGTACCTACTAGTTCAAAGCAGGCAAGCGGTGAGATGAAGGGGTCCCGAGTATGGAGTATATACGCCGAGTGAGTGTGGTAGCAAGTATAGTCCTTGTATTGAAAGCTCGCGTCAGGCAAATTTGATAAGTGATGATGGTTCATCAAAGGATAAGACTGGGCAGATTTGTCTCGGTATATGTAGACTTTCTACCACGTACAAATTTCCAGTTAAGCGCCCTTGACTACAACTCCCAAAGGCTCCGGCGCCAGTCACGAGCCTTCAAGATGGGCGTCTCTTTCATGAGGCGCCAGAGGACAAGGCTGAATCCAAGAATAGAGGGTACTGACGCAAGCAAGTGAATGAGTCATTGAGCAATTGGCTCTGAGGCATCGTCGGAGTTGTAGGCATCATTATCGACACCCCAGGATGATCGCAGGTCAAGGCGGTGGCGCCAAATCAATGCTTTTCATTGGTGCATGGCAAACTGGCAAAACACGCCGTCGTCACGGTTGTCGAGAAGGAGCTGGAGGCGGTGGACGACACTGATCTATCGACATCTTGGCTGAAAGGCCTGAGACTCATAGCCTGAAACTCTTAGGCTGACAGATTGAGATTTAAAATTATCAATTCGAGGGCGAGTATGCTTTTGTTCTGGAGGCGCTTCAGAGCCCCTTCACGAGTCTCACAATCTTTGCCGTTCCCTTGGTTCTCGCAGTGTCGACAATTACACGACATGGGCAATAAACATAGCACTCCCTCGCCACGCCCTTTTCCCGACAGTCAGTCTTCCAAAACAGGCCCGAAGGACCTGCATCGTCGTTAGTCACTTCCCTAACCGTGAATTGCGGTGTCTATCCAGGTATTGCCGCCACTGACTCTTCGTCGCTAGAACATGATCCGTATAGTTATACAGGTGGAAGATGGCTTAATCGCGACAAGCTTGAACGAGAGTCCCGCCGCATACTATTCGATTTCCCTGCTCTCTGCGAGAAAGTTATCAATCTAAGCCCAGGCGCAACTGAAATCGTCAAGTATGAGAAGAAAGAAGGTGGATTCAACAGAGTATTCATCTTCACGATGGACACGGGCTCTTGTGTCGTGGCAAGGCTGCCGACCGGTATTGCCGGCCCTCCAAGGTTGACAACCAATTCCGAAGTTGCGACAATGTCGTATAGTAAGGCTATATTCAGAGCTCACCTTTGCATGTTGCACCTGTGATACTAATTGATTGTTTGGCTCATATAGTACAATCTAAATTATCGCTCCCCGTACCGACTATCCTAGATTGGAGTGACAACCCAGCGAACCCGATCGGCACAGAATATATCATCCAGGAATACGTCGAAGGGGTACAACTTCATCAGGCTTGGCCTGATATGAATTCAGAACAACATATGCTATGCTCCAAGGCTCTTTCATTGGCAATTAAACAGATGGCGTCCTTGGACTTCCCAGCATATGGCAGCTTATACTTCTCGGATGCGCCCTTTGAAGAGCAGATGAAAATACCTCTTGAGCAGGGCTTCTGTGTCGGGCCAAACTGCAGTCCTGTCTTTTGGAATAGAAATCCAGGAGAGTTGGAACTCTACGGAGGCCCAAGCCCTAATTGTGGTCCTTGTTAGTCTCATACCATCATACACTATGCCCATTGTCTAACACCGCGTATCAACTCCAGGGCGTGACCTCGCAAGCTATTGCTCAGGTTTGATTGAGACCGGCTTCTCTCGACTTCCGAAAGAAGGAATTGCCAAGCATGGCCTCTCCCATCAAGGGTCGATACAAGATCATGTTCAATTGCTGAGAATGAGCCAAGAAGTTATGCAGAGGTTAATCAAAGATAAGCGCATTCAGGATGCTGCTACGCCAGCCCTGGTGCACCCTGACTTTCACAAGAGGAACATATATGTCTCAGCAGAAGACCCAACTGTCATCACTGGCTTAATAGATTGGCAATCAACAAGTATCGAGCCTTCCTTTATTTACGCCAACGAGACTCCCGATTTCGCCAGTCCTCCACAAGATATCGAGGGAGACATATTTGGAAACAGTGAAGGCGAACCAATCCCTGTTCAGACAGAGAAAGAGCGGAAAGATGCCTCGATCTGTTTTCAGACATACGACGTATGCATGAAGGGTCTAACTCCCAAACTCAGACCCGCAAGACTTCTTGATCCGACCTTATTTCGACTCTTCCACTATACCCACACGACGTGGAGAGATAGTGCGGCTGCTATCCGTCAAGAGCTGATAGAGCTATCGGATCGGTGGTCTGAGCTGGGATTGCAAGGGACATGCCCGTATCGTCTAACCGACGAAGAACGGAATAAGCATTCTAAGGACTACGAAGACTTTGAAGCGGTTCAAAGTCTTAAGCTATGGCTCAAGAATTCCTTGAATACGAATTCTGATGGCTGGGTGCCGAACGAGGCTTGGGATGCGGCGAGGGATGCTCATCGCGCCGCTTACGATGAATGGATACAGACAGCTAGGGAATCGGAGGCTCGAGGTGAGGATCTAACAATAGCGAAAGCGGATAAGATGTGGCCCTTTGATGCTCGTTAGTCCATGGCGAGAGATTCGTACTTTTATGAGCTCTATGTTTGGCCCTTTAGAGCTTGGTCATTTAATGCAAGCATAAACTGGTGGGAATGTAGGTTGGGCTTGGGTTTATACAGACGTTACCCTGCATACTAAGTGATATGAAGGATGGCTGGTGTTGCTACGTAACAAGACTGTAAAGCTGTCTCCTAGTACTAGTTTCACTCTTCCATCCGTGCCAGAATCGCCTTGCCTGCACGACTCCCATTAGCCCGGCCCAGCTCCCCACTAATCCAGGAGCCAATCCTGGCCATTTCCTCCAGATTGATACCAGTGTGCATCCCCAAACCATGGACGGTATGTACAAGGTCCTCCGTAGAGACGTTCCCTGTCGCACCCTTCGAGTAAGGGCACCCACCAAGACCACCCACACTGCTATCGAAGATGCGGATACCATGCTCCAGCCCTACAATGGTGTTGACGAGGGCCTGTCCATACGTGTCGTGGAAGTGCAGCGCCAAATCATTGTTCGCGATTCCGGCAGCCTTGAGAGCCTGCAGTAGCTTCATTGTGCGGGGTGCTGTGCCCATGCCCGTGGTATCAGCGACCGACACCTCGTCGGCTCCCATTTCAAGTAGCGTCGCGGTGATATCAGCTACCTTGGCTGGCGAGACATCAGGACCCTCGTACGGGCAACCCAGAGCAACCGAAACATAGCCTCTCACTCGGATGTTCTTCGTCTTTGCTAGCGAAACAATCGGACGGATGCGATTTAGTGACTCCTCGATTGTGCAGTTTGTGTTGGCCTTGGAGAACGCCTCTGTTGCTGCTGCGAACAGAGAGACCTCGGTTGTTGTTGGAGGTTTCGTAGTAGATCCTGTCGTGTCTGCTGGGACGCCTGTGGCATCCATGACTTTAATCAGGTTCTCGAGGCCCCTCACATTAGGGACAAGGTAGTTGTAGGCAATAGCGTTCTGCGACTGTGGGGGAGTCTGGAGGAGATGCTCGCAGATCTCTGCAGTGCTGGCCATCTATCCGTATATATAGCTGTTAGTTCCTGTAATTCATGTAGAGATCGCGTCCATTGCTTGTCTTGGACAGCCAGTCCTCATTCCGGATGCAGGCAGACTGGGGTCGTCCGTACCTGGGGCACCCATTTCGCTGGCACAAAGGATCCCGCCTCAATTGTGGTTACACCCGTTTTAGCCAGCTTCTCAATAAGCTGGAGTTTGGTCTCGAGGGGAATCGACTTCTTCTCGTTTTGCAGACCATCTCGTGGCCCTACTTCGACGATGCGGACATGGTCCGTGGTTAACCGCGCCTCAGTCGCAAAGCGGCGTCGTGCTGGGGCCGTGCGAAGGGCAGAGAAGAGGCTCATTCGAGGTCGGAAGGCCATCATTTTGAGAATGAATATCAGCTGTGACTCATGTAAAAGAAGCTCCTAGACACAAGGAATGGTAACTCAAACCACGCGACAGCTCCCTGGGAAAGAGTAGAAGTGGTGATGGCAGGATGAACTGATCAGCTCCTCCAGCGGAATGCGGAGAACCGAGGCCGGCCGACGGGCGTGAACCCCACCTGACCCGCCCTGCTGACTCAGCCTAAAATATCCATCATCCCACTTTGGAGTCACTTTATCGCTGCTCCATATCGCCCTCTATCACATCCATATTGCACCATGAACGGCATACCTGAAGGCTCTGCGCTAGCGGGCGCCCCCTTGCGACAGCCGAAGAAGAGATTCGTCGGTCGCCGGACAGCAGACGCGCAAGCACAGAAGGATGCGTCCACCGCACAAAATGTCGAGACTACCAGTATACAAAAGGGTAAGTGCACATTTTCCCCCCTCATCAAAGTATATACTATACACGCCTTAAGGTTCAGCACATCGACTAACATCCTATTCAACATACAGCCGCCCCCCGCCGCAATCCCCGTACCATAAACCAAGTCCCCCCCGAGATCCTCGAAGACCCCGAAATCCTCGCAGCCATCGAACTCCTCCCACGCAACTACTCCTTCGAGATCCCCAAGACCATCCACCGCATTCGCACCTCCGGCGCCAAACGCGTGGCGCTCCAATTCCCCGAAGGCCTCCTCATCTTCGCGACCACCATCTCCGACATCCTCACGCAATTCTGCCCGGGCATTGAAACCCTCATCATGGGCGACGTGACCTACGGCGCCTGCTGCATCGACGACTACACCGCGCGCGCACTCGGCTGTGACCTCCTCGTTCACTACGCACACAGCTGTCTGATCCCCGTGGACGTGACCAAGATCAAGACCCTCTACATTTTCGTCGACATCAGCATCGACACCACACACCTTATCGCCACGCTGGAACGCAACTTCCAACCAGGCAAAACAATCGCCACTGTCGGCACGATCCAATTCAACGCCACGCTACACGGCCTGAAACCCGTTCTCGAGCGCGCAGGCTTCAAGGTCCTAATTCCGCAGATCATGCCGCTATCCAAGGGAGAAATCCTGGGCTGCACCTCCCCGACCCTCTCCGCCGACGAAGTCGATATCCTCCTCTACCTCGGTGACGGACGCTTCCACCTTGAGTCCGCAATGATTCATAACCCAGCTATTCCGGCCTACCGGTATGATCCGTACTCGAGGACATTGTCCCGGGAGACGTATGTTCACGATGAGATGCACACGCTGCGCCGGGATGCGATTAACACGGCCAAGTCGGCGAAGAAGTGGGGGATAATTCTGGGGTCCCTGGGACGACAGGGGAACCCTAATACAATGGCGATGATTGAGAGGCATCTGAATGAGAGGGGAATCCCGTTTGTTAATCTCTTGTTGAGTGAGATTTTCCCGGGCAAGTTGGCTTCCATGGCGGATGTGGAGTGCTGGGTGCAGATTGCTTGTCCGCGGTTGAGTATTGATTGGGGGTATGCGTTTGCGAGACCGCTGTTGACGCCGTATGAGGCGTTGATTGCGTTGGGGGTGCGGGAGGGGTGGGAGACGGAGAACAACGGGGTGTATCCGATGGACTTCTATGCGAAGGAGGGTTTAGGTAGGACGAAGCCGAGTCAGGCTATTGCGGCGTGAGGTTTATGATGATGTCTAGTGATGGTTTTGCATGATGCATATGAATGACTATAGATGTGTTTTACTGGTTATGTGGTCTCAGTCTGTCTTGGGATACAAAAGCTCATGATTATGAAATAGAATTACCATGTCCTCTTTTGCGGAACATGTGGAAAACATTCGTCTATTTCCCGACCGTGTGGGTAATAATAATAATACATCAATCAAGTACGCTACACTGCGGCATAGACAGTTCATGATCCTTTGACCTCATCCGCACTATCCGTGTTGAGATCACTGGCGCTCCCTCGCCGGAGCGAGAGGATGCTCTTGCTGGCAAATTCGTCCGCCGTCCGCTCCGCCGCACGCCAACGCGTAACGGCTTGCTCGACATCTTCGAACATCTCCAGCGTGTCCTTGATGATACCGCCCTCTTCGTGTTCGGGAACCTGCGTACTCTCTCTTGACCCGCTATCGCTGATCATAGGGAAAGCGGGTCCGAAGCCACGTTGAGGAATAGGGTTGAACATCACGGCGTTGGCGAACATGCGAATCAATTCCTTCTCCAGCTGTGCCGAATTCACAATACCCTTCGGGGGAATGATGTCCTCTGTTTTTTGCAGCATAAGGACAGCATTCTTCGAAGGGGTCCCTGTACCGGGCGCCGGTGACTCTCCATCGCCTGCCGGTGTGCTTGCAGCCTCCGTAGCTGCCGCCAGTGCCCTACTGCCCTGGTGAATCAACGACTTGATAGTCTTGATATCTTGTGGCCGGTAGATAAGATCACGATATCCCGGTGCGTCACGTTCTGTTAGTGGCTTGGAAAAGGTTCCCGCAACCTTGTGCATGCTGAGTTCACTCATGATGGGAGCCCCGGTCCGGGGGAAATTGCGCGCGCAGACTACATACGTCGTCGACTGATTAGGGTCAACGCGAGTGAGCTGGCTAAGCTCCGACTGTGCAGGTTCGGCCTCTAGACTCTCACTTGCAGCACGCTTGCGCTTCGGTCGCCCCCTGCTCGGCCGACTTACCGAAGGACGTTCGGGTTCCGCCGTCTCTGAAATACCAGCCGGAGTACTGGGTACTTCATGCTTGATCTTCGCCTGCGATCCAGTGCCCGTATCCGCTGTGGACTCTTCGTCCCGCGACAACACAGACCTTCCCCGGCTTCGTGACGACGCTGTGCTTCTGTCACGGTCCTTGCCGCTGGACAGCGTTCCCCTCTCACTCTTCCGTTTAGTCCCTCCCTTGCTATCCGCATCAATCGATAGAGTCTGATCAGCGCCAGTTCCGTTGCTTTTCGTCTCGGTCCTCCGCTTGCGACGGCGAGGCTCTGGCTCTTCTGGCGTCGGCTCACGAGATCCCGGCAACGATGGCGCCTTCTCACTGATAGGGCTGATCTCCTCTGGCCGTGGTCGCTCGGGCGAACGAGGAGAGTGAGGGATGCTCAACCGTGGAGTCCGCTTCCATGGCGTGAGAGAGCCAGGTGTGAGAACGCCCGTGTCGATCGAAGGCCGAAGTGGCCGCGTGCTCGGTGGCCGCGAAAGGATAGAACCCTGCGCAGGTCCAACTGGGGTCTGGAACGCGGGTGGTGGAATGTTCTGGGCAGGTGTTTGGGCAGCCACGGGCACAGGACCTGGAGTCGACGGAGCAGGTGTTGGTCGGGGTCCTTGCGGTCCTTTCTTGTTTTCGAAAGCTGGGGTGGGTGGAGGGAAGGGAGACTGAACCGGTCGCCCAGCAACAGCGGCGTTCGTCGGTTCTGGTTTCGGCTTTGCGAATGCTGAAGGGGGTTGTGGCGTTTGCGGAGGTTTGTTGAGAGACCACTGCTGGAAACTGGCTTGAGGCGGGGGTCGCTGAGGCGCCGGGCTAGCAGCTGGAACAGACTGGCCTTCCTTGGCAGAGGGCTTGCTGGCCAGAACTTGCTGTTGCGGAGTTGAAGGGACTGGCACACTGGCATTCTGCGGAGCTTGCGAAGGTGTAACAGCGGGAGGACGTGCGACACCCGGACTGGGTACTGAGACATTGGGCGGCCTTGGCGACGGAGCAGGTGGCGCAGCCACTGGTGCGTGGTTCACAGGGGCATTCTTGGGCACAATTGCCGGCTGTGCGGGTGTCGGGAACGCCTTTCCATTCGGAGCCGGTGGCTGCTGAGGCGGCCGACCGGTCGCTATCTGAGGGCTGGGCTGAGGACGAGGTGACGGTTGCGGCGGCTGTTGAGGCTGTTGTTGTGGCAGTGGCTGAGGCTGCGACTGCTGGAGCTTTGCCTTATCTGTCGGTGGAAGTTCGACCGGCTGTACAGACTGCGCGGGCAGAGGCTGGGGTTCCAGCGGCGGACGCGCGACAGGCTTCGCGGGTTGCTTGCTTGTATCATGCTCCTTCCGCTGCGGTTCCATTGGGGGCTGCTTAACATCAGCAGCTACCAATGGTGTCGTACCCTGCATAGCTTCATCGCGGGGCCGTTGGATCGGCTTCTGTTCCTTCACATCCAGATCCATCGGTTCCGGCGCGGGCTCCTCCTTCGCTGGCGCAATCGGCTGCGCTGGTGTCGGCCTTGCGGAGGTCTCCGGGGGCGCTTCGCGTTCCTCCTTCTGTAGCTTTTCAATCTCTATCCTGATATCTCTATATCTCTGCTCTTCGTTCAAAATCTCCCGCGTTACCAACTCCTTGTATCTGGCATACAGATGCGACACAAGCCCCGGCACTTTGCTGACATGATTGTGAGCTTTATCCGCTAGTCCATCCGGTCGAGGACTGGATATCTTGCGCTTCTTGGGGTTATTGGGGGCCGCGCTCTCAGCATGGTGACCGTTGGGACCAGCATTTGCTGAGTCTAAACCATCTTGCATCAGCGTCGTATAGAGATCCTCCAAAGCTTCGGGGCTGAGTCTTCCCGCATCGTAGGCGGCATTCTGGCGGATAAAAGGATTGTTGCGGAGCACATCGGAGATGGAGATAAAGTTCGCGGGGGGAGATTCTAGGCCGGCGAGAGATTGGAAGAAGAGGAGAGATTCAAGAGGCGTGTAGACCGATAGAGGAGGCATCCCCCATTGCCCGTCGAATCGGCCACTGGGGGGGAAGTATTTAGGAATTGGGGCCACGGTGATAGAAGTGATCGCAGAATTGTCGGCCCGACGAGCTCAGTCCGAAAGGCAACACGTCCCTAGTCGTACTACTGCAGAGAGTCGTGGGTAGCACCGGACAGGATGAGAGACGGATACCTGAGATTCCAGGCCGACAAGACGCGAACGTGGGTGAATGTCGGGGTGGCGCTTCAGACCATCCGCGCAGAAAAATGAAGGGAGACCGCAAGGGAAAATATTGGAGAGAGGGTCCGAAAGGATGGAGAACGCGATGGAGTCACGAAGCGGAGATCGTGGGGATGAAAAAGAAGCTAAATTTGAATTACGTACAGCGGTAATGGAATCGTGAACAAAGAGTGATGGAAAGGATAGGCGAGATGACGGGACTGGGGATGGATGGCTGAAAGGGACGGGGGGAGGGATAGGATGGGATGGGGATGGGATGGCATCACCGTTGCGGGCAATTCACCGGGAGGACTTGTTCCCCTTCAAAATGGAAGGAAGTCCCTCCCTTTCGTTCCTCCCAAAACGGGAAATCTGGCTGCCGTCTGGTCACGTGTGGGACTGGAATGCCTTTCCGGGTCTGCCGGACTTGTTTTCCTGCTTGGGAGTCACTGGCGGCAGCTTTTCCGAGAGCACCCAATAGTCCCAGCCTTCATGCCTCTTCACCTCCTCTTCCTCCCATCCAAGCTCAATCAAGACCTTTTCCAGATTTTGGACTTGCTCCCTATTTTCATGGACCGTGTACCTTTTGTGTTTCGATGTATACGTTCGGCTTGCCCCATTCTTCAAAAGCAGCCGAACCATTGACGCAGACCGTTGCCGGACAGCTAACATCAACGGGGAGTGTCTACCCGCCGCCGTGCTACGGGGATGATGTTCATTTACATCCGCCCCATATTGCAACAGTATCTGGGCAATCTCCTCTTGTCTAGCTGCCACTGCCTTTTGCAATGGCGTCCGACGTCGTGTCTTTCCATTCGGACTAACCCCAAGTTCCATAAGCAGCTGCACCATCTGTGATATCCGCTGCCAGGCGCAGGGACCATCCAAGACGCTGAGTAGCAGCCGTCTACCCTGGTCAGTTGTGAGAGGAGCTTTGAGACGAGCAAACAGCCATCGCACCGCTTCAAAACGTGTGAAGCAGACAGCCAGCCGCAACGGCTTCAGCAGATCATTCAATACCCGCGGATACCGCTCCACAACGAACTCCATCAGTTCTACATCGCCCTTGCGCGCCAACTTCTCTAACGCTTGCTTGCATGAAGAAAATGGCTTATCGATGTTAACATGGTTCTGTTGGTGATAGTGCTCAAGCCATACTCCCAGCGCCTCTTTATTCCGAGTTATCGCTGCCATGGTCAAAGCACTCATGGGGGTGCTGAAGATCACGGTGTACCACATGGAACATCCATGCTCCATGATAGTTTTTGCGATCTCTCTGTTCCCTCTCTGAGCTGCGACACCCAACGGGATGACCCCGAATCGTAGACATATCTGGTCTGGGTCCAACCCGTTCTGCAGTGTTGTGCTCAGTTCCGCACAATCCCCCCGTAAGATGGCCATGCAGGCCAAGATAATTGGCATCGACTTTTCAATCGGCTCGTTGAATCTGTGATTTACTTTATCCATCCACCACTGACATGCTAGGGGGTGAAACATATTCGATGGATTATTACTCCCCGCTATCGCAACATCAATCAGCCCCTCGGACAATTTATCCCTCTCCTCCACTGCAGGAGCATCCCCCAACTGATACTCTATTACCTCCTGCATGAAGCACGTAAAAGCACATGGCTTGTTTGGATGCTCCCGTAACTTCCGATACAGGTAAAGCCGCTTCAGTCGATCGGGGAAAGTACCCCAAGGCGACGAATCCAGGTTCTCTCTAGTCATAAAAGTGAATAGTTCGTCCAGATCCTTGCCATTTATAAGATAATCGATGATTTCTTCATCAAATAAGCCTGTCATTCTGTTATTTCCCGAAGTTGAGGGGCAATAATCGGTTGTCACGCACTGTTCACTTTTCTCGCACGCAACAACTCCGGCAGATAGAGTTGAGGTAGGAGGTAGTGGATGATTAGGCGGAGTATTTCGGTGGGCAGGGACATATTCGAAGAAGTCAATGTATCTCTGTATAATGACAATGATAATATTTTCTTTCTTTTTCCCTCTCTGTGGGCTTTTATTATTAAGTGTACGGGTTGAAATTCCTGCGCGAGATAAAATAAGCTAGCAAAGAGTAATTAGCAGTTAACTATATCAGGGATCGGGCTGACCTTGGGGCTAAAAGGGTCCGTAGTACTCCGTGGTTAATGCTATACTCAGCCACAACAGCTGAATAGCTAGTTGGCTATTAGCTGATGCGCTTTGAGTCTGACGTTTATGAAAATGAGGTAAAACTAGAATTAGTTTATTATTGATTCATAAGAACAAGCGTCGTGACATGTGGGAAGTAGCCTGTTGTGATCAAGGTTGAATGGGTGAAAGACATAGATACAGACCGGCTATAGCTATACAACGAAAGGCAGCGATCAATCCTCTACGCAGTCACAACAGAAAGAAAAACAAACACTTAAGTACTATTTTTTCTAACAAGCCGAGTTATAGCTTTCACAACCAGCCCACCCTCCTAACAACCCAACTCCCACCCCCCACTAACCCCGTCACACCCGTAAAAACAATCAAACTCCCATACCCAGTCCCAAAACCATACCCCAACTCCCCAGCCCACGGCATCCCCTTCAACAACGCCTCACTCAACGGACCCGAGACAATGTTCCCGACTCCCCTACCAGCCGCCAAACAAGCGAAAACCATACTCGCCTCGGCGGCGCCATCCTTCCTTACCACCTCCCTCATAATCCCCGGCCAAGTACTCGTATACGAGCCCGCAAAAAGCCCATATACAATGGCAAACACAAACAACGGATCCAAGGATACACTAAACCCCCAAATCAGAAACACGCCCACTGTCGAACCCACTGTCGAGACGAGAATGCAGGTCGTCACGTCCCACTTGTCGATGATGGCGCCCATGATTACGCATCCTACCACGGAAGCAACATTGAATAATATCACGGTGAGGGCTTCCAAACTTCCTGATGAGACGCCGATGGCTCTTGCGTACGAGGGCAGATAGATGGATGGGAGGAAATACCCCACTGCTTCGATCATATTGAATAGCTCGAAGAGAAGGAATGTTCCTGATGTCCAGAGGAACCGGATCTCCGTGAGTCGCGGTTTCGATAGTTGTTGTTGTACTACTGCGTCGTCGTCGACTCCGGCAGTTCGCAGTGCAGGCGGCACTCTAGGCTTAACGAACCATACCAACGGGGCCGTCAGCACGAACAGTACGACTGCGAACCCACGCAACGCTATCCGGAACCCGTATCGATCGAGGAGTGTTTCCATGACGATGGGGAGGATCGCGCCGCCTAGACCGGTGCCGGCCCACATGACTCCGAAGGCGAAGCCCCGGCGTTGGTCGAACCAGTCTTCCATTAAGAGGATGCAGGGTGAGTAGGCGATGCTTCCGCCGATGGCGTAGAAGATGCCCTGGGAGATGATCAGGTGGGTGGTGGTTCTGGAGAGCGAGGAGAGGCCCAGCGAGAGACACATTGTTAAAACGCCGAGGGCGCAACCGAGTCGCTGGTAGTTGGGGTAGGTGCGGTACAGCGTGAAGATTATGGGGAGGTCGAGGTACATTATTCCCTGGTTTTCATTGCCTGTGTTAGTTCCTGTTGGTGAGGAGGAAAGGGGAGGTAACAAAAGAGATAGAAAGGCCTAGGCTTACCATGGCGCATGTTCCAATGATGGCGATGTTGTTCGAGTTCTGAAACATGGGAAGTGTGCTGTAGTAGTCTTGGAAGACACCATAGGTGAAGGCGAACCCCCAAACTAGGGCTTCCATGACGAAGCAGGCGGCGAGGAAGAACCAGGCATCTTTGCCATGGTCGATGGGTGGAAGGGATGGAAGGGAGGGCAAAGAGTGGTTTGTTGGATCATGGGGCTTTTCGTCAGAAATGATTTCTTGGTCTGGTAACCTGACCATGATCGATATAGTTCCGGGTTAGATGTAATTGAGAAGGACAAAAGACCAAGAGCGAAAACCTATATCATAATCTGTTTAGACGACATGTACAATCGTAGCTATGTAGACTTATTGATTGGAATGAACAGATAAGTTCAGGAAAACACTTTTTATTCCCCTCCCTCAGCAATGACTGGAATGATCAGCAACATCCATCTTATATTGATCAGCTATGAGGAACAACGCTTGGACCATCTCAGCGACGCCCTGTCATTGACATGCTCCCGTTCACGGCCCCCATTGGTGGACTGGATGCTAGCGTCTCTTGTTTATTATGCTTTTGGCAGACTATTGGCCTTGCTATATACATATGAATATAAGACTGAGCGTTATTACTACGAAAAGGTTCTTGCGATGTCGACCTATAAGTATCGGATGTGGAGAATGTCTTCCTTTCCTGAGACAATGCAATTTACATGACTTGGATAGTATTCAGGTAGGAACACTTGATCGTAACGAGCCATATAGCTTTCCAGATACAATTGACATGATTCATGGAGAAGAACTTGGCTTTTGAATTCTATAAGTATTCATACCCCTTACAGTCCTCTGAGGTAATCATGTCTGTCCCCTTTCACGCAGGTCGTTTAGTCAATGCATCAATGCACTACAAATGCTCCTTGAACCACTGAACAGCCTGCAAAAAGGCATTCTCCTTAGCATACTGCACTGTCCGGTTGGCTGGGTCTCCCCGGACAGCAAATCCGTGCGCCACTCCGCTGTAGAGGTTGATTTGGTAAGGGAGGCCGGAGTCCTTGAGGATCTCTTCAGATTCGTGACGCTTTTCAGAGGGGAAGATTGCATCTGTCTCCGCGGCAGCAATAGCCAGAGGACCCTTGATAGCCTTCAGCTCCTCGGAATCGACGAAAGAAGGGTGGGCAGTGTATCCGGCATCGATTTGGCCGGGGCGGAGATGGCGCACAACGTACTTGCCACCAAAGCAGTAGCCCACGGCGCCGATTTTCTGACGGATGTTAGATTGGTTTCTCTTCTTACAATCTCAACTCATCGGTCAATGGGATCATACCTTGCATCCGTACTTGGTCCTCATCTCCTTGATACACGCCTCAATGATGGGGTCGACGACCTCGGGAGTATGGGGCTTCTTGTCCTTGTGGTATGCGCCATCCTTCCATGCCATGAGATCGAAGCCCTCGGGACGGTTGAGCGGGATGGCGTCGTTGTCGAAGAGATCAGGCATCATGACGAAATAGCCATTGGCGGCAAACTGGTCGGCAATGAGCTGAGCGTTGAGGAAGCGGTGGCCGATCACGTCCGTAATGCTTCCTTTGATTAGTTTTATATTCGAGGGACTGTGGTCAAGGGCAAACCATACACCAAAACACCATTCTCGGTGGACTTGTCAGCGGGAGAGCTGGTGTAGATCTCAAAATCATTGAGCTGCGAGAAGCTACCCTTGGCTTCACCTTCATGCTTGACACCTTGGTAACAGCAGCTTCCAGCAGGGAGAGATGCCATGATTGCGTATCAACGATGTATGCTGTAGGCGAAGTTGAGGCTTGGATGATTGAGCTATGAAAGAGGACAGCACATGCTGACAGGAGAGGATGAGGGGAAGGGGTCTAAATAGCGGGGCATGAGCTGCCACCTCCGACACATTCGGAGCTATCCGTTATGTCCGATTAGATGCCTTCCATGGTTAAGACTAGCTTCTCTCAGCCTAGATCGATGATAACGTTTTATCCCGATGTCAAACCAGCCACCTGGACTGTGATCATGTCGGCAAGCTGCAAGCGGAAGTGGTCACCGGCATGCCGTCCGTATCATACACCACCGAGGTGGCGCATACGATTTAAATGAGCAAGAAACACCACTTCGGTTTTGATAGGTTATCACCAAAAGAGAGGCAGGCTTATCCTAATCCATATCGGTTATGGCTGCATGGAGAACCAGACCTACCGTGCAATTAAAGACCATGGTAGGGATGCACTGGGATTACGATAGCATAGCTGTCGAGTGTCACGTGGAGTGGCCTCACGATTGGCTCTACGGAGTACTTCGTACATAATCAGTATTTCCCATCGGATCTTCTGACATTGTATAGTGATTTTTTCATTGACAATTATTCTTGGCTTCGCCCAGTGAACGGCGTTGCGGTGTTGTGCCAATTTCATCTATAGCGAGGTCATGACGGTATCTGAGTACTCCGTAGTAAGCGCAGGATTATCCGGCTGCTCATACTTAGCCCGCCAAAATGGATAAGGCGGGAATGTTGTGCAATTCAATCCCAATTTTAGTATATGCAGGTACACACGGACGTTTTGCAGCACATCTGTAATATGTAAACCGATCTTCCAGCTATAAATACTCTGAGCCGAGACTGTACACACTAGACAGATCAAAGGAATATCCCAGACAGAGCACCGGTGCCTGGAACGCCAGAGGCTACTAAACTTTTCTGAAGGTCGAAATAGGAACTAGCTGATACATACGGTACTCCGTAGAATCGAGTCTAATTCCGAGTATAGGCCGACTTCACTTCTATTTCTGTACGCAGAGCCAATGTGAGAGGAAAGAATAGAGATCACCGCATTGGTGGCCGCTCTCGGAGTGACATGCATAATTGCGATAGGCTAAACGGTATGGCTTGTGATCTTTATGGAGCTTGCCTTGCTAAAATTCGACATGTACAGAGTAAATATCGATAACCGGGATTCGTGTACCAAAAATGGACTTTTTGTGAGTCTTTATTGGTCTGCCTATGCGATTACCTTTAAATGGCACATCATAGAAAAAGCAACTCTCTATAGGCGGATCGGGATTTGAGTTGAAGGCATTGGAAAAGAAGCGGATGTTGATATTGACAGATACCGAAGCCCGTGTGGGAAGAACTCGTGACGAGATAGTAAGTTCTGATTCAATACAGTATGTATGACCATGGCAGTTCCAGTGTTTCAATGTTTCTGTAGATGGAATCAACGGTGTCGTGCAACAGACACACAGACTCCGATCCATCCAGAAAGTAGTTATTGTATGGAAATAAGAAAGAAACGAGTGGCCGGGTGGCAATAGAGAGGGGCGGGGGGTGGCAGCAAGGCACAAAGACTCAAAACAGGGGCTGATCCGCTCTCACGTGACATTATAATCTCCCATTGGTTGCGGCTCCGTCATCAATGATGGGACGGGATTCAGGGGCATCATCCATCCAGGCAGAGTGGACGATGCAATTCCCACTACCGCCCGACTAGTGAGGAAGATGGAGCTGCACTATTTACCCTCCAAGGCAATCATGGAGCACCCGAACCACCCATGGATGAGTTTCAACTTACCTAAATTGACTATTCTTTGACACAGACCTGACACCCAGCACACCTTCCATCTATCCATCTTCTCCTCTTCCTTCGCCGTCGCTTCGATCGCTCTTCTACGGCGGTTTACGGAGGACCTGCGACAGAATTAAAGCCGCGGACGGCCCTGCATCCCACTTCGATCCTTCCCCAGCGCTTGCCATCGTCATCCCCGCCGATCGTGCAGCCCCTGTCATTATCCATCCCATCCCCATCGGACTCAATAACCCAAAAGTGGTCCCTCCCTACCTGGCCGGTCCCCAGTAGTGCGACGGCGCCTGCAATTTTGCCGACTTTCCCCTCCAGCCATCTCTCGAGTCCTCGCTGCCCCCTTTTATAGTTATTACTTAGGTCCCGGCCGGTCCTGGTCTCCGTCATCAAAGCTTCTATATAATCAATCTCTTGAAATCTTCGGTGATTTTTGTTCCTCGCCTTGTCCACTCTAGAATACTCTGAGCGCAAGGTCCACCCCGTCCGTGCTATCATATCCACCTAATAAACCCCCTGTTCCGTTTTGGACGCGCGCGCGCTTCTAAACTCCCTCCACGGCTTGGACCTCATTTCACATACTCCTTTTCTCCCCCTCCCCCCCCCTTCCCAACTCTCTCGCATTCATCTTACCCCCCCTTCGCTTCGATCTTCCATACCAGTGCCCCATAATCAACGCCCTTGACAACCACCAAACAAAATGTCGGACACCGAACAAGAATGGAAGCCCAAGAACCGTCCTCAGTCGTTCGTTCTCCTCTCTTGCGACCCTCTCCTCTTCCAAACGTTGGCGTTGACCAAGACGTGGCAGGACCATGGCACAAGCCTTTTCTTCGGCGCTGGATAGCGCCTTCTCGCTTGATTCCGATGTCAATCACCTTTCACAGACCATCGATCAGAAGTAGGTTCCACTTGGGCTCTTGATGATTTGCGATCTTGTTTCGCTCCTTGGCTTGTGTAGATGCGGCCAGAACTAACGAGCCCTGCAACCATAGGAGACACCAAATGTTGATACAGGAGCGAGAACTGGAACAGCTTCAGGCTAGGATCCGAGAAGCTGAAGAACGCCTCAAAGCTCGACAGTCTTTGATCATCGATGGCAACAACACAAGGTCCCCTTCTGCGCAACGAGGTGAGCGATTCTACCAGTCAACAGGTGAGAATCCCCAGTTGGACATATCCGCCGCGATCGCCACTGTTGCTAACCGCGCCTGAGTTACAGCATCCACCTCAGCATCGACATCTCCTACGGATTCGGCCGGCCAATACTCCAGCGGCGACGAACAACAGCGTGGCCAGGGCCGTAACTCATGACTGCCTTTGACGGGCCGGGGTCGGCTAATATCAGCATATAATTTGGGTCAAGGTTTGGGATGGGAGATTACGGATTCGACTTCACTGCTTTCATCTTTTATATATCCTCATATGGCGGGCATGTTTGGAGAACTTGGTTCTGTTGGCTTGGACGCTCCGTCATTGCTTCCCTCCACCGAGTTAACGCCGATTAAGGCTTGGGGGGGAAACAACGCCGGCGCAGCTCACCTATCGCTCCCTCGTCTAATGTACTGGGTGGTTATCACATTCGCCTCTGTGCGGGCCATTCCACTCTTCGGACGTTTGGGTGCGATACTCGAGCCCGTCGTCCAGTCACTTTTGGCGTTAAATATTGTTTACACAGTCAATATGTTGGCATTCATATGGTCTTCGACTTTCTGGCATTTGTGTCTCAATATAGCGAAAGCGAAAGGCCGACGTCCATGTCGGCCACGTAATGCGGTTATCTTCAGGTGTCATATCTTAACCTCATACGTTGGACATCTGTCTCACGCGATTGGGGGTGTGCTCAATAGATCAAGACGAAAGCATGTCGAGTTACCTGCAAGGTTTTCTAATGCACAGTGCAGCATATTTGGTGCCAATATAGGACAGCTGTATGCAATTTAGGATCTGATATCAGTCGATAAAAGCCAATCACCATCGTATCGCTGCAAGTTCAGTGCTCCCCACTGGACTGATGCAGGCCGCATCACAAATTGGGCTGACAACGTGTGTTTGCAATGCGCATATGATTCTGTCAATGATATTGTGCTTGAGGCGAGCATGAAGGTGGGGTAGTCGACCAAGGCCACGTTAATGCCACTAGCGGAGGATTTCTTGCCCTATCGCGGGCGATCCGCCAACAGCGTTTGCCCCTTCCCTGGAACTATTGAAGCATTGTTCCTAGTCGGACTGCAAACGTTGTCTGCTACCAGCCATAACGGCTCGTTGTACTTGTACTAGTTTCTCCTCCTTGAGCGGTATAAGGAGTCTATAGAGATGAACATATAACGTACCTCCTTGTGTTATCAAGAGGCGTCACGCCATATTATCACACCTACAGACCATCATCTACACACGTTTATCTCCCTATCCAACAATACATTCTGCAGGTTGTCCTCGCTGCTCGGACCTCCAATATGACGCGTCTACCTGAATGGGACGAGCGCCTTAGTTCAGCAAAGATCCGTACGTCTTTGACCCCCAATGGAAAGCCTTCTGGCCAAAGAACCTGGTCTGCTTGAGAGGAAACCGACGTGACCTTGTATAAGCCTGACTAGGTACTAACGCTGGGTACCAGATGCATGACAGGAGATTTGGAGGATCGACTGCGAACAGGGCTGCCAACAAACATTTTCCGTCATCTTGGCGTTAGTGTCACCACATTGACATCTCCCTGTCCTGAAAGTGTCAACAAACTTGACATTAATGAGGCAGGCAGGCTGCAGGAAATGTCAATAATTTCACCATCGGCACCTGCAGCCAAAAGTCCCACGAAGCACGACATTCAGATGGATGCTGGCCTGTCATCTGACCTGCTAGCCCAAAATGGCGATTCCGGGCCTGCATCATGATACCAGTACTGTACAGTAGAGTATGTATGGTATCCGTTGGGTTTGCAGAGCGGCAGCAGCCTTAATCTTGAGGTGGCAACGGAGATGGGTATCTGAGCGCAGCAGCAGAACTCGAAGCAGGAGAGACATCAAGACAGGATACCTTTGGATGGATCGTCCAGCAATTCTCTATATTCACTGTAAATCAAAATATCGTCTCTCAAGAAGCTCAATCAACATTGGCTCCGGAGGTGAAATGAAAACCTAAATTCCATTATCGCCCAGCTTCAGTCATGATCTCCTCGGGTAGGACCAATGATGTCAGAATCGTCCCCGGACCTTGGAAAAGCGAGGGAATCCCCCCAGACAAAACGCGCCCGAGCACCGGTCCAGACCCCCCAAAGGAGCTCCCAAGGTGGATGTCCGATAGATAAGTGAGCTCTGCACTCTGAACTGTCCTGCAGGAGCTGCGTCGGTGCGACTTACCATGTCAGCCACTGGTCCCTGAGCTCCCGGTCATTCCCTGTTCCTCTCGCCATTCCCAACCCCTCATCCCGGCCCTCCCCTCCCCATCTTCTTCTTATCAGGCTTTTTCTTCCGTCTCTCGTCTCCTCGCTATTCTCTCTAATCTTCTGAGATCTCCTTGTTCTTTCTTGTTCTTCTTCTGGAGCTGGCCTTCTGTATCCCCTTTGAACTGCTCGAGATCTCTTAATCGCCCATCATGGTGCTAATCGATAAGCACGAGTACGTATCCCAAGAAGAGCGACGCCTGAGGGAGGACCGTGAACACTCACGGTACTGGAAACGATGGGGGCCATATGTGGCAGAGAGACAATGGGCTACTGGTAAGCTTGGCTGCTAGCTATCTCATTCCAGTCGCGCTGGAAAAGCACCTGGACTAACAAATATTTTTGATGTCCCGCAGTTCGTGAGGATTACTCGTAAGTCTTCAATCTACCAAAGCTTGCTCGGTGCTTTGGAATACAGAGCAAGCGAAAATTTACTGATTCTTCTCTTTTTGCCGATCATCAGAGAAAATGGAGATGCTTGGAGCTGTAAGCCTCTCAATCCATTTGTGTGCCGCGCGGCCAGAACTGACCAATTGATGTCTAGACTTCTCTCATGACCATGCGCGATCTAGGACCTTCCGCTGGGGTGAGGATGGTATTGCCGGTGTCTCTGATACCCACAACTTGCAGAACATTGCCTTTGCATTCTGGAATGAGAAAGAGTACGTTTGATCTGCTTCGCTGCGACTGATTGGGTCTCATCAGCTCACTGTGTGGCCTAGCGATTTTCTGAAGGAGCGCCTATTCGGGTTGTCGAATCCTCAGGGTAACCATGGCGAAAGCATCAAGGAAGCTCATTTTCACGTTGATAATACCCCGACGGTTTGTGCTTCAATCCTCCAAGGTGATCGGAAATCGCGGTCCTTCTGACTCCATCGCGCTCTCAGCATTCCTATATGAAATACCTCTACAAATATCCCCAGAAAAAGTTTCCCTACAAGGAACTCGTCGAAGAAAGTGGCAAACGCTCTAGGCAAGACCGTGAGTACCAGATTTTAGATACTGGGATCTTCGACGACAACCGATACTGGGACATCTTCATTGAAACAGCGAAAGAAGATGACGACGAGGAAGAGCTGCTATTTCGCATCATCGCCTACAACCGAGGTCCAGAGCCCGCCCCGTTACACATCATACCCCATGTCTGGTTCCGTAATACCTGGTCCTGGGGCTATGAGGATCAGAATGAGAAACCATCTGTCGAGAAGGTGCACCCCATGGTAGCCAAAACAACTCATCATAAACTGGGAGAGCGATATGTGCAGTTCTCCCCCTCGCCGCCTGTTGGTGACGGACAGGAAGATGTGTTTCCACAGATGATGTTCACTGAGAACGAAACAAATAACGAACTGTTGTGGGACACCAAGAACAGCCAGCCATACGTCAAAGATGCCTTCCATCGCCTCATCGTTAACGGAGAAAAGGATACAGTGAACCCTGCGAACAAGGGTACCAAGTTCGGTGCCTGGTACGCCTTCAATGAGGGTCAAGGGATTCCTCCCGGAGAATGCGCTGTCGTGCGATTCAGGTTCTCACGCAAAATGGGCACATTCCTGGACGAAGAGATCCTTGACAATATCATCGATGAACGCAGGGCCGAAGCAGACGATTTCTATTACCACATCAGCCCGCTGCCCATGAGCGATGATCTACGCAATATTCAACGACAGGCGTTTTCTGGAATGCTGTGGAATAAGCAGTTCTATCATTTCGTGTGGGATCAGTGGTCAAATGGTGACCCCGGTCTCATTCCACCCCCTCCAGGTAGGAAGCATGTTCGTAACCAGCAGTGGAAGCACTTGTACATGGAAGACATCCTCTCGATGCCCGATTCTTGGGAATACCCGTTTTTCTGTGCATGGGATACGGCTTTTCATTGCATCCCGCTGGCGATGATCGACCCGGATTTTGCGAAGAAACAGCTGGACCTTCTCACCCGGGAATGGTACATGCATCCGAACGGGCAGCTCTCAGCGTACGAGTGGAACTTTGGAGATGTGAACCCACCAGTCCACGCGTGGGCCACCTTCCGGACGTTCAAGATTGAGCGGAAGATGTATGGTCGGCAGGATCTCGACTTCCTAGAACGCGTCTTCCAGAAGCTATTGCTCAATTTCACATGGTGGGTCAACCGCAAAGATTCTGAGGGCAAGAACGTCTTTGAGGGTGGCTTTCTGGGACTGGATAATATTGGGCTATTCAACAGATCGGAACCTCTGCCTACCGGAGGAGTCCTAGAGCAGGCTGATAGTACAGGCTGGATGGCATTCTACTGCCTATGCATGCTGAATATTGCACTTGAGCTCGCCAAGCACCGGCGGATCTACGAAGACAGTAAGCACACTTTGATATCAAGGCTTTCACCGGCTAACGAGTAACGCACAGTTGCCTCGAAGTTCTTCGAGCATTTCATTCTGATTAGTGATGCCATGACATTCAAGTCAGGAGGACAGGAGACCTCCCTCTGGAATGAGGATGATGGGTAGGTCGTTCCCAACTCTATTTATAATCTACTAATGATTGACTTTGGGTAGATTTTATTACGACGCAATCTCTTATGGCGATCCTTGGACACAGCAGCTTCCCGTTCGGTCCCTCGTTGGTCTGATCCCTTTGTACGCGGTTCTCACCCTTGAGCCCGAGTTGATAAACAAGTTCCCCTCCTTCAAGAAGCGACTCGAGTGGTTTGTCGAGAATAGACAAGACGTGGCAGAGCGCAACATCGCCAGCATGAAGCGCCGTGGCAAGGATGAACGGCTTCTTCTGTCCCTTGTGAGTAAAAGCCGGTTGGAGCAGATCCTCAAGAGGATGCTTGATGAGACCGAGTTCCTCTCGGAGCACGGCATTCGGTCCATGTCCAAGCATCATCAGGAACATCCATACTCAATGGAGGTGAATGGCCAGATGTTCCGGGTCAGCTATGTGCCTGGCGAATCTGACAGTGCTCTCTTTGGCGGTAACAGCAATTGGCGCGGACCGGTCTGGCTGTGTGTCAACTTCCTGCTCGTGGAGTCTCTGCTACGATTTTATATGTTCTACGGCGACTCATTCAAGGTGGAGTGCCCCACAGGCTCTGGAGAGTATATGCATCTCGGACATGTGGCGGAGGAGATCCAGCATCGGCTTCAACACTTATTCGCGCGCAATGACGAGGGACGTCGTGCAGTCTACAATGGCTCTGACCTTCTCGACTTTGACGAGCACTGGAAAGACTACATGTGGTTCCACGAGTACTTCGATGGAGACACTGGTAGAGGCCTGGGTGCATCTCACCAGTGTGGTTGGACCGGATTGATCGCCAAGATCATCCACGATACCGGGTAAGCTATGCGACGCCAAATTCATATCTCTTATTGCATCAGTCTCTAACCAATTCGACAGAATCAATTGCCGAGTCCCACAGACCCCTCGCTCGCCATTCGCAGCAGCATCGCACTACTTTGACGACGTCTTTTCACGGACGGCGCGACCACGTGGTAGCCGTCGCCCCAGCGTGCGCCGCTCATCCACCAGCCGCTCCATCGGAAACCGCAGTGACTTTGAATCCGCTTTCACAGGTCGTGACACACCTGGACCAGAATCGGCCTTGGATGATGATGAGAAGCTCGGTGAGTCCGGACTGGGATGCGGAGATGACGATCATGTGTCGCAGTATGTGGAGAGTCAGCTGGAGCGTGTCCGCAGTCGGGCATCGATGGGAGCGTATGAAGATGAGTTTGAGGCGCAGGCTGATCGGGTGCCAAATGGGCATTGAATGATACAATTAGAGCAGGGAGAGGGCTAGCACAGGAGATGATATGATGCGATGATACGGTTCCATGTTAATACTGGTGGTGGATACACAGGACGTAGATGAACTAGATGGATTATATACTTAACGTCAAAACATCATAAGCCAGAGTCCGTAGTATTAATGCAACACAGTCCCAATTCCAACACCATGGTACTATTCATGGTACGAAGTAGAAAAGAGAAAATGCCACCAGTATTACTCACTAGTAGTACTGTCAGTTAGTACTGGTATCGTTTCAAGGGCCAATGCGTGAAACCATCATTTTAGGAGCCTCCTCGAAGACAGTAGACAATGCTCTATCATCAATAATACAAGTTCCAAGGATCACCCCAAGACCCTCAACGCAGCAAGCAACATGTGCCAGGTCCCCGTTCTCCACTTTAATCCATTGCATTCATCTAAAATCTATCTAATCATGAGATTCTTCAATCGGCATAACTCCCTCCTATCCCATCGCAGCGCCACCACCACCACCACACCTAGTAATATAGTACTAGTAGCCCTGCGATGTCCCCAAATCAATAGGATAGGGCGTAGCACAAACAATAAATCATATCATCTATCACGTTATCCCAAGCATCATCCATCCATCCATCCATCCCGTTTTCATCTTATCTCAACACCACTCATTTCATGAAACATATTTCATACATAACATGACATTACGTATCCGTTCGTCTCACCATTATCTCACAGAGACAAAGGTCAAAGGTAAGGTAAAGTTCTAAGGCAGACGAGACTTGCCCGCCTCCCTGCTCTTAGCAAGCGCACCCATGAGGCCAAACTGGCTGGACAATCCAGTAATGCGGTGTGTCGAGTTCAGGTTCTTGACTACCACCATCTGGTAGCAGGTTGCGGAGCCTTGGCGGGAGGCGATGACGGACCAGGCGAGGAAGAGTTCCCAGATCTGTTTATAAGTTGAGACAAAGGGTTAGATGTGGGTGGTGGGAAGAAGAAGAGAAGAAGGGGGAAGGGGATATACGCACCCTGTACCATCTGGGACCGTACTTGGCCTTGATCGCCTCGATGTTGCCGACCCAGTTGCGGTACCATCTCCAGAGGGTGCCGGAGTAGTGGACGCCGACGGTGTCGATACTGTTCGCAGGTTTGTCGTTAGTGGCTGATTGCTGGAAGAATGGAAGGAAGTAAGGCTTACCCCTTGACTTCGAAGCCAGCTCCTTCAAGGCACTTCACGTAGTACCAGAGAGGAGTGGAAGCGTCGGCACCACGGAAGATGTACTTGTTCAGATACAGACCCCAGATAAAATCCTCATACTGCCATGCCTGTCTCAGACCCGAAAGCTGCACATACATGCATCCATCGTCGTTGAGCATGTCATAGCACTGGCGGAAGAATCCAGTAAGCTTGCGAATACCGACGTGCTCGCCCATTTCCAGCTGAGTGATCTTGTCGTATTTCGTGCGGGGAATATCACGGTAATCCATGCAGACAATGCGGCTCTGTTGCTCGGAGATGCCGGCCTTGCGGAGAGCATCGTTACCCCAGGCAGTTTGGTTCTCAGCAATGGTGAGACCGGTCACCTTTGCACCGTAGTTGAGACTCGCGAACTTAGCCAGGGTACCCCAGCCGCAGCCAATGTCCAGCATGGTCTCGCCTTCCTTCAAGCCGATCTTCTCGCAGACAACGGCCATCTTGTTATCCTGCAATTCCTCCAGGGTTTCTTCACGATCGGGGTCGGAGATGATTCCAGAGGTGTAGATCATGCGAGGGCCGAGGAACCAGGCGTAGTGGTCGTTACCCCGGTCGTAGTTGGGACGGATTTGCTCCTCATCCTGGGCCTTGGTGTGGAAGAGCACATCGACGAAGAAGGTGCCGACGATGAACTTGAACAGGTCCAAGGTGAAGGCGAAGCTGGCCCAGTCGTGGCGGTATTCCAGGATCTCGAGGACATCGCCATTGAAGTCCACCAGGCCGTCCAAGTACATCTCTGAAAAGGTCTGCATAGGGATCTTGTTTCTTCCGCTCCATTTCGCACGGTCTTCGTCGCGCTTGAAGGTGATGTAGTGTTCAACGGGACGGCCGGGGAGCTTGACTTTCTCGTTGGTGCGGGGGCTGAAGGTCGAGGTCCAGGTCCAAAAGGCCACGAGGACAGGAAGAACGGTTACCAGAGTGAAAAAGATGAAGGTTTTCTTTCCACCACCGAGCAGGTAGGTGAGAAGGCCGGGGACTCCGATGACGGCGCCGCCCAGCAGGAGGTTGGAGAAGCTCTCGTTTCCAGGACCATCAGCTGGCAAGGGGGGATTGTTGATGCTTTTGGCCTTTGAGGAAGAAGTCAGCACAGTTTTGGACAGGTAGACAATACGCCAGCAATGGGGACGGAGGAATTGACATTGGTCAGAGCGATTCCACAGCTCTCGCCGGTTTCAAACTTGGAGGGAGCTGGAGCAGGAGTTTCGATGAATTGGATGTCGTCAGACAGCTCGACATCTTTAGATTTGGTCGTCATGGTCAATTGATACCCTCGTCACGGGTTATCTTGGTTGGTGAACTGGGGACGAGGAGAGGAAGACGGACATCTGAAGGGAGGACACTTGTTTCATAAGTTAAGATGCCGCGTCGATCGTCCCGTGCCGTGTCCCCAGTTGCCCGCGGACCCCGAAAAACAACCAAATTGAACACGCCCCTTCAATGCGCGATTTTCTTCATAGCTGCGACACAAATAACTTACTTGACGGAAATTATATATATCAGAATGAATAGTATACTAATCTACAAATAGTACATAAGTACTGGACTACTAGTGATAACTCGCATAGTACTACCAAGCAATGATGTTCTTTGCCAAAATGGGTGATGCAAAACTCAATTCTGTCTATTCGACTCCAGAAATAGAGCTCATGCTAGCTAGAAATGTAGAGGATGAAGGAGGTAGATCGATTCGGTAGGGGTACAGAGAGTTGATATAAAGAAAAGGGTTAACTAGATATGGAAGCTCAAGAGACGCCTAATGTGAACATGTGCATCCCTCTTGTGTTTTGGGTAGTTTCTTTAGGTAATTTACAAAGCGTCGGTGAGGGCCTTGTTGAGCTTGGCAATCTTAGAGGAGACGCTGAGGTCGATGGTGCGGTCACCGATCTCAACGACCAGACCGCCGACAAGCTCGGGGTCGACCTGTTTGCAGTATATGAGTATCCATAGTGTCAATTGGGAAGGACTGGATAATGTACCTTGGTGACAACCTTGAGCTTCTTGCCCTGGCTGAACTCGGACTTGGCAACGGCCTTCTCGAGACGGTTGACAGTCTTGGTGTCGAGCTCCTGTTTCCCAACAATCAGCGAAAAGCCCCACAATATGAAACCCCGAAAGAAGAAAGTACCTGAGCACTGGTGATGTTCAGCTCAATCTCGCCACGGTGAGCACCCATGAGAGTGGAGAACTTGTCGCAGATGCCCTCGAGGAGACCGAGACGGTTGTTCTCAGCGAGAGTAGCGAGGAAGTTCTTGAGGATGTCGCCCTTGTCGGCACCACCAGCAACCTTCTGCAGCTCCTGGACGATCTGCTGCTTGTCGGCGGCAGTGAGGGTAGGGGCGGAGAGGATGGTGGTCAGCTTGCGGTCGGCCTTGAGGGTCTGACCGAGGCTGGCGAGAGCCTTGGAGGTCTGGTCGAGGTTGGCGGACTTGGCAGAGGCAGTGTACTATACACACAAACGCAACGATCGGTTAGCCAGGGAGCTTTCTTGAAGTAGTTCGTTTTTTGGAAATTTGAGGTTGCTAGGACGCGGGTATCTCTGTTTCTGTTTTCTTAGGTTTCCCATCCGCTTCCCCCTCTTCCTTTCTTGATTCTTTCTTTCTTCCGTGCCATTGAATGGAGGGAACCTCAGAGCCACAACTAGCAACCAACAGGTAGAATCATGGTATCGCATACCAGAGCGGTGGCATAGGTGCCGTCAACGCCGAACAGGGAGACAGGAGGCTTGACATCCTGGGCCGGGGTGGCATAGGTCCTCAGACCGTTGACGGCGGCAGTGCGAGGCACGGAGAACTGCTGGGCGGTGGCACGGAGGCCGGCGCGGGCGACGCGAACGGAGAACATGGTGATCTAGGAACGGAGACCTCGAGGAGGGGAGGAGGTGAGATTAGATGCGAGACGGACGGGGCGTCGGGGAGGGGATTGAGCGAGCAGCAACGGGCTGGTGGTTCGTCGTGCTTTGGGATGGACGGGCGACGTCCAACTTCTGCCGGCTAGCGGTCACGTGAGATCCCGCACACGCCGGGTTTTCGGCTATCCACTACTGCGAGTGACTTGATTCCTGAAGATCTTATCATTATTGTTGAACTGATGTGGAATCGTATTCAGACTTCAGTCTATTATTCGTTCTCAAAATGCAATTTACAGTCACACACGCTACGTAACGCCAGACTGCCTCTACGAGTATAATGTGCCCTCCCGAATGCCAACACCCGAAACGCCATCCTCTCAACTGCTTTTCTTCACGGTCGTCTAGCCATTCGACCGATCCGTTCTTCAATCGCTGCGCAGCATGCTATCCACAAGATCTCCCAACGGACCCCAGAAGTCCTTTCCGCTAGCCAGGTGGTGCTCGTCAATGAATAGGACGTAATGCTTGAAGCTGGTGTTAAGATGGGGCTCCAGTCCGAGATGGACGACAACCGGGTAGTGGTGGCAGTAAATGTGCGCATATACGCGATACATCCGCTTGAAGATCTGGCGTACAAGGCTCGGGAACACCTTGGGGAAGGGGACGCCTGTGAGGTAGCAGGTCATATTAGCGACTGCTCATTGCAACCGTAGTCTACGTAGTCTCCTCTCGTGGCGCGTTCTAAAGACAGGTACTCACCGAGCCTGCTGGGGAAAATCTGTTCGTTGTCGACACTGCTTTGTACCCAGCTCATCAAATGTTCAATGTACTCCGGGGCCGACATCTTCGTCGGTCGCTTGTAGTTTTCCGAATCTTGCCAGAGATATTCGAATCTGGACATCTATGGTCAGCTTTGCATTGCCTCAACAAGTGTGGGGGATAGCTCCGTACTCATCAGTCGCTTTCATTTCCGGACATGATTGCGGAGAGCAGAACTCTGTGATCGCGCCATAGAGCAGGTTGATTTGGTTGTAGAAATCGACCACTGTTGCACATTGGACCAAAAACAGTTAGTATGGCTTCAATGCTGCCGCGGCTGCAAGCTTTCAGAGTATGTTTACCGTTAACTGCAAGCCACTCATTTAGATCCTCGCCTTCTGGAAGCTTTACGGCCTTCCGCAAGCTTCCACTTCCTAGGGTGGCTTCCGCAAACTGTCTCAGTTGATAGCTAGTGGTGCCCTTGGCTGCCGACCGCGGCTTGAAAGGAGCTCGGGTCCGAGCGTTGCTGGGAGGTGTCAGTCCAGCGGGATCATATTTCAGAGCGCGTACTGCCGGTGACAGATAAGATGGGGGCTCAGTGAAGGGGCCAGGGAAAGTCTGAACGGTGCCATAGCAAACCGATGGAGAGATGATGGACGGGGAGGAGGGGAGGGAAGGTTGGGGAGAAGATGAGGATGGCGGGGCAGGTTGTCCAGCATCGGACGAAGAAGAAACAGAAAGGATGGGGACAGACATGGTTGTAATGAAGGACGCCATATCCTTTCCTGGTTTTCTTTTCTTTCCCTTTTGTTCCTCCCTTCAGTCAAATACAGAGCCACCGGTGCTATTCTGGTGTTCTTCGTCGAAAACGAGGCGTTGCGTAGAGTTCCGTTGGAGAATGCGCCTGCATGCCGATGCCGACCAAGTCAGCGCCTGTCAGTCAAGTTTATGGGCTCGACAGTGAAGAAACCTGGAAGAACGCGCCAGTCTATGTCTGATTGTCTTACCTCTTTAGGGATACCTGAATTAAGTACAATAGCAGGACGCGCCGATGAGGGGAGCAACAGACCGGCCGGCGGAATGAGTGGAGGGACGAGAGGGTAGTAGGAGGCGAAGTTGGAATATCAGCGAAGGAGCCGCTCCGACCAAGTGCACAGGCGCAACAGCAACTTCAGAAAATGAAAACAAAGCAAAAGGAACACACCCGACTGCAAACGAGGGGCGATGGAGGGCGATCTATATCGATCGCATTTCCGGCCTGCCTTCTCCACGATCCCACAAGCGGAACCTCCCCAAGGACCGGATCCATGGGTGCTGCAGTGTCCAGGGTGGCAATCGCCCCGTCCGTTGCCCCGGCGACATCAGCCAGCCGCAAGGAAACCGGCCCTTTATTACATCGTCAAGGTTGTGGTGGATATCCTTCAGATTTATTACGTAGGTAGGCTACCGCTTCATGGCATAAGTTGCTAGCATTGTAACATATTAGATAGTACCTAGGAGTCTTGAAGTCTGCCGTGGCCGTCGCATTCACCGTCATAGCAAGCAAAGCCTCCGCCGGGTCGGTGAAACATCAGAAGAGGAGTTATGGAAAAATAGATGTGGCTTGCTAATGAATGCGCCAAGCTATCCCAGACATGATTCATATAGAGTATCCTTCATTCTCCTCTGGCAATCGCTCTCGAACTGTCTCTCCGTAAATCGTGATAGGGATGGCGATTTCGAACGATTCGCAGCCCAAGTTCTCCAACGCGGACATGATGCGCCCGCGATCGTCTTCCGATACGGTTTCGAGCAAGCGCGCCCCCGAAGGGGCTGAACCATCGTGAATATTGCTGGTGACAAACTCGAATCGAAGTTCCCAGTCATGTGTGACCCCAGTGGTTATGACGGTTGGCGTCGCCGATACCGGAACAGCCGGACTGAAAACAACGCGCGTTGCATACAGGGTGTTTTCGAAATAGGAGGCATGGATCTTTCGGGTCGCACGGCGGATGCTGGCGTTTGATCGCACTGCTAGATGACCTGCTACTCTCTCGGAACTTTCTAATGTCGCTCGCAGGGCGTAGCAGGGAAGTGCCGCGTCTGCGAAGTTGACGGTCGCGATGATGGTTTCGCCTAGCCGGTGCGCCGGACGATTGAGTACCACAACAGCGATACGACGCCCGTCTCGGGCAATCTCAAATCGGTTAGGACTACGCGAGGAACCGAGCGCCTGGTTGCTTCGGAGAATGGCAAAGTCAATAGCATCTTTGCAAGAGAGGTGCCCGGCAGATGTGTCGCGACTTGCCCGCTTCTCAAGCGTCGCCTCGGGTGGCTGCAGCGAATTCTGGCGTGCACTCTGCTCCAGGATGTCATCCACATACGACAGAAATTCTGGGCCTGACGTCCAAGTCGGCCCACTGATGCTTTTGGGCTTGACTGCCGGCGGTGGGGTAGGGCCAACCTTCTGCACTCGCGCCTCGTCGCGAAGCAGCACATACGGGCTCATAAGGTCATGTCCCATTATCTCCCCATGACCTAAGGAAGGATTAGTGATATTTTGCTACCCAGGGATACAACAGCGAGCTCACCATTAACGCCGCTGAATACGCGGAACGGTATGCTGATACGGTTGACTCGTTGGGGTTCATGATGGCCACTCGGTCGCTGTGTACCAATGACAAGATTGTAAGATATCTTGATGGCTTTCCCCTTATGGCTGGCTGGAAGACCTGATGGCAGGGTAAATGTAAAGGAGTAAGACTGCTCTTCTCCCGGTGCCAGTCGTAGGTCCACGAAGAGAAGGGACTGGGTAGTAGACAGCAACGGTATGGACTTGGATGAAGAAAC
The DNA here is from genome assembly GCF_001889945.1 of Aspergillus brasiliensis CBS 101740. Classification (NCBI taxonomy): domain Eukaryota; kingdom Fungi; phylum Ascomycota; class Eurotiomycetes; order Eurotiales; family Aspergillaceae; genus Aspergillus; species Aspergillus brasiliensis. The sequence continues at coordinate 2,646,131 of NW_027137443.1, forward strand.
TCCTCGCATATCTCGTAACCCATCCAACTCATTATTGGAGAGCAGACCGCTCAGAGACTCTTCGATTGCATTCCATTTGAAGGCGCCCCAGAAACCACCGCCCTTGCGATTCTTGTCGTTGTTCATAGCCGATCTCCCGCTGTTCATACCCGGTGCAGACCCTGCACCACCGACAACACCTTTTCGCTTCACTTCCTCGAAGTATGACTGGTGAATCAAGGACCCGTCAACTGTAAATGATGCACTAATTTGTGCATAGCCCATGAGAAGAGTCTGGCTCTTGGGGGCTACTCCCGGAGACTCAATACTCGACATGTGTCGCGCGTGACGAGGAATGTTCTGACGAGGCATCGCCATTGAGTAATTGGTATACTCCGATTGCAGAGTTTCCGAGGAATTATCACTGATAGAGTTATACTCCCCACTGCTTCTATGACTTCCAGTGAGGCTGGAGGTCGACATGATTCTGGTAAGTTGAGGCAGATGACCTGGGGCAGCTAGAGTTGCCGACTCCCTTCCATTAGGCTTCGTCTGTCCAGCAGTCTCTTCAAAGGGCGTCGCAAGGGGAGATAGAGCTGGACGAGAGTGTGTATCAGCCCCCGGCGAAGGTGGGAACTTGAAATCGATAGGTGGCAATTGAGGCCGACGGGCAGGTGTACGGGGTGACTCGAATGGGGGGTGAGAAGTAGGTCCTCCCATATCGTCGATGTCTATTCGTGGGTTTCCAGGAGACGAATTGACCGGGGACTCTGGGGGTGGAAGGCCTCGGTAGGAGTTGCGTCCAGCTAGAAATTGACTGTAGTCAGCCCAATGATCGAACAATTCCCGATCGCGCTATGCATCTGAGGTACCTTTTGCGAATGACTCTTCATAGAACTCATTCCTTCTCGGAAGAACTTGTAGACTCGCGGCGCGCCCATGGCTCCTGACCGGCCTCGATCGACTGAATTGTGAAGATGTCCTGGGAGTCGGCTCTCCTGTTCCTTCGCTATCAATAGAAAGAATAGATACTGAGCGCTTGTGTTTTCCAGCAGCAGGTGGACCACTGCGAGGGGTGGACGGGGGTGGAAAGCTGTGAGAACCGATCAACGGTGAGCTCACTGATGAGGAGGGGCGATGCGACAGGCTCTTTTTAGATACGCTAGAGTATGAGCGGCGGTGTGGACTGAAGAAGAATCCCTGAGGTGATCTGAGCGAAAACAGTGACTCTGAATGTGAGCTGGTAGCTCGCGAAGGCTGCCTCTGATGCGAGGACTGCCCCCCGTTCCGGGGTTCCCCGTTCGTCTCCGCAACGTTCTTGAAGGTAATGATACATTCCACATCTTCCCCGGCGAATATCGTTTGATCCTTCCATTTCACGAAAACCTGAATGTCTGAGGGCATGGCGACGATCGCAAGGCCACCATGTGAGCGTGTGGCCGCAGACAAGAATCAGAAGGTCCGGGGTAGATGGCGGGTACCAGCCGCCACCAGACGAGGGCTAAAGTAAAGATTGGCAAATATGATACACTGGGAGTAAAGGTAATCAACGCCAGCTAGGGCATACCGTCAAATCGTGAAAGCCATAACCGTCGAAGGATGTGGAGGGAGGAAGGACACAGAGCGGGTGCCATAACGTTCTTGTCGGGGGAGGACGCGGTGGTGGTGGTTGGTGGTGCACTACGGCCGACGGGAGGGAAATGCAATCCCATGACGAACCACGTAGAAGAGCAGTGCCCCTCGACATATGATAGATATGCTGTCGGAATCCCGTTTGGATCTCCTTCCAGACCGGAGAAAAGCAAAGATGATCAAAAGCTATTTTCTAGCTCCGGCTGGGGTTCTCTGTTATCGCCGAGAATCACCTCAGATTGTGAAACTGTATGTTACAATGACGGCACTACTGCTGGCCATGCGCCCCCGGAGCACTTAAAGAAAGCTTTCGGAAAACAAAGAAAAGCAAATTCTCCACAAGTTCAATGTAACGCCTCTTCTATGCTATTTTGATGCAGAAAAGGTAGATAGCTGGTATAGTACATGTGATATTATACATGGTGGCTGTCTGTACAGACAAATTCATAATTACTTACGCCTTGCCCCCCTTCTTTTTATTGCCATAGAGCAGTTGATTTGCGTCTGTCAAATCTCGGGTGCGTTTCGTACTCGGTCGTAGGCCTAGCTCGGACAAGTGGCCCCAAATTCGATCATGTCTCCTCTCCCATCTCTTCCGTCGATCTTCGATTTCGGTCTCGGAAGGCCTCCATTTGCTCTTCAAGATCCGTCGGATAGCCTCCGGAGAGATCTTGAATTCCTCCGCAAGAACAGATGTAGTGAACTTTTCCGGCGCGACCGCGTGAAGGTGCCGAATACCTTCCAAGGCATCCGGTGAAAGCTTCTTCGGCGGGTTCCATCCATCCTTGAATTTCTCTTTCAGGGCTTGTCTATGAATCTGCCATTTCTCTGGCTTCTTTTGGGGTATAGGACTGGAAGTGCGTTGTTCTTGTCGTGAACGTTTCTTTGATCGAGATGACTTGGTTCGATCCTTGTCGGAAGGATTACCGGAGGAAGGAGTCTGAGCTAGGGAGTTCACATGGCTGGTTTTGGCGTCAGCCAGTTCTGGCGATGCATTGGCTTCGGTCGAGGTACGGCGTGTGTCTTTTTCCGAGCTGTCTAGTGGCGTTGTGCTAGAATTATCTGAGGCGGACGAAGAGGAGTCTGGCGCTGATAGATGTATCGCGGTTTGACGAATCTGAGGCTTGACAGAGTAGCCGAAATTTCGCTGTTGCGTTTGGCATCTGTTCTGGGAGACAGGCGTTACGGAGAAGATTCTCCGATATGCGGGACCCTGATGAACATCCGAGGCGAATTCTGAACGAAGAGCAGTTCGCAAGATATTGGGAAGAGAGAGCTTGAGGGATGAAGCGCAGACACCCGCCATAGTAGAAAACCCGAACAGAACAGAGTGGCACGCGAGATAAGAAGGAAATGGAAGCTTGGGAAATCCTCCCGGACACTAAGAGACTTGCGAGTTGCGACAGCAGCGAGACTTCTGGAAGAGGCCTAGAACAATCATGGCCTGAGGCACTGAGTCATGTGACCAAGCGGACAACATCAGGGAGGAAGCAGAACTGTCAAAGTAAGAGGAGCTTGCGGTGGAATGGAGCATGAAAGACCAGTAAGTCACTCACAATCCCTCCTCCTGGAGCAGCGAAATCATCTAAATGGAGAGCAAAACAAAATTCTGCAGAACGGAGATTAGTCGCTCTACTCTTGTGGAAGCCACATTGAAGTCACCCAATACGATATAGCGATCCACCCATCTATTAATCGTACGCACGAGGATGGCCGTCGAGAAGGATGGACGAAGCTTGAAGATTCAAGATCTACATCAATGTTTCTATCTAAATAATTCATTCCTCTTTCACCGGTCTAAGGGGCTAATTGGTGCTAATGAAGGCGCACACCGTAATATCCCCTACGATCATTATTGGCCTGAAGGCAAAGGCTACCCAAACAAATGCCTGCCTTAATCTCCTGCTCTTTGTCCCCTTGGGCCGCACTAGGCGTGCCATACAGGATGTACCCTTTCATTAGTGCCAAAGGTTACGGATCGGATCGTGACTAGAATTTCATTCTTGCCTTAATAGTTGCGGTAAAAACTGGCTTTTTATAGAAAGACTATGTCAGACAATCTCTTCTTCTTTTTGCTGCCAACCGATAACAGTCCAGACAAGTCAGTGGTAGGAAGGATGAATTGGATGTGCCATGGATCACGATTACTCGCAACAAGTCAAGAACCCAAAAGGATTAGCATCCCCACTGAGCCGGGGCCACTTGTTGCCCTGTGAGGAGGTCGATCAAGCCTCTCTTTCATTCCCAATCTCGCCGGGAGGTAAGCCCGATCACTGGGCAAGCCATGATGGGAGGAGACACATACACAGAGTGGGAAGTCGTGGTGGTGGAAGTAAACTTCTTACCTTCTTATCCCACTGCCGTGACTGGCAGCATCTCTTGCTTCTCCTCTGCACCCGATCAGGGATGATCGCCTAAGGATCTTGGATCAACTTGACGGGATCTCAAGTGCCCCGAAATTAGCTTTCCCGAAGCTAAACACGACTAGAAGCAGCCCAGCGCCAAGGGTTCGTCCATCATTTTTCGGCTCTCCGCCCGTGGAATGTTATGATTGTGGTGGTGCTGGTGGTGGTCAAGCTGGGAAGCTTTGCTTTTATCTGGCTCACCTCGCCCACATTCTGCCTTTGCTTCATCAAGGCCTCAATCATCCCTTCCCTACATTCTCTTCTCTCCCTCGCTCCTTTCCTTTGACCATCTGACCTAGTCATTCTTTTAGAGCCATTGTTTTTATTTTGGTTCCTGCCCCCCTCCTTCGCTGGCTATCGCCCTTCTCCCCGATCTCCGCCGCCTTTTCGTTCTGTCTTCGCACCAGCCTCTTCGCCGCCATCCACGAACAGCAAGAAAAAGAAAATCGTATAAGAAGGACGAAAGGAGAACTGGACGCCGACACCGAATTCCTCGTCCTTCCCGACCGAAAATTTCCGCCGCTTAAAAGCAAGGCTCGTCGTTATTCTACACCTTTCTCCTTCCTCGCTTGGCCTGCGGCTCCTTCCCCGAAACCAGGGCCTCCGATAGCGATATAATAATATCTTTTTTTTTTCCAGCTGGAAGGAGGCATACGAATACCACATACCGAGTTCCAGCCCACCAATGCGTTCAAAATCCTGTCGACTGAAAGACCGTGATCCCTCCTGAATGAAGCCGACACAATGGCGACCAATCCGTTGAGCGCAAAGAGCAGGCCAGCTTCATCGCTCCGCATCACTCCGTCGAACTCTCCGATCCTGAGACCGCCAACGCGATCCTCCATACACAAGGCACCGTCGCATCAGGCGGCTTTGGCCCTGCGGGCAGTACTCGGAACGACCACGATTAACCCTCATGGATTCTCGAGTCATGAGGAAAGCAGGTCTTTCTCCCTCTGTGCGGGCTCGGTGGCAGTGCTCGTTGAATTGGATGACGAGGACTGCGTAAAGCAACGCTTTTTCAGGGCACGGCCTTCCGCAACCAGTGTGAATCCAGTCACATCGTTTTACAACCAATCCACGCCGCCTACAACACCTGACAGTCGAGCAAAATTTTCATCAAGCCTGAGATCGACCGCCCACAGCAATGCTTACAATGGCTCTCCGTGCAATGACACAACTGATAACGGTGGTCCCCGTGGATGGTCCTCGCGCGAGAGAGTCAAGGCGGTTACGTGTACCGCAATCAGCCCTAATGGGGAGTTTCTCGCAGTAGGAGAGGTAAGACAATGAACGCTTAGCGTCATTCTCAAGATTGCACTGACAGTTGCTAGACTGGTTACAGCCCCAGGATTATGATCTTCTCTACAGCGAAAGACGCATCTCCGGACATCCCGCTCTCAATCCTTACGGAGCATACATTTGGTGTGCGAGGCCTGGCCTTCAGCCCAGATTCGCAGTATCTAGCGACGCTCGGTGATGTTAATGATGGGTTTCTTTTCGTATGGACCGTCAATCCGAAAACTGGTTCGGCAAAGCTTCACTCGACCAACAAGTGTACTTCCCATGTCCGTGACATGTGTTGGATGGGTCAGACATTAATCACGTACGTCCTAACGGGTTATACTACAAGTCAATCGGGCAGTAACTAAAACATGCTTTAGGGTGGGAGTCCGACATGTGAAAGTTTGGAGACTTCCAGATGCGAGGCCTGGCTCCCCTCGGTCTCGCCTGACCGTGGAGGTTCCAAGCAGCTCCCCGAGCCAGATTCCCAAGGCATTTTCGGGGCGAAATTGTTTACTAGGCTCGCTGGCCGAAAGCACTTTCACCAGCGTAGCAAACTTTTCGGATCGTGAGTCAGTTGTGGGCACCGATACGGGGGCTTTGTGCTTGGTGGATGATAGTGAGGGATCGCAGAAATTATGCGTTGTCCAACACCTGGAGTTTGGCATAACTTCCTTGGCGGTCGACTTGCACCGCTCCTGTGTTTGGGTCGGCGGAAGGGGCGGACAGATTCAGCCTTTTAGTTTTGAGAAAATACGCTCATCGGCCGCCCCTTTATCTCCCACGCTTTCCGGCAGGTCATCAGCAGAGCAGGTGCTGAAGAGCCCTGCAATAATCTGTATAGGATCACTAGGGTCTCGTGTGGTAGCAGTGGATTCAACCAACGCTATTGAGATCCATATGGGCGACGAAGTGGGCGACGAAGTCGACCAAAGAACCCCTCAAACCACGGTCTCCGCTCACAGAGATGCGATCCTCGGGATACATGGACTCAAAACACCGAACTCATTTGAAGCTACTTTCTTCACATGGTCACGCAAGGGTAGTGTGAAGTTCTGGACTTCCGAAGGGAAGTGCAAGGATTCGCATGCAATTGTTCTGGAGCACCCCCCTGGATCTGATGAGGATGTTTCCAATGAGTTGAAAGTGCTACGAGCTACGGATGAGATGGACCTGTTTGTCTCGGGTGATAGATTCGGTGTGCTAAGGTACGTTGCCGTTGTTACTTGGATACCAAGTTAAATCCATCGATTTTGCTGACTAGAACGACACAGGGTGCTACTAGGCTCCTCATGGGAGCCCCTACACGAAGTCCGAGCCCATGGAGGGGAAATCACTGACATTGCTCTGCATACAACACCGGAGACCTGCTTGATCGCTAGCTGTGGACGTGACCGCATGGTCCAGTTATTCGAGCGAAACAATAACAGACTTGAGCTGATCCAAACTATGGATGACCATGTTGGGGCGGTAAGCCAGCTTCTCTTCCTTGACAATGGAGAGAAGCTCCTTTCGTCATCTGCCGATCGTACCATTCTTATCAGAGACCGCGTTAATCGGGAGGTTAATGGTGAGCCGATCGTCGCGTACTTGATCACTAGAGTGATTACGATGAAGGCATCCCCAGTCTCCATGACCCTTTCTACGGACACCGATATTCTGGTCGTATCTACAGCTGATCGATGTATCCAACAATACGATCTCGCTTCCGGTCGTCAGGTCACGTCCTTCCGGGCCATGGATTCGGATGGAAGTGATACAGTTGTCATGCACTCTTTGACCGTGACTTCTGATATTTCAAAGCAGAGTTTCTCAAAGTTACTTTTGGGTGTCTCAGCCACCGACAAGTCGATACGTGTATATGATTTGGAACGTGGTGTGCTTCTTTCAGCTGAATTTGGGCACACAGAGGGCATCAGTGACGCTTGCCTACTTGCAAATCATACTAATGACACCGCCCAATCAGACGAACGGGTTCTGGTCAGCTCCGGCCTTGATGGGCTTGTTATGATCTGGGGAGTATCTGTGCTTCCTCAGTCATCATCAGAACATTCGCCAGCCCTACGCAAAGACGATGATGCTCCTGTGAAGGAGTTGACGCTTGCTAGACCCCCTCTGCGCAAAGTTCTGTCCAAAACCGAGCTTACTGGGCTCCAACGACAGGAAAATATTGCTGTCACCCCCACACCAACTCGCGGCCATTCTCCCACTTTCTTACGCAAACTTTCCAAGTTCTCGCTTTCTCCCGCGAAGCATGGAAATACACCGCCGCCGACAACACCTTCATCGACGTCGAATCGCCGCTCCCCAACTTCGAGCGCTTGTCGGGACAAGTCACATCCTACTTCACCATCTTTGCATACTTCAAAGGCCGCAAGCACAAGGAAGACTGGCAGTAGTCGGGGTGAATCCCGCCGTACCTCTCTTGATATTCGCGCCCGGGCCAGACTTTCCGGGAAAAGCGATTATGGAAGCCTCAACACGTCCACAGAACAAGTCTGTCGTACATTAAAAGCTTACAGGAAAAAGCTCAATGGATCAGCGGGGAATATTCATGCACAGAGGGAGCTCGAGAGAGAGCTGAACCTAACTCTCCGGGCTCTGAACCATCGAAGTAATAGCAGCGAGAGCGCAGAAACCGAGACTGAGAGCAGCGGGAAGGAGAGTGAAAAAGTCCTTGGATGAAGCATCCAAGAGAACCATATATACACCCTGACGGATACCGTCATCCGATACACGCTGGAAAGAGACGCCTAAGGTTTCGCCAGGCCTGATGCTTCGTTCGGATAGAGGGAGTTAAGTACGAAGGCGGGTCCACTGGCGCCTGCCTTCGTTCACACATCTATATCTTGACATCTTTCGATTTTTCCTTTCTTCCTGTCCATGTCTTCTATTCGCCGGGCCCGTTTTACTATCATGGAGGCCATTCATTGCTATCCTTTAGACTTCATTTTTCATCATGCGAGGGGTCTGCTTGGGAGTGGTTTCGTCTCATTTCAGCATTGCGGGTGTTGGATATCCTACTTCCATTCTCTTGCATAATATTTGCGGCGCCGGAAATCCAAGGAGTCTGGGGCGCATGTTTTCCAATTCTTTCTCTGCAAGCCTTTGCCTGCAAGTCTGTCCTCGTTGAGCGTTCAGTGTGCCTTACGAAGGGAGGTATTACTTACAATGCCACTGCATCGTCACCCTCTCTTTTAAGTCTCTTCTCTTCGTGCCGATTCATTTTCGAGTATTCTTCTTGATCTACTTTCTTTTCTTTTCCTCCCAAATCCTTATTCATCGTTCGGATCTTTATCTACTTTCGAAATGATACCCAAACATTATCGCTGCCTGCAACAGAGGACTGTACTCTTCTGACTAAGTTGTTCTACTGGCCACGTCAGGCTTCCATCCAATGCCAATAGTGATATGGCTCTGCAGCGCCCTTTTCTAGATATATTACCGACCTATCAGCTGATACATTTCTAGCTTTTCAGCACAAAATCATACAGTAAGATTTTAGCTGGATTATACTGGCTCAATAAGCAGATCATATTATAACCTATGCCTACGCTACTACTGGTTACGACGATGACCTGGCCTTGGAGGTCAGGGATACCTTCACTGCGGGTTGTAGGCATAAATAGAAGATGTAATTTGTAGGGATCAGAGTTAAGAGGAGTCCAGACTACAAATTCAGGCCACTTTAGACAATTTCTTTATTTTTTTTTTCCAAACCTTCCCTTCCCAAGAGGTTATTATGAATCTGTTCCTAACTAGATAGAACTACACCAGCAATATACAGGTAGTACCTTGAAATACTAGTAACCATGGCCTGTGATTGGCCGAGAAAGCGTCATCCAGGTGCACGCGGGCGGCGCCACTTTCAGCCACACCTTTTCCAGCCTGAAATTTGTAAAACGAGAATGTAATCACAGCCCTAACAAGAATCCATATTTTTATTTCACCAGAGTTTCCGTTTGAGTTGGCTAGCCATCCAAGCACCGCAAAGCAAGACTTGACACTGCATATTACTTTTTATGAGTATTGACTGACTGGCTAACTTTTTTCTAAGACAGTGCCTATTACTTACCTCATTGTGTGGTAGATGCTTCTCGTGTAGAGTAAATGATTCGTTCATGAAAGTATGATACGTTGCGGCTATGAGGAGTTACTAAGTAGTATTGGCTCATCATAGTATGATGAGGGGACTCTCAAACTACCCACGTAACTTTTATCAACTAGATAGTAAGGAATCGTCCACGAAACAATACCAAGGATATATTAGGGTTTGATAGACTTACTAGTAGCTTATATATATCTACGTTCAATTGCTTTGGCTTTAGGGAGTATAAAACATCATCATGATGGGTACTGTTTTTTTCTTACGAACGTATATTAGTAGCTTTATGCTTGTATCGATGAACTTTTCAGTTTCTTGGTTATCGGATTATCCGATAATACTATCGATTTGTTAGATAGTATATGCATCGGTAGTCTGTGTAGCGCTGTAATAAGCAGAAAATAATTGGTAACGTGTGTGTTTATATATCAAGGTGTGAAGCATGTGCACATTATATCAATAGTGATAGATTTGCTGTTTTACCTTGAGAATATAACGGGTTTTGATCTCTCAATGCCCTACTAAGTACTATTTTTCCTTTCCCTTCCTAATATAAGCTCCCACGAATTATTCGATAATTTCACATGGCTGCTCCACGTCACGTCAACATTTCAAGCTTTCCTCGTAACAGCCTCCCCAGCGCACCATCATCTTCTACCAACTCAGCCAGGCTGATTGCTTTCCCGGCCCATCGTCGACAATCCGCATCCGCAGCAGCGAGATAGTAATCCACCGCTCGATTGAACGCTACAGTTGACAGCCATCGTATTTCATCCTTTGGATACCTTGGCACTCCCAGATTGTTACTGTTTCCGGTTTCAGTCTGTTTTTCTTGAGCCAGCACGAGAACTTGATCGAGGATAGACTCTGCGAGAAGGTACTCTGCTGCATCGAGGGAAAGTTGGAATAGACAGCGGATGTAGCGGGGAAGGGCTTGGATGATATAGGTTGACCTTTCCAGGTATGGGGATGGGGAGGCGTGGAGGGTGCGGAGCAGGGTCTGTCAATGTGTCGCGTTTTATAGTCAGTTGCGCATACGTATGTTAGGTGCTTGATGACGAGGAGGAATGTAAAAAGTTGACTGGAATTGAAGCTAAGATGCACATGCATACCTTGACTGCTTGCACTTTATTCTTGAGTTGAGCTTTAGAGCGAAGGATTCCATCTAGGAATACTGAGCTAAATTTCTCGTCTATGAAGGAGCTAGATTCTTCGACGATTGCGCAGACACCGGTCCAGTCGTTCAGAGAGATAGATGCTTCGAGATTGAGGGCGAGGATGATACGGTACTGGGAGAGCCATTGTTCATATCGAGGTCTATTGCAGCTCTTTTCGACATCTGAACTCTTGAACAGCTCTCGAAAGTGTGTACTGATTCTGTGGATAGCGCTGTAGTGCTTTTGCTGGATGCTTTATCAGTTTAGATATAGCTGGATTTTAGCTGATAAGCGTACCTTCTCATCGGCGCTAATCTCTTTGCGGGCCTCTACTGCAATTCTGGCTATCTTGAGAGAGTCGCAGAGGAGATAATGTTCCGATAGAACAATGTGTTTTTCAGTATCGGGGTGTTGACAATTGTCGGCGAACTATGCTATATTAGGAAAAACCTTTCCCCAGAAGGCTTATACTTGCTTTGATAGAAATGTCTAGTAGATGTATGACGGGCTCCAGATTGCATGATCTGAAAACTTTGGAAGCAATACTATAGCTGGCCTTAGCAAGCCATGCAAGTTCTGCAACGGAAAATACGCAGTTGTCCGGTTTTCCACGACTTGCCATGATCAACCCTGGATACTCAGTCAATAGCTGCTAAGCTTCTGCGTGAGACTAACCTTGATTCATCAGTGTCTGAATCTTGTTCAGTAATTCTTCACTTTCCCATCCACAGTTCTCGAGTTCAGTGGATACAAGTTGAATAGCATGCATGTATCCAGATCAGCACGAGTAGCTTAACATAGAGGGCTAATCATACTGTAAAAGCTTTTCGACATGGTATTCTTCTGACCCAATACACTTCACGGACCTCAGTATTTGTTCGAGGCTCTCCAGTCCCTGTTGAGTCTTCCCAAGCTTGAAGGCTTCTGCTATACATGACAGGAGATAAGGAATGGCTTTTGCGCCCTGTTCGAGGAGCGATTTGAGGTACATGTTTGCTTTTCGGGTTTAGATGTTTCGGGTTTAGATGTCTATCTCGAGTGTTTGTGGTTACTCACATGCTTTAGGATCGCTGTTTTGCAGGCATAGTCTGTACATAAGGTACAGTGTTGACGGGGATGATCTGCACTCATTGGGCATTTGATTGAAGATATTAATCGCTTGTGAGACATTCGGTTCATGTGCAGTACACATGAGAAACTGTCTGTTCTATGTTAGACCCTGTTTAGGGACGGTTTGATTAGGTGTGGCTTAGCTACCTGAAAAGCTTGGCCCTGTTTGCAGATGATATCTGAAGCATTGGCTCTTCTAACAAACAAAGACACCATTGCCCTGCTACCGAGTTGTCGTCGTTTGAGGTCGTCTTATTGACATGTTTCCAGATGAGCTATATTCTATGAGCTTGACTATAGTATCTGGGGCTATGGTAAGGACCAACGTACGATGAGTGTTGCTTCTGTTGCCGTTTCGCTCAGCGGCATTTTGTAATGTCTCTTTAAGCTGAAAATTGTTTCCTGGAAGATGTCGAGGCCGGTCTTCGTACACAGCCCTAAGCGTATCAACCCACATATGAATGTTATGAACACTTTCTCGAGTGAGGTCTCGTTCCTAGGGATAAGAATGGCCTGTTTGAGCAATTGCTTGAGCATCCTGATGGAGACCTCGGGACTGATCTTTTGTGAGATTAGCATTTGAAGAAATATTGATGCACTCACGATGTATAATGCAGCTTCTGTATATAATATCTAATCCTGTTCCCATTAGGTTAGTACCGGTGCTGGTTACACGCGTTGACACTGGCCACGTGCATTGTAAGATGTGAGTCTCCGAGCTCTGATGACTCAATGGCATTTTGTAACACTGTGAAATCAAACGTTAGTCAAAAGGTGAGCAGTCGTTTAGTAAGGTCCAGTCACCTCGCAAAAAGACATCCTTATTCGGTTCTTCCTTGCTCAATAACTCGAGTTGGATGACCTGGACAGCGAACATGCTGCCGTAACGCTGTTCAACATTAGCAATAGTATATAATAATTGGATATTATGACTTACAGATTTCAGTGCATCGAGTACTTTATTGAGGAGTTCATTGGGCTCTTTAGTATCAAGATGAAGGCCAGCACGAACTGTCCAGTGTGAGCAGGTTCAGTATATCAATCAACCAAAAGTACCTTACCAGAAGCGTGGAGTATCAGAAGCTCTTTATCCTTGTTTGATAGGACCGGCGACTGGTCCATATGCCTAATGGACTCACATGCTCTCAACGCTCTTTCTAACCATCTTACCGAGACATCATACTGCTTGCGTGAAAGCGCACAGTTACCGATCTTATAGCAGATGTCCATGACATGTTCTTGACCCCTCCCATGGTCCAATACTGGTATCTTTGAGAACAAGTGTTCTGCGATGTCGAGCCTCCCCTGTAGCCACGCCTATATATATTCAACTGTCAGTCTGATGTATTTAGTAGACGTTGTAGACCATACCAAGTAGACGCGAAGTATGTAATACTCTATGGTATATTGTTGAAGCTGAGAGTCCTTGGCATTTCTCTCAGATGTCTCAAGTTTATCTAACCGCACAGCTGCAGTTTCGATAATCCTTTGGCTTAGACTGAGATAGCCGTTATCTATAGCCAAGATATCAGAGCTATGTGCAGGGGGAAATTGGAAAAAGCCACGAGGAGGATATCTTGCCTATGCACGTCGATGCTATGCTAAAGGCTGCCTTTAAAGCTCTGTTGCTTGCTAGGGTACTATTAGCTTTCCTATGAGCATACAGTAGTTAGTATGTTATTCTTACCCTGGCCCCGAAATGGTGCAGCATATTCCAGCATCATGTAAGCGAACGTCTTCACTGCGCTGTACTCAGCGAAAGTCTGCGTCTTCATGGGAGCCATAATAGTACCTTTGCATAACAGCAACTGGTTTTCTTTGTCGTCTTTGGACACAGTCATGGCTTGCATGCACGTATTCCATAGCTTTGTTCCCTCTTGGTCAAATCGGCGGCGAATCGGGGACGAAGGACTCGCTAGTAGTAAAGGAAAGTGTTTCAATTGCTGATCCAGTTGAGCCACAATATGATCACCCAAATCTAGAGGAAACCTCTGTTGGTCGATGACGAGTCGATCGGTCAGGTCAGCTGCGAAGTCTATTGCTCCGTTTGGAAATTAGATGAGAAGTACAAAGCAGCGGAGAAATGTGCTTCACCTAAGACGACATCCACTTGTGCTTTTGAGCTATGCTGTGTCATGGTCGGCAGCAACACTTCGTAATCTACTTTTCGTTGTTCTAATGGCTTTATGAAGAGATAGCAGTCCGTCCTACGGATGGTTGACCGACTCCCAAAGCGAAGTACGAAATGGCACCTGACCGATCTAGTCCATTTTTGGTTTGCATTGCAAGGCCACAATCTACCTTCCCATGGGAACAATCACGCCTTGAAGATGTTATGGTACATTTTGGATGACCGTATAAATCAATGATAGAAAGGGTATGAAGGAAACAATATCTCGAGGCCCCTCCATTAGAGGGACTAGTAAGCACCAAAAAGAACGAAGACATACTGTGGCGACAGTAATCAGGCGTCAACCCACGCGAACACTTGCTGAGACAAAAAGGGAAGAAAAAAGTAAGATGAAAAAGAACTCCTAGGCTTATTTGGCCTTTCGCTGTGACGGCAGAAAATTTCCAATAATGAGTGATGGACTATATCAACAGCAGTTAGCGCCATGCCATCGTACTACGCACACGGGGACACTCACATGTTATGGGTATCTCTTCGAATAGTAAACGAGAAGCAACAGGGGATCCCATCCCCAGGAGAGTTGGAATTGGGATTCTTAAGGGTGCAGCTTGTGAGCATGGCTTTTTGCGTGTTGTCGAAAGCAATAGCTCCAAATTTCTCCCAATAGCTCACTAGCTGATCTTCCACGATGATCTCATGGATCGCAAGCTTTCCCTGTGTATGACGGTCATATTAGATATATATCACAGAATATCGATTCTGCAATCAGCACTTACGTCTCGGAGAGTCTCGATTGGTACGCCGATCAACTCTGCCATTTCCTTGTTGCCACGGAATATTTCACCCGTTCGTCTCCAGCAACAAGCTGGAATAGCCATACTAGCAAAAACTCGGTCATATTCCATCAGGCTTCGTTCGAACCACATCTCCACGAGGATTAGTTCAATATCGGTCAGGCTCTGCATCCGCTCCCGAAACTTTGGCCGGAATTTGTCTAATTGTCGAAGGATCTTCTGCCGCGAGGCTTGTTGCAAGTGTCGCTCCATGTATTGGTTTAGCCTGGCATAACCTTTCACGTAGTTGAAAGGGCGAAGGAGTCCGGCGTCGTACTTCGCTTTGAGAAGTTTGTTCATTCGCTCCTCCGGCGGGTCAGACCCTGATGGATCTGCTGCTGTCATGTAATAGGTCTCTCTCGCCTTATCATTGCTCACTGCAGGTGTAGGTCCTTGTAAAGGTTCGCCTTGGGCTTGTTGATTAGGCTGAGGTTGTGCAGGTTGAGACTGCTGAAGAAGGTTCTGGTTCGAATTACCCAGAGTAGCCATGGAATTGAGCAACGACGGATCCGAGTAAATCCCCTGCAGCTCGTCATTCTGGAACACTCCTCCATCGTCCAAAAGACTATTGCTCAGAAAGTCACCAAGGAGGTTGTACTCATTGGTGACCTCTGGTGCATTGAACATGTAAGAAGGGTGAAACGTATGCATGTCCTGAAATTGACTTTGTCCTCCAAGCCACTCGTTGTACCCCATCACTATCCCAAGTAAGCATGATACACTGAACTGTTCATTACGGTGGGACTCACATTGCTGTGAAGGAGCATTAAGGCCCTGGCCAGAAGTAGCCATGTTGCCAGGCTGCTGCACGGAAGTTACAGAGGAGGTGGGCAGGCCGATGGTCCCGTCGGGTAGAATTTGCTGGCCTGCAGCATCTGGGCCGTCGACGTTTCTGGGCATTTGGACACCCGAGTACTCATTATTGGAAGAGCCCTCGTCATCAGCAGCTGAATGATCGTTTTCGCTCCGCGACCGTTTTGAGGGTTCCCGGGGTTCATCATGGCAAAGGTGGCCAATATTTCGTTTTATGCATCGCGTGCAGGGTCGCTCCTACATTTCCCGCAAAGCAATAGCCGTCAGCAACTGGATAATCGAAGGGGGATTTGCACTCCACGTTTCACAGGAATGCGCTGGAGGGTAGAGCTCAGACGGGTCGTACCGAGTCGCAAGTCATATGCTGTGCCACGCGAGCGAATGCCTTTCAGTTAGCAAATTACTCCCCTATATGTTGAGGCCACATAGATATCAAGGGCGACCTCGGTTCGGGTTGATTGAAGTGAGGGGGCGAGGAAGGTCATCTTGTTTGAGGGGAGAGAGACTTTACCGATCGCCGGCAGTAAACGCATGCTGCAAACGTGGCACTCTGATTAGCGACGTGGACGAAGCAACAACAAGGGGAGAAGGTGAGTCACTGCCATCATCCATGTAAGATGCATAGCAAATAGCGCCATACCATGATTGACTTTGCGACGTTTTTTAGGACTCGGGTGAGCCCCCGCGGCAGCACCGTCAGCCTTGAGGGACGGTGTATTCTGCGAGTTGTCTTTTGCACTCGCGTCTGCCCCAATCTGTTCTTCCTCCGTCATATCAGGTTTTGATTTCTCCACTGACCCATTGCTGGTTTGTTGATCTGGGCCTGGACCCGTTGACGCTGCGCTTTTCTCCGTCATTGATCGCTAGGCGCAAAGATGTTGCGCAGAGTTCGGTTCGCCGTTAACACTGTTGCTGTCGATTGGAACACAAGCGGGGAGCAAAATAGCCGTCTGCAGACATTCGACTGGGCGTGAATGGTCCGATAAAGTCAAGGGCGAAGGTATCGGGCTGATCTGTAACGTGAAAATGTGAGGGCACGCGCGATGCGATCGGCTCATCGAAGTTCCCCGCTGGTGCGGGACTTGGATCTTTCATTTCCCGGGCCCCTCCGCATTGGGGCCGGCAGCGGCGAACCGGTTAGTAGCCTCGGAAAAAGCATATGAGCGGCTAAGCCATGTGCGACATTATCCCTCACGGCGGAAAGCAAAGCAGCCAATATCAGTCGATTAAGCAATAAGAGAAGGGTCGAGTCGAGCAAAATAAGCAGTACCCCTGTATCTCTTACATTATCATATAGGATTATTAGGATGACTATCTGTTACGGGAAATAGTGTTTACCTCGGTTAACTCTCTTCTGGCATATTACAATGAGCTATTTTGTTGAGTAGGCAATAGAGTGATTCGTTTCCCCTTCGAGATGAGGCGTTGCATCAAGTAGTTTCAGGGTCGCTAAATACCCGTAGATGATGCCTCATTAGCATCTACAGCCACATGCTTCGTACAAGCCCACTAGACTCCTTCCCCTATACTCAGCCTGTTAGGGTGTACTAATGATTCCTGGCTAGACTCCACCTGAGCCTGAAGGATGCGGATGGCCTAAATCTTGAACAGAACGTCGTGGTGCACGACGGGGTTGAGCTTGTCGTGAATGGGGGGACCAGTTCAATGCGCGGGAATGCATTTAGCCCCACAAATCACCGATGTCCCGTTAGGGATGTATACACAGTCGAGACGGTGAACCCTCCAGGAAGCTTCGGACTGGTGCGTATGCCTTGGCCGACCGTCGAGTGTCAAATATCGTCCTGCGCATGGACTCAGATTCCAACCTGTCTTGAACAATAGCATGGGCTTGCATGATGCACGCTCCGCAGGTCGAACAAACTGTAACGGCACAAGCGTTTTTGACTTGCCATTGGTGCAGACAGTGGTAGTTCAGTCGTCGGGCATAAAGGTTAGACTTAAGGCCGCGTGTGACCTGCCAATTGCATCCCTCAAGCCAGCGACGGGGGCAGTGTTATTCTGCATTGACTTCAGATGCCCAGTCAGCTGTTTCAAGATATTCGAGACATCTGGGTCATTTTCGAGCTAAAGACGACATGTCAGCAACAGACATCAGACACATATACAGATGAGCTAAAACGCACCTCGTCGAACATCGTCTGGGTTTCTTTTACTCCCGCAAGGGTAAATTCGGTCTGCTTCTGGTTATACGCATCAGGCAAGCTGTCGACCTGCCGCAGAACAGGGTGTTCCTAAGAAAGTCAGCGAAATATTCACAATTCGATCTCATCAAGGACACTCTTACATTCTTTGATTGTCTCTTCCTCTCCGCTTCCGCTCGCTTCGCATTCCGCTCCATCTCCTGCAGTTGCTTCTTCTCTCTTTCGAGCAGGGCTTCTTCCTTTTCGACCTCAGCTTTTAAGAGATCAATACTATCAGTTACTGTGGCTAAAGTAGCCTCCAAGGAGCACTGCCAACATACGTCAGTTGTATCTTCCATGAGGTTCAATTGGACATACTTACATGTTCCTTAAGCGCCGCTTCGTATTCGAAGACAGAGTCTTTCGTGACCGGAGGGAATGGCATGCGCGGAAGCCTTTTTCCCAAACTGCAGCATTGGGAAATTTTGGTCAGTATAACCATTCTCCTCAAAACGGGAAGACAAGGGAACTATACTTTTTCACAACAGCCTGAACAGCGGCCTGTGCTTCGATGCGTTTGCCCTCGTTCTGCTGTCTTACAATAACCGGTCGCTCCAGGGCCCGGAACATATCGCGCACCCTGTCTTGAACAGGCTCCGGAAGTGTGGACCACTTGGATTTGATGGTCCTTTCGGAGACCTGCCGGACCTGGGGCTTCAGGTAGGCATAACGCTTGTTGCGCGCCTCACTCCTTTGCTCAGATCCATTGCTCGAATGCTTCCGCTTGGGAGGCATGTTTGACGTGCAGACTATCCTATAATTGAGGGAATAATTGGAAATATATAGCTTTGAGCACTTTTTAATGTAGTTACACCCACATGCCCAGGCGGAACCGAACGTAGCGTCATCATAATAAACGCGCCGTTGGCCCGTTGCTGAGGAGATCACATGACCAGCTGGAGTATTTCGGGTCGCACTAAGCCCTTTAAGAGCTAGTAGGGCCACCCCCGCGAGTTAGTCTGCCCCTGACTGTGGGTTTAAGGGGTTATCGCTGCTATCTGTCCATCTACTACTAGTAGATACAGGGTACTCTGTAAGGATGTTGCGGCATCTGGAAGATTCCCTACAATTCCCGAGTATGAGGTAGCTATCAGCATCGCATGTTGCATACGTATATCTTTTCGACGGCGTTTGCCCTACATTCTAGGAGCGGGGTATACAATACGACTTATGATTTTCGAATCAATGGTTACGACTAGGAAGCATGAAGGCAGAGCATCAATGGACAACGAGAAGATCTCGCGGAAGAGCTTATGCTCCCGGCGGATTGCATGCATCAAACTAGATACTATGTGGTATTTAGAAAATTAACCATTATCGCCAATCCAAGTGGGTATTATGAGGTGAAATGTAAAAGGCCGGGATAATTAATGTGACTGCAACCAGGCGAATCGGCACATCAAACCCTGGTCGGCGTAGAAATCAATGCGAACGGCCGTAAAGATGGATGCTTGCATTTTCGTTTGAACAATGCGCATCCTTCCAGAAGATCGCTGAACTGCTCCAATGTACAAATGGGTAAAGATTGGCCCATGCCTTTGAGAGAATAAGAGGTATGATCATGGTCGCATAACTGATGTGACTACCGGGGCATCACCAACCCATTCATGGCTTTCAACTCCGCTAGCTGTGCTTTGAGAATATCATTGCCGCGCAATACTTCTTCCAACCAGTCAGCCGCCTGCGTGAGCATTGCGCTTTTGCTGAAGCCGCCGCCCTTTAGGCCGGGGACAAGGGTGCATAGATCATCGAACCCCTGCCTGATCAAGTTTCTTCGCTTTTGCTCTGAGAGTATATGATTGCTTCTCTTCTGTTCTTCGGTCAGATTCTCTCGTGCGGGCTTTGGACCTTGAGAAAGCCTTGGCTTCCGGACGGCGTCATGTGACATTCGTCTTGATGATGAAGCTTTGGACTTTTTCGATCGTGGCCTTGGACTCTCCTCGTCTGAGTTGTCGTCTTCTTCCTCCTTGACCAAAACTCTCTGCTTCTTTTTGGGTTGTGAGAGATCGTCCACGCTGTCTTTGAACTCTCTCCGCAAGTTGCTCAGTTGTCCAGCAGCATTTGTATCCGCCCATGTTGTATCATAGTTGCCGGTAATACGCACCGGGCTCGGCGCCCGAGTGTTTGCGGCACTGCTTTGAGCTTCGAGACATGCCAAATGACCGAGCAATTCTTTCGTGCGCTGTTCTTCACCTGGTTGGTCCGGCGGTGCAATGTATCCTTGATCTACAAAACTTTCATCGGAGCCCCAATGCAGTGGACGAACCTTGGCGGTTTGCTGTTGTTCGGGCGATATCGGTTCACGGACGTCAAACAGCATCTCGGAGGTATGGTACCCCTGGGGCACCCGAGGACGCGATGAGCTATTGGTCTGTTTCAAGGGCACATGACTCGTATGCGGATGGAATTTGCCGTGACTGGACATCCTGAGGTTGTTGAAATCTAGGTCGGGGGAAGGATATGAATGTGACCCTAAGTTGGTATTGAAATCGGTCCCATGCATCCCGTTGTGGTACAGCATGGAAGCAGCAGCAAATATATCTGAGTTTGCACCCAGGTTCCCCGGCATCACGTCCATGAGCGGCTTGTCTATGCTGCGATGAAAAACCGAGGGTTGTGATGAAAGAGAAGTCGTAGACCCTTCAAAAGTCGGGGGGAGGAGTTCGTCAGAAAAGTCGAAGTTGGTGGTGCCAAACGGCTTGTTTGATTGACTCTGCAACCAGAAGTCACTGGACAGTTGATTGGAATTCATCGTGGTGAAGAAGTTATCCAACATCAAGGATTCATCGTGGTCCAAAAGCGCCGGCCCGGGAGGTGGCGCAGGAGCTGGTTCGAATGGGGTATCTGTAGGAGAGAGAAAGGAATCTAGAGCCCCTCAACGTTAGGCAGAGCATGGCGGCAGTGAAGGAAGACACTTACAGCCAAAAGGGCCAGGCTGCGGGCTATTCTGGCCATTATGCGTTCCCGACCTATTTGGATCCATGACGAAGATGGTGGACGGGCGAGAGAAGGCAAGTAGGTGATATCGCAATAAACTCGACTAGCATGTGCTAGTCTTGAAACAGAGCAGCGCCGATAGACAGTGCCAACATGCCTTGGCCGGCAAAGCGGATGCAGGGAAAGAGATTAAGCCCTTTCAAAAATGCGATAAAAATGTGGTTTCAAAGTGTTCCAGCTATAGCATCCACCAGAAGACTGGAAGCTAGCTATACGGGGCGGTGGTTGCGGAGGGAAGTATCAACGGTACGGGCGAATGTCTGGAGGTCTAGGATACGAAACACCGTCAACAAGACCAAATTCACTTGACGGAAAAGGCATCCCCCACATTGAAACTGACAGATAGACGGGAGGGTTGACGGCAGAATCCGGGGATCATAGACGGTGGAGAGAGAGTAACCGTAGACAGACAGATCGATCGTAGCATTCAGTCAGTCACCACACAAGTTGCTCTCATCGCTGGGAGTCCGTCGGCCTTTTCAAGGCAATCACATGCAAAATTCTGGCGCTCCGGCGGAGGTCGCGTGACGTAAACCAATTACCACCAATACCGCCCATGGGGAGCAGCGCAACAGGGCAAGATCGTGTAATTTTTGGTTTCTGGACGGTATGAACCGGACCAATTTCCCAGTCCGGGGAGACTCGACCTTATCCGGCCCGATCGACTCCCATTTCTGGTGCCCATTCAATCTATCCACCATGCACCTCTCTCTGTCTGTCTGCTTTTTTTTGTTCCTTCCCTGCTGACAGGAATTCTTTTCCTTGATCATCCCTCATCAAGGCGAGCCGTAAAACTGCTCCGGCTCCTCCGATCTGCACGATTCGCTACCATTGTGTCTACTGGAGTCCATACTTTCTTGGCCCCATTACACGAGCTGGTTTCCCCAGGTGACGGTTAGCGGTTGGTTGATAAACCCCAAACTTCGGAGTGTGGCATAACGGGGGATCGTCGCCTTCCGCCTGGTCTGTAACCCCTGAACCACTCCTGTTAACGGGCGTTCCCCTCGTGTCTTGAACGACCGAGGTTGAATTTCTAATAGACTACTCTGTAATAGTACGTCGCACGGATCCACGGCCGATCCTACATACAAAAAGGGCTGTCCATCACGGAGCACGTACCACTCTGGGTAACCGCCGCGAAGCCAAGTGTTTGTGTTAGTTTCCTATTTTGTCAAGATCTTTAGGCCGGAAAGAAATGCCTGGACTCTAGTGCAGTATGTCCCGCCACAATTTCCCTTGATCTTCTGCAGGATTTCTTTATCTCTTTTTGTGGTCATGGTCTCGATTCTGTTAATCGGTGGTAGACTCCCAAGAAACAGTCTGACACCAGCAAATAGGTTGTTTCACAACGCAAATCGAGACTCCAATGGCACGGTCATGGACTAAATGAGTTGAGTGCACCATGGACTCTGCCACCATCATTCGCCAGCATCAGAGCAGTATCCGTGTTCTACGGCCGTAAGTATAGATCATACCCATTCTCGGCCACTTCTAGGTGACATCGAGCGCATCAATTACGGATCAGCTAGGCTACTTCAATACTGACCGTTACAGAATTCTACGTGCATACGCACTTGGTTATTTGTCTTCGACTACCCCTAGAGTAATAACCTGTCTACGGCGAATTCGGGGGCATGGATTAAGCTTCAGAGAGCAGCTCAAAGAGGTATGTTAATGTTACCCATCAGCATTGAGCCCACTGCATCTGTGCATCGTGCGTGATGCATATGCACACATGGAAACTCTCGCTGCCCTATCCCTTTACTTTCGGGATAAGGCCGGTGTACTCACTCTGGCTATGCAGTTGTTCGGCACATTGACAAGTACTCTGCGGCTTGATGCTTTTCCAACATTTTGCGCTGTTCTCGTAGGGGGCTCAACGGTCGTTCCTTCAATTCTCTTACGATGTCTTGCGCATCTAATTCGTAGGCTGGGTTTAAAACCCGGTCGTCCTAATGCATTGTTCCACATGCGACTGGCTAGATTTATTTCTGCGTTACTGTCCGCTTGGCTCAGCTTTAATCTTCTGAATCAGAGGCCTATCAGATTGCAGCGAGCTTACGAGTCTCAAGGTAGTACTGATTCAAAGAATGTTGCAGACCAGAGAAAGCTCGGGCCAGAGCCGCATAGCCAACCCCAGTTGGCAGGTAGAACCATGGACCTTACCCTTTTCAGCCTTACAAGAGCAGTCGATTTAATGGTCTACATGGGTTGGGCAAATTGGCGGCGATGGCGGAAGTCCAGAAATCAGTGGACTCTAGTCGAGCGTGTTGCTCCCCAGCTCGCAGATGCGGGTACGTTTGCTACAAGCGCCGCGATAGTGATGTGGGCATGGTTCTATATGCCTGAGAGGCTTCCGAAATCTTACGGTAAATGGATTGGGGAAGTAGCAAAGGTGGATGGCCGCCTGATCGAAGCACTTCGCCGTGCTAGGCGAGGTGTCTTTGTGTACGGGAAAGACACCGGGCAAGCACCACTACTTCAGTCGATGTGCAAAGATTATAATTGGCCCGTCGAATGGGGAGACCCTTCCAAGACCATCCCGATACCGTGTGAGATGGTCCACATGGGTAGTGGTCCTAGCTGTGAAAAGCATGCTCTGTCTCGATTTACTCGGACGTTCAAGTTCGCCTGTGCTACTTACATTCCTCTACAGATTATTTTTCGTCTGCGGTCACTGAAGTCCGTGGCATCCCTCAAACAGCCCATCTATGCTGCCTTGCGCTCATCTGCCTTTCTTGCATCTTTTGTGAGCTTGTTCTACTATTCCGTCTGTCTTGCAAGGACGAGGGTTGGCCCCAGAGTATTTCACCGTGGTACTGTAACTCCAATGATGTGGGATTCTGGGCTCTGCGTCAGTGCCGGATGCCTGATGTGCGGTTGGAGCATACTCGTGGAGAACGCACGGAAGCGACAGGAGATTTCACTGTTTGTGGCTCCCAGGGCTGCCGCAACTATTCTGCCAAGATACTACGAGAAACAGGTGAGCTCAGATAATTTGATATTACCCAGTAGTTGCGAGGCTTAGGGGCTGTCACACTCGTCCTGCCGCTCTCTGCGCCATTCCATTCTAGCTTCGTCGAACATTGTACCACTTTCTAACCGTTGTGGCTTATCTAGTATCAATACCGAGAACGCATAGCCTTTGCCGTCAGTGCCGCGATTCTTCTGACCTGTCTTCAAGAGAGGCCTGATATGGTTCGGGGCGTATTTGGTCGCATCGGTAGAAGCGTGTTGGCGTGATGGTGCATGAGCGAACGGCGTTTACGACCGGAGCTTGACTTATCCATAGACTCATTGTCGTCTCTTTCATCATTCTTCGTTGTAACCATACAGGGTATTATTGGCAGTTCTGATTTGTATTATTATACCATCATTATTCGTCGGTAAAGGAACGGGCAAAAGCGGGCAATCTGGACAGGTCCCTGTAGTTCTCTTTCTTTCTCTGAACGAAGCGACTGCACAAACAAAGGCTATTTTGGTAAAATGCAAATCCCCCGCCCAGATAAGATTATCTGATTCCATGTTCTTTTTCTGCGTCATCGTAGAGGCCCGTTATTGGGAAATCGGCACCCTAATTTTGGGAGAGCCCAAGAATAGAAACCTGGCGATCTCATTAGACCTTTAGGGTGTCTAGAACGTCATCTGAAACAGAAGAGAAATGTTTCAGTGTTAATTTCATGTTAGGGAGAGATCAACCATCTTAACTTCAGGTAGTTAGCAAGATAATGGTGTTGCTAAAAGGGCCAATTTGTAGGACTTCGCTTCCTTACATCGGATGTTCCCGCATTCAGTAGGTTTTGTCAACAAGCTCTCTCAGATTCAATCCCTTCGAATTACAACATTATGCTACAGTACTGAGGGCTATGAGTACTTTAATGCTCCTAGAGCTGCTATCAGTTGGCTGTGAGGCGCTCAGTCACTACCTCAATCGTGGATGAATTATTATATGGTCTGCCGCCTGTTTTAGTATCTACTAGTAAAGATATATATGATCAATGCTACAGTACCATTGAGGTTCTAACTATCTGGTTGTTCAGCCTCGTTCTTCCGGACTCCGATAATATATACGAAGAGGGTCTTGGAATAAATCAAGATGTTTCCTACATTACCCGCGTCTTTTAGACAGACTAAGCTTGTAGCCCTAACAAGATGAATGATGCTGCCGAATCTGGTCGTTTGGGATAAGATTTCCTAAAACAGATAAGACCCGGCTATCATCGGACGTGCAGGTAGAATAAGCGGTGGAAGAAGGCGGTGTATTACAACCGACAGAAAAGCATTGCCTGATTGTATCACGTGCCTCAGGTACCTTATCCCAATTGGAGTTCTAGATAGCATCTCTCCATATCTCCCCGCAGCACATATAATTATTGACAATGTTCTCCCGTCCGATCTCTTCATGGGGTCGGCTTCCTTGGTCGGGCCCCGGCCTCCGCTCGGCCTCAATCACAAACGCACGATGTGCTGAGTCTGGGAGGAGGTTCCTCACTCACAATTCATGTCTCCGGCAGAATATCAACGCACCGTTCAATACGCCACAGTCGCAAAAGCGCAATGCGTCAACGATGTATGTTGAAGGAGCGCAATGGTGTCTGCAGCTCATATCTAATAGGCTATAGGTACTATGCAGCCAGTTTGATTCTCGGAACAGTTGCGCTTGCCTATGGCTCCGTCCCTCTCTACAAAATGGTCCGACTAGCCTGCCCTCTAATTCTACTCTGCAACAAAGACTAATGACTCGGTTGATACAGATCTGCCAACAAACCGGCTGGAACGGTCAACCTGTACTCACTCACCGTGGAGGCGACAATGATACCTCTTCCCGCGTCACTCCGGTCACCGACTCCCGTCGTTTGAGAATCACTTTTAATGGATCAGTTTCGGATGTCCTGCCGTGGAAGTTTACACCGCAACAACGTGAAGTTCGAGTTCTTCCGGGCGAGACAGCGCTTGCATTCTTTACAGCGACGAACAAGGGTCCGACGGATATCATTGGTGTAGCGACGTACAGTGTCACTCCCGGACAAGTCGCTCCTTACTTCAGCAAGATTCAATGCTTCTGCTTCGATGAGCAGAAGCTGAATGCTGGAGAATCGGTTGACATGCCGGTATTCTTCTTTATCGACCCCGACTTTGTTAAAGACCCGGCAATGAAGGGCATTGACACTATTACGCTCTCATATACCTTTTTCAGTAAGATTCTACATATCAGATGAATGATGGGTATCTTGTGGCTAACCAACGTGAAACAGAGGCGCGATATGATGATAACGGTGTCTTGAAGCCATTGCCGTCGAGCTAATGGCATGGTCAATTGTTTTATACTGCATACCAGGAGTCAAGCGACTGGACACTCTACGACAACAGACTCACAGCAAGATGCTTTTTGGAACGTATATACCCGGAATCACCCTGGCCTTGTGACATCCAGCGGAATGTCCCTGAGACCTGGCTCGCTCCGATGTGTGACCATCCGAGCAAACTCGGAAGACCTATCTCTCCTCAGCAAGGGCCTTTTATGAACTCCTGAATCCTGATGGTCCAAAGCACCCCACCGACCATCCTTGTATCATAGATAGAGCATGTACATACAGAGACTTACTGAAGCTTTTGTATGAAATGGGCGGGGCACAAGTTTATGTATATTATTCAGGCGTTCAAACATGATATCTAAACAGCACTAAGAAACTATTGGCTTTCCCTCTTACCTCATTCATGATTTCTAGCGCTTTAAAAAGCTGCTTGACTATCATGACTTGTAGATCTGCAATGATTTTGTAGGGCTAAGCGTGATTGGTGAATCCGCTGCACAGTCAGCATAGCGCACGGACCGCCAATTAAGCTCGCGTGTCACGCCCGACGCGTCTGCCGCTCGGTCTGAGCTATCTATCGGCTTTGAAGGGAAAGCATACTTCTGAGCAAAGATCCAGGAGCCTCAAAACAGAAGATCGCACACACAGCTTTCACAATGGCCTTGCTAGTCGACAAATTGCGACCGCGTTCGCTAGATGCCCTCACATACCACCCCGAGCTTTCTGCGCGGCTGAAATCATTGGTAAGGAAACTCAAGTCCATACTATCCACCCGGACTTCAATTCTCACTGATATGTATATTTATAGGCGCAAAGCGGCGACTTCCCTCATCTGCTCATGTACGGACCTTCAGGCGCAGGCAAAAAGACACGAACAATCGCGACGCTCAAAGAATTGTACGGTTCCGGAGTCGAGAAGATTAAGATCGACGCCAGAGTCTTCCAAACGACGAGCAACCGCAAGCTCGAGTTCAACATAGTGTCTTCGGTTTATCACTTGGAGATTACGCCATCGGATGTCGGAAATTATGATCGTGTTGTGGTTCAAGAGCTGTTGAAGGAGATTGCGCAGACCCAGCAGGTCGATCTCTCGGCGAAACAGCGCTTCAAGGTCGTTGTCATCAACGAGGCTGATCATCTCTCCCGTGATGCGCAGGCGGCGCTGAGACGGACGATGGAGAAGTACAGTCCTAACTTGCGATTGATCCTGTTGGCCAATAGCACCTCGAATATCATTGCTCCTATCCGGTCTCGTACCCTGCTGGTCAGGGTTGCTGCTCCGAGTGAAGAGGATATTTGCACTGTTTTGAAGAACGCGGCTAAGAAGGAGGGATGGCCCGAGGCGAGTGGCTTGAATAAGAGGATAGCTAAGGAGAGTGGGCGGAATCTTCGTCGTGCGCTTCTTATGTTTGAGGCTATCTATGCTCAGAAGTAAGTCCACGCTTGGCTGTTTATTACAGTGCTAGGGCTAACGTGATTTGATTTCCAGTGAGAAAGTTACGGATAACACGCTGATTCCACCACCCGACTGGGAAGCTCTGATTGCGTTGACAGCCGAAGAGATTCTGGCAGAGCGGTCACCAGCTCGTCTGTTGCAAGTCCGCGCACGGTTATACGATCTTTTGACGCATTGCATACCGCCGACTACCATTATCAAGGTTCGATCAGTACGATTCAGGCGACGAGAACAGAAATGCTAATTGGGTCCTAGTCTCTGACATTCAACCTCATCACGAAGGTCGACGATGCTCTAAAGCCTGATGTCATCAGGTGGTCGGCGTTCTATGAGCACAGGATCACTCAAGGCAGCGTAAGAGCCTCTCATTTGCTATATGTATACTCAGGATACGTGACTAATATCCTTCGCAGAAAGTAATCTTCCACCTCGAAGCATTCGTTGCCAAGTTCATGCGCATATACGAAAGGTTCGACCACCCCACAATACTCCGCGCTGCTTGACTGTTTCGCTAACTTGGGTACAGCTATTTGATGGGCATGGAATTCTAAAATTACGAAGATAATTAATACCCAACGATTCCTAATGACTTCACTGTACACTACCGGGAACATGTCCGGCCTTTGACCTTTGCGACTCGTAGCCGAACCTACTTCAGTAATTCTGGCATGAATTACTTTTGTATCGTTAAAAAGTCCATAGCATTTACATCCTGCATAAAACTCATGGACACTAGAACCCTTATTTCAAGCTCATTGGCGATGTATGAAACTCCCAAATCTCATCCAACTACTCACATCCCACCCATACCTCAACCACCAACTACAACACCCTCGTATCCCGAAACCCAACCACATACATGTGACCAAGCATCAAATCAAACGAAAAACAGCCAGGAACGAAACACGAAGTGGGCGTTACTTCCCCACAGAACCTTGGTAGAGATGACATCTTGATAGTCTAGATGGGCTACTTAGTTAGTAGATAGACTACGTCATCATACCATGGATGATGATCCACCACAACCACAACCATATCCCCCGGTTTCTGGACACCCACATCTCTCAACCACTCTGAGAAACTACCTAACTCCTAAAATTACTATCTATTTACCATCGCATATCGTACATAAAGGAAAGCTACTTTGCATAATGTCTGGCACTAATCTCATGGATATCGAGCCTGGTGGTGAGAATACGCAGTATGTCTAGTTACTCGTCTGCTACATCGTGTTTGCTAGGGGATTGGGTCAAATGCTAATGGCTGTATGTGGGTAGGTATGAGTCCATTCGGTTGTTTACGGAGACACCGAAGAAGCAGACGGGGCAGTTGGGTGGTAAGTAACCTACATAATTTTTGCCTTGAATGGCTGGAGTGTTCGCAGAAGCTAAGTTGCTCATAGGCCACTCCCAACATACCATCAGCGAGATGAGGACTACACTTGGCGACGACCGGAATGGAAATGAGGACCAGTTTAGGGATACGCCCTTGGCACGACAGCTGGAAAAGGGCGAGGCTACGTCAGGTCTCACAGGAATCACGGATATAGGTAGGTACAGTATAGTTTGATATTTCGTTTTTCCTAACTCCGCATATTCATATGAAAAGAACATCGACACCTGCGACAAAGCGGGAAAGAAATATGAATAAAACATGACAGATAGAGTCTAGAAGCTGATGATGATGATAATGTACACAAGACCTGAAGCCCGAAACCCCAGAAGAGGGTGCTGCGCTGGCGGCGAAAATCAGGAGAGAACAAGGGTATGGACCTGGTTCGGGCGTCGGGGCTTAGATGTCATGACGTTGTGAATGAACCGGGGTGAATTGGCATGATTGAGAGATTTGGTTGAGACGGTGCGCTTTGAATTATTGGGAAGCAGAGGGACTGGAGGAGGATGAGGTCGAGGTCGGAGGGTTCGGTAGATCCTGAGTACCGAGAGCTGGGCTTCTGCGTGCGCGTTTGAGGCTCTCCAGAGTCACTCCATTGCCAAGTTTCGTCAGTCCAACGACCGGCGGGTCGCCCTTCTTCACAAATTCCCAGAGGCCTGCAGCAATTGTATAATTAGTTTACCATAAGTTGATAGTGAATATATATCATTAGGTGGATATATCGTACCGGGCAACTTGTGGCCGGCCAGACGGAAGGCCTCCCTGGCGACCTTCTCGTGCAGATCACCCTTGAGCTCGAAAACGATTCTGCTCACGCCAACCTTCGCCGTCCAATAGTCGAACTTTCCCTTACCCTTACCCATACGCTGTTCGTTACCCTTGGTGTAGACACCGATGTTTGCGCTCACGCGCTTGTACAATGTGTAGTTCATACCCCTCAGACGTCTCTTGATTGTATCCTCTGCAATCTTCAACGACGCAGCGGGCAACCGGCGGTCGTGGTCCTTCATCCGCAAGCCATAATCACCCCAGACGACGGTGGTACCGCGGGAGGAACCACCAGTTGCGACATGCGGGCGACCCTTGGGGGACTTGGATCTCTCGGCGAACTTGGGGGTAAGCCAATCAAGGGTAGGCGAAGTCGTCGAAAAGCATCGCGATAGAGGGAAGGCCGTGAATGGCGTCGACAGACCTACTGTACGGCATCGGAGTCAGGATATAAAAAACTTTTCTTGGGGAGGCTTGCGGGATTCTCACACGACGGCCGGAGGAAGGCCATCTGAGGCCCCGAGAACATCTTCAGCTGCGGACCCATTGTGTATCGTGGCAATCGGCCCTGCTTAGACTGAATGGGGGACCGGAAGGATGATGGATGGACCGCAGACTGACTTTCAGGCCATCGGCTTCACTCCAGCGCCGATTCCACTTCCCGAAAGGGAAGAAAGTGCTGCGCACGTGCCACACGCGTGCCACCCTTAGGTAAGCCAATTAAGTCACGTCTCCCGGAGAGCTCCAGGCAGCGCGTCGTGTTTCTTAGAAAGCTGCCTGTGGTGTGCTAGTTGGGTGTGCATCAGTGCATCGTTTCTCGGTCGCTTAAATATCCTGCACATCCATTGCACTCCGGGGCATGCTCGGTTGATCATCTGTCGCCATGCCTGCTGATATTCGGAGCTTTTTTGGCGGCAAGTCTAGTCAAGGCTCCAACCCATCTCCCGCGAAGGCCGCGCCAAAGAAAGAGGTATGTTGAGCTCCCTGTTGCGCATAAGAATTTGATATCGCATACGGTTCGCCGATAAATCTGCTGACACTAATTCCTAATCAGGAGCCTTCTACGAGAAAGAAGCGTAAGAGACCTGGCCATATGTCTGGACGCGGAATGTCTTATTGATGCGCATACAGGGACTAGAAAGGTGGTAGACGACAGTGATGAGGAAGAGGTTGTCGCTCCCAAATCTGCAAGCCCGAAGGTGAAGGCTCCGAGCAAGCCGTATGTCTGCCTCAATGCAACCCCACCCACTGTCGTTTACTGATGATGTACTTAGAAAGCCGGAAGTATCGAAGGGTGAACCAACAACATCGTCAGACTATTTCGCATCTAGCAAGAAGAGAGGCAGGCCTGCCAAGGAGACCAAGACATCTCAGCCTGCTGCCACCGACGAACCCGAAGCGAAGCCGTCTCCGAAACCGAAAAAGTCTACGAGCACCGAGAAACCTGCAGCAAGACCTCAGCGCGGTACACGAAAGGCTACCACAGTCGTCGACGACGACGAACTCGGTGGCGATGACATTCATGCGACAGAGTACAAGAAATCAGGCAAAGGTGATGATGATTATGTTGAGGAAGAGGACAAGGAGAGTGACAGTGACTTTGAAGAACTTGCGGTAAAGCCAGCCAGTGCTGCCTCTGGAAGACAGGGACGTGAGAAGCAGGCAGCCGCTGAATCGGATGAGGATGTGGTTATGGAGGACTTGCCCAAGCGACCTTCCAGAGCTGCCAAGTCAGCCGCCTCTCAGCCAGCGCGCAAACGCAAATCCGAAGTTTTCGATAAGGACGAGGACTACGACGTTAAAACTAGTCCTAAAAAGGTCACGCAAGCAAAGGCCGCTCCCCGTACCCCTAAGAAGCCAAGGGCATCTGCCAAAACCGATCGACCCGAAAGCAAGGAGATCCAGGATATATTCGACAGCATTCCTACGATCAGACCACCCTCTCCCCCGCGCCCGACTGGTGAAAAAGCCAAGTTTAACTTTGCTGCTCACGCACAGCGCTCGCGGTCACCAGTAGCTGGAGGGGCGGACATACCACAGGGAGCGGATAATTGTCTCGCAGGGCTCTCTTTCGTTTTTACTGGTGTCTTGGACACGCTCGGCCGCGACGAAGGGCAAAATCTGGTGAAGAAGTATGGCGGTAAAGTTACTGGGGCACCTAGTTCCAAAACTAGCTATGTTGTTCTGGGAGCGGACGCCGGACCTAAAAAGCTCGCAACAATCAAGCAGCACAATCTGAAGACAATCAACGAGGAGGGGCTTTTCGAGCTTATCCGGCGACTTCCAGCCAACGGTGGAGATGGGAAGGCAGCGGAGCAATATGAGGCGAAAAAGAAAGCAGAAGAAGAAAAGATTCGCGCGATGGCCGCTGAGATTGACCGCGAGGAGAAACGCAAGGCGACGGCCATGCGTAACGCCGCCCCTTCAGGACCTCAACCGCCGTCAAGTTCGCAAAGTACGACGCAAAGCACAAAGATTGACGACCGCCTGTGGACCACCAAATATGCGCCGACATCAATCAATATGATCTGTGGCAATAAAGGTGTTGTCGAGAAGCTACAGAATTGGCTTCGCGACTGGCACAAACATGCCAAGGCTGGATTCAACAAGCCAGGGAAGGATGGGTCAGGGATTTATCGCTCTGTCATGATTCACGGACCGCCTGGTATCGGCAAGACCACTGCAGCACACCTCGTGGCAAAGCTAGAAGGGTACGATGTCGTCGAGACAAATGCAAGTGACACAAGAAGCAAGAAACTCGTGGAAAATGGCCTTCTGGGTGTTTTGGACACGACCTCGCTGCAAGGCTATTTTTCGGGTGCCGGGAAGAAGGTGGAAAGTGCGAAGAAGAACTTGGTCCTCATCATGGATGAAGTTGACGGAATGTCCGCTGGTGATAGAGGTGGCGTGGGAGCCCTCGCCTCAATCGCCAAGAAGACTCACATCCCGCTGATTTTGATTTGTAACGAGCGAAGGCTCCCGAAAATGAAGCCTTTCGACCATGTCACATATGAGCTTCCGTTCAGACGGCCGACAGCCGAGCAGATCAGAGCCCGATTGTCGACTATCTGCTTCCGCGAGGGCTTGAGAATCCCGCCTCAGGTCCTGGACAGCCTAATTGAAGGAACCAATGCGGACATCCGGCAAGTGATCAACATGCTCTCAACCGTGAAATTAGACCAGTCAAACCTAGACTACGAAAAAGGCAAGGAAATGTCCAAAGCATGGGAAAAGCACATCGTGCTGAAGCCGTGGGATATCGTCGGCAAGATCCTCAGTGCGCAAATGTTCTCGCCAAGCTCCAAGGCTACTCTGAATGATAAGATCGAACTCTACTTCAATGATCACGAGTTCAGCCCCCTGATGCTTCAAGAGAATTACCTGAAAACACGTCCGGCGTTAGCTGGCGCGTATCATGGCAGAGAACAGAAGCTGAAGCAGCTTGAACTAATGGACAACGCCGCTTCAAGTATTAGTGATGGCGATCTCGTTGACAGGATGATCCATGGGACTCAGCAGCAATGGAGTCTAATGCCTACCCATGCGGTCTTCAGTTTTGTGCGACCGGCGAGCTTTACATACGGAAACATGATGGAGCGGCCCGGGTTTACTACTTGGCTGGGACAGAACAGTAAACAAGGTATGTGCGATCTGTTGGCTATTAAAACTTGCACCATTAACACCGATTGTAGGCAAGCTTTGGCGTTACATCAAAGAGATCCAGGGTCACATGCGTCTTCGCGCATCCGGAGATCGAGATGAGATTCGACAACAGTATATGCCGCTCCTCTGGGACAGGCTGGTCCGCCGATTAATGGTCGAAGGCAAGGACAGTGTCGATGATGTTATTGATTTCATGGACAGCTACTTCCTTACCCGCGAGGATTGGGATGCTTTGGTAGAACTTGGGCTTGGGCCTATGGATGAATCTAATGTGAAGTTGCAGACGCAAACGAAAGCAGCCTTTACGCGGACTTATAACCAGCGCTCTCACCCTCTTCCCTTCATTAAGGCCAGCAGTATTGTTGCCCCGAAGAAGATGCCGAAGGAGAAGCCTGACATTGAAGATGCCCTTGAAGAATCAGACGAGGAGGAGGTTATCGAAGACGATTCAAAGGACAACGACGAGAGCGAAGAGCTTGACTTGAAGAAGGACAAGTATGTTCGCGTGCCCAAGAAGGCTGCTGCAAAGGGTGGAGCGGGCAAAGGTAGAAAATCGAAGAAGGCAGCAGCGGGCGACGATGACTTTATCGACGATGAGGAAGAGAAACCCAAGAAGGCTCGAGGTCGAAAACCCAAGGCCAAATGATTCTAGATATCGGAAGAGCGACAAAGTCGTGACCTCCGTTTATGTTCATGTGTATCATCACTTTTGTTAGTTTAATGAGCGGGCTACTAGCGATGTCACCATCTGCAGTGGATGATTATTGTCGTTACACGATTGGCATCGCAATATCTTGGAACCAATCACTCCAATTGTACAGTGGACCAAATGACAGGATTCCAGGGAAGATGTGGTGATTTATTCGTGAAGGAGAGTGTGTTGCCTCGTATACTGGGTAATACCCCGCATCCATCCATCGCCGGGAACCAAGCATTGTACACTTGTAGGAACTTGTAGATATACTGAGCAAGATCAAACACTAAGCCATGCCCCCCGGTAGTCAAATTACCTTGCATAGACTAACTGCGTAAGGATATAAGGGAACCAACCCCTTGGGCCCGACAAAGGAGAGGTGGTGTCTGAGAAAGAAGTGCAGGCGGGAAAATGGCGGCGGTGCGGAGATCGGCCACGGGATCTCCAGGCCTTCAAGTCCCGCGACGGCTGAGCCTGCAGTGCTTTTGATCCCCACACAACCTCATCGCCGCAGGACGTCTTCCTCGTACCTTTGTTGCTTATCCCTCATTTCTTACGAACAGGCTGGTCCTGCTTTAAACATCATACGGTCGCTCTCTTTTCCTACTTCTTCTTCAGCCTGCCCCAGTGCAGTGCATCCATCCATTTCCCCTTGTTGCACCAGCCCGGAGATCATGCCCCCTCGAACCCCGACAGCGGTTTCGCTTCTCCTGGCGTAAATGGTCGTTCTTCGTGATTGCGACGAGGTTTACTCTATCTCTATCTCTTTCTACTCATCTCTTTTCTTGCAGCGATTGCAACCATGTCTCTTCTCCACAATGAAGAGTAGGTGTCTGACCCCGCGACCATTTCGCGTGCTCCCTCCCCTCATCTACCCCCGGGAATCGCACACGTGCATTGTTGAGGCAGTGACTAACTCAAACCCAGTTTCACAATTTGGCAGTTGCGCACCTCCTATCTGTCGACTATTAAGGATGGCATAGGCGATAGGCTTATCAACGTGAACAACACCGTGCTCAACACGCCAGGATTCCGTGCGGCTGGCTGGTCTTCGGCTTCTACAAACCCCAATACGCAGAGCGCGGCTGCCCACATTAAGCGTACCAATTCGCCTCCGATCCCCACTACAACGGCGGTTACCTCGGAATATTACCAGCTGGGGGTGGCCCGAGACGATGCGCAGAGATTCGGCCTGGTGGATGAAGGCGACGATGACGAAGGAGGAATGGTGACTGGGAAGACCAACACGGAATTGATTGGGCGTCGAAACCGCGGGAAACGGGTCCACCGAAGGGAACGACAGCAGCATGAGCAACAGAAGCACAGGGAAGCGGAGGAAGATGACAGTAGTGACCTGAGTGATGAGAGCGACGATGACGGGGACAGTGCTCGAAGGTGAGTCGATTGGCTCCAGGGATGCAGAGGATTCGCCGATGCAGTTTTATGCTTACAAGTCACAGCGCTGCGAACCAGATCAAGTTTACGAAGATGCCCATACGGACAAGAGCCGGTTCCTCACCCATACGCTCATTAGATCGCCAGGAAAGCCCACAGGTCATGGTCACGTCTCCATCACATCCGACAATGGGTACCCATTACCGTACGGGCTCGCTGGGTACAGCTGTCAGTAGCATAAACGAGCGGCCGCGGCGCGATACTACGACTACCGCTAGCAGTGACATATCTTCGGACAATGATCTGGATGCATCCGCCTTCAAGAGACGCCAGATCTCCTTCTCTGGTCATGACCAGGTTATAGAACCTGCGAGAAAGAGGAACGGGCCCCCGGGCCTTCGGGACCTCGAAGAACTCCATGAGCAGGCCGAGGATTCGGGCGCCGAATCTGTCGGTTCGGCCATGTCATCTGACTTTGACGCAACAGCGGGTTCCGCCTCACTACTAGCAGGTGTTGGGATCACTGGTAGCTTGGATTCATCCTCACCAGTTGCCCTAATGCACAAGTTGCAGAATGGCACTGGGTCACAGACGGCATCCCCGAGGAAGCCTAGAGGCCCAGCGCCTGAGTTACAAGATTTGCCCCCTCCGCGCCCAATTAGCACTGTTCAGCCAGTAAGTTTGCTTTCGAAGGCACTTAATGCGCGCAAGAAGGCGCCGACAAACCCGGTGGAGAAGTTCGCGGTGCTTTCAGGCAGGGGCTTGACCGATGTCCTGAACATCAAACTTTACCTGCCATTCTCCGCCGATCCCGACGAGCCACTCGACCTGCCAATTGCGCGCGAGTCCAAACTTGCAGAGCAGCCTGCACCGGTAACAGTTGTTGAAGCAATCGGTCTAGCTCTTTGGAGATACAGCGAAGAAGGCCGCGAGCCGGCTGTTGACCGCAGCAAGCTTACCGTGAACATGTGGACGCTGCGAATGGTGGAAGATGGCGAAGTTGAATATGACTTTCCCGCCTTGGGTCGAACATCGCCTATTGCCGACTTCACCTCGAATAACAACCGGGCAGCTGGTCGACGGACCCGGGGGAAACAGTATGACGAGTTTGCACTTGTCGAAGCATCGAAAGCGGAATTTGAAGAAAACGAGCGCCAGTTCCCCCAGTTCAGCCAGACAGCTGCTTCTGAGGATAGCGCAGAGGCACCCGCACCGACTACTGCCCCGACAAGTCAGCCGGGTCCGCAAAGCAAGGCACCTCGTCCGAACCCCATACTGGGACAACCCTTCTCGTCGGCTCTGAATGACAATACACTGACTCCCGCGGATCGGCCTGCCGTGCCAACGTCCCATGCCACACCTCGCCTGGGCGTCTCGAAGACGCTGAAAATTCGGTTCATCAATGTGGAAGCGTCCACCCAGGTGACCACGCTCAACACGTCTACAGACAGCTACATCGCCGAGATCCTCGACTCAGTGTGCAAGCGATGGGGCCTGGACAAGGGAAATTATCTACTGAAGGTGATGGGCTCCAATACGATCGCCCCGTTAGACCGAACCGTGGAAGCCTTGGGCAATATCACAGAGCTGGACCTGGTGCGCCGACGATTCGGGCCGCAGTCGCTGACGGGCTCTCCCGGTAGCTCATCACCGAATGCGCCGCTCCTCATCGACAGCAACAGCGCGCCCAGCAAGAAGGGGAAGAAGAGCGGACAGCGCATGCTGCACCCGCTCACGCAGAAGCAAGATCTCATTGGAGGGTACTACCGGCGGTACTACGTCTGGCGCAAACAATCCATGGGCTTTACGCAATCCAACCACCGGATCCTGACGTTTGACAACGACTACATGCATATCATGCCCGCGGACACGGGCAAGACGGCGTCGGACACCAAGACGCGGTCGATCAGCTTCAACGATGTCGTGGGATGCAAGGTGAGCCGGCGACACCCGAAGAACTTCCGGGTGGTGGTGTTGCGCGGCAATGATGCCAACGAGCAGAAGCGGTATGATTTCGAGGCGCGCAATGCGCTCGAAGCGGTGGAAATTGTGGACGAGATTAAGAAGAACATGGCGCATTATCGCATTTGAGGACGCATTGCTATCAATATTTGTGCTTGTCTGTTTTATGAGATCTTGAGAGGTGGAGGAGAGCCCTTCGAATTCTTTGGAGGGGGCGGCGTTGCGCGATCTTTGCTTAGTAGGTAGGAGTACATAAGGGCAGGACAGCTTTTCGGTTGGATTTGAAGTTTGCAGCAGCATGGAGCTAGGCTACGAGGGAATTCACACCAATTGGAACAAATTTATTTCACGACTCATGAGGATAACAAACAGTACCTGTAGAGGATGGTGTCCGTGCGATTTCGTTCGTAGTGTGTATTACGATGATTGCTGTGTAGATAACCCCGTCCAGAATTGTTAAACCCAGTTAAGCCAAGTGGATGCAAGCGTCGAGGTCACTCCAAACCCTACCACTATCTAGATAGTGTAGTAGAGTACTAGTAAAAGTCTCCCGACCAACCAGGAGGCCGGCGGACGGGGGAAATTTGTGGCCGGCCAGGGGGGCAGCTTGATTGGCTTTGGAGGCTCGACTTGAAAGGCAGCCCAAATCCCCCGAAGGCGGGGCGGTTTCCACTCGATGGTCTTTTTTGGGGATCCACCGGGGCGGTGATGAAGTCATCTTCAGCGGTAAGTTAGTTAGTAGTTAGTTAGTTAGTAGTTAACAAACTTAGTGTTAGTTGGTTGATTGATGGATTGACAAGGCAACCTGAGCTGGCAGCTGCCAGCTGCCAGCTGCCCAACATGCGTGTAGCGACAGCCTGTCTAAATAGTATACCGCAGTTAGATGGTAGCCATGACAACACGAGGTGAGCAAGTAGTGTACCAGCCGTTTCATCAGTCCAGTTCTGACACTAAAGTAAGTAAACTAAGAGACTTCTCGTTTCGGAAATTCAAGCCACGATCTGAAAACAGTCTCGATGATGACCTCATCGGGGCAAATCCGAACCCGGAAATTGGGGAAGGGAACATGGATCTCGATAAGCGAAAAAGACAAGAATGCATCATTGATGATAATGTAGCAACTGAAGGGAGGGACCATGGATCGAGATGGTGAGATCGGCTGGACCCGGTGGGGGATTTGTGTTCTGTTTTGCCATAAGCAGGAGAGATGGTTGTACTTGTTGTAACTTTGGTATCTGGGGAAGTGAATGAGACTGGCTGGGGCTCCCCGTGTCATGATGGTTTTATGGTACTGGTGCCACTCGCCCGATGCGACTACTTTCTGACTGCTGTGAGGAAAGTAAGTTGTTTCTGTGTCTGTGTGGGAAAACACCGGCCCAGACAAAGTATGTTTTAGCGTTGGGGTGGAGTCGACAAGTGGTGATGCCGATGGAGATAGCATAGCAGCATACGGAGCTTCTTCCACTTTGGCCGACCGCTTCCAGACGGAGAGTGCGAGTGAGGGTGTTATTATCAAGTTGCCTTTGGGCGTGGAGAAGGATTGTTTTGGTTAACTAAGTCAAGCTGTAACCTTGAATAAGCGCATTTGGAATAGAAGAGTACTATGTTTAGTTGATAGTTAGTTAATGGTAAGGCAGCTGACTGACTGAATTGAATGACTCTGTCTCTCTCTCGTTCTCTTTCTCTCTCTCTCCGCTAAGCCCAATTCATGCGGATTCACGCCAATCCAACCCCGCCTCTT
Source organism: Aspergillus brasiliensis CBS 101740 (assembly GCF_001889945.1). Classification (NCBI taxonomy): domain Eukaryota; kingdom Fungi; phylum Ascomycota; class Eurotiomycetes; order Eurotiales; family Aspergillaceae; genus Aspergillus; species Aspergillus brasiliensis. Next base: position 2,685,164 of record NW_027137443.1, read on the forward strand.
CTCCCTTTGCTTGTCCTTTTTCCACACTCTCTCCATCAAACTAATCAGAAAATAATCATAGTGAAAATAGGGATAATTGTTGACGGTGCTTGTGCTCGTAGTTTTTTTTTTTCAAGCTAGTTGTTTAGTAGTTGTAGTGCTGTTGGTCACTGCTGCATCTGCTGCATCTCTTCCCTCCGTCTCTCTCTCTTCTCCTCTTTCTCTGCTCTCTCTTCCTTCCCCTCACATCAGCATCAGCATCATTGATCCTCCCGCACACCAGCCATATACTATTCTCTCCCCCCGTCCAACCTACCCTCCAAGGGAATCCCACACCTTCATCCGGACATCCTCACGGTTGTCCGTTTATTCAATTGAGTTTCCGTTGACCGCCGTTCGGGACCAGTGTTCTGTTTGGTGGCTCCGCTGTATCCGCGCCCGAACCCGTCCCAAGAGAAAAAGCTCGCCGCTTTCCCTCGAGATTATTATTGTGTTGCTTCCCTTTCCCACCTTGAACCCCCCCCTCTCTGAGAGCATCTCTTAAAGAGGGGTCGCCGTTGATCTGCTATCGCACGCCCATTTTTATTCTCCCTTTTTTCCCCACGTGGATTACCATCCTGGGCTTGATCATTTATTCTCACTGCTTACAGCAGCGTGTTCTCCATGCCTAGTTTAGGAGGTTTGCTGAAGAAACGGCGAACGAAAGATTCGCAGACCCTCTCCAAAGAGCTCGAAGCCGGTTCGGCCCAGACGCAGACGTCACCAAACGCTGCCGAAGACCACCACAACCACAACCACCACCACCACCACCTCTTCCACCACCATCATCAACCCCAACCCGCCACCAATTCTGGCTCTGCTTCGAACACTCCCTCTCAGCCTCAAAATTCCGTTCCTCAACAGCCCAATCGGTCTTCCGGTGCAGACAAATCCTCCGACGGTCAGGTAGCCTCCATGCAATCCGCTGTGACGCAAGCCTCGCCGTCTGCTCATCATACCGCTGGCCTCCCGCAGCCCAATGCCAATGCGGCTAGTATACAGAATATAATTCACCCCTCCCAGCAAGGCGCCATGCATTCGGCTTCCAGTGGTCATGCGCAGTCTCACCACGCCGCTCGCAGTGACGCCCGCACCACCAAAGGGAAATATTCCTTGGATGACTTCACCCTGCAGCGCACCCTGGGTACCGGTAGCTTCGGTCGCGTGCACTTGGTGCAGTCCAAGCACAACCATCGCTTCTACGCCGTCAAGGTGTTGAAGAAGGCGCAAGTGGTCAAGATGAAGCAGATTGAGCACACCAACGATGAGCGCCGAATGCTGAACCGTGTCAGACATCCATTCCTAATCACATTATGGGGCACATGGCAGGATTCCCGGAACTTGTACATGGTCATGGACTTCGTAGAGGGTGGTGAACTCTTCAGCCTGCTCCGCAAGTCACAGGTGGGTTATTTCTGACTTGGCCCGCCCGCCCGACCAAACGTAAAGCTGATGTCTGGTACCTCTTCTCATGTAGCGGTTCCCCAACCCCGTCGCCAAGTTCTATGCGGCGGAAGTCACTCTTGCCCTCGAGTACCTCCATATGCAGAACATCATCTATCGGGATCTCAAGCCCGAGAACTTACTGCTAGACCGACACGGCCATCTGAAGATCACCGATTTCGGTTTTGCCAAGGAGGTGCCTGACATCACATGGACCCTTTGCGGTACACCCGATTACCTCGCCCCGGAGGTGGTTTCCTCCAAGGGCTATAACAAGTCGGTGGACTGGTAAGGGTTGCCATTCTTGATGTTTCATGCCCCTTGGGCGCAGTTACTGACAACGTTGAAGGTGGTCCCTGGGTATCTTGATCTTTGAAATGCTGTGTGGTTTCACGCCCTTCTGGGACAGTGGCTCCCCAGTCAAGATCTACGAGAATATTCTGCGTGGCAGGGTAAAATACCCGCCCTACTTGCACCCAGATGCCGTGGATTTGCTGTCGCAACTCATCACGGCTGACCTGACTAAACGTCTTGGAAACCTCCATGGCGGCTCGGATGATGTCAAGAATCATCCTTGGTTTGCCGAGGTTACCTGGGACCGTTTGGCCCGCAAGGATATCGACGCTCCTTACGTGCCTCCTATCCGCGGTGGCCAAGGAGATGCGAGTCAGTACGACCGCTATCCGGAAGAAACTGAACAGTATGGCATGGCTGGTGAAGACCCGTATGTGCTCTATCTTTCCTAACCACCTCCGATGGCGTGTAATGATCCCATTAATTAACGATTCTCTCCCTGCAGACACGGCCATTTGTTCCCGGACTTTTAGTGTGTGCTATGAGTTATGATGGAATGATTGTCTCGCTATGGAGATGGCATTGTGCCATCTGATGACCCAGCGAGCCCTGTAAGACAGGACTATCCACGCTAATCCTTTCCCTCGGCGCTACCAATGGTAGCAATCACTTCACCACCATTCGTTCATTTCCCCCCCGACGTCGGTTTGTCTTCGTTATTTGATCGCTGGCCGACTTGCTTTTCGGCTGCCTTTGACGTAGAGCATATATTAAAGGGCTCTGTCATTCTCGGCGTATGCCTTTCACCATCTCTCAAGTATACGCTCTGGTTTGATCTATTTGCTTTTACCGGTTTTCGGAATGTTGGTGGTCTGCATATGAGCTTATCCTTATATCAGCTCTGGGAAGATCTGATGACTGGATGATCCCCCGTGATCTTCTCTAGGTGGGCATTGTCTATATCTTTTCGCGTTATGCCAGGCGGGAGGGTGTTTGCGGTGGTGTTTGTGCCGGAAGCTTTGGAGGTTCCTCGTGTTTATGCCGACCGTTGACTGGTGAATGGTCACCAGCGGCACCCGTTTCTTTCTTCCATTTCTCCTGCTTATTCTATAGTCATGTTGTGCAAATACTGGGGAGCTACTCTGGGACATTCATGATGTCATCTGTCCTTTTATCCTTTTTCCTGTCCCTGTTGGAGGCAGTTGTATAATGTACATATTTGATTTGGCCAATGCAATAAAAGTAGTCTTGGATATGTGGACGCTGGTCCCAACTGTATCATAAGCATAGCCCTCTCATCCAAGGCTCTGTCTTTTCAAAACGCCACCGGCAGCCCGAACCAAAACCATCCGTCCGTAATATACACAAATATCATCACACCAATGACCACGGCCTCATCATATCCAGGTATACCAGGCAATAGAAGACCCTCTAGATCAAAACAGGGGAGAGAAGTGGTTCGCCTATCCCGACCACTCCCGACCAAGCAACGGATATCAAAGAGTATATGACAGCAAATTACAGCGACAGCATCTTCTTCTGCTCCGTTCCCACACGGCGGGTATACGTCCGGCTAACAGTGTTCCAGAAGTTGATGTACTTCTCCATGCAGTCGGTCAGGCAGGCCTGTTCGCCGGCGGACATGGTCGGTCCGGGAGCGGGAACGCACTTTTCGAAGCAGTGTTCGTTGACGTTCTACAGGACAGATGAGATGGTTAGCGCAGGATTGACTGGGATACCCCCGGAGGAGGATGACTGACAAAGAGTCAAGCCTAGGGGTGACATACGGTGATCAGAGTGCGGGCGTTGCTCATAGCGGACTCGGCTTGAACCTGCTTGACGAGGGCATCCTTGACTTCCTTGCTGGAGGCGTCGGTGGAGGGGGTGGAAGAGCCGCCGAAGATACCCATTGTGAATTTAGTTGTGTAAGCGTGTATATAGGGAGGTTAAAGTCGTGGTTGTGGGATAATTGCAAATGATAAATGGATGCAGTAGTATGTAGTATATAGCAGTTGATGAGACAAGATCTTTTGAGCTCCGACGGAGGTGTGGCTGGTGCCATAAGGCAAGTAAGGTTGCTGCGCCACCGCCCGGCGATGTGGACACTTGGAGTTCTACACTTCCCATCGTTAGCTCTAACTATTATACTCGGCTTCTTCTTGCGTCGATCTCTGATCTGTCCCCTCCTCCTCTTCTTCTCCCTCTCCGCTTCTTCTTCTATTAACTAAGTTCCCGGTGTTCGTTCTTTCATTTATCCTCCTTCACACCTCCATTCCCGGATCTATCCCATTCTATTTACTCAATTGAAACCACCCCCCGCTCGCCAGAAACCCTTGGTTTTGTTGATGTCCCGGTGACAATTGACTTATATCGCCCCAATCTATTAGCTGCAGTCTATCTTTCATACACTTATCTTTCTTGCACGGTTGCTTGGCTTCAGCCTTACGTAAAGGTCTACTGTGCGCTTTGTTACTCGACAATCATGCTACTTCCGCGGCTTTCTTCCCTTTTGTGCTGGGCTGGTCTGGCCAGCGTGCCTCTGGCCAGCGCCTACGACGGTGATGACAATGTCAAGAGCATTCCGGTGTGTATGCCCGCTGTTTCGGGTCATAGGATGAGCTGCTAACAACTGGTTTTGGGGGTAGCTTCGCACGCACAGTCTTTCACCTGTGAGTCGCTTATAGCTAGCTGCAGCTATGCTCGCGCATTCAATATTGATGTCTTTCGCAGCCATACTTGGATTCCGACTTCCAAAGCCGCTGGTTCGATTTTGGTGGTGACACGATAGTTCGCGCTGACAAGTAGGTTCTCTTGTCTTGTGGTTAGAAGGGAAAAGGAAGAGAGCTTATGCTGAACGACGTTCTAGATATATCCGTCTTACCTCTGATCGCCCGTCGCAGCAGGGATGGATCTTCTCCCGTGTACCTTTGACTGCGACAAACTGGGAGGTTAGTTTATGCGCTTTCTATGGATTTGGAATGGAACGGTTCTGATATGTGCAGATCGAGGTTGAATTCAAGATCGAAGGATCCGGCAACTTGCACGGTGATGGCTTCGCCATGTGGCTCACCAAGCAGCGCGCCACCCAGGGTCCTGTCTTCGGTTCGACGGATAACTTTGAGGGTCTGGGTATCTTCTTCGACACGTACAAGAACAACCGTCCCGGCACTTCGTTCCCCTACGTCATGGCCATGATGGGCGACGGCCAGACTACCTACGACCAAGCTCACGATGGAAAGGCAAATGAACTGGCTGGCTGTTCCGTAAGTGTAGTGTGCAGTGGTGGTGACAAATGTTTGATCTGACCGTTGGTATAGGCTCGTGGTCTCCGTGGTGCCTCCATCCCTACCAAGGCCCGCCTGACTTACTTCCAGGACAAGTCCTTGACCCTGGACTTGCAGTACAAGTCCGAGGACAGCTGGATCCCCTGCTTCGAGCTGACCGCCCCCGAGTACAACATCGCCATCCCCTCCGTCGCCTACCTGGGCTTCTCCGCCGAGACTGGTGAGCTGAGCGACAACCACGACATCATCTCCGTCAAGGCCCAGAACCTGTACAGCGTTGGTGGCGGCAGCAGTGGCAGTTCTTCCCGCTCGGGCAAGGGCCGTGACACTGGCCGTGTTAAGCGTCGTAAGCAGAAGGGCAGCTGGGGATGGTTCTTGTTCAAGACTGTTTTGTTCCTTGCTGTGGTTGTAGGAGCTTATGTTGGGTACACTGCGTACCGTACCAAGCACCGCTACTCGCGGTTCTAGGCGGGTGGCAGATTTGGAAGAGTACCTGGCAGAGAAACAGAAACAGAAACAGAAACAGAAACAGAAAATTGTGTCATTTATCCATTCATCTCTTGCATAGCCGTGTCGCGTTATATCAGTTGTATCTATCTATCTATGGGCTTTGCATCCTTGCAACGCGAAAAGTTGACGACCAACCTGGTAAACAGATTTCAATAGTAGGGGTATCATTAACAAGTCAAGCAGACAACAGGCAACAGACAGGGTATTCTACTTCCTCTTCCTCTCCTCATTCCACATCTGATCCACGATCTGAAACACCTCCGTCACACTCTTCAACACCCTCTCATCAATCCCCAACTTTCCATACCGATGCTGGATCTTATCCGGATGCCACCGCACTCTCTCCGACTTCAACAGCCCCAGCAACCCATCTCCACCTCCATCCTTATCCTCATCATCAACAACCCTCGCACACCCTCTCATAAACCCCTCCACCGCTTCCCTCCCAACATCCCTCCTCTTCCCACTCTCAACCGGCCAAAACACCATCTCCTCAAACCTCCCCTTTCCACCATCCCCCATACTACTACCATCATCCCCCCTACCCACCCGATCCAACCCCTCCCAACACCCACAATACCTCCCCCAAACCTCCTTCCACCCGCGTCTCCTCTTCCTCTCCCTCCCCCTTCTCAAACTCTCCTCCACAGCCCTCTCCCACTCCACCCTCTCCTTATCCCTCTTCCTCTCATGCTCTCTAACCTTCCTCCTCTCCTCCCGTAACCTCTCCTCCTCAGCAAGCATCCCCTCCCTCGTCCGCTCCCACATCTTCCGCCTCACATACGCAGCATACTCCTCTTCATCCATCGCCTCCAGCTCCCCATTTGGACCCTTCGGTATCTCGGGGACAGAGTACGTGTGAATTGGCTGTCCATACACGGACTCCCAGTATGCCGCGCCTTCGTCGTCGCCTAGCGCGTCGAAGAGAGATTCGCGGAAGGCCGCGCTAGGGGAGAACCGCGATGTGTGGAAGGGGTTTGCGTCTGCGTCTGGTGGGGGTGAGGGGGATGTGTGTTTGCGGCGGTGGGGAGCGCGGTGCTTTTTGCGTTTGGTTGGTGGTGGAGATGGGGTGCGGTGGTCATGGTCATGGTTGTGCGAGTGGGAGTGGGAGTGGTGGCGATGGCGTTTTCGGGAAGGGTCTTTGAAGCGAAATTTTGTGGGGCGGGGGTGGGAGTGTTTGCTATCGCTGATGTCTGGTGTAGGTGAGGCATTGGTAGTGGTTGTGTCTGGGGGATGTGCTTGTGGTGGTTCGGTGGCCATGTTGATGGTGAAGGGTTAGTTGTTGGGAGATGAGATTGTTGTGAAGTTGTGCTGATAGCTTGTTGTTGTGTGTTAGAGCATTGCGACAGCTGTAGAAGTGGTATAGTATTGATTGCAAGAGTGTAGGATGGTTAAATCTGAGATGGATGTAGATGGTGGAGAGAAAGTGATTGGAAGGAGACTGAGAGACATTTCAAGGGACCTGAGTAAGCTGATCTTATCTTATCTGATCTGAATATATCTACATCGTTGATGATGTCATTGCTCTTGACTTCCCTATGTTACTCCTAGAAGTCGTCATTTCTAATTAGTCACTAGAGAGACTAAGATACACCTACTCCGTAGTTCCTCCTACCTTTCATATTAAGTTTCCAATAAAGTTGAGGGTGGCATCCCAAACTCCCTGCACCGAATCCAGATACCCTGTATAGCTTACTAATCACCGACATAACTCATCCGCAATCTCGCCCAAACCGAGATTATCACTTCGCCGCAGCTCCAATCCATCCAACTTTCTCTCTCCCAGCCAACGCACCATCACCACCACCAAACTCACCAACCCACCATGGCCCTCGTCGCCTACTCTGACTCGGAAGCCTCAGACTCCGAGTCTGAAACTACCGTCCCCCAACCCCAACACGCACCCAAGAAACCCACCACCACCACCACCACAACAACAACCACTACCGCAACCCCCAGCAGCACCAGTAACAACAGCACCAAACCCCCCATCCAACCCCTCGTCGACCGCACCAACCCGCGCAAAATCCGCGTCGCATTACCAGACATCAAACCCGAACATAATGACGACACCGATGGCCCGCGCAAGAAACCCAAACTAGGCGGCGGTGGCGGTGCCTTCTCCGGCTTCAACTCATTCCTACCGGCGCCGAAGAAACCAACCACTACCGCAGGTGCAACGGAGAAAAAGGCGCCCGCGCGCAAAATCTTCAGTCTCAAGACGGGCGCAACGCCAGGGTTTGACCGCCAGGCGGATGCGGAGATGCGGAATGAGCGGGCGTTTGGGATGTTAGGCGGTAATGATAATGATAATGGGCATGGAGATGAGGATGAAACGATACCCAAGGCGGGGAGTATGAGGGATCAAGAATTAGATTTTGGGAAAGATGGTGCGGGTGGCAAGGAAGGTGATGATGAGGTCGTACCGCAGATGAAAAAGCCAGAGGAGGTCAAGTTGAAGGGGAACCCGATGATGTTTAAGCCGTTGTCTGTGGGGAGAGCGTCGCAGCAGAAGAAGAGGAAGGCTGTTTCGGAGTTGATGCCCGCAGCTGCGAGTGCATCTGTGCGGAGGAAGGAGGATGGGCCATCGGCAGCTTCGTCTGCATCTGCATCTGTATCTACATCAGCACCTGTTCAAGATACACCTGCAGCACCAGCACCAGCACCACCAAAACCGAAAACCAGCCTCTTCTCCCTCTCCGCCGACACCGACTCCACACCCACCACATCAACAGCATCAGCAACAACCTACGAACCCCTCGTCTACACACCCCTCAACACCGCTCCCGCCGGCCCCTCCCCCGCCCCCGAAGACACCACCACACAGCAATCCACATACGACATCACCTCATATTCAACAACAGAAACAAACAACAACAACACCCTCAGCACCATCGCCGACGACCTCAACCTCTCCAAAGCCCAACGCCGCCAACTCTTCGGCCGCAACGCCCCCGAATCCGTCGCCGCCAATTCCCGCGTCCTGCATTTCAATACGGACCAAGAGTACGTCACGAACCAGGAGCTCGCGCACACGGAACTCGCGGCGCAGCAACATAACCCCGTTCGGGCAATTGCGCCGGGTAAGCATACCCTGCAGCAGTTGGTTAATGCGGCGAGTACGCAGCGCGAGGCGCTGGAGGAGAGCTTTGCGGCTGGGAGAAGGAACAAGAGGGAGGCGGGGGCGAAGTATGGGTGGTGATCAGATATGTAGTAGTTATTGGGGGTTTAGGGAGTGTATAGTGCAGTTTAGGTGGGGGTTGCATGGATGGAGTTTATAGTAATTATCATTTGAAAGACAAATGGAGCTTTCCTCGGATAGTACAATTATCAGTAGTTGAGATAGTTTTATGATATGCCGGAACTACCAATTACATGATGAAAAAATAATGAAAGTAAATGAAATCTTTTAATAAATACACTGAACGCCGTATATACATCTACATATCAATGAAAATAGTAACATGCTCAACTTTTCTTCGAATCAAAAAATCAAGACGACACATCTACCACCTCAGCAAACCATTGCTTCAACGCCGTAGCCAAAACAGCCGGTAACTCCCTCACATCCCGAACAACAAGGTAATAAGGGAACGGAAAATCCTCCAGATATCTCTTCATCTTCAACTTCATCTCTCCACTACCATCATCTTCAAAGCTAGCCTGGCTCAGATCCAAGATCGAGCTACCCTTAACAGCATCAACGATAATGAACACAATCATAATGCGCTCCTCCTGCGCCTGGCGCACAAGACGCTGAATAGTTTCGTGGTCTTCACAGATACCATCGGAGATGATCAGCTCCAGCTGCCAGAGATCCGCGTTTCCACTGCCAGGGGACTGCTTCCAGCGCGCCTCGCGGAAGAGGGCGATAGAGTCGGCGATGAGCTTGCGCACGTTGGTGCCAGTCTGCTGGTAGCTGAAGTGCTGGAAGACTTGGGTGCCGGCCTCCGAAGAGAACGGCTTGCCGAACTCGTGGGCCACCCGGACGTGGTCTTCGTTGCCGAAGCCGAGGACGCAGAGATCGCCGGCTTCGAGCATGCTAAGACTCTTGGCTACTAGGGCGAGGGTTTCGAAGGCGAGTTGGCCGCTGCCGCTTTCGAGCATGGACTTGCTGTCGTCGACGGCGAGCATAATCTGGTAGTTGCGCTTGGAGGGGATGGAGCGGCGCATCCAGATCTTGTCGCGCTTGTATTGAGAGGCGATGTAGGGGATGATTCGCTTGATGTTGAGACGCTTTCCGGTCCGGAAGTCGCCGCGTAGTTTGGTGGCGAGTGTAGGGGCGAGAATGAGGCGGAGTTGTTCGGTCAGAGAGAGGGAGAGGTCGGTGGTGGCTGATTCGTAGTACGACCAGAGACGTTGTGCCTCGTCCCTGGGGGTCAGGGGAGGAAGATTGGAGGAGAGATGGATGGCAGCGAGATGGGCGTCGACTTCATCCAGCTCCTCGTTCAATTCTTGCTGGCCGGTAGCGTCGGTGGTCCGTTCCTGGGTGTGGGTGTTGCCCGGAATCATGGCACCGGCCATTTGTGACTCGGAGGGAAGGCCCTGGTCTAACTGCATCTCGTCTTCCAGCCTGTTGTCTGGGAGTTGCTGTTGGTCGTCGTCTGTGACATCAGGCAGCACGTCGTTGCCTTCAGGTTTGGTGTCCGACTCGACTCCCTTGTTCTGGTCCAGAGCCTTGGCTTGCTCTTCACTGGCTTGACCCAGGGCTTGAGTGTCTGCCACGTCGTCTTGATCGCGGAGATGCTCGAAGTCAGCATCGGCCATGTCCGCGTCCTGGGGCATTGGCTCCTCTGACTCGCCCTCCTCTTGTTTGGAGGATTCCATAATCTCCTTCTGGCGGCGGTGCCACTGTTCCAAAACGTCACCCAGCTTCTTGAAGGCCTGCAGTTGAGGGTCGTCTGGGTTTGCATCGTTCGCACCACCCTCTTCCTGGTGCCTTTGGTTTTCGTCTCCTTCTTGGGCTGCACCGGTCTGCTGCTCTTTCTCGGTAGAAGGATCAGTTGAGCCATTCTCCTGCTGGGCATTGCCAGACGCGCCCTTCTCTTGGTTCTGGTCTTGATCAGCCCCGAGGCCACCATTGACAGCTTCACTGGGAGCCACTTCTTCTCCAGCCATCTCGTTCTCGTCACGCTGCGCCAGGAAGTCCTCTTTCTCCTCTTCAGCCTCCTCGCCGGCTTCGTCCGCCTCGTCATTGCCCTCGCCTTCATTGGTCTCGGCTGCCTCCTCGTCCGGCATGCCCTCCTCCGTCTGCTCAGGCTCTTGATCCTCGGGACCTTGTTCCATGGCTTCATCCTCGGCAACGTCTCCTCCATCCATTTGCTGCTCGTTGTTCTCCTCCAAAGGAGGTAAATCGTCCTCCATGCCGTCGAGGCCATCGTCACTTTCACCCTCCTCTTCGCCCTTCTCTTCGCCGTCAAGTTGCATCTCGTCCGGAAGGTCCAGAGCGTCTTCTTCCTTCGCCTGAGGATCAGTCACATCCATATCTTCACGTCCCACGGCTTCGCCTTCTTCATCAGGCTTATCTTCCCCTTCGTCGTCTTCTTCCTCCTCCTCATTCTCGTCCACCTCACCCTGCTCGCCTTCCTGGGCCTTCTCCTTTTCTTTCTCCTTCTCCTGCGCTGCCGTCTGTTCGTCAGACTCAGACTGCCCCTTGCCTTGGTCGGTCTCGGTTTCCTTCTGCTTGTCATCGTGCTCACCATCCCACATCTTTTCGTCAACCGCAGTAGCGTCAAGATCATCAACGCTGCCCACTTCCTCGTCAATGTCGCCATCTTCCTCTTCGTCGCCGCTTTCCTTGTCTTCCTCATCACCTTCTTTCCGCTCGCCTTCTTCGCCCTGCATTTCCTCATTATCCATGTTCACTGCGTCTTCTGAGTTTTCAAGGTCCTCAGTAGAGTCGCCCTTTTGCTCCTGAGCAAGCTCTGACAGGTCCTCGTCATCTCCAACATCCTTGCTAATGTCTTCAGCACCCTCTCCTTCTCCCAGGCCAGTGCCGCTCTCGAGTTTGCCAGACTTGCTCTCTTCCGTGGATGCTTCTGCGGGACTACAGAAGCCTTCGGAAGCGATTTGGACGAAGCACTTGCTGAGAATGTAGGACATTTTGCAGGTCTCCCGGTGCACAACCAAGTAGCGATCCATGACGTCTTTGCTGATCTGGAAATACTTGTGCATGATAGGTAGCAAGCTCGCCACGAGTGCAACCGCAAATGGGATGCCAGGACCTGAGCCAGCCTGGATGTGCTGCAATTGATCAAGGACCGATTCAAGCGAGGATTTGATGCCAGAGATATGAAGGGCCTTCAACGACCTGACGAAGAACTCGTCGCTCCGCGCCAAGGAACCCGGGTTGGCAAGCGAAGACGGGATCTCCTTCAATTTCTGGAGGCTGACAAGGATCTTGTCAACTGCTGCAACGAGACCCGCATCGAATTTCTCGAGGGATACGGTGGTCTCATCAAGTTCACAGTCTGGAGACATCAAGTTGACCTTCACCCAAGGGATTATCTGGCCAAGCACGAAAGACAGGTCAGGACGCTCCTCAGCCCATCTGGTGAGGTTGCTGCTCAATTGCTCAAGGGATGCAGAAGCCTCCCAGACGGCGTCCCTGTGCAACTTGGAGGAGACACCGTGTGGCAGCTGAGGAAGATTGTCCAAGGAGAGCCTCAAGCGATCAAATGTGCCCTTCCAAGTCTGCAGGCCGTCTAAGATACTTCTCGAGCCGATTCCAGAGAACTTTGCGTGCAGACCTGTAACAGTGGCGGCAACTCCAAGTACAGGTGTCAGCCACGCCACTGCCCTCGTTACCTCGACTCTCTCAATTGGGAACTGTGGGTCATCCTTGCAAATAGAAGAGCATCCAGAATTCCAAAGATTCGAAACCTTCATAAGTGTCGACTGCAGGGCTGTCAGATCAGTAAGCGCTGGTGAGATCGAGGATCTCTGCTTCCGGGCGAGGAACAACAAGTGTTCGATCGAACCCGAGCTTCTGGACACTTCGACATTGCTGAGATCCTCCGCGTAATTGTGTGCTGCCAGACGAACGCGAGGAAGCAAATCCAAAAATCTATGGTAGTACAAGTCGGAACTCTTGGCCAGCTGTGATAGCACAGAGTTAGCTTCCAAGGCTGGGCTGGAGGCAAGGATCTGTGCAATAGATGCTTGAGTTTCGATCAAGTTGGTACTCGCGCTACGCTTCACTCCCATATCCATGAGCCGCCGCAGGGTATCCGCGTAGAAGCGACGCTTCTGGACCTTGAGATGCTGTACATCATCCGTATTCTCCTCGGTGAGAGTCTTCGGCGTCCGCGACTTAAACTCCTGGATACTCTCGATGACATACTTGACAAAGCCGTCGAGATCTCCTGCGACGTCGAACTCGGCGGGAATCGAGGTATAAAGTTGCATCATGCTGCTAGCAGTTGCATCGGGGTTCTTGAATCGCGGGGGTCTATCGGTCCAGACTCCCTCCTTTTGGCACATTGCGAGCGCTTCAGGGAACACGCTTGAGGCTATAACGACATCGTTCTGGGGAATGCCGTTATCCTCGTTGTTATCCGGCATGTCCTGTTCCAGAATCGGTTGCGCTGCTTGTCCCAGGGCTGCCCGGTACTTGCGGACCAGCTTGAACAACTTGGTGTGTGACCGGCGTGCACTTTCTCTGAGCGCGACAATATTGGTATCTTTCCAGCTAGCCAGCTGAATCTGCTCCTTGATATCCTTCTCAAGAGCTGTCCGCTTTTCCACTAGCTGCTTGTGCACAGTAGGCTCAAATTGCTTGTAGCGCACAAGGAAGTTGTCCAAAGCAGAAACCAGCTGCTGTAAAGCCGGCATATCCTGGACATAGAGCAAGAGCAAAGACTGGAAATTCTTGACCAGACGAAGGCGCTCACTGTACTGTCCCAGAGTTGTGGAATTGAAGAATTGCTCCAACGTGGCAGTAATCTCTTGCACGTGTTCGCTCATCTCCATTTGGCCGGACTCTGCAATTTGCATGGGAGCCCGAATGATAGCCTCGTAAGCAATGAACCACCACGAGCTCACATCCTGGGTGCATTTTTCGTTCTCAATGTCCAGAAGTTTCGCCCATGTAGATAGCTCAAGACGTCGCCAGCCGATTATCATTGCAGTAATCTCCTCGTACACAGAAGCTGCCGAATATTCTCTGCTCGCTACGAGCTGCCATTCGTGAACAAGAGCATGGAGCTTTTCGACCTTGGTAATGAACTTTGCGACAGGCTCAGTGTGCTTGAATTGGAGAATCTCTCTGCAACACAGGATGACGTCCTCCAGCACAGCGTGGTCGGGCCAGGCCTTCTGTATTTGAGTGAACCGAGCCTTTGTTGACAAAGTCAGGGTCACCAGCTTCTTTGCTTCGGCCATGTTCGCATCCACATAAAAGTTATACTTGTCTGCCGGCTGATTCTGGCCTGTATTGATAGAGTCTTCCAGAAGCAAGAGAACACCGGAGAGCTGATCCTTAGGATCCACATTCGGTACGGAGAGTGTGTTCTCAGACCACTTGGATCCTAGTAACAGGGAAGCTTGCTTGACGTACGTTGACAAAGCTTCCTCGCGATCTTCCGACTGGAACAGTTTCGCATGCAAAGATGCAAGTCTGATCGAGATAGCCTTCGGATCGTAGCGACCCGGGCCTTTACTTTCTTCTTCCACTGCATCTTGTTCATAGGTGGGGAACAGCTGACGTAGTTCATTTTCATCGACCTCCTCACTATCTTCCCAAGAGCCCTTGTAGTGGTAGAATTCGGACTTCCTTGCCTCATCTTCTTGATCTTCGCGCAACTTGGTTTTCCATAGAGCGTGGAACTGCTCGAAAAGGCGGCGCAGGGTATCACGTCCAGCTTGGGTACGAATTGCTCCCGGGTCCGCATTCTCAGCTAATCTCAGAGAGGACAGTTCATGGAACCACAGATCCGTGTTGATGGTCGAGCTAGCTTCCGATTTAAGCTCTGAAATCGGATGGATCAATCCTCCGAGGAATGGCGTAGTCTCCTTAACAGCCTTCAGTATCTGAGTGTCGCTTGATTCGCTGGATGAAGTCGTAGAAAGGTAGAGACCCATGTCCAAAATCTGGAGGAACCGGACAACAGGTGTGGTAATGTCATCGTAGGAGCGGTAGTTTGTACTGAGGCGGTGGCTGAGTTGGCGAACGTTATCACGCAGCAGACCAAGCATTCTCTGCTTATCGCCCTTGTCCTCAGTGGCCGCAGAAACAATCTGCTCGGGGTGCCTTTCGAGAACCGACTTCACCAGACTTGAAAACTCCCCATGGAGAAGGTTGACCTCAGAAATCGGAGGTCTGCTGACAGAAGATGGAGGCGGTGCCGAACCAAGATCGTGCAGTTCCTTCTGCAAAAGCTCAAGCCGCATGTTGGAAGTCTGGCCAGAAAAACCAACCTCGAAGGAAGTAATAGCTTCAGCCTTTGCCGTAAGCTCCGAAGAGCGTTGCGCGTGTCGCTTCCTCTGCACTACCAGGCCCAATGAAGGATCATAAGGCTTATCTGGGACAAAGAGCCGCAGGAAGATGACAGCCAGTTGGACAATTGCGGCTCCAGTGCTTTCTACCGGAGCCTTGCCATCTTGTGTATCGGCTGCTAGCGAGGCCACCAGCCTGGGAAGGTCCTCTCTTGCGAATCGTCTGAAATAATGGTCTTTAGGCAAGTTCGCTGCCGCCCGAAGTTCCTGCATGGCCGGGCCAGCATACAGACCGGTCTCTTCGACTGCGCGAAGGACGCTAACTAACGCCTCCAAAGAATGAGGCTCAAAGAACTCTCTGTGCACAAAGACAAGCTCCAGTGTGAGCCTTGCCAGGATCTGCCGTAAAACCTTGAACTGGTCCAAACCAATCTCTCGGGTCGTCAGAGTCAACGCCTGCGAAAGAGTCTTCTTCTCCACCTCCAATGCATTCATTTGGCCTAAGCTCGTAGAGCCAACGAAAGCCAGTCTCTCCAGAAGCGATAGTGAAATTGTCCCGCTAATGGCCGATCCGAACACAGAGGAATTTTCGGATCCTGAGAATAAGGAAAGCTTGTGAAGGAGATTAGGAATAGGACTCTGTAAACTCGACCCATCCAAGGGCCGGGCAGCACGGCTAGCAAGTAATGGCAGAATAGCTCGCACAACCTGGTCATCATCAACTTGACTCTTGCATAGCGAAGCAATATCGTTGTACTGGCACAAAGTCTCGAAGCTAGTCGAGAAATATGGGCGCAGTGTTGGATCGGCGTCTTGAACGCAAGCCGCCAATTCTGCGACCGTTTGCCGGAGGACCTGTAATTCGTTAGTATCAGAGGTAACTGAAAGAGCAAAACGTCTAAAAACTTACTTGTATGGGATATCCTTCGTCAGCGCCACTCCGGAGAATAGCTTCTTGGCCAGCGATCAGAGAGTTGCGCACCTGGCTCAGTTGAGCCAAGTCCAGGTGAGTTTTCGTCGCAACCTGGGTAAATTCAGAGGCAACGCTCTCCAATTCGAGCAGCGACGTCAATTGGCTTTGCGTCGAGGGGGTTGCAGGTCTCCATGACTCCCAAAGCCGTTGCATGCTTAGGCCTGTGGTCAACGCCCAGTTCTCTTGGAATCGATCAAGGGCCTGAGAGAACGCGAATGCGAGCTGCTTCAACGGTGCCCACATGTCCACCAGCGAAGCGCACAACTCCTTGCCAATCTGTAGGTAGATTTGAAATTCACCCTGGTCCACGTCGTGGGCAGCAGTCATTGTGAGCACATCTTTGCTGAAGTCAATGATAGCTCGGAGGGCCCGCACCATTTCGGGGGCCTGCAGAACATCATAGTCAAGTCCCTGGATGAAATCGTACATGGCTTGACCGCAGTCAGACAGGAACGGGCCAACCGGCTGCGTTGTATCTTTCATCAGAGACGGTATCCTACCCGAAGCTAATGATCGTTGGAGGCGACTCATTTGACTTGGCTTGAGCAGTTTCCCTGATTCGTCGGCTTGCAGCAAGTCCTGTCTAAGGCGATGTAGGTCAAGCTTGTATTCTTGTAGGTAAGCCAGAATCATGAGCCAGACCAAAGGCACATCTTGGTGCAGTATGGAAGCCAACGGTTCGTTTACGAGAGGGTGAAGAGGCTGTAACCTTCCTTGAATAGCAAAAGAAGCACGACCAAGCATGACTTCCTTCTTGGTGCTTTCAAAAGGTTTGCTTGACGAATTATCATGTATGGCGGACACATATCGGTCCAAGGCCAAGGAGAAGGGCCCTCTCGCGACGTCTGAGCCGTATTGCGGCGTGAGCTTCAGTGCCCGCTGAAGATAAGACAGGTCTGAGAACGAAAGATGGTCGAGGCACACTTCATGTAGGTTGTCGGTATTGCCCTCACTAGGCAAGCACAAATCCATCTCCCAGACCGAACGAAGGCGATATAGAGAGGATTGATGAGTGTATGCGGGCATCGACGTGGCGACAAAATCGTTGCTATCCTGGGACAAGAAGCAAATCTCAACACACCGATTCCGCATGGCTCGAGACAGTTCACCATGGCGAGGGTCCATCGTCAGGAACAGCCTGAAATTAGGGTGAGGCCTGACGATGCGGGCATTTCCATCCTCGGTGCGTTGCTCATTTAGGATGAGGGTCCCGTTTGGTTCCGTAAGTGAATTCAGCCGATCAAGAACCGATGGATTGCATAGGTTGGCATTGTCAAGAACAACCCACTGTCCATGTTGAACGGCTTGTGTTAAGACTCCCTCAGTCCACTCAAATCCTACCTTCATGCTATCAGACTGCTTGGTGACTGTCAGCAAATGTTGGGCGTGGTTGGAAAGCTTCTCGAGTGCATCATGAGGCCATGACTGGGAGAGTTTCTGCAGTGAGGAGCACACAGCATCTAGCTGGACATCTGAGCTCTGTAATTGCTCGTAGAGTTCCAGGAAAGCAGGAGCTGCAGCCATCAGATCGCTACCTGCATAGGCAGAAATGACATGGCGTCGGAGGAAGATTGTAATTTGTTGCACAAGAGACGAAATCTCCCTTCTA
The DNA here is from genome assembly GCF_001889945.1 of Aspergillus brasiliensis CBS 101740. Taxonomy (NCBI): domain Eukaryota; kingdom Fungi; phylum Ascomycota; class Eurotiomycetes; order Eurotiales; family Aspergillaceae; genus Aspergillus; species Aspergillus brasiliensis. The sequence continues at coordinate 2,702,730 of NW_027137443.1, forward strand.
TAATCGATCTGCTCGAATCCACCAACCAAGTCCATGGTGTCAGTATCAGCACTCAGTGCTAACTCGACCAGGCTAGCACCGTTCAGGGCAGCTAGCTTCCTTATAAGAGTCGTCTTGCCGCAGCCAGATGAGCCGACCAGGATACTAGGCCAAGACTGCTCTATGCAGAGCATGAGCGACTCTAAGACGGGAAGATCTCCTGGAAGTATCCGCATTTGAGGGCTTGCTGTCTCTTGCAATAGCAAGTCTCGCTGCATGATACCGAGTCCGACTTGAATGTACTCTGTTGTCAAATTATGGTAGTAGCTCTTGGCATGTGTCGAAGCGTCACTGAAAACCTTCTTGTACAACTTGGAGACCAACTGCCGGTCTTCCTCGCTCCTAAACCGCTGGGAGATGATAACTTCCAGGAAGCTCTGGGTAGGTATCTGTAAGCTGCCACGGTCTGCTAACTGGAGCCACCTTTGAATATCTCGCAGGTTAACCTCCCAAGGCCCGCCAATAGCGCCTAACCGTCGCTCCTGAATGGCTTTGTTGAGCAGAGACACGAACTCAACTAGTCCTTCGGTTTGGTGAGCAGGACTGCCCGGGAAAAGCTTGGCACAGATTCTTTTCAGGTCGGTATCCGTGAAGCTGTCGGCGTAGACCACCGTGAATCGGTTGACAAAAGAAGCAGGAAGACCCTTTCTACCTCCACCTTGATGATGAGGGTTTTGCGCAGCGAAGAGAACAAAGTTGGGATGTCTCTTGAAAGTTTGGTCAAGCTCGGCCACGTATACCATTTGACGGTGATCCAAGCAAGCATTAAGACCCTCAAGAACCGACTGGGAAGCCAGGTTCATCTCATCCAACAGGACCCAGTCACCGCGTTGCATTGCCTGTAGAAATGGTGCGTCTCGCCAGGCAAATTGTCCTACATCGCCACCTTCGACAGGGACGTCTGAGCCGAAAAGATCTGTGAGATCCGTCTGCTCTGAAAGATTGATACGTGTGAGCGGTTTCCCAAGGGCTCTCGCGAGCGCCGTGACGAGAGTGGTTTTTCCAACACCTGGACTACCCTCAAGAAGGATAGGCTTGGGCAGCTGTAAGCCCCTAGCGATGCGCACAGAGTTAGCGATTGTAGTAGGTGCGTCCATGATGAAATCGGGATCAGGTTGCGAGTCGCTGTTCATTGGCAGGCAGAATGGCCCAACACGCAGAGATGAGCCTTCGATATCAACGGTTGATTTCTGTCGATAGATTGCCGATGCATCAACGTCAAACAGTTCGCGTAGTTTGTCAAGACACAATTGACGGTTCCCATCGAGATTATGCAATGCTGTTGCAAGCATCGCTGCAGGGTTCGCACCCAAAGTGTCTACGAAAACCATGGCTGCACCTTGGACGATTGAAAAGAGAGTATCCGAGCTTTGGCACTTGTTGACAAAGTCAACCCAAGCAAGAAGGTCACGAAGAGAGAGTGATGAAGTGGAGGAATTCTGGAATACTCCTTTGAACCATTTAGCGAACTGTAGCATCCCCTTGGGTAACTGCTCTGTGCCCAAGTTCAGCTTTCTTTGTAGAATCGGCAAAATGTCCTCATCTTCTGACAATTGGGGTGCCCAGATCTCTGTCATTCGATTCCGAAGAGCAGCCGAAAGTTCGCGCTTTCCATAGTCACCACCAGGATTCATCGTAGAAAGAAACTGGAATCCTTCGTCTGCGACGACCATAGAGTCTATTGGGCCCTTTTCTGCGAGCAATATCGAACGATGGGGCTCGAGAACACTGTTCAATCTTTCCAAAACAGAATCATCTGCCAGAGAAATCTCATCTAGCAAGAAGAACTGGCCAGTCTTCATTGCAGTGATCAGACTTCCATCAGACCACTCGAATAAAGCGTTCGAACGAGCCACATTCCTCTCAATACGCGAAACCAATTCGGTATTAAGAGACTGCAACTGGTCTGCGTTCAAAGCGCCGAAGGCTTGCTTTAGTTCCTCAAGAGATCCTGATTGTGCGTTCTCGGGAAATAAGCTTTGCAAGTCACTCAGCAACTGAGTCTCGATTGCTGCCCTGTTTCTCACAGGTCGTTGAGCTCCTATCAGGTCTCCCGTCTCGAGATTTACGTGTGCATTGACGATCAACAGTTCCTTCTTGCAAATTTCTGCAACTGCCTGGCAAAGCTGGGTCTTTCCGCAGCCAGTTTCACCAACAAGCAAAACAGGCTCATTGTTCTCAATTGCGGTAGCAACGAGTACGAAAAGCCTCCTCATTGCCTTCGTCCACACAACGCCAGGAGCTAATTGCGCAAGATGGGGAGCACGCTTTTCCATCTCAGAGGAACTGTATATAACGTCTTCGTCGATCCGGACCTTCATCACTTCTTCAATGACGCCCTTCACAGCAGCCCTTTCCTGCGGATTTCGGACCCGCTCCGCGAGGAGCATGAAACCATTGATTGCCAATTGCTCCCGGTCATCTGCTCGGCGCAGCGCCCATCGGAAAAGATCACGCAGGGTAGCAAAACTATTCTTCTGTTCGAAGAGCCTGTTTGCCTGGCGTAACAAAGACAACTTCCGGTAGACTGAAACTATTCTAGTGCAGAAAGAGGGGGCAATCTGAGACCGCTCTTTCAAGATGTATTCCAACTCGCTCTCTGGTATGTCATCGAAGTGAAGCTCCAGAAATCGGTTTCGGAAGGCACGCGACAACACTTTGCGGCCACCGTAGAGACCGGCAGGGTTTTGAGTCGCAAAGAGCATGAAGTTGGGGTGTGGGTGCACTACTTCCTGCGTCTCAGGGATGAAAAGTTCACGGTTATCGTCAAGAAGACGGTTCATTGCTTCAAGTACGTCAGAAGGTGCCAGATTCAGTTCGTCCAGAACAATCCAGTATCCGTTTCTGAGTGCTTCTACTAGGACGCCTTCCTGATAACGAAGTGTTCCATCATCACCAGAAACATACGTTCCCAGATATTCTTGAAGATCGGTATGCTCATGGTTGTTGATACGAACGAACTTATTTCCAGATACCTTCGCGAGATATTCGATCATACTCGTCTTTCCTGCAGAGGTCGGGCCTTGGAGCAAAACAGGGAACCGTCGGGTGGAACTTGCTCTAACTAGGTTCTTCAAATTCTTCTCAATAAACGGCGTAATGATATAGTGGGGCTGTTCTTCGGGGCTTAGGTGACCACGGCGCATCCAGTAATGTTTGAATTGAACATAGTCATTGCCGTCTGTCGGTGGTCGTGGCGTCTGGTTGAGAAGACCCCTGGCATTCTTGACATTACTGAACAAATGTCTCTCAAGAAGTGGTGCCAGCAATTTCTCCGAATCTTGACTAAGGACGGTTAAGAAGCTCATAGAAAAGCCTTCGTATATCGCTCGACGCAGCCCATAGACGTGAGCATGGTCAGCAACATAGATCAGAGCTCGGACTAGGGTTCTGATGCTGAAATGCGGGCGCTGTCCAGCACCATCAGTGAGCTTGTTTTCGGTACTGAGCTTCTTAGCCTCCATGTAAAGTTGAGCTAGATCGGGGACGGCTCTAGAATCGGTCAGGGCCAAGTCGCCGAGGTACTTGTGAATCAAAGCCAGAAGGTCGTCCAAATCACTGTCCGGCGAATGGACATAGTACTCAGTAAACCGAGACCGGAGACCGGGGGGGAGATCCTTTTTCCCTGCGTCCGTTGCAGGGTTCATCGCGCCGAAGATGCGGAATTCGGGATGTCCAAACACTCGTTCCACATCACCAGCTTCAGAAAGTAGTACAGATGGAGACCCCTCGCTCCCATGGTGTAAAAGACTGGCAATATTCTCAAGCGTGTCAGGAGACGCCAGGTTCACTTCGTCAAGGAGAACCCATTCCCCGTTCCGCAGGGCCCGGACAATTTTACCTTGAACGAAAGCAAATGCGAACTTCGCATCTCCCTGGGAAACTTGAGACTCGAAATCATTCAGCTGTGCCGCGAATCTTTCCCATCTCTGGCGCAAGAATTGATACTTCGGTGAATCCAGTTTCCTCTTTTTTGTCGGTTGCTCTTCGGCACCTGGGGTACCGCCGCTCGATTTGAAGACGCCATCAGCCAAGCGAACGGCTTCATGCCACAAGTTGACTAGGCGCACCCAGTTTCCTGAAGCGACACTTTTTCCGACAGACTGGAGGAACTTCAGGTTCTTCTTGGCAGAGAACGTCAATTCAAACAAGGACACGAACTCGTCATGCATGGGCACAGCCATGGTCCGAATATTCACAGGCTTGAAACCTCCCAGGAGATCAGAACTTTCACTCTGTTGTGACAGGTTCACAACCGTCAGCTTCTGACGCATCAAGGTAGCCAGCTGCTGAATCACTGTCGTTTTACCGATACCAGTTTCTCCAACAAGGAGAACAGGCTCTGCCATTTGGATAGCAGCGGCAACCTGTTCCATTAGTCCTAAAGCAGCCCTCGTGGAGGCAAACCGAGACGAAGCAGCAGCAGCCTTTGATGCCGAACCTCCGGGGACCTTAATCTTGCGACAAACTTCCCTTCCAAGCGTTATGCTATTTCCTTGGTCCGAATACGTCGGTGTACGCTCGTGCAGGCAAAACCGTGCTCGTTGCGGTGATATCTGAAGAGCCTCAGAAACCACCAAAGCAAGGGTGTCTGCTGTGTTCTTCTCGGGGATGTATTTCAAGAAGACATCGACAAAATCCAGGAAGATCTCGTCCTCGGCACCCTCCGGCGTAGGTTCGTAGCCAGTTTTAGCACCGAGGCGTTGCAGCCGCCTGTGCATCCGGCTGCAAAGCTTGACAAGATCACGGAGACCTGGTGTACGTCCTTGGCAGCTTTTGATTGCCAGACTGCCATGGAAGGAAGCACAAAGTCTTTGGTAGACTTCCATGATTGTCCGAACCCGGGACTCAAGCAGAGGAAATTTCTGCGTGATAACTTCACGAACCTCGTCTAAGGTCAGAGAATCAATCTGTACTCTCTGCCAGAGCCTGCTGCCTAGGATGTTGGTGCTGGGGGCAATTTCTTCGCCTGCAATGTTGTACGATGATTTCATGGTCGCAATGATCTTGAAGCCTTCGGCGCACTTGATCCTTTCCCTTCTACTGGCGATAGTCAACTCTCCTCTCTCGATGATTGGCAAGATGAGTCCGATGACTTCAGAAGGGGCGCGGTCCAGATCTTCAATCAAGATCCAGCGGCCTTCTCTTGCAGCCTTGGTGAGGACACCGGGCTGCCATGCGAACGACCCCGTGGCGGGAGAGGTGGAATACATTCCGAGAAGACTCTTCGCATCAGTCTGCTCGTTCAGGTGCAGTGTAACCATCGATTCAGACTGGCCCATTGTCGCTGCAACATCGTTGATCAATGTGGTCTTTCCGGAGTTGGGCAATCCAGTCAGTAGAATAGGCTCAGGAGCGATTAGAGCTGCCGCGATCTTCCGTAAGTTACCCACGGCAGTGAGCGTTCTCACAATTGAGGACGGCGGAGGTGATGTGCCTTGCTGGCGGGGTACAAGAACACCACAGACTTCAGCGGTTCTAGTAGTAAAGTAATCCCTCAATGCCTCAATCTGTGACAAGCTTTCCGAGGCAGATCTAGAAGATCTTGCAAGTTGGACTTGCTTCTCCAGGACACTCCACCGGCGTTCCTCCCACAATCCGAGGCAACGGTAATCGATAGTAATACCTTCCCATTCCCCCTCAATAATGTTATCTGCAAACTTTGCCCTAATTATATCCTCCGTCGCAGCATCGGCTGCCCTCATGTACATAGCAAAGCATCGAATCGCCAGATAACTCACGGACGGGTCTCCGTGTCGGAACAGGGTCTGGAGTTGTGATGGCGAAACGGCTTTCGAGAAGGTCTCTGTGTCGTAGGAAAGAAGTCGGAAAATCGCTAGCAATAGGGCTCGGAGGGTGGCATCATTCATTTGAGAAAGCGTTAGCTCATCGGACGTAGCCAAAGCCGACAGAGGTCCAGCCCGAGACATGGCATATTGGCTTGCAAAGGAACGCAGATAGGGCGCGAGCGGGAGAACTCGCGAAAATGCGGATAGAACATCGGTTTGGTCGACCTGGGACTCCGACAGAAGCCAACGGGCTGCCAGGTCCACGAAGATCGGTTCGTATAGGCAAAAGAAGCCTTCGGTGCATCTTTGCCTCAACGCGCCCACCGCAAGCGCATTCAGGTATTGAGTCCCCGACGCGGTGCGAATGAGTTCCGCGATTTCATTCGGGAGCTGTTGAAACAGCTGGGACTCGTTAAGAGTCCCCTCGTAGGAGGGTCTAGCATTCATGCTGAGCCCTGCCGCCAAAGGAACTCTGGATGATGAGAGGGGAAAGAAGAAGAGGCACGCCAATTGCTTGCACTTTTTTTTTCTTTGGAGAACCGTTTTCTGCCGCCGCAATGAGCGGCACCGCCCCACAGCGCGGGCCCTCACCGCCCTGGCCCGGCCGCGGAGGTTCAATCAATTGTGGCACCAGTTGCCGGTCGGGAACGCAATCAATCGCGGAGATCAATCGCTATTCATAGGCACCCGTCGACCGTCGTCCTTTGAGATGCTACTTGACTCGTCCCTATGATACGTATCACTCGCGATGTCAATGAGTCGACCAGGGCCACAGTCAGAAGCCCAGTCATCGCTGATCCAGCCTTATAGCGATGATGAACCAGTACAGGACAGCGGCCAGCATCCCGATGTACCTTTAAGCGGCGGCCTGCGTGAACCGTGAGTTTCTGGCCAGCCTAGCACCCGCTTCGAGAAGTCGTGCGCTAAACAGCCATTACACAGGCTCTCATTTAAACGCAAAAAGAGACAACAATCGCGCTCGAAATTTCGTTTCCCCAACTTCTTCTCAAATAATTCTGCTGAGTCTGCGACGAATACTGGGCTTGGCTCTTGGTTTCGGAATGAACAACGCTCGGATGACGTCCAGCCCTTAGGGGAGCCGATCAATGGCAACGGCAACGGCAACGAAAATTTAGCGCACAAAGACTCGGGCTTTTTGGACTGGTATGTGGAGGGTCCGGGGCGACGAGTTGGCTATGATAACCTTACGGCAATCGATTGGATTTTCGAATACACCAAAGAGAGACAAAGGAAGAGGCTCCTCTATGCGAGCGGACAGGGCGTTGTTGGATCTCTACGCAAACTATTGGACGCCAGTAATGTCTGGATCGTGTTGATTGCTACAGGTGTCTTGGTTGGGATTATTGCGGCTGGCATCGATGTTGCCAGTGATTGGTTAGCAGATCTTAAGACTGGTTACTGTAAAGCCGGCCCCGGGGGTGGCAGGTTTTATTTGAATCGGAGCTTCTGCTGCTGGGGGCATGACGGTGAGTCGCTGTTCTCTTGAATCTTTATCGCCAATGCTAACGGGGGCATGCCACCAGATATCTCCGATTGTTTAGACTGGACACCATGGAGGAAAGCCCTGGGCGTCTCCTCGCGGGGTGGAGGATATGCCGTTGAGTATACCTTCTACATCCTTTACTCTGTACTTCATGCTCTCCAGAATGCTATTCGGCAGTGTGTTGATAATCAATAGGTGTTCTTCGCGATTTGCGCATGCGTTCTGGTTCGGACCTACGCCATTTACGCAAGGCATAGCGGTATCCCTGAAATCAAGACCGTCCTTGGTGGTTTTGTCATAAGGCACTTCATGGGGCCTTGGACCCTCGCAATCAAATCTTTGGGTCTCGTATGTATGAACTTGTGTCTGTCATTGCATCCTTGCTGACATATCCAAGTGCTTGTCCGTCGCATCCGGCATGTGGCTCGGTAAAGAGGGACCTCTAATCCATGTTGCATGTTGTTGCGCTAGTGTCATAATGAAGCCATTCCACGGTCTCAACCATAACGAAGGTACTTGTCAAGGCTTTCTGCTGAACGTTCTGGGGCTAATTGTACAGCGCGGAAACGAGAAGTGTTGTCAGCAGCGGCCGCTGCGGGCGTCTCCGTCGCTTTCGGAGCGCCCATCGGTGGTGTCCTGTTCAGTTTAGAGGTAAGACTCAGAAAGCATCCATGGGGTCTGAATCCTAAATGTCTGTGAACAGCAACTGTCGTATTATTTCCCGGACAAAACAATGTGGCAGAGCTTCGTCTGTGCCATGGTTGCATCGGTGACTCTGCACGCGCTCAACCCATTCCGCACGGGCAACATTGTCCTTTATCAAGTCAAGTATACACGTGAGTGGCATCGCTTCGAGATGATACCATTTGTCATTCTTGGTATTGTCGGTGGCCTTTACGGGGCATTCCTCATACGTTTGAACATGAAGATTGCAACATGGCGACGATCTCGGAATTGGGCTCGCCCGGTCATTGAGGTTGCTGTTGTCGCTCTTCTTAGCGCCCTGATCAACTTTCCGAATCTTTTCATGAGGGCCCAGAATTCGGAACTTGTTCATTCTTTGTTTGCAGAATGTGGAACTGGTGCTGTGACTGATGATCCTTTCGGTCTTTGTAAGACGGGCGCCTCATCGGCCGGTACTATTGCCCTCTTGCTTATGGCTGCCCTCCTGGGGTTTTTCCTTGCCTCATTGACATTCGGACTGGACATACCCGCGGGTATCATCCTTCCGTCAGTCGCTATCGGAGCACTGTATGGGCGTGGCTTAGGCATGACTTTTCGGATGTGGCAAGAGGCTTATCCGGGATTTTTCCTATTCAGCAAATGCGAGCCAGATGTCCCATGTGTGACCCCCGGAATATATGCAATCATCGGTGCAGCTTCAGCACTTGGTGGGGCCACGAGGATGACCGTATCGATTGTGGTCATCATGTTCGAGCTCACTGGTGCCTTGACTTATGTCATTCCCATCATGATTGCAGTCATGTTGTCTAAATGGTGCGGTGATATATTCGGAAAGCGCGGTATATATGAGTCTTGGATTCAACTGAACGAGTACCCCTTCCTCGATCACCGTGATGATACGACTCCACCCGACGTCGCCGCTCATAAGGTTATGACCACTGTTGATGACATGACAGTCATCACTGCTGTCGGTCATACGATTGATTCACTCCGTGGCCTGCTGCTGGCGACCTCTTACCGTGGGTTTCCGGTCGTTACCGATACGTCGAATCCCATCTTGCTGGGATACATCTCGCGCAATGAGCTTGCGTACGCTCTTAAGTACTCTACCACGCCGTCGGATAATGAGTTGTCAGGTGCAACGCAGGTCTTCTTCAGTCATCAACCCTTTGCTGATCCCACCGAAACCCTGGATCTTCGGCCTTGGATGGATCAGACGCCCATTACGCTCAACAGCAACACCACGTTTCTGATAGTGCTCCGGATGTTCCAGAGGCTAGGCCTCCGCTACGTCCTATTTGCCGATAAAGGTGTTCTTCAAGGACTGCTCACGAAAAAGGACGTTTGGTCAGTGGTCAGCGGCCCGGGCGCCTATATGGACGACAGTCTCCGCGAAAGGACTTTCGATTCAGGAACTATGGCAGAGGAAGTTGGCTTGCTTGACAGCGATGATAGGACTAGCCTTGCCAGCACTATAGAGAGACGACAGTCGCTTTGAAGCATCTGTTGGGCGATGCACCGAAACCATATATTTCTCATCTAGCGCTCGATTCCGAGTTGATCTATCTATGCTACTTAGGGTGATATGTGCCGGGATACGTTTCTGCAGTCATTGAATATGTATTGTTCTGGGTAAATTGGAGTTTGCTTAACGGATTTTGTTCTTCTTGGTTTCAGAGCGTGTGTACGCCTCAGATAGTGGCTTACGGGCGGTAGATTTGTGGCTTGCATGTATCTAGACTTTGCTTTAGTAGTGTATATAGTACCCTTTCAGTTGTTTTCCCCACTTCGATTGATAGTATCAATATGAAGTATGCATAGCGAAAGCAACTATACAAGAAGCAACAACGGTGATGTCAATTAGTAGGTATGCTCAAAGCCAAGCACATGACTGGACAAGCAAATGAACCCCACAATTTCTGCCCGCCTTATCGCATCCCACCGCCTTGACATCCTCCAATCGGAATGTTCCTTTCGAGCCCTCCATCTATCGGCCAGCCTCGATCGCGGCATGCAATCAGCACTTGTAGTCAACCTATAAACTACTAAGTACCGGATCTTCTTCCCTCCTCCACCTCCTCATCCAAACATTCAAACCACACCCCATCCACCAAGATGATGGTCGATCCTTTCGAGGTGCGCATGCGCTTTACAGCGCAGTTGCAGCACCTAAACGCCTCCGTGACCTCATCTCAAAAAGCAGCGCATTATGCGCTCAAATACCGCGACATGGACGAGGACCTACACTCGTGCATCCTGGAGCAATTAGAAAGAGTGCGTTCCCCCATACCATCTGTCTAATTCATTCCTCATACGAGATATATATGTCTAACATTTATTCTGTACCTCACTAGAACAACATGAACAACCGCGCCAATATAATGTATTTCATCGAACAATTCTGCGACATGGCCACGAAGGAAGACCACGCTCCCTACGTCCGCATGATCCAACGCGACATCCTCCGCATCGTGGACTGCGTCGCGCCCGCCGACGGCTCCGGCGCCGCGAATGTCAAGCACGTCCGTCGAGTCTTGAACGGTCTACAGAGCAAAGAGATTATTTCTGCCGAGACGATCGCGGAGATTGATGCGGGCTTGAAGGATCGGGAAACTCACCCCGCACATTTGGATTTAGAGGCCGAGGAAGGGAGTGGTGGTGGTGGCGATGGTGGTGGTGGTGATTCGAGATCTAAGCATGGGACGCCGAGAGGGTCGAAGGGGAGTGGGATGCGTGTGGATAAACGACAGATTGAACAGCGAATTGAGGAGGATCGGGAACGGAATAAGCGATTACGGGAGAGTATGTGGACGGTCAGTGGGGATGATGTAGATGAGCATGGGAAGTTTTGGGATGAGGCGAGTGATATTGGGGAGGATGATTTCTTGGCTGCGAATGAGGAGGTTATGGAGCGGAGGCAGATGATTGGTGCGAGGTGATACTGTGATTGATGATGTGGTCGGGGGGGGGGTGTTGGTTTTCTAACAGCATATACTTGCGATGGGATGGTGTTTTGGCGCGGGGGTATGTATCTAATATGTGGGATTTGGGATCCAATGGCGTTTTATTGAGAACTACAAGTACAGGACAATTATTTGATGGCATATACTCGAATAGTACTCTTTTTACCTGAATTATCAAATTGAAAATGAAGCTAATCAATCATCCTAAACTATATCCGACCCACTCACAGCCGCCCGCCTTCGGAAAATCCCAGGCGCCGACCAAATTTGCTGGATCTCGACCTCGAATTTTTGAACGACTTTTGAGCGCAATAACATTTCTCCATGTTTTTACATGTCACACGGGGGGCTTTCTAGATCCTCTATGTTCTCTCAGATCGTGACAGCAGCAAAGGGGTTATTTTCTCGACAGGAGTCCGACAAATCCTCCCTCAAAACTCTGCGCCCTACAACTACTACTACTACCACTCCCTCCGGCGCCGAAATCAAAAGCAGCTCCAACACATCGAAAATGGTCACGGCAACAAGACAGCGGAAGTTCCCCGCTGAGCAACAACAGTCCTCGACAGAACCCGAAGTCAATGGGTCGAATGGGAAGCGCAAGTCCGAACCCGTGGGCGCTGAACCCACCGAGACTCAGAGCAAGAACAAGCGGCGGAAGAGAAGCAGTCTAGAGGCGACGACACAAGAATCAGAGAGCAAGCCTTCAAGTAACAAGAAGTCGAAGAAGATGACGGAAACGACTGAGGAGCCTGCGCAGCAACAGGAGGAAAAGAAACCTTCAGCAGCGTCGGCAGCGAAAAAGCACTTCCGCTTTGATAGCGAAGAACCGGAAATGCCGGACGTTGCGGATGTCGAGGACACTATGGAGGCGCAACAGGACGCCGAGAATCAGGATGATGAGAGCAGTGATGATGACGAGGCCCCGGAGACGGTCGATAACTCTGCACAGCTGTCGAAGATGAGGATGGAAGCTAAGAAGCAGGAGCGGGCCAGGCAAATGTGAGTGATGCGCGCAATTTCAATTGCCTTGCTATTTCTGGATACGATCTGACGTTTTTCTACTGCAGAGAGGAGCAATTGAAGAGGGACAAACGGAAACAATTGGATGAGCTGCGCAAATCCCAGGCGAAGTTGGCAAAGAAGAAGGAAGCTAAGGCTGAAGACCTGCTGTCGGAAAGCACAGAGACTCTTCAAGGTACTACTACGCAAGATGCGCGACGATCGGCTCTCCCCGCTCTTCTCCCCGATGATATTCTCAACGCGGCCCCCGATGTCCGGCCCCCGACACCTCCCGCGGAAGAGAGGACCATCATGCAGAAGAAGCCTAACAAGCTACGGTTCCTGGACAAGAAGGAGAAGCCGCCGAAGGATGCGCGGGTGGGAGATGTTACTATCCGGGTGTTGGACGAGGGTGTATCCAAGAAGCCATCAAAGACGGTTCTCCCGCCCAAGGCCTCAAAAACTGGGCGCAATGCCAAGCAGAATTGGCTGAACAAATCCCGCAACACAGGCGCTTTGAATGGGTTGAGAAGGACAACTGGCGGTTCCTCGGGATTCGTGCGCAAATAGCAGGTCTTGGGCGCTCTTTTACGCTTTCCCGTCTTGAGAATCAATCCAAAAGTATTAATAGAAAGATGTTGTATATCCAACAATGGGCGTAGTGTTACGATGCGCAACAGCGACTACTCTTTAAGGTTAAATGAGTCCGAGATGTTGATCCTGGGCCTTGTAGCAGAGCACTTGTGATACTACCAACGGGTTATCTCTGAACCTTTTACCACAATGGGAGATCAGACAGCAATGGTGGTACAGTGATATCCCTAAGTTGTTGTATGCATATTTGACCGGAAGTCGTACAACCGGGTAGAAAAGTTGGGGAAATGTACGATCTACACGCTGCAGATCGTTGCTTTCTTTTTTCTCGAAGCAACACCTCCCAGAAGATATTCTAACGTGAGTTTCACAAATAAAGACAAAGCTCAATATTACCAGAAGAGAAGGGGGGAAAGAAGAGTAAAAGAGCATAAAATACGAGGGGCACCGGATTGGGCAGATTGGCAGCCTCTGGCGGGCGCACGTGCAGAGCTTGGAGCTCCATTCGATCGGTTCGACTTTCTCTCCATCAACTTCTCTCTCCCTCTCCCTCTCCCTCTCTCCTGTTCAATTTTGTCTCTCCACCATTACCAGAGATCTCCTTTCCTCCCGTGCAATTCGTCATTCTCTACAGACTATGCTCTGAGCAGGATCTCATCCCGCAACCCCCAATACCATCATGGTGCCCACCACAGAATCCTCTCCGCTCCTCCCCCAGCATCACCTCCCGACTTCCTCCAATACGTCACCGCGAGGAAACCGTCCGCCGCGGACAGTGACCTTCAACCCATTGGCAACTGTTAGCACCTACCATGACTCCACCTCCGCAGATCCCACCTTCAGACCTCTGCAATCTGGCTCTTCGTCTGCACCGAATTCTCAGGGGAGCCATTACCGACCGACCGGCCTCTCCGCCCTGAATAGCAAGCTCCGCCGGCGGAACAGCCATGGCGCTCCGTTCAGCACCGCAAACACCCCAATCGCTGCAGCCCCCAAAGTCGGACCGCAAAGAACGACGAAAAATGCGCAAAAGCTCAAATTGCTTCCCGACCCGGTGACTGAGGCCGAGGAGGAGCTCGGTGGGGATGACTTTCCGTCCGATGTCTATTCGCAGATTGCCCGGATCAAAGAACCGACGGCGAGGAGTCATGCTGCAAAGTTAGGAAAGGCCGACAGAGAACGTCTACCGCGAGTGACTGCCTACTGCACAGCCAATTCGTATCGACTGGAGGGGATAATCAAGTTCCTCAAGTCTCGCTCCAAGACCCGCGGGGCCAACCCGAAGCTCTATGACGAATGTGTCTACTCTCCCTATGACTACGGCTATGAGGATAAACAGAATGGCACATGGGGTCTTTCGAATAATGGACTGAGCCCGGCGGACAGTCACCCTGGTCAACGGCCGTCCAATGAGCGCCGCTACTCGGATAGTGTGGTTGAAGTCCAGGATAACACCAACTCGCGACGGGAAGATCTCATAGATCTACGGGATTCTCAATCCCACTCCACCGACATAGACCACGCTTCGAGTACTGCTGTGTCGGACCATCAAGGAGATGTATATCCCGATATCGACACGACCATCCATACCCCTGAAGTGTTCCTCTTCGATTACGGTACAGTCGTAATATGGGGCATGTCACCTGCACACGAGTCACGATTCCTATCCGATGTTTCCAAGTTTGCCGCTTCCATCCTCAGCCCCGAAGACACCCAGGTCGAGAACTTCAATTTCTACTATGCTCGCGAATACCAAGCCCGGATCTACAACGACTTTATCTCTCTGCGCGACCCGCGTAACCACATGATCAAACTGGCCATCTCCCACGCATTGGCCCAATCCGTCAAGACCTCCCTATTCGAAGACCTCGTCTCCGAGACCATCTCCAACACCGCACCCCTACCTGCCCAGATCGCCCAGACAGGCAGTGTCAACCTCACTCGACGCCAGATCAACATGCAAATCGGGGAATTGTTCATCCTACGGATCAACATCCACCTGCAAGGCTCGGTTCTAGACTCTCCAGAACTAATGTGGGCTGAGCCCCAACTAGAACCGGTTTACCAAGCCGTCCGCAGCTATCTTGAGATGGACCAGCGTGTAAGCCTGCTCACCGAACGATTGGACGTGATAGCGGATCTTCTCGCCGTCCTCAAAGACCAGCTAACTCACCGCCACGGTGAGTATCTTGAATGGATCGGTAAGTCCCCGCCCTTCTCCCCCCCTGCATCCACCCGTTCTCATCGACTAACTCACATGACAGTAATCGTTCTCATTGCGGCAGAAATTCTGGTCGCTGCTATCAACATCGTAGTTGACTTGTACGCTGGCGTGGAGTGAACACTACCTATCCCTTTCTACTAAGTATTACTACTACTATTGCCTTGTTTCTATTATCCGACAGCAACCTTTGCTACATCCCCAACCCCATCATCAGCACCACGACATAGCACCATACCGCACTAAGTGTTCTCTTATTTCAATAACCATCCACTTCAGCAGTTAAAGGGGTTCAGGCATACATTGATCAAAGTGGGAATCGGAGTGAAAGTGGGATAAACAAAGCAAGCCCTCCTTGCATCACTACGGACAATGCATATCTATCTATAACTAGTATCTAGTGTTCAGTTCGCTTTTACATAGCACGATATCTGACCTTAGGCTGTATATTAAACCCATAATTGGCTCGAAAAGATGGTAATGAATTTACTGGGAAGTAAACTTAAGGTGAAGACGTTATGACTAGTAGTACTAGTAGCAGATTATATACGAGCTTTTCATACCAAGAAAGTAGTAAGTACTAGGTATTAACGGGTTGATAAGTACTTGATTTCTGAAGTAGACTGCACTGGACTTTGGTACATGTATCCATTTCTGATCCAGTACCTAATACACCTGTCTGCCATTCAAGGTACCTCGATGAAATGATTTATACATATAGTCTTGTATCATATCATGTGATAGTAGTACCATTGTATTGACAGGTCTAGATAGCAGTATCTATGACAATACATTAGTATCTACTGGTTACGCATACGAAAGGATGACTATTTTATAAGTAGGCAGGTATTCCCTACTCCCTCAGCCCCCCTCTTACACACATACAGAAGAAGAAGAAGAAGAAGAAGAATAGCGCTTTTGCCCATCGTATACTATAGAACACAAAAGAAGAGGATGGATAGGAGGAGAAAAGAAGAGGGGCCAGAGACAACAAAAGGTTCCCCAAAATCTGACGATCAATAACACCCATTACCAAGATGATAACACAAGATATAGACCACCACGGAACGATTCGAATAAAAACTATCCATATAAGAGTAGAAATGAAAAAGAAAGATAAAAAGTCTAGGGTATGGTTGAAAGGTATAGTAATCACCCCTCCCTCTCCTCCTTGGTTTCCTCCTCTTCCTTCGTATCCATATCCATTGGTGTCGTCTCATCCTCCGCACCACCATCACCCCTCTGCTCCGCAGACTCGGGGTTATGGCTCCCGCGATCACTAGTAGTACCCTCCTTATCATTCGGTGATCCGTTACTACCTGATTGGATGCGGAAGGAAGAGGTCATATCGTCCTGCGACGGAGCGGGCGCGAGTCGCGGCAATGAGGACGATGAGTCTCCATTGCCGTTTTCACCATCAGCTGCGGCGCCGGATTCCGTCGCGTCCTTGTCCTTGCCATCTTTCTTCTCCTCCTTGTCTTTGGTGTTGCTGTCATTGTTGTTATCATTGTTCGCCGCCTCATCCTCCAAATTAGCATCATTGGGCATATTAGATTTCCTGGATCGCTTCACGCGCAAGGGTCGTTCCTGGGGCTGTACATAATCACCACCATTACCATTAGCGAACTCCCAACCCTAAATAAGGGGAAGTTAGGGAGGAAGGTAAGAACTTACAGTAGGTGGTTGCTCATCCGAACTCCCCTCCGTCTCATCCTCAAGAAACTGCGGCGCACCAGCGCCATTCTTCCCAGTCTCTCCACCTGTCACTGCCGCAACATTCGTCATCATTGCTGATGCCCGAGCGCGCAGTTCCGGGTTCACGCCTGCCTGCGCCTCCTCTGTCATGCCGGTGACCTTGGCCAACCGTTCCAGGAGAATGCATGACTCTAGGCGCATTTTCTGGATGTATTGCCAGCCGCGACGGTTGCGGAGACGCATCAGTTCATTCTCTTCTTCGATCTCGTTGAGGCGCTTCTTCAGGGCCAGGCATTTGCGTTTGTAGGCATTTTCGACGCTGGGGGGGTTGGAGGTCGTGGATGGTTGGCGGGTTTCTTCCATTGTGATGGGTGGTGTGGTGATTGAGAGGTAGATGGTAGGATTGAGAGGTGCGATTGATGAGTGTTGATGTGGTGTTGGTGATGGTCAAGGGATGTTGGAGAAGCGAAGAGGTTGGGGATCTTAGAGTGTTCGGAGATGCGCGATTAGGGGGGGGGGTATTTATAGGTAGGGCGCGCGGGTGACTTCTATGGTGCGAAGGAATTACCCGGACTAATTGATGAATGCAAATGGGAGATCCCTGGGGTGAATTGGATGGTAGCGAGGCGGATCTAAGAGGAATGGATGGGACGAGAATCGAGAGCTGAAGCCGAAGCAGAAGCAGAGCCAGTCACGTTCTGCCGGTCGGGGTGTCGGGCGGTCAGCGGAGTATGGGGTATAACAGCAGCTACTACTACTAGTTTTTACTGAACAAGACACTAAAGCTTCATTATCGTCATTACGTTGCATTACTGACTTCTGGACATGATATAGATCACGAGAAAAAGATAGATCTATACGATTATAGAATCGAAACAGAACGCTAATGGCCACCAGTAGTAGGCAACCCAAGGAACACCTTGAACGAGTCGTAACTATATATCTGCGTCAGTTTCCAGATCCTCAGTTTCAGTATAGCATCATCATCACTTACATCAACCATTGGAATCCAGTCAATGTACCCAGCATGACAATTCTCACAGGCAATCCGTTCCACAGGCCCGAGAACCCAATGTTCCTATAGATCCGCGACACAGCAGTCATAGCTCCCTCGCCAGCTAAACACCCATCAGCCATTCACCCCCAACTCATCAACACGATAATAGAACAAGATAACTCACCTTTCCGATCCGCATTCAACTTACTGACCATAACATCCGCCGGATGACTAACAATAGCACAAAAGATGCCGGCAATATAACCTCCCAAAAAGCTGACTCCGGTCTGCTGCAAGCCATTATACTGCTCCTTCGGCTTCCCCAACGTCTTGTAGATCAACTTGACCGTTTCCTCGAATGTCGCAAACTTCGTCATCGTATAGGGAATCTGTCTCGCCCACAACGGATACAACCCCTTATACAACCCCGACAGGCCCTCCTGCGCCACGATCTTGCCCCAGCCCTCGCGCAGTGAATGCGCAAATGGCGGCAGCGTCGTCTGCATGCGCACCTTGATAGCCTCCATCGGACAGAGGGCGATATCAGCGAAGAATTCCGCCGAGGCGCTGGCGCCCAGGAAGACGACGGTGCGATTCGCGTTCGGGAAGAGATGATCCCCGTAGAGATATTTGAAGTACTCGTAGAAGCCATATTTACCAGCGCCTTGGAAGGAGTAGCCGACGAAGGTGGGTGTCCAACCGAAGAAGATGCCGCGGAGGCCTTCCTTAGATATGATGCTGCGCCAGGCGGAGAGGTTGGAGGTGTATATTTTGGGATCGACTTGGCGGCGACATTTTACGAGATCGAGGGGGGTGACGGCTGTGTGGGTTGGGCCTGTGGGGAGGGATTAGGATTATGATTGTGGTGATGGTGATGGTTGTGATATGCTTACCGCAGGCTGTTTCGAGGTGGTTAGAATAGAAGCTAAGTGATGTGATAAGCTGGCAGGCAGACTACTCACCAATAATTCCACCAAACGTGCAACTGGCAAAATACTTGGCCGAGTTGGGCTCTATCTTGCCCAATGGGTACTTGGGCTTCTGCGTCGCCATTTTGAGAGTTTATCTGTTCAGGGAAGTAGAGGAGGAAGCAATTGAAGCTTATCGAGAGCGTCTAGACTAGAAAGATAGGAGAGGAGAGGGGAGGAGATGGGACCAAAATTCCCAAACAAGGTATGAAGTGATAAGTGAACAAGCTACTACAGGGGAATTCAATGAAATGAAGTGTACTATCTGCACTACTTATATTTACTTGTACCCCGTCAGCCCGCAGGCCATGTCGTCAGTGTCTCCAGCTGGGAAGAGAACCAAGTCGGGTCCAGATCATCCAGTCCAGCGGCTAATCGGCACCCGTGCAATGGGCTCTCCCTGCACCGGATACGTTCCGATTTGCCGTTTCTGGAATGGGGTTTTCTCTGTGTGAAACTAATATCTACATAAGCAGTGAATTATTTACTTTGTACTTTGTTGTGCTCCATTTATCTATAGATACTGTTGTGTGTCGTGTGTCTGCGGCGCGGAGGTTCTGCAGATCGATGACGTCACATCCGGGGTGGCCGGAGGTGGTAGTTTTAAGATAAGAGAGAGAAGAGTACTATTGGCTATCATCTAATCATATATCAGGAACAAGTCATTATATACATGGTAGAAGTATGTACAGAAGGAATATACAGAGTATAGCACTTGTCAGCTACACTTAGCCCAGAGGATGAAGACATCGGAGTATATCCATAAGCCCCCGTCTGCCCTACTTACATGACAGACACCTCCCTCACTGACTGTTCCAAAGAGTACAGCTGGGGCATTTTCGCCATGGAATCCTGTCCACCGTAACTGGCCAACATAGTAGCCAGCTTGATGCCAGCTTCCGAGCCAGTCCGAGCCATCACACCTCGGATGATCTGCGTCTGTTCGGGTGTAGCCAGCCCACAAGACAGAATATACCACAGGGGCCACAGCATACTGTAGAGGTAAAAAGCTCGAACCCGAGACATGCCGCCCTGCTCGGACGGCGGCATCGGGTTTCCAAGTATATCAATCTCCCCAAAGCAGAATGGTACGCTTCGACAGGAATCGGAGATCAGATTGAGGCTTAGCCGCAAACCATCAGCTTCATGCTGAGACGCTTCTCGCTGGATCCCGGGGGATTCAACCATAGAGACTAGTGCCCGGAAGAGATCTGTCATGGCGTTGTAGAGAAAGATCCGAAGAACACGGTAGTGCGCCCAGATAACCGCCGTAATCATCTCTCGGTACGTGAGCACATCCTCGCCTGTATATGATCGGGTCTCAAGGGGTAACCAGATGTCCGGCAGGGATTGGGACCATTGAACGAGTTCAAAATCCAAGCTTCTACAGGAATCGATCCAGGACGCCAGCTTCGTGATCCCGGCAGATTGCAAGGAATCTGAAGCAGATGATGGCTCTGCGACCAGCTGTCTGATTTTGGACGCAAGGATCATGAGGTATTGTAGCGGATTCGCACTATCGAGACGTTCAACCAGTCGGTCTGAGTCCAGACTGGGTTTCCCCTTCAGCAGAAGGAATTCGACTTGCTGATTTATCCTGTCAGCAATCACACCCCCATCATCGAAACAAGGCATCTAAATTGACCCACCATATGAACATACGCATACTTGAACATGTCCAGTCCCCGCGCATTTCCCAGTTGGCTTTCCCCCCGAAGTCTCGTAAGCGCCTCAAAGCCCGCCGTATGCGCACTCGTAAGCCCATGTCGATCCCCGGAGATATCCTCAAATAGAGACAGGATAACTAACGTTGCAAAGGTCTCATCTTTAGCCGCCTCAACCGGCAGATTCAGCGCCTCCTGCAGACGTCGCAGCGCCAATCCAAAACCATATCTCGCTTGAGTTACAATGCCTGGCACTTGCACCCTATTACTCAGGGCCATCAGAGCCGTCGCATCGACAGCTAATCGTAGAGACGATGATGCGGGGTCATTCTGGTCCCGACAAACAGCATACAAAGACGGAAGAAACCCCAGATGTCCAGCGCCGTCCTCATCATTACAGGCGACGATAGTAAACTGGTCGAAGAAATAGCAAATTGCTCTTTCTTCCCACGTAGAATCGGTGATCCGATAAGCGGGCAATGGCAGCTTTTGGAGATCTTTGCCGCCGCTTGATGAAACAGATTTGCTGGGCTGCATTCTACTTGACGAGGAAGCGCAGCCGTTGGCCTTGCCATTCACCAGTTGCTGGACCTTGTGCGTTTCATTTCGGAAGATTCCATCCGATCGATAGCCCGGGCATGGCTGGCCGTATATGGCGCAGTTCCGGCACCCTGGACGGCCTTCATCGCACTGGAAGATGACTTAGCGTGGGCTCAGACAAATGAGTAACTTAGCATAATTATTCATTGGGGTGAATTGGTATGCAAGGGACGTAATCTTGCTATGACATGTCAAGGCTGCAGATCCGTCCTACCTTGATTTTCCGTTTGCGACACAAATGGCACCCCGTACTTGGCTTCCCGCCGTACACCATTTTTGTCTACTTGATAGGGGCCCAGCTGCGGGATAGGTCTTGCAGTGGAAGAGACATAGATGAGGGCAAGTTTCGAATGCTTCGCGAGGGGAGTATATCAAATGCCTGATGGTGTCGTCGCAGTTGGTGCCTTGAAGGAATCGACCCAAAGAACGAATAGAATACCGGCGTTTGCCATTTGAGGGGCCAGTCAGGTGATTTCTATTATCAACGAGAAACCGCCACGAGTTACTTACTACAATCCTACCCTACAGCATTACAACAGATGGTCAACACCGTTCGTTTAATCGAGACAAAGTATTCTATTCTGCCATTTATCCTTCTCGTCTCGGGGCTCTTTCGAGATACTTCTAACAACTGCACTATCTGAATAAAAAAAAAAAAAGAAAAAAAAAAAAGAAAACCCCCACCAAGGGAGACAAGGCACGCCGGGGTGTAGTTGTGGTGAAAGGTAAGCTCAATCAATGTCTTCGCTCTGTAGGACCAACAGTAGAAACACCAAATCTTCTGTAAATGGTAAATACATCATCTCCCGAGGCGGGTATCATCTAACCCTCGAAAAGAATTAGAGGTAAACATATCATGAGCCAATCACGGTTCCCCTGATACTCCTGCAGGTACAACGCATCAGTAGCCCACCCTTTTGCCATTTTGTAACTCCACTCCACCTTTCCCATAGAAAAAAAAAGTTTCGAGAACAAGACCGGGAAATAAAAATAAAGAATAAAGATCCGTTTAGACCAAACACCCAGAATGCGAATGCTGATATTCGATGACCTGGCAACGCTGACCGCGCCTCGTTTGCCTAGCGACACTCAGGTTGGACCAGCCGGGTCGTTGAAATCAGGCGCTAAAACAAGAGGTATATAGACGGTAACGCTCGGATTCATAAAGCAGGAAAGAAGGACGTGCTAGTCATTGCGATGGTCGAACCTCATGTCAGGAGGCGGGGGCATCCACCATGGCCTGGTCATCGTCACTGTTGAGCGGCACACTTGGCGGGGGATCCGAAAAACGCTCCCTATGTCGGCTGTCGTTATGCGTAGGATGCAGACCCGGTGTGCTAGAAGCACTCTCCACTATCACCGCATCGTCGCCATCGTCTTCGCGTGGTGGTGAGAAAGTCCAAACCTAGAACGCATCCATCTCAGTCAGTCTGTGATAAACCATAGGATACGAGGAATAAGCGGGAGGGCATGCTCCTTACCTCCATCACTGTGCGGCCTGCTCTACTGGCCATGATCACAGCTTTCTCTTCCTCGAAGGCAACCCGCCAAACAGCCTCTGCCGGTGTCGACAGCTCTCTGAGTAGTTGACCGGTCTGTAAACTCCACACCTTGACACGGCCGTCACTGCCACCACTGACAATTCTTGAACTATCAAACTGCAAGCTGGTAACACTGTTATCATGAGCCGCAAGCCGGTGAATGGGAGCCATCTTGGTCAACGACCAGACCCGGACAGACCCATCGGAGCCGCCGGTGACCAAGGTATCTCCTCGCATTTGAAGCTGCCCTACTAAGGAGGTATGGCCCTGAAGGATAGCATGGCACTGGCCCGAGTGCGGATCCCAGATCCGCACGCTGGTATCTAGACTACCGGTGGCGATGCGTCTGCCATCAAACGCGATGGCATAGATCTGGCTGAAATGGCCAGAGAGCGTCCGCAAGCATCGCCCCTCAGAAATGCTCCAGATGCGTGCTGTGGTATCATAGCTTCCCGAGACAACAAGATCTCCATGTATGGCCAGACAGCGGACACTAGCTTGATGCCCAACCAGAACATTCTTGCAGGTACCCGAGGCCAGGTCCCATATCCGCAGCGTTGTGTCCCGTGATCCCGAGATTGCCGTGTTCTTGTCGGACATTTTGAGGCAGCGCACGGTTGACGTATGGCCACGTAAGAGGTAGAGACAGGTACTGTATTTTGATTTGCTCGTCAGTAGTGATCTCCGACTGCATGCCGTCATGGTTTGCTTACCCGGTCGCCATGTTCCAGACCCTCACTTCTCGGTCGCACCCACCACTCACAAGAATGTCATCCCAGGGAACCATGGCCCATACGCCCATAACATGACCTTGGAGGGTTCTTTGATTGTCCCCATTGGTATCGTATACATGAATCTTGGCATTGTCTAGCGCGACCACGATATACTTGGGGGTTAAATGCAGACTTGTGACCACTCCCTGGTCCGGCGTGATGTGACGCTGCGTACAGCGCCCACCTTTATTCCAGGCTGATTCCACCATGTACTTTTGCTTGAAATGCGATCTGTAGGACAAAGGTCGGACCCGTCTTTTGCGTGACGGGTACCCCGACAGGGAGAGCCAGTCTCCCGACAAAGAGCGCGACGAAATATCGGGTCGACCATCTCGAGGCTGAAGAGTAGACACATGGGGTCTCCTTTGCAACCCGCTCAAGGACTGAGTACTGGACACAGCATGCAAAGGCTGACCATGGAAAGGGTCGACAAAATCCCGGTCATCCTCCGACAGCCTCCGGGATGCATACGAGTGCTTCTCGCATAGGTTCTTCCACGTAATATCATCATTCAGTAGTTCCCGCCAGCGTTTCGATACTTGGGATGATCTTGCCAAAGTCTTCGGGTCATCGATGAATGACAGGACCTAGTGAAACCAGGGGAGACAAATGTCAGCCTTGTTCAAGCGGTGAAACCACCCGTACCGGAAGTGACAATCAACTCACCCTCAGACACAGTTCATTGGGGAACACCTGAAACGGATCCTTCCTCAATCGGGGGCTAACATAGCTAGAAACAAAGCTGAGATGCTGGCTATCACATAGCCCCAGTATGCCTTCCAAGAATTTCTGCTTCCGAGCGTTGGAAAGGGAGGTGAAGTGTATCCGAGCGTTCAGCAGAAACGCATCGTCTTCCTCGTCGGCTGTCTGCCAGGTGGGAGGTCTCTGATGGGGGGTCGGACTGGGAGCGGGCGTGGGAGGTGACGCAGGCGCCGAGGGCAGCAGGTTGGAGGGAATAGGAGTCCCGGTCTTGGTGGACGAAGAGAGCGATCTAGAATGGGCACTAGACAATGACGCAACCGAGTCTCTGGCTGCAGATGACTTCGACGGCGCAGTCGCCAGCTGCTCAGGTACACTGCGCGGACTCATCCCGGTGTCTACTGGATGGTGAGTGCTCAAGGACTGCCGCGGTGAGGAGCGGCTGTGTCATCCAGGGGATTGCGTATTCCACCCGACTAGCCTTTCACACGTTAAGCGAGATATCCCTACGCAAACCCCTTGAGACCCTGTCTCGTTCATAAACGGAGAAGACGTAATACACAAAACGAGAGGATGGGGTGTGCTTTATTCCAAAAGCCAAAACGAAGGCGGAGGGGAAGAGCGAGAGATAAGACGGATGTGGACGATCTCCGCCGGGGGAGGGAAGACGAAAGGTTGGCGGTGGACAAGGGAATAGGGGGAGAGAGGAAAGGGAAGAAGAGAGTGGGAGTGTGGATGGTCAGGCCAGAAATTTTATAGATACCAAAAATGGTGGGAGAGAAAAGAAGGCAAAAGAAACGGGCACAAAAAAGTTAATGAGGTAAGTTGGAGGAGGTGCTGGATTGGGGGGGGCGGTTTGAAGGAGACCGATTTGGGGGGGGAGAACGAAAGACGACAAGAGAAGAGGAGGACGGATTGGTTAGTATGGTACTTCGGTACTCCGTACAGCGGACGGACTGGAGGGCGGTAAGATACACTAATCAGAACTGAGTGCGGCCTTCCCGACGCCATCCAGAAGCAGGCGGAGAAGAAGCGACGAAAGAAAGACAAAGTCTGGATCATGCGATGTCGTGACGGGTCAGGTGCAGCCCTCCAGGCTTAGAGGCTAAGGTTGTCTCTCTGTTAGTTAAGTTAGCCTGTCTCTGTCTCTCCCCCGGAAACCCTCCAGAACAGCCCCGATTACCCGCCAAGCAAAGCCGATGGCGCTTCTTCCTGCCTTTTGATTTGTGCAGCGGCATCGCTGGAGATCCACTCAAGTCTTCCCGCTGGTACCAGGCTAGATTAGTCAGCTCCCAGAATAAAGTACCTTAGTAAAGTTACAGAGTGAGTTACGTTGAACTAGTCCCTATTTAGTAGTTCTACTGTCCCGATTCTGCTCGTGGTCGGTACCGACTATCTATACGGCGGCAACAGGTTGGAGGTTTTGATGCAACGAGCACCACCTGTTGGTGAAGTAGATGATAGTTGGTTGTAGAATAACCTCTGCGATGTCCCCAATGGAGAAAGGGCGTCCCTATGCAAAGTCGGTCCCCACGACCAAGAGTTGCCTTGCTCATTTTCGAACTTTCAAACCGCCGCGGTCGTGTTAATGTCTGTCTGCTAGAACACTTTACACATCCCCCCAGAACATACCTGCTGAATGGGTGAATGGCTGATGGCGGGACGACCTCAGCTCATCACCCAACAAATGGGACCAAAGCGCCTACCGCATACTATAGTCTCTCTGATACCTACAAGGATCAACACCACTGTCGTCACAAGCAGCTAACATAACGACGTGAAGTTGACGTGGGGACTCACCCCATCTCAATGTCAGGCAAGAAAAAAAAATACTACGTAGTCTACCACAGAGAGAGACAGTTTCCAAAGCAAGGCACCTGTCTAAATCGAGCATGATGTCTGGTGCTTCGGTCTAACTTTTCGGTTCCACTGCCACCTCAAAAGATATAGTGGTCTCAAGGCGGGAGTGGAAGCATGCGTCGTACAACCATGGATCAATACAGAAGCCTCCAGGAAAGCTAATGATTCAGTCTTGCCGAATAGTTTCATCACTCTCTCAATGTGGGGAAGAGATAATTTCCCGAATTTCTTGGCGTTTTATAATAGCATCCACGTCTAAGTCAAGTCTACGTCAAAGTTGATCGCGGGGGAAGAAAGAAACGAAACATAACGAAACAAAAGGGAAAAAACACATGCAATTAGAATCAAAGTAAAGGGTTCAACCGCACCGTGCAAATGCTTCAAAATCGTGGCCATGACGTGTGGCGGCGCTGATTCAATGACAATACAACAAGAAAGGCATAACCCCGCAGGGAATATAACACAAATCGCCGCGGTTCCCAAAGGGGGAATCCGTCCAGTAACAACTGCAGTGACAAAATCTATTACACAAGACAACCTCGGCGGTGTCTACAAACAAGAATCGACCGTTCCTTTTGAACGGCTTGTAGCTCATTGACCCAGGAGAGCTAGAGTTAACAGAAACAGAAGAAACATGGTGTGAATCCAGGTTGACTGAGTTTAGTGGGCATGGCCAATCTGTAGAAACAGCGGGAGAACCATGCCAACAACGGAAGCGATCAAGTCCCTCATAGACTTGTCCGATGCCGAAGGTCCTTCTCTATGGTCGCCGTATCCGTTGACCTGAGACTCACGTGAAGATGAGTTCGGGCTGTTTTCCTGCATCGTGTGCATAGCAACGTATCTAGAAACATCAGTATCACACTATACCGTAGATGTGGGTCAAGAAAGAACTCACAGGAATGTGCCAGCAGAGAACAAGAGGAGTACTCCGGTTCGCCAGCGGTTCCCAACGTCATCACCTTCTGAACCCGAACCCATGATTTGCACAAACAGGAATGTCATAAGAGCACCCACAGGAGCAGCCAGACTGAAAATCAATAAATGCGCTCTAGCAGTACGACTAGAAAGGCCTTGCTTCAAGAGCACAGAAGTGAGACCAAACGATGCTGGAGCCTTGTGAACCATGATGGCCAGGAAGATGATAAAGCTGAGCCCAGTGTCGGAGCTAGACGCGCCCAAGGCGATTCCATCGGCGGCGGCATGAATGACAAGTCCCGTCGTGGTTGCAAAACTGTGGCTTCTCCTGGGGATGCTACCGGCATCAAGCAAGCCCCCCTCGCGCGACGGCGACGAGTTGCGCCGCAGGCCGGAACCCAAGTTATCCAGCGATATGTGATAGGGAATGCGCTCCTGTTTGGAGGATGACGCGAAAACGGGCAGTTTGTCGATAAGGTACATCAGGATAAAGCCACTGATGAGTGCAATACCTATCCAAGCATGGGGCGAGTTATCTTCCTCGTGACCCTCGTCTGCGTGATCGCCCGAAGCATCATCCTTGCGTCCCAGTAGTCTGGGCTTTTCATCTTGTGTAGAATAAACTGTAGGTACCGTGACAGGTGTGGATGGCAGATCGGACAGCACCGATCGAGGCGTGAGTTCGACGTCTGCGGATTCTGGTCCTTCTAATGCTCTCGGGAAAGTGGTCACAGGTATAGTTTGGTGTTGCCAATTGACGGCTGTCGTCGATCGGCTGCTAAGTTCTTTCCGGTTGCTAAGCGAGTTTGCGCTGTATAGGGTCTCGACTCCCTCCGGAATAATAACAATCAAAGATGTCCCAACCAAGACTCCCATACCAAGGGAGGATATCAATCTCAGCTGAGAAGGGGAAAGTGTGAAGGCGAGCGGCAGTGATCCCACAACAAATGATCTATGTGACGCAGCGGGGAAAAGCAGATTAGTATTGACAATTTGCACCAAGCAGGCGACAAGCTCCCAGGGACCGTCGACTCACGTAATGGCCATCACAATGCTCAATGCGAGCAAAGTGAAGAGTCCCTCCATGATCGGCCTCTTGTTCCAGAGCTTCGTCCGTGCTCTAGAGGGTTTCACTCATGTTGCCAATTCCAAGACCAAGATTCTCAACACGCCCCTGATCCCGCGGCAGCGGTAATGGCGTTTATTTAAAAGAGCGAACAAACAGCTGGAAGGCGAAAATAGGCCGGGAGCAGCAGGTGAGACAGGGGAGACGATGGAGAGCGGGCGGAAAGCAGGTGTTCCAAGGCGGTAGGAGGCAGAAGAACTGAAAACGTGGCGGAGGTGGACGGTCCTGACTCTGGATTGATTGCGATTTGCCGCAGTGGGAAAGGCACGCCCCAGTCCAAGGCACGGGAGACCCACTGCCGCCCCAGGGATGGTTTATAATTATCTCTTGGGCTTCATGTTCTTCTTCTACTTCACTAACGATATTGCGAGGTTGCTCAATCCACAGATGATATACATTGCAGGCGTAAGCAAAGGTGCAACATAGCTTTAGCCAGACCTTTAAGGTATTCATAGGCTGCAATACCCAAGCTCCCGGTGAGTATCAGTCTCGGAAGGGTCATCATCATGTCTGTTCCCCTCATACTTCTCGTCCATCGCGACTGTAGCCCTTCATTTGGATCCCTATAATATCCTTCAATCGTGCTTCCTTTACCTGGAGTTGCTCCGCAGACACTGTCCCATACGCATCGTTCACTTGCGCAATGACCTTTTCCTTCCACTCCGTTCTCTCATCGCCCTCCACATTTCCTCTTCCCTGCCCATCCCAGACGGTTTGCATAGTGCCACCAAGCTTCTCCAAGAAAGAGCCTATACCACCTTCTCCACCACCATGCTGGTAGCTCTCAAACACACCATTTGCAGCCCATCTTGGTCCCAAACTAGCCATCAAGATCGTGTCCAGATCCTTGGCATTTACCACGTCTTCTTGAACCAGATAGCAAGCTTCCCGTAGGAGCGCGAACGCCAACCGATTGCCCACAAACCCTGGAATCTCTTTTCGGATGACCACGGGCCTATGTCTTGACCCAGGTAGAGAGAAGTACTCCCGAGCAAACTCCACCCGCTCCGCAGAGGTTCCTGGGGCGGGTACAATCTCCAGAAGAGGCATGATATTCGGTGGGTTGAACGGGTGCACAACAAGCAAGCGAGTCTTGTCTTGCATCTTGGCTTGCTGAGTAGAAGCAGCAATTCCAGATGTGCTTGTCCAGAAATGTGCAGAGGGCGGGGCTACTGCTTCAATCTGGGCCCATGTAGACTGTTTCCAATTAACATTTTCTGGTCCCTGCTCCTGGACAATGGTGGCCGACGCGCATGCGCTTTCTAGAGTTGAGTGAATGCGCAGACGGCCGGAAGAGATAAGAGACGCTACCAATGATGTTGGTGGTTGAGAATCAGGACTTGATTCGATGTTGATTGTTGATGAAAGCTCGCTCATGTAGATCGGTAGCGTCTTGGAGACATAGGCCTCGAAGTCTGGTCTGGTGTCGAAGACATCGACTATGTTGCTCTCACGAGAGAGGTGAAGGGCTGCCATGGATATGCCGATGGTTCCCAGACCGATCAAGGCTATCCGCTGTGAGCTGTAAACTGACATGTTGATGATACTAAGGCTTTGTACGACTTGTTGAAGCTATGGACTTGTCCTGTGCAAAGTCCATAAAGAACCAAACGCATATACTGAGCAATTTGTATGACAGTCTGAGTTTATGTTCAGTAGTGAAGCAGCAGTGACTTGCGATTGCGGGGTGTCAGGCACTATGCCCCGCCATCGTAGTTCTTAAGGCCTACTACTAACTAATTGATGAGTCGTCTAGTTCTACATCGAGGACTTGAAGCCGAGGCACGGGACCTGATTTCGGACCGCGGATACTCTACATCTTGAGCACAGAGTCTCGACTTACATGCTCGGATGTTCCCGCTCTCAATACTTGATGATTCATGTTATGCGAGGATAGTAGGTTCGTCCCTACGTCGACGTCATATGAGATTGCCAGTCTGAAGCTAGTCTATCGCAGCCATCCACAGAGGGTCGGAACAATCACTGTGGAATTTAAGCTGATGTTGAAAAAGAAGCGTCTCCATACATTCTTGGCCAGCATTAGACAAGACAAATATACATCCAGAGCTACAATTTGTGTGTATCTTTTCATCTTACTCTACTTGACTGTTACGGACTGCGGAAGACTCCTACTGACGCTAAACCGGAAACGGTTATAGCTAGCCAGCTCCGCGCAACGCGAGATTCGAAAGAGCAACACGCGCCATCTTCCAAGGCAATCAATTAAAGCTCCTGCGCTCTCTCACTTAACCATTTCTATCCCAACCCTCCTTTTGAGTAGCTGGCTCTTCATCCGGCAACTGGCATAATGAGTGAAGGCGACTGTATTTATCCCCCATTCTCACACCATTGTCCTTGTATTCTATATTGCGAGACAGCTGACAGAAATGGCCTCACCTAGGGACCTGCGACGCCAATGACGCCGTCCATCTGACGATCGTCCAACCCGGCGAAACGAAAGCCAAGACAATTTCCAGCTTCCACCCTCAGTTCACATATCCCATCTTTGGCGACGAGGAGCAAATATTCGGCTATAAGGGGTTGATCATCCGCTTGCGGTTCGCAGCCCATGACCTCCGCCCGAATATCAATATCTCTTACGATGAAAAGTTCAAGCCCGTTGGCGATATCGCTGCTGTCGACCTGTTGAAAACGCTGAAGCCGTGGGTTCCTGAAGGTTGGCCGCTATCTGTTCCAAATTGAGAATGATCTGTGTTCCATTATGACTAACCCAGGCGCATAATTTGCAGAGGCCTTCGGTTTACTTCCTGACTATGAGAAAGCCGTCCAGGAGGATGAAGATGCAAAGGACTTTGTACCGCCTGGCAAACTTGTTCACAGCTATGTCACTCGAGACAGGACTTACGAGATATGGGCCGGGTCCCTTGCTGATCCTCAAGTTCGACGACTATTGGACCGCGCACAAGTTTTCGTATCACTGTTCATCGAAGCCGGTACACCCTTGGTCACGGATGATCCTGAATGGACGCTTGAGAGATGGACAGTATACTTTGTGTACGTTATGGACTTGTTGTATGTTTGACTTTGACTGACGAATTTGAAGCTATGAGAAAGTGAAACCGCCCACTCCAACGGCCTCACAGTACTCCATCGTCGGGTATGCGACCACTTATCGCTGGTGGTTTTACCAGAGAGACACTACACAGGGTCCCACCGTCATGAACGACCCATTCCCAGCACCCGAAATCAGACCTGCTCAGCTGCCGGCTCGGTTGCGAATCGCTCAGTTCTTGATTCTCCCTCCTCATCAAGGCTCGGGACATGGGACTCATCTTTACACCACCATTCACGCCGCATGCTTCAAGGACCCAACAATCACCGAACTGACTGTCGAAGACCCAAATGAGGCCTTCGATGCCCTCCGCGACACAGCCGACTACCACATCTTGTTGCCGGAGTTCCTCAGGCACAAGGTAGACATCAACCCCAACCCTTATGGAGAGCTCTCCAAGAAGCAGCGCCCTCGGCGCGTCCCTACGTCGGCACTGATCCCTACGAAGCTGTTGCACGACATCCGCTCATCATTCAAGATTGCCTCCACTCAGTTTGCCCACATCATGGAGATGTATCTTCTTGGTCAAATACCTGCCAAGAATCGCCTAGCCGGGGGAACGAACATGTCCCGACTACTAATCAAAAAGCATAATGCTGAGGATCCCAACGACCGCCGGTACTATTGGTGGCGCATGCTCACCAAGCAGCGTCTCTACAAGCGCCATCGGGATCTCCTCATTCAGCTAGATTTGAGCGAGCGCATCCAGAAGCTGGAGGAGACCGTGACGAACGTCGAGGAGGGCTACGATGCTCTTCTCAAGGCCTTCAACGCCCGCGAGGAAGCGCTAAAGGCCAAAGAAGAGGAGTCCGGTGTGCTTGCAACCCCAGAGTCGACCGCTGTCCTGGGCGAGGCAAGCAGCAGAGATCAGCGGGTAAAGCGGAAGCTCACGGTAGAGGACGAGGAAGATGAAGCAGAGAACGAAGAGGCAGCCAAGCGGACAAAGGTGTGAGCGACGGCGTTACATGTCTCTAGGTACATGCCGTGCACCCACCATTTTCATTGTAATATTAAACATTATGAAATACCAAAAACCACCCTTTTGTTATGAGCCATAATCAGATCCTGAACTCCCATGCTCCACGAATAGTAGTACTGCACATGAGACCATTGTCCCTCACGAATGATAGCTGGGCGGCGGCGACCCCATACTATCCAGGGTGTCGATTGTGCCCGACAACGACTTACAATCCACACTCTTCAAGCTACTCGTCCCCGTCGACAAAGTAACCGTCGCCAGCCCGACTGTCGACGACGCCTCCGTATCCGACTCCTCACCACTTCCACCCTTCGCATTCATATCCACATCATAACCACAAGCCTCCTGACCCGCCACGACCTTAGCCCGCGGTGGTGCATTTTCCCTCACCAACTCTCCCACATACTCCAACGCCTGCCGAAAGCCCTGTATCTCCGCCTGCATAGTCGCAGCTGCATGCCCAATCCCACTCGACCCAGCAAACACCCCCAACTCCGCATCACCTTCACCGTCACCCTCCCCGTCAGACAACCTCCCCATCTCCAGATCCCTCTCCCCAACACCAACAGTGGCCATCACAACCGCCCCATCATCCCCACCAATAAACCCCTGATCCTGACAATAATAAGAAGAATATGAAGTCTTCCCCTCCCACCACTGCCTCCATCGATGTCTCCTCGCAGCGGCTTTATACGCCCGCCGAGCTTTCCGTTCCTCGCGCTGAGCGGCCCTGTCTACTCGGCATCGCTGGCAGCGCATCGTGTTACTGCCGATTCTGTATACAAGGGCGAAGAGCGCAATGATGCAGATGAGGACGGATAGATTAATGAAGTAGTCGCGGAGGGTGAGAGTCGAAAGCTTTTTCAAGAGGGAAGCGAGCCATTGGAAGCTGAGGAGGGAGTGCATGTGGTCATTGTTACTGGGGTTGTTGTTGTTGTTGTTGGTGGTGGTGTTCTCCTTCATGATGGGGGTGTCTATTGGGGTTGTTTAGTATGTAGGATATGTAGATGACGGGTGGGGGACTAACTGCCTGCTTCTGTTGTTGTTGTTGAGATGGTAGTAGTAGATGAGGGTAAAGGAATGGGTGCTGCGGCTGCCAGACGGGGAAAGTTGGTGGTGGTGGTGGTGAGACATATTAGTGTTAACTTTGCTAGCCATTGCATGGTGGTAGTAGTAGTGTGGGAGGTGCTACATGGATGTGGGTTGAAAGACATGAGATGAAGATGATTATATTAATTGGTGCAGTTGGGGTGGATTGATAGTGTATAACGTAGTAAATTCGTAAACATGTAACACACGATGTTGTATTTATGAGCAAACTACATAGGACAGAGGGGGTGAGAGTCACACGGGCTTTAGGACAGAGTTAAAAGAAAGGACATCTTTGGCCCTCGGGCCTCTTCCAAGCCCGGAGACAGACGGGGTTCACTAAAGGTACCCTGTCTCATTAATTAGTGAGCATTATAGCTAGTTAGTCAAACTAAGTAGGGCACGTTACTGTGCTCTCACTGGTGCCAATCCAGATAAGAAGCAACGCCCGGCGGATCTCGGCGCCACATTTATCCGGCACCCTCCGTCGTTGCGAGCACCGCTGCTGGGCAGCTCGCGGGGAGCTTCTTGGATTCATATTCACTCTGACGTCGTCAAGAAGGCTTTTATTTCTTTTTGAACTAGCCCACCAAACTTAGGAGGATACGGCGACTCAGTTAGAGTGCTTTAGTCCTTTGCTTTCCACCTCCTACGAGTTGATAGCATCTGTGTCTCTATTCACCCAAAACATTGACCCGCCCATATTGGTCGCCAGATTGCAAGATGGTAATCACCCCTGGAGCTAAGCGTATTTCATCATATCTGCTGCGGCTACTGACATCAACTCGAACAGTTACCTCTCGGTCTCCTGACGGCCGCGCAAGGCCACCCCATGCTCGTGGAACTCAAGAACGGCGAAACCCTCAACGGACACCTTGCCAATTGCGACAACTGGATGAACCTGATACTCAAGGAAGTTGTTCAGACAAGCCCCGAAGGCGACCGCTTCTTCCGGCTACCGGAGGTCTACGTCAGAGGAAACAATGTGAGTCGCTTGCCTGTCCACCAAGGATCCCAAATCCATGCAATGCCTCCCCTTCCTTCTTCCCGTCTAATCGCTTATAGATCAAATACCTACGGATTCCAGAAGAAATCATAGAGATGGTCAAGGAGCAACAGCAGAACCAGTCGCAAAATCGCAACCGCGGGCCGCGTGAGGGTGGTCGGGGTGACCGAGGTCGGGGTGGAGGCCGGGGTCGTGGACGGGGCCGCGGCCGTGGTGGTAGAGACGCTTGAGATGTTATCGGTTTTTTTATTATCTACGAAAGAATGAGAGAGCTTATGAGCGATACCCCGGGGGGCAAGGTTTAGTAGGGATTGAGTTCGCTAGGAAATGTCCGTTTTTGACGGGTTAGTCGAGCATGGCCTTGGCGTATCTGGTTGTATTTGTCAATGGGAAAACATGCCACCTAGGCTTCCTTCTCTCCAATAAAAAAGTAGTGTAGTATTTAGTCGAAAAGTCAGACTAGGAGAAGATTTGTTGAGCCGTGTTCGCGGGCTTCGTCTCTGTAACTTTGCATGCATAGCGTCACGGTCACGTGCAGATATAGAGCTTCTTTCGGGGGACAGACCAAGTTGTAGAGAAACTTCCGTCACCGCAAGGGCTCGAGATGCCGCGAACGACCCTGGTACTCGATGGACTATGGTACTGTCTTTGTCCGTCGTTTAACACTGCAACTTTCAATCGAGTCACACCTTCCTTTACAGCAGGGAGACGCATCCTTAAACAGAATCGCATAACCGCTCTACGAAGCTCAATTTCGGATTCTCCGCGAAGATGTCTCACCAACCTTACCCCACGACCGACCGACGCAGCCATTGAAATCGTCGAAGATAATAGCCACAATACCACGCATTCCTCATCAGCCTCCAATCAACAACCTCTCGAGTCTGACGATGCAGACGCGCAGGACAATGTACGCCCGGGGGACCTTTTATCGCCAATGGAGCGATTGACCAAGCCGCCACCGGGCGTACCCAAGTATTTCAAACACTTGCCTTCGCAGCGTTTAGAGAATAGACTACAAGATCGAGTAGCTCGATACCCGAGAGTGTTGAGCGCAACGCAAATCCTGCGTGTTCTCATCCGAGACCGCCATGTCCGCCCGGAGATGCGACATTACCGGGGGTTAATTCTCGCCAATTCGGACCCTGAGCGTGGGTCGCCACAGGCTGTTCGCGCATTGTTGAAGGAGATGGAGGAGAATGGGATTCCGGCTGATTCGGGGACACTTCATGCAGCGCTGCAGGTATGATCTTCGATTCCGGGGACGAGGCACTTGCTGACGTACTCGCTTTTACTCTCAGGTTCTTGCGGTTCATCCGGATTATTTGCTACGTCAAGAAATCGTGCGCACACTTCGAGACCGATGGCTTCCGCTGAGCCCGGCTGGTTGGCACTTTGTGGTCGCGGGGTTGATTCGAGAGCACCAGTTCGAGCTGGCGTTGGATCATGTCGAGCAGATGGAGAGGAAGGGTATGGTGGTTGAGAGTTGGCTGCATAGCATGCTGATCTACTATCTTTCTGATTTTGGGGAGTTCGACGAGGTGGTCCGGTTGATGCGCTCACGAACAAGTCAGGGCTTGGACATGAGCTCGGAGTTGTGGTTGTACGTGCTGGAGGTGGCGAGTGCTGCTCTCCACTACGATACTACACGGTATATCTGGAGGCAGATGGTGGAGCTGAGATATCTTCATCCTGATTATCCGCTGTGCAGCAATGTCCTTACTGTGGCTGCGCGCACTGGAGACACCGAGTTGGCGGCGTCGGTGATCCGCTTCCTCGTCGAGGTCAATGTGCAGCCTCAATTGGATGACTACGAGAAAATGGTGGAAGCCCATGCCGTGTCGGGATCCTTGTATGCTGCATTCGAAGTGCTGTGTAAGATGCATATGGCGGATATTGCGGTCGAACCCCGCTCCACGCGTGCCATTCTTACGCATTTGCTGCACAGCAGAACAACCCCACGGGGCGCATGGACGATGCTCAAGCAATTGAAGGCTACCAAACTGACAGTCCCGCTTGGCTGCGCCAAAGTGGTGCTGGAGATGTGCGAGCACGGAGCCCTCGATAACCCCTCGGTGGTATACGAAGGCATTGCGTTCTACAAGGAACTTTATGCGCTCTGTCCAGACAAGGCCGACGTCACCGTCTACAACGTCCTCCTCGGGATGTGTCGACGGGCGCGCAATACCGAGGCGGGCATGTTCATCGCAAAAGAGATGGCATCCCTCGGGGTGGTTCCGGACCAAGGAACGTTTGAGCATCTCATCGTCATGTGCCTGGAAGCAGGCAACTTCGAGTCCGGGTATATGTACCTGCAAGATCTGCTGGGACGGGGGATCCGCCCCGGCGAGGAGACACGAGCCGCCATCCGGGAGCTCTGTTCTCCATCAGAAGACCCATTTGCGTCCCGCCTCAGGCATCATCCGCAGATCCAGGATGGGTCGGTCGGATGTCTGGTGGACGAGATCAGTAATACTCACGAGCCGCCCGATTCGGCGGAGCAGCAGCAGGAGGAGGGGGGGGAGAAGGAGGAGGACGGGAAAGAGGAGTCGTTTCATCGCTCGGGACAGACACCGGCCCAGGCAGAGATGGAACGGCAGGCGTTGCACAAACTCCGACGGGCCGCAGCCAAGGAGAGACGCAAGCGAAAGCGACGACTCGCAGCCATCGCACAGGGGCAAGAAGAGGAAGGCTGGATGGACTACGAGCCAGGGGGGCTTATCCCTGAGGACCAGCTCAATGCGAAGAGCAGCAGTTGAGCTGGGGATAGGGATGGGCAGCTAGAAAGGGGGGGAGTGTATCCTCACTTCGTGTATACTATTACTGTATTTAGTGAACATTCTTGGCCCCAATGCCAACTACTCTAGTAAGCGATGTATTTAATTTTAACAACAGGATACACGCTGACAGGCATCAATTGAGCTGTCAGGAGAAAGTCTTGCTAGACAGATGCTCGTGCCACTCTGTAAATATAACAAACGTGCACTGCTTATCCGGGAAATTCGGAGAAAAGAGGAACGGGGGGAGAAAGAAAGGTAAAACAAGCGCAAGCAGCCGAGGACAGGAAGGATTCAGCCACAGAGTAATCCACCAGGAACCATGCAGTCGGAGGATAAAAAGTCAACCCGCAAATCTACTCCAGTTTCCGTCTATCTAGTCTAGTAACTAGTATCTATCTACCCCTGCTCTTATGTATAGTTTAGTGGGTTTTTAGTTCTGTTTAGTGTGAACTAGGAACCCCATCTGCGACACGCGGGCGCAACATAATGGAACCATGCGAGGAACCTCAAACCGCCGTTAGAATCAAATTGCCCGGATTTTCAGCCCAGACCAGCGGTTTGAACTGGAGAGAAACCGGCATGGCTTTTGCTTTTGTCCCACTTGTCGGAGGAATTGAGGTTTGATTTGTTTCGTGCGGGATTTTGCCGGGAAAAAGTTCAAGTACCTCCTGAACTAGATTAATTGTTGGTTCACCTGATGTTTGCTGTTATGTTGTGAGTGTTTCTATTCTTATCCAGGCTGCATGAGATTAGGATCGGCTTGCATGGACCCTAGGGACTAACAGCCTAACAGGACAGTATGTAGTTGGAAGTAAGGGAATCTATGCATGAGTTGTCAATTGATTCTAGTTATCGTAGATGGGGTAAAAATCATGTCAGTTTTGGTTCATCAGCCAGCACAGACTATCCTTTTTGTGTTTCTCCCTCGTGTACCCATGCAAATCAATGATAAACCTTGTAGTTCTTCATCACTTTGAGCCAAGGGATGGACTCATACTAAGGAGACAGAAACACACCAACACACACCGATCCCTTTTTAGTTCAAGGGATCGTCGCAGTTGGACCAATGCTGGTTCGTTTCACCCGCCGCTCCACTTTCTCTTGCTCTCTGTTGGGGTCGAAATTAGAAGCAGTTCAGACACAAGACGGTTTTTGTTCAAGTTGTGCCTGTTTCTTGTTCCCCTCGCCACCGGCACATCCTTCCCCGGCTTATAACTATTCGCCTCTGTCCATCTTCTTTCCTCTCACTACTATCTACTATCTACTTTCTTCGCTTTTATACAAAAGTATCATATCTCATTCCACCCTATTGATAATACTTAATTCTCTCTCTGTCTCTACTACCTTAATTATCAACTACCGTTCAATTCTCCAACGATAGACATACATCTGCCATCCGCCACTCGGATATACTTCAGATTTACTACTACCACCACACAAACACAAGAACATTCAATACACACTCCATCACCATGCAACTCCTCAACTACCTCCCCGTCGCTCTCACCACCCTCGGGCTCACAGCCTCTGCCTCTCCCCTCCGTCGTGCCGACAGCCCAGCCCTAACCTGGCACGTCTCCAACTTCACCACCGGCTGCTCCCCGGCCGCCTGCACCTACAGCTTCAACATCTACGGCGTCGCCACCGCCAACACCCCAGGTTTCAACGCCACCTGCACTGGCAGCTCCAACTCCAACTCGACCACCTTGGTTAAGTGTGGTAACAACTCTCAGGTGCTGTCGCGAATGCAGCCCGCTACCTACCCGGAATGGAACATTCGGGTCGAGCATGCCTGGACTGAGCCCGGCGACATGGAATTCTATGCTTTTGGAGAGGCGAATGTCACTTCCCCGACGCCCCAGTTCATCATTCCTGTTACCCAGGAGTATGGTGTCGCTTAAATGCTCCTTCTGAGACTGGTCGATAAGGGGTGTTCGGAAGTCAATGACTTGAGGTCATGAATGGGAACTATTACAGTATAGACGATGGATGGAAAGAGGGCAAAATACTAAAGTATATGTGTTTTTCATTAGTTATGTATCATATGGGTTGGGCTTGATGAGCTGGTTCTTCTTTAATGGCTGCTTACAGTTGGATTTTGGTTGGGGTATGAATAGGGTCAAGGATCTAATGTCTGGTTACAGGATGGTCTGGTCATGATGATTGATTGATTGATCTGGAAAATATCAATTAGTATAGTCGAATACACCAAGATACCAATACAGAAATATTATATATGATTATGAGTTTCTTGTCCTTGATATCAACATCCCGTAGACTGGGAGATGAATTGATGGGGTGGGAATGTGCCCCAGTGACATCATCCCGACCCTGCAAATAATCGAGTGAATGTTATCCCCGACAAGCTTGACCGGCTTGCACTGCCTCTCCCCTGTCAATCAATCACTCCCTGCTCGGCCTATCTCACTCCATGACGATTATATGGAATATATAACCTGGCACAGGCCTGTCCTTTTGATCTGGACCATCCATCTTCCAAGAGAATCGCCAGGTTGACCCGTGCGTCATTCGCCTGGCCACCTTGTCTCCGCCACGATCCCCTCACGATTCAGGTCAGTCTTGGAAGCTAGTTACACTTCTCCCCCTTACATGCTCCGGAGCACTCCATTAACAGGCTAGTAGAAGATCTAGGTCTCTTGATCTTATGGTAAGCACTACGGTTCTACAGCCATTCTGGATTCCTATTTGCTGACCAGAAATGATTGGAGCTATGTAGGCTTCGATCCTCCGGCAGATTGTTGCCGGCCCCCGGTTACAACATCCTGAAGCTGGTCTGGACTTGTGCTATGTGACTGATAACAGTAAGCCACCAACCCTATTATTTACCCCTGCCCAATTACTCCCTCATATTAACTTATTGCCCTGCTCCTGCGCGCCGTCAGTCATCGCAACCTCCGGTCCCTCCTCCAACTACCCGCAACGCGCCTACAGAAACCCCCTGGACGAGCTTGTCAAATTCCTCGACTACAAACATGGCTCCGACTGGTGCATTTGGGAGTTCCGTGCTGAAGGCACCGGCTATCCCGACTCAGAGGTCTATAACCGCATTCACCACTACCCGTGGCCCGATCACCATCCGCCCCCGTTTGCGCTCATCCCCGCCATGACGGGCAGTATGCGCAATTGGATCCATCGACTCGACGAGCCTGACACTAAAGACGAGAAGGGTAAGAAGAAAGATAGGGTTGCTGTCGTCCATTGCAAGGCCGGAAAAGGCCGCAGCGGCACGGTAGCCTGCAGCTACCTAATCAGCCAGGAAGGGTGGAAGGCAGACGATGCACTGCAACGGTTCACCGAGCGGCGAATGCGAGTCGGGTTCGGTGCAGGGGTGAGTATTCCCAGTCAGTTGCGATGGGTGGGATACGTGGATCAGTGGACGAACCAGATGGGTAAGAAGTATATCGAGCGGCCGGTGGAGATCCTTGAAGTGCATGTGTGGGGGCTGAGAGATGGAGTCAAGGTCGCGGTAGAGGGGTTCGAGGACAACGGGAAGAAGATCAAAAAGTACCATCTCTTCCATCGGAGTGAGCGCACGGTAGTCGACGATGGAAAGTCCAAGACGATGCCCCCTAACATAGTAACAAACGGTCATCTCAATGATACCAACAAAAATCAACCCCGATCCGCTGCGACATTTCCGCCCAGAACAGAGGACAGCCCTCACTCGTCCACCGACTCCCCCGCGAGAGCAGACACTCCCCCGAAACACGTCTCTGCCATGGTCTTCCGGCCCCATTCTCCCATCAGCATCCCCACCTCCGATGTAAACATCGACTTCGAACGACGCAGCAAGGCCGCCTACACCGGCTGGGCCATGGTAACATCCATCGCGCACGTCTGGTTCAACGCCTACTTTGAAGGCGGCGACCAGCACGACTCCGGCGTCTTCGAAGCTGAATGGGACGCCCTCGACGGCATCAAAGGCACCACGCGCAAGGGCGTCAAAGCCTTAGACCGAGTAAAAGTCGTCTGGCAGTACGCCAACCAACCAGGCACTTCCCACGCCGACACAGGGAAACCCATCTCGGAGCCCAAGCCCGGCGAACCAATTCCAGAAACCCAGCCACCGGACTGGCACATCCATAGCACTGGCACTGACTCCCCACGAGACCAAGAAGACGAGAATACACCTCCCCCGCCTCCATCCAAAGAACTAGAAGCCGCCAAGGATTCCGAGTCAGAACAAGACAGCAGTTCAACCAAACATAAACATAAAGACAAACATACCACGAAAGAGCACGAGCATGACCACCCTCTCCTCTCGGATCTCAGCGTCGCAGCTGCAACCGCCGTGTCTTCAATACCAGGACTAGGCAAGCAGCTCGGTCTCCGCAAACAAACCGACGAAAGCAAAGACGTGAGTCTCGCTGGAAGTAGCGAGGATGAGTCGGGAAGAAGTTCTACTGCTGCTCCTTCACAGGGAAAGAAAGGCATGAAGAAAGAGTGGTCATCTGTGGATGAAGATAAATAATAAATAACACACAGTTTGATCTTCTTCCTGGGGGCGATGGTTGTACATAAAGCAATGAATAGTTTAGTCTGTCTCTATATGATATCTGTACACGAAGGACGTTCGATTGGACTGGACTGGAGGGAACTGAACTAGGCGTTATCTGTAAATAGTAGTAATACACGATACAATTCAATCAAATACGGATGTATTGGCAGCGAATGAACTATTTATTTTCTGACTGATAAATTACTATGGTGATTTTCCCAATTTCGGGTGCGTGTGCCCGCGTGCTTTTCTATCCAAACTCGATAATAGTAGTAACAGCTGCTAGGATACCTTGAATAATACTACCAACTACGGGATGATCACTACCAGTATTTATTGAACTAAATAACTGAACGTAGTGTATTTAGATTATTGTTATGAAAAAGTGCAGTCTGGGCCTGGTAAGGAAGGTACTGGCAAGCATGCTGCAGGACACATATAATCAATCATACGTACTATTGAAGTTACGTATCAAGACAGTACCACACTGTGCTAGCATATGTAAAGTAATATTATCTACAAATAATGCTTTGCTTGCTTTTGCTAGTAGTAAGAAAAAAGAAAAGGTTCCACAGAATCAACTCAACTCAACTCCAACCTTAGAAATCATCCTGCAATATACAACAAACTCCACATAATATGCCACATGCAAAATGACGATGTGCCCATGTCAACAATTTTAATGTCTACAGCGGCACGAACCCCTCCATGCGTTGTCTCGCCTCCCGCTCTTCACGCCGCAACCGATCATTTTTCTTGCGCTCGTACACGGCGCGCACCACACGCTTGACCTGATCCTCTCCCTGGGCGAAGTTCGCCTTAGCGAGACCGACTACAGAGTCGATCTGTTCTGGCGTGTAGACGAAGTTCCATGTGGAGAGGAAGTCGTCCACGTCGGGGTTGATGGAGCCCGGGTGTGGGGTCAGAGGCTTAGCTGGGTCGGAGACGCGG
The DNA here is from genome assembly GCF_001889945.1 of Aspergillus brasiliensis CBS 101740. Lineage (NCBI taxonomy): Eukaryota > Fungi > Ascomycota > Eurotiomycetes > Eurotiales > Aspergillaceae > Aspergillus > Aspergillus brasiliensis. The sequence goes on from NW_027137443.1 coordinate 2,744,764, forward strand.
GGTTTGGAAGTATTTTCGGATTTGTGGGCGGGTGTGCGGGACTTGTGGAGAGAGGAGCTGGTGGGGAGCTCCGGAGCGGACGGATTGGGAAGTAAGGGGAAGTAGACGACGGCGATGCCTGCGTCTGGGCGCATGAGGTGAAAGTCGGATTCGGAGTGATCGGTGTCTTGGGGATGGAAGAGGCGCTTGGATGGAGGGGGTTCTTGGCCCGAGACCATTTCTTGGGTTGTGCCTACCCAGATGTTGCAGTAGTCGAGGTCGGTGGAGGTGGATGGATTGTCCTTGTTCTGGTTCTTATTCTCTGTGGGTGGGGTGGTGGTGGTGGTGGTAAGGCTGTTTGGTTTGCTCTTGTCCTGGGCTTCGGCCATCTTGTTGGCTAGCTCTTGCTGGGAGATGTTCTGGGCCTGGCGGAGCGCTTCTTCGGTTTGTTTGAGTTGCTCGTCTTCCCTGGGCCAGCCAGCGCCTATTGGCCAGCCCTTCACACCTCGTTGGCGGGCATACCCGTCCACAACGGAGAGCCAGTTCTCTTGTTTGATATCAGCTGATGCGTCAAAGGCGATGATGACATCTACGTCTCTGCCGGGTCTGAGGAGCGGGTAGATAGGGAGGTTGTTGCTCATGCCTGCGTCCATGAGCCGAAGATGGCGGCTTCGAAAGATAGACTCCGGACAGGACGGTGGCAGCTGGTCTTTCATACCAAGCACGTAGTTTGGTATGGTGGCTGGGTCAATCGGGTGAACCCGAACGAGATCCTTCGTCTTGCCTTGGATGAGAGAGTCTATGCCGCTAAGGCCTGCGATGCCTTTGATGACAGGGCGTATCTCCTTGTAGTAGTGTGACAGTGTAGCACAGAAAGCACTTCCCCAAACACCCATCAATGCAGGAACGCGCAGCTCAGGGATGGGGGAGATCTCCTCGGGCTTGACATTGACTCCACCGCTGAAGTGTCTTCCCAGCGCCCATGTCGGTATTCCCGCGCTGAGTTCCTCGCAGAAAAATTCATAGGGAGTGAATTCAAACCACTGAAACCATGCCTCGCTCTTCGACTCCTTGATCAAGTCTTCTGGCTTCTCTCGTTTCTCGGGGTTCTCTTGATTCTCGAGCACAGGAATCTCATGGCGGACGGCCGTGTAGATGGGAAGTGGATGAGCTCCAGAGGTGAGATTGTACCTTTGATTCGATAGCTTTAGATCTCTGTCGCAGACACCTAATTCTCCCTTAGGCACCAGCAGCCGTGCAGCTAAGAGCATGCCGTAAATATCCACCAAGCCAAAATCGGCACCGGGATCACCCTTCAACTTTTCAACCAGACCGCTGAGAAGGTACTTGTTCGTGGGAGCATTGGTAAGTAGCTTGAGGGCTGCCGGCGGAAAGGCCAGATGGATACCCAGTCGGTTCTTCAGATGGTCGACCATTTTGTTGAAATTGCGCCCCGTGATGGACGAGTGGTACAGGGTCTGCAGCCAGCAACTGCCACTAACGCCAGCAGTATAAGTAACACAATCCCATAGGCCAGCTTCTTGAGTAGCTAAATACGAGCCGGTGCCAGCCACAAGTGCACGCAGGCCGCCGCCCGAGCCGCACATGGCAATGATAGGAACATCGTCCGGATGTATATCATTTTCAGGGATGTCCAGATAAGAGGCTAGCGCTGTGATTGCGTATTTTTGCCGTTTCTGTCTGAACGCCAATTCTTCATTGCAGAGTGTATCCCCAACACGAACCTTGGCCTTCAGCAGAATTTCTGGATTGATGTCTGGGTCGTGAGCTTCGTGCCAGATATCATCTGCAAGGGAGCCAGGCGCCATGGAAAGCTCACGCTGGAGCTTCTGCACCGACAGTGGAAGCAATCGGGTCCAATCCGGAATGATCCAGTCTTTGATGTTATCGAGCTCAATCCAGTCGGGAGTGCCCACAGCCTGCTTTACCCCCTCGAACTTTTGCAGTACATTCGTCCATACCGAGCCTGCATCATGGTGCGGGTCTTCCTTGGAACCATGACCCAAAGGGTTCCAATCCGAGCCTCCGGATGATTTATCCGACCGTTTATCAGAACCCCGGGTTGAGCTTGTTGAAAAGAAGCCTTTGGGATCGGTCTGCAGCAACAATTGCTTATTCGACTGGGTTCGGCCACCTGAGGTATAGAGGAGACCGCCGCCTAAGGCAATCAAAAGGGTAGGAGGAACAGTCCAGCGTAAACGCAGTGCCCTGGCAGCCCCCATGTTGCAATGGGTACCGCGGAGAATTGGGGAGGTGGCGGGAAGCAACATGCAAGTGATGAAGCCATAGCGGCCAGACCACGACGATCGTGGCCGGACTCCATTCTTAAAGCGAAGCTGGAGCTGCAAGACGCGCCGGGGAACCTGCCGGAAACATGACGACATGTCACGTGGGGGAGCATCCAAGGAATCCTCGGCACCGCAGACGGGCCGAACTCGCTGGATGGGGAATAGCGCCCCTCTTGCGTCCGGGGGAGATTGAAGGGCCACAAGCTTGCTTCTCAAGCTCCTCTCTCTCGCCTACTAGTATGCTTGCTTCATGAGGCCAGGTGCCTCATCGGCCAGCTGTTCTTTTTTCCTGTCCTCTCTTTCTTTTCTCCTCTTGTCCAACCGCACGGGTCAAAGACATGACATCACCCTCTTCCGTCGCAAGTGTCTGATTCCGATTACGAATCCCTGATTGCCTGACACACTAGTGGGACCTGTGCCGATCGAGGGTCGAATCCTCATAGCCATGGTTGCTCCAAGGAACGCCGCCTACGCGGAGGAGAGCGCAGAGGTGGAGGTGCTGTACGCCAATCTCGAGAAGCTCAAGCTCCTTACGAAGAAAATCCAAGGTTCTTTGAATCGTCTGGAAACGGGGGGCAATGTGGTGAAGCATGCGATCGGGCCCATCTACAGCAATACCCAATCGCTACAGATCACCAACAGCAACATAGATAAGGTCAATGAAGCCATTGAACGCCTCCGCCAGCCTCTAGATGCCAAGGGCAAGGAAGAAGGGGTTATACGGTCAAGGTATGCAGCACCTCCGTGGAGTTGGGCTAATGTAGTGAATGTTTGGCTGACATCCGCGCAGCCCCCAAACCGTCGGTTTGTCGCAATACCTCTCTGCGGTGAAGCGCGTGGAAAAGGCCTTGGTCGACCTCAACTCAACCAATCTGCGATCGAATCAAAAAGCCATTTCCGAATTTACTTCGTTGCTGGTGCTTGGAAACTCCCAGCTCCAGGACATGCTCCGCAACACCTTGAGCGACCACGTTAATCCGATCGAACCATTACATTACTTAACTAAAGGTTGGTATCTAGCGCGCCACGTTACTCAGATATCAATGCTAACGGCCTGCGCCTCGCTGTAGAACTCTCATTCCCCTCACTACCTGATGAAACTATTGCGGAGTTGGGCCCGGTATGTTCGGCTATCGGCTCTGCAGCGAGCTATGGGCCGCAACGGGGTGATGGTGGAAACCCCGCCCTCAAGATCTACGCCGATATACGTGGACCATATATTACATCGAGTTTGCAGAACCTGGCCATAGCGTCTCTCAATACCGTCAAACGACGGGCTGCCGATGGCCCTTACAAGCAAGGTACCAACGGTATCGGAATCTATTCCAACGCTTTAGAAAGCTTTATATATGCAGAACACGACATCCTCGTGCGGGTCTTCACAGGTGATCAACGGGGATTGGCCCTGCAAGCAACTTGTCGCTCTGCTTTGGCCGAATATGCGCAGACTTTGCGAGAGCTCAACCAGTATATCCGAGCAAACCTCATGACGGATTGCTTTCTGGCATTTGAAATCATTGAGATTGTCACGGCCATGTCATATCGTGTTGAGTCGAAAACAGGCGAGCTGAAAAGCCTTTTCATCGAGGCTCTCAGGCCGGTCCGGGAGACGGCAAAATCGTCGCTTTCGGAGCTATTGGAGGAGACAAAACGCAAGGCTGCAGGGGTTGCTATGCTTCCGCCAGATGGCGGGTCTGTTCCCCTTGTCAATGAAGTTATGAGTTCCCTTACTACCCTGACGGGCTATTCGGGACCGCTTGCGTCGATCCTGACATCCTTGGGAGATGGAAATTGGCGGTCCACGTCCAATGCAGCGCCCACGGCGCCCTTGGATGTCAGCCCGGACAGTATGACGCTCTTGTCGCACTTCATTCTCGATATGATCGAAGCCCTTATGATTGCCCTGGAAGCTCGAGGCCGGGCGCTGCACCGCTCCAAAGCAGTCCAGGGAGTCTTTCTGTCCAACGTATTCTGTACGGTCGACCGCTCCATACGGCAGAGTTCCGAGCTAGCCCGATACCTTGGCTCTCCCGACAGCATTGCACGAATCGATACTTTCCGGAAACGGGCCACATCAACGTATCTGGATGCGTGGAAAGAAACGTCTCACTATCTCCTGGACGTGCAGTATACCTCTCGGGGCTCCGGTGGGTCGGCACGACCGGCATCTGGAGGCGTCGTCGACTCCGCGGCCATTGTTAAATCACTCTCATCCAAAGACAAAGACGCCATCAAAGACAAGTTCAAGGCGTTCAATGCTAGTTTCGATGAGTTGGTGGCCCGCCACAAGGCGCTGTATATGGAGCGAGAGGTCCGCGGGGTGCTTGCTCGGGAGGTACAGGCTGTTCTCGAGCCACTCTATGCGCGATTCTGGGACCGCTATCATGAGATCGACAAGGGACGAGGCAAATATGTCAAATACGACAAAGGCAGCCTGTCGGCTCAATTGGCCGCGCTTGCATGAAGGATTGACATTTTCAGATATATACATACCTTACCTTCTTATTCATAATGTGATAATAGTGAGATTTGATGATGATGATGAGGGTGTTGTGTTCTGTGTAAAGCTCCCCCACGTTTGGCCATCATGTGATGATAAGCAAGCTCTGGCGATAACGTGACCGATAAGCGGAGACCCCGCCGGGTTCATCCACTCCACTAGAAATTTGCTTGCCATCCCGCACAACTTTCGCCTCGCCCCTCCTCCGCCTTTTCCCCTTTTCCTCTTCCCTCAATTCCTTCTGCAATTCTCTCAATCCCTCACGGCCAAGATGTCTACCAGTAACGATGTCTACCAGACCCCTCTCAACTCGCGCTATTCCAGTAAGAACTCCCGCAATCACCTCGGGCAATCACCTACCCTCATAGTGCGATATCGGACTAACGGGACTCCAACCTTCAGGCGACGAGATGAAGTATCTCTTCTCTCCCAGGAACCGTTTCTCTACCTGGAGACAGCTGTGGCTCTGGCTTGCCGAGTCCGAGAAAGGTAAATTATACTGTCCTCTGTCATGCTTTTGTCTCCCCGTTCCCGCGTGCCCGACTAACCCGCACAGAGCTCGGTTTGCCGATCTCCGACGAGGCCATTGAGCAGATGAAGGCTCATCTCACCATTCAGGACGACGAATTCAAGGTTGCCGCTGAGGAGGAGAAGCGCCGCAGACACGATGTCATGGCCCACGTCCATGCCTACGGCCAGGTCGCTCCTGCCGCCGCCGGAATCATCCACTGGGGCGCCACCTCCTGCTACTGCACCGACAACGCAGACCTGATCTTCCTCCGCGACGGACTCGATATCCTTATCCCCAAGCTTGCTGTTGTCATTGACAAGCTCTCTGCCTTCGCCAAGCAGTACAAAGACCTGCCCTGCCTGGGCTTCACCCACGGACAGCCCGCTCAGCTGGTTACCGTCGGAAAGCGGGCCTCCCTGTGGATCCAGGACTTGCTCATGGACCTGAAGAACCTCGAGCGGGCTCGCGACGATCTGCGCTTCCGTGGTGTCAAGGGTACCACCGGTACTCAGGCCTCTTTCCTCCAGATCTTCGAGGGTAACCATGACAAGGTCGAGCAGCTGGATGAGTTGGTCACCGAGAAGGCTGGTTTCAAGTCTGCCTACATCATTTCCGCCCAGACCTACTCCCGTAAGATTGATGTCGATGTTGGCAACGCCCTCGGTTCTTTCGGCTCGACCTGCGAGCGCATTGGCATTGACATTCGTCACTTGGCCATGCTGAAGGAGGTTGAGGAGCCTTTCGAGAAGGACCAGATTGGTAGCAGTGCTATGGTGAGAAAGAAAAAAAAATTAAAAGGACCAATGAGAGCGACAGGAAATACTAACGAGGTTGGTCTGTGCAGGCTTACAAGCGTAACCCCATGCGGTCCGAGCGTCTGTGCTCTCTCGGAAGACACCTTCAGAACCTCCCCAAGGATGCTTTGGACACCTACTCCGCTCAGTGGTTCGAACGCTCCCTCGTAAGTTTGCGAAAAGCTCTTCATTATCAAAAGGAATTCAATTAATGGTATGAACAGGACGACAGCGCTATCCGCCGTATCAGCATCCCCGAACTCTTCCTTTCCGCCGATGCCTGTCTCATCCTTCTGAGTGAGTTCTCATCTCCTTCCTCGGCCATCTCACTCGATGCTGACAACAGTTAGACAATGTCACTTCCGGCTTTGTTGTATACCCCGAGGTTATCAGACGTCATGTCAACGATGAGCTGCCCTTCATGGCCACGTAAGTACCCAAATGCCTTTTATCTCCCATTCTTGAAACTTCCGCTAACGCAGAGACTACCTACAGTGAGAACGTAAGCTTCCCGCGACCAGAACCGTCCCTTCCAATAATACTAAACATAGCATAACAGATTATCATGGCCTGTGTGAAGAAGGGTCTGTCCCGTCAGGACGCCCACGAGGAAATCCGTACGTCGCGCGGCCCCCCATCCAGTCCCACACTAGTTAGCCCTAACCTAACAACTTTTTTGCGCTATAACAGGCGTCCTCTCCCACCAAGCTGCCGACAATGTCAAGAAGCTCGGCTTGAACAACGACCTGCTCGACCGCGTCCGCCGCACTGCTTTCTTCGCCCCCATCTTGGATGAGCTTGACGCTCTCCTCGACCCCAGCACCTTCGTTGGCCGTGCTCCGCAGCAGGTTGAGAAGTTCATCTCCACCGAAGTCAAGGAAGCTCTTAAGCCCTACGAGGCCCAGGTCGCCAAGGCCGAGACCTCTGCCCTCTACGTATAGTTTCTTCCGCACGCGCGCACATATAGACACCCCCATGGAGTTATACCGAGCGGGCAGGTCGGAATTGGCGTTTTCTTTCCCCACCAACCTCTTTACACAAAAGCGAACCTAGTCATGCGAGATGCCAGCGAGATCTGTCCAAAGTATCTATGATTTGTCCGAAACGGAAGAAAGCCACAGAGCCGTTTTCAGCAGATTCCAGCAGTCTTCAAGACCATGTGTATAGATAATATTTGATGAAACGATACGAGATGTTTAATAATGCACGTTAAATAAGTGTTCTTTTCAATTGGTCCATCTATATGTTATTAGTCCAAAGTGAAGTTACACGACGTACCTGTCTTGTACATACACCTATTGTACTTTCCGTCCGTATCCGCAGCCTAGACGCGGTGACAGGGAAGTTGCTGCTGCAGCTCCGACGGCCCAACCAGTCGGCTGTGGTAAAACAGAGTTTGGCAGAACTTAAAACTGTGGGGGAGAAATTCTACTGGAACTTATACTCAAGCCTCAAGGCTGTATTTAGAGATACAGGGTTCAAAGTGGACTACGGCCTTTTTCTCATGTGTGAATCTTTCCATTCAGGGTACCACACTATAACCAGTCAGCTGTTTGTCTCTCGTCTGGATACTCTAAATTCAGTGTAATGTATTGTGGCTGGTGCGAGAAAACATAGACGCAGTAAATAACAATAATAGTCAAAAACGCCCTGGCCAATTTAATACCAACAAACAGATGTGAAGCGTAGATGAAACTGTGGGGTACATGAAACAACATGGAAGAAAAAGAAAGCAATGAATAGATATAAGATGCGCGATGTAGTACTGTGAAACGAGAAGAAGAAAAGATAAGAAGAAAAAGAAATGAAAAGAGAAACACCCATTTGACCCATCAGAAGCAATAAGGTTCAGAGAGAATACTTCGTATGGGACGTCAAGGTTCAACAGATAAAACGCTATAGAACAAGAAAAGCAGCGAAGAAAAAGATCGCTGTCAATCACTGTCTAGATGAGACGACATAAATTTCAGAATACCTGGGGGTGATATGGGTTAAGGGACATCTAATACCATGGGTACTTTCGAAGGAACCTTGGAACCGATGGCACGGCAACACTCAGTCATCAAATCAAAGCGCAGCCAGCCAGTTGATAACCTAAGGAGCTGTTATTGAGAGCACATAACGGCAAAATATGCAGAAGGCCACTCACCATCATCGCCTGTATCAAAGCCACCTTTTCTCCGTAGTGCTTACCATCCCAGCTATCAGCTTGAAGGGTCGCATTGTACATTCCCAGGGCATCCAAGCCTCTGTTGCGGGCTTCTTGGGCGGTGTCTTGTGAATACTGCCAGCTGTTTGCGTGGATGTTGTCCCTCGAGTCCTTCTGAAGCCCAGGAGCTGTCGGACCGACCCAGAGAAAAGGAGTGCTCCGTCCACTGGCCTGGGCTAGAGTGAGCCATTCATCCATGCTGCTTTTAGCTGTAGACAAGGAATAGGACGTGGAAAGGGAAAGACTCAGGATCACGGGAACGGGTCTGTTTCGGCCAACTCCTCGGGCGACCATCCGACGGAATTTGTCATACACACCCCTTGGGGCAGGAGAGCTGGCTGTTGTGAGAAAGGCGTGAGGAATACCTGAACGCACAGAGTGAGTCAGCAAGCAATCCCGGATGTAAGCATTGATAGTGATCAGGAGGCTGGGGGTGCTTACGGGATGAACAAGTGTAAGGCCTGCGAGTAGCACTGCTGCCTTCTTGCGCGTACACCTCGTCACTCGAAGTAATACGCAGGGGTAGGCACGAGGCACTGGTGAATTGAGATTCACATCGACACTCGTGACCATGTCCCTTGTTTATCTCCCACTCTCTCAGGGATCCAGTGGCCAGATCCTCCCGCAGAAGAATGTTAAATCCTGCATAAATGTCGGCCAAGGTATCATCACCAACGAAGACGATTCCATCGAATTTTCGCAGAATGTCGCACACTTCGGCGCTGGTGAACCAACGGTAAGAGCATCCTGAGGGAGAAGGTCAGTCTGACTGTCAAGAAGGCAGCTGTTGCCTCTTTGGGGCCCCTCCGAGAAGCCTGAAGCGTCCGATACGAGGAGGGAAAGTCATGGGTTTGGCACTTACCTTGAGAGGTATACGCAGCGTCAAAGCCGTGACGCCCACCACTGCTCATGGCGTTGAGCAGGGCATCACGAGATTGGCAGTATGGATTGCTTGAAGCACGTTCGCCATCACCGGGTTGAGGGGGGCTGAAGAGGGACAGGGAAGAAATGTCGCACTCTTGACGACCCACATAGGGAGCCAGCAAACTATGTACACAGACGGGGCCAGGTGAGTAATTTGGGTCATGGACCAGGGAACGGTAAGGCCAATCAAGAGGGGGAAACAAGGGGAATTGGCAGGGTAAGGCATCCAGTGACTTACTCGTTTGCGTCTTTGGGAGAAAGAGACTGTTTGGAGGAGGCGTAGAAGGGGTAATAGAAGACATCCCGGATCAGCCAGACAATATAAAAGACACCCAACACCCACAGGCAAGCCATCAACTTGTACGTGGAGGATCGCCAGGTGACCCTACGAATCAAGCGTCGACCGTTGGGCCCTTCGATCGGGCCGCGTCGCTGTGGAGCACTGCTTTGCTGCATCCCGGAGAAAGGATAGGCAAGAGCTTCGTTCATAGTAGATGAGAGACCCAATGATTCGCTGTGAGAAGCACGACGGCGAGACATGTTGGGTTTGTTTACATGAACATGCAGCTGGGGGGGGTAGTACAAGGGGGAAGGAAAGAGTCAGAACAGATGCATCTGCTGAAGTGCCAGAAGCCCTTGTTTGCTTAGGTGACTGACTGCCCAGGGCTAATCCAGTCACAATGCAAGCTGAGGTCTCGGATCAGGCAGGATTCCCAGCCAACGTAATGGGGCCGGCCAGGGGAAGCACCCCGAGAGGGCAAATCAGATAGTAGATAGTATCGGAGCAGGAAAGGAGGGGGTTGATTGTGTGGTTTGAAGCTGGAGACAGGCCGTCTTGTCTGGCACGACTCGCCCGAATCGGTAATCAGAGAGGCACAAAGTGATGATGAGGAGGAGGAGGAGGAGGAGGAAGAGGATGACGACGACGATGATGGGGTTGGCAGTAATAGTAAGTAGTGGCGTTGAAGACACTGGCTGCTAATTTCCTGAAGCAGGAAACAAACAATCACCACACAAGAGCAGGAGGGGGTAGTAGATGGAGGGAGGGGGGGAATAGCTGAAGAGTGGAGGGAGGCCTTTAGATGTCTCCTTCCGATTGGGATGATATTATTCCCAAGAAATGGTACCTCTCTCACTCCCTCTTCTCTTCTTCCTTGCTTCCTTCTCTCTTTGCTTCGATTCTCTTCTCCTTTTCTCCTAGTCCTAGCAGCTGGATGTTTCGTCCTTGTCCTGCCACCTGAAGAGTTCCCTTCAGTCACGTCGACGGTTGGCCCAAATCCGTTCCACCAAGTGGCCTCTCGTTCCTTCCTTTTCGAGCAGGTTTCTACTTCCCACCCAGTCTTGCTCTGTTGGTTTGACTGGTTTGTTTCAGGCTTTATTATTTCTTTTCTTTTCTTTTCTTTTTTTTTTTTCTTTCTTTCTTTCCTTTTCCTGTTTTTCCCGTTTCTCTTCTCTGCTGTTTGTCTTGACACCTCTGTTCTTGGCTCGAAAGTGGTCCTCTTTTTTTCCCCTGAATATTAACCAATACGAAGGCTCCAATGTCAGGACCACACACGCACACACAATGGGATCAACAGAGTGACAGAAATATAACCTAGAAGGCAAATGGAGGGGCACGTAGTAATTATGAAGGAGGGGCTAATTGACTGGTTCCGGGCCAGTGAAGGGCAGAGATTCGGCTTCACCAGCATGAGCGCAAAAAAGGCAATGCTGGGAAGGTTTGCGGATCCTCTCTATCGGGTCCCTGCCAATGAGTGAGTGCACAGCAACAACCCAGCCAGATAGTCTGGTAAACGCCTCTCCAGTGCAATCGGGAAGATTAACAATAAGAATTGCCAAAGGGAAAAAGAAATATGAGATCCAACAACGAAAAATCAACTAATCATCAAATCTATGGAAAAGAAGAAAATCAGAAAAAATCGACACCCAATGGAGGAACCCAGAATACACAATGAAAAAAAAAATAATAATAATAAGAATAATAATAATAATAGGTGAAAATAAACAAATACTAGTAATGAAATATAATAATCTGAAAAGGCATGACGAGGGTTTTTGATGTTCGTGCAATGCCGGTTTGCATCATTTTTCTTTTCGCACCCCAATTTTTTTTCCTTTTGTTCTTTTTGGGTTAGAACAATAAACCCACAGGGTAACGGAAATAAAAAACGAACAACTAAAAACCGACAAATGCCCTCAATCAAAGCTGCTGGGAACAAAATCCTGGGACTGCCATCCTTCCACTGCATGTAAACAAACTGGTCGATGGATCCTCTAAGCAGCGCCCCCCCTCCCTCTTGTCCCGATCCATCAGTCCACAACCGGTATGAGGTATAGCCTTCATCATCATAACACATAAGAATGGCAACAAACCCACTCCCACACACAAATGATAATAAGCCTCGGGGGCAAGAAATTGGTCCGTGACATCAAATTGGACACTTTCCACTCACCTATTCTGGAAAAGTTTGCCCCTCTAATCGTAATCACTGGGTTTCCCGACCACTTCGGGATCTTGCACAGATCACACAATAGATGTTAAAGAAAAAAAAATGCAAAATATAGTAGTGGTCTAGTAATATATGTATAAGAAAGAAGTTGAGGCCCAAGATAAGGTGGTGAGATCAACACATAATCTAGAACCCTCCAAAGAATATATAAATATAATGAAATCAGTGTCCCCAAAGAAGTCCTGTGGAAAGAAAGGAAAAAAATCTCAGGGTCAACCCAAGAGTCGCCCGGTGCTTCCTCGGCGATTTTTAAAACGGTCAACTCACACCGCAGTGTGATGAGGGCCAGTCAGATAACCTGATGGACAGATACTCGAGGTGACAACTAGTTCTCCGGTTGGTGGGCCAGACAGGTGTCAAAAGTTAACGAGACTCCACTGTTCAAGAAGGTTTCGGGCGGAAAGGCATGCGAAGAATTGAAGGTGAGACCAGAGGGACGCCAGCTGGAGTTAACTGAACTATGGCCCCGGGATTGCTGCTAAGGGGAGAGAGCCCCTTTAGGGGACGAACAAGGGCCTTACTTAGAGCCAGTCCATAATCACCTTCCATGACAGGGGGGGAAGTTTGAGGTGGGTGGTAACTTTGGTCGACGGGGGGTGCTGTGTGGAAAATCGGGCTCTATCTCTCGCAGACTCACTTTTCTTCTTCGAAAGTGAAAGTGATAGAGCAGAAATGACAGAAGATCATGACGACGCAATGATGGGGAAGAAAGTCATCGTCTGCCTGAAAGGCTTGGGTTGGGCATCCGTTCCGTGCCTTTTCTCTCGATTTTATTTTCTTTTCCAGATTTTTTCTTTTCTTTTCTTTTTCTTTTCTGGTCTGGTCCGCCTCTTTCCAGCCCTATGCAGCGGTTTAGGGGGTGATAGGTGTTCTCACCGCGTCGCGTCGTCTCTCATCCTCACTCATCTTTATCAGGACGCGGCCCAGCCTGATTGGTTCTCACTGTCGGTGGACTATCCTTCGGAGATGCACCACGAGGATCTTCGCCGCTGCGGCCGTCGTTTAAATATTCCACCTGGGTCTATTTGCTTTTTCCTCTGTTGTGTCGATTGTCCAGTGACTTTATTTCCAATGATGATGAGTCCAAGTACAATTGAAGCCACTATGTGGCTGTTCAGCAGATGGTTGCCCAGAACTTTCTTTTGTTATCGCATACAGGAACAACATGGAATAGACCACGAAAATATATCTATAACAATTGATAGCCCTTTGTGCCATAGAAGGGACATCTTCTTCTACCACGTCTGCACTTCTTTTTCGTTCACTCCTTGGGACCGATTGTTTCTAGTGCAGCTTCCCGTTAGTGCTGCTAGCCATGAACATGGCAGGTGACCTTTAATCTTTTCCATCCAGACCCTTTGACGAGATGGTCACGAGGCCGATTGACCGATTAGAAAAGAAAACACAACCAACTTCCAAGAGAATCGCCCCGTGTCCGAAACAGACTATTAATTGGGAGCCGGTGTATACATAAGCTTGTTGAGGAACCTCTTGAAGAACCACGGATCACTGGGGACTTCCGCGGGAAGGGGTGAACCTAATCAGGTGTACCTTTGACAAAAGCAGCCATCTGCGTTTAAAGATGGATGGAAGACAAAGAAGCAAATCCAAGTGTGACTTGGGAACCAGGATCTCTGGACTATTACTCTTGCTGGATGAGAGTTCTGGCCAGTCGGAGTGTGCGCGTGCCCCGGATTCGAACCAGCCTCGGACGAAGGGGAGATCCGGAGAAAGGTTCAGCTTGACACCAGCAATCCCGTGTGCGTCGACCCATTGCTAATGTGCCATGGACTACTACAGCTATCTACTAACTATTTCTTGACTAGTCAATAGTTGACACACTACACAGGACCGGAAGATATCATCTTAAGTAAGAGGGAGGTGCATATAATGTCACTCGGCGCAGGAGCCAGCAGCAAAGACACAGTCGGCTGAAAGGGTCTACGCGATCAGGCAAGAGGGGGGAGGTGACTGACTGACTGAAAATGGTCAGCCACGACCAATTTCCTCCGTAGATGGCAGATCTGCGCATTGCCAGCAGTACAAGCGATTCACGGAGTATTTGAACCCGATCTGTTCCTGCTTTACCCCGTTTTCTGGAGAGGGTGGCTCCGAATCGGCAGAGGAAAGAGCAACATCCTCGGCCAAGCACGGGATCGCAGGCGGCAACTGCCCCCCACCTGCAACGCACGTGACTCCCCGGGAATTGCGAGTCTCCGCAGCTGCCCATCCAAAAAGAGTCATCCTCCACCGGTCGGTCTGCCCACTTCCCTCCGCCCGTGCTCTCTTTCCTTTTTCTCTCTTCCTCTCGCGATCGGTCTGGAAGTAAGATCTGTCTTGGCTGTTGTTTGCTATCTATATGCTCCCCCACCCTTCTCTCTAGAGGTACTCCCTGCTTGATCCTTATATATCTTTCTTCTGTCCGCCGAGTTCCTAGTTCTCTGCGAGGCACCATTCCGGGGATCTTCATACCGCCCGCCGTTCCGACCTCGCCTGCGAGCGGAGGTGTCCCTCAACCTCGGTAGTCCTTCTTCCACCTCTCACTCTTGTCAACTTGTCACAATTGACTGACCGGCTCTTCTGCCAGCTGCTCTCGATAATTTGGAGCGCTTGTATAATTCATATTGGTTGTATCGAGTGCTATCCCAGGCCGTGTGGCCTGATCCTCGCGTTGACATCATGTGGAAGCCGTCGGAGAGTCTGATGAACACCATCAGACATTATGCCAGCTTCCCTGCAACTGGTGTCTCTCTCCGGCAGATGGTGCAGTTCGGAGATAGGCCCTCCACTGGTAAGCTTCTTCTCTTTTACAAAAACTCTCTCTTGCTCTCTTTCAACTCGTGAGTGAACCACCGCCCGCTAACCTCGTGATCTTCTCCCTCACCAGGCACCCTCTTTCGCGCCTCACAGTTCCTTTCCGAAGAACTCCCAATACGTCTCGCTCATCGTGTCCAGGATCTTGGAGAGCTTCCGGATGGACTTAGTGAAATGCCATCTATCAAAAAGGTCCAAGACTGGTACGCACAGTCGTTCGAGGTATGACTCATACCCGCTGGAGTTTGGTTCTCGGGTGACCGACTGACATGTGATGATGTAGGAAATCATCAACCTCCCTCGACCTACTCTGACCCAGGAAGTCAAAGCTCGTCTGCTTCGTCCGGGAAGGCTCAATGGAGGCACTTCGAGAATCCTCTCCGAAACAACGCAGAACCCTAGCATCCGTGAAGGACAGTATCGGTCCTCTCCCTCGTCCCTGTTGAACGGCAACGGCAACGGTAAAGGCGCCGCCGTGGGCCGAAGATACTATGCTCCATCTGATGACCATGGAGATTGGCCACCGGAATTGAACGATTACAATGAACGCTTCGCCAAGACTTTGCAGCACATCAAGCGGAGACACGACAGTGTTGTAACTACCGTGGCTCAAGGTATTCTCGAATGGAAGCGAAAGCGCCAACGCCTACAGATTGATTCCACCGTCCAGTCCTTCCTCGATCGGTTCTACATGTCCCGCATTGGTATACGAATGTTAATTGGTCAACACATCGCCTTAACAGAACAAACGCATGTGCGACAACCGAACTATGTCGGTATCATCTGTACGAAAACGAATGTGCGTGAGGTGGCCCTCGAGGCTATCGACAACGCTCGCTTCGTCTGTGAGGATTACTATGGCCTCTTTGATGCCCCCAAAGTGCAACTTGTCTGCAAGGACGATCTGAACTTCATGTATGTTCCGGGTCACTTGTCCCATATGCTCTTTGAAACCTTGAAGAACTCCTTGCGTGCTGTTGTGGAAGCCCACGGCGCAGACAAGGAAGCCTTCCCGGTCACCAAGGTTATCATCGCAGAGGGCAAAGAAGATATTACCATCAAGATTTCCGACGAAGGTGGTGGCATCCCCCGTTCCGCCATCCCCTTGGTCTGGACGTACATGTACACTACCGTAGAGCAAACTCCTAGCCTGGATCCCGACTTTGACAAGAGCGACTTCAAGGCTCCCATGGCCGGTTTCGGTTACGGTCTGCCTATCAGTCGACTGTATGCTCGCTACTTTGGTGGCGATCTGAAGCTGATCAGTATGGAAGGGTGAGTGTTAAGTTCCCGCTGTTAACACCATTGTGAATGACCAAAGGCGACTAACCCACATGCTAGGTATGGCACTGACGTCTATCTCCATCTTAACCGGCTCTCCTCGAGCTCGGAGCCCCTGCAATGACAATTACCAGTCATGAGGGATGGTCGTGTCCGGTTCTCCACTTCCCACCGACTGCATCCTTTCTACACAGAACCGGATCCACCACCATCCCAAGGATTGACGCCTATGAATATCCAAAGCGCGCGGATGCGCAACCGGGAAGTTTCCGAACGCAAGCAAGTTGGAGATGCAGCGATCCTGCTCAACGCTGAGACGCGTGGATGAGGTAGTTGCAATCTGCTTGGCGCTTACCCTCGCCCAGTCGACATGCCCGTGCCGGACGCGCTAGACTAGGGTATTGGTGGGGACAGAACTTCTAGAGAACTATAAGCCGCGAAACCTTGTCATACCATGGCTCCGCATGTGACATGGTCGGCCCCCTTGCAGGCCTTGTGGGTGGAAAGGTGCTACTACCATTTCGATACTTGTTAAAAAAAAGTGATGCGCTGGCATTCCCCATATGCTTGGGAGGATGTATTGCAATTCAGGCCGTATGTTCGGTCTACTAGATACCCTTTAGTCCGATGGATCCGCATTGGAAGACACAGACGCTCATGCATTGGTTGAGTCGTATTTGGAGGTCTATCTATACATCATTATAGATGATTGAGCGCCTGTGCCTGTATTCTTCCTTGGACGCCATCTTTTGTTGCTTGTTTGCTTGCCGTTATTGATTGTTATTGATTACCTTGCACTTCATGGAAGAGTTGCAGCCCTCCTTGTATAGTATGTTTCACGGATTGACGGAATAGGGTACGGGTATGGATTGGATAGGATTGTATGTACACAAACGCAGCGCTGCTGAATCACATTGAAACATTTGAAAAATTGAATCTTTGTTTTGGATACATGAAATGTAACAAGTCTAGATCTGAGCCCGTAAAATTCGTAAGAAAGGTGGATTGAAAAAGAAAAGAAAAGAAAAGAAAGAAAGCTTAGCACCTACTCATTACCTCTCAAACAACCCCCTCCGCCTCTCCCTCTCGCGATACGACGCCGACTGCTGCAACCCCCTGCCTCCTCTTACCCCCCTCCCCACCCGATCCGGCGTCCCCGTCCTCCCTTTCATCTTCGACGCCGAAGCGGATCCAGAGCCTGACATAGACCCCGACCCCACCGACGCAGGCGACGATTGCATCCCACCAGCACTGACTGATCCTCCTCGTCCTGCACGCTCTATCGGCCGCCTCCACCCCGCATCATCCGTCTCATGCACATCCACCACTTGCCGCGGCACAATCATCGCGACTGTCGACAATGAAGCAAGACTGCTGGTGCTGGGATGCTGGACCGTAAATCGGTCTGCACGGATTGAAGCCGCGGATTCGGGGTCCTCGGGAGCGAGGAGGCGGGATAGGAAGCGGCGCCGAGATTGGGGGAGGGTCTGTAATAGTTTTCAAACTCATATTCTTGATTAGTATGGGAGTTGGAAATGTGGGGTGTAGTGTAGTGTAGAGAAGTACAGAGGGAAGTCGTACCTCCTGATGCGCCAAAGCCTGGATAGTAAGTAATTCCCTATCTAAGAGGACACATAACGCGGCGTGGCGGTCTTCGCGGAGACGAGTGCGCAATTGACGTTCTTGGTCTAAGGTTGTTTGGTAGAGAGTTGGGCCGAGGTGTGGGGTTGGGGTTGTTGGGTAAGCTGTTCACTCCCCCAGGAAGTGGAATTGTTAATTGTGCTTGTTTGGTCTTGAGATTGAGGTGTCATGGTTCATCGGGGGGGTGCTTGCCACGTGCTGCGCTGTGGTGGGTGAAGGGGGGTGGGGAGTTACTTACTATACCCCATTATACCCGACTGAGGCCGGGAAGACTGTAACGAGTACTCTACCTGCATGTCGTCGTCATCGTCCTCGTCATCATCATCGAGATCGCGATCTAGAGAGTCTTGGTCATCTTCGACGGCTTCGATGTAGACCTGATCCGGGTAGTCACTTTCGACTTCCTCGTCTTCGTCGTCGGCGATCACGATGGGGTCTTGTTGGCGACGGCCGCGGCCGGGGGTGGGGATGTTGGGGTTGAACATTATTTTCTTCTTTGTTCGCTGAGGAGTTGGGAGATTGGAATTGAGATGCGGTGGTGAAGGTACACAAGATATGTACGTATGTTGGTTTGTGTGAATGTGGTATAGGCGCAGAGTGGGTATTGTTCAGGTCGCTTTGTTTAGCATGTGATTATGGTTGATGCGCGCTGATGAGAATCACGGGGATGATTGATGATGGATAAATATGTAAGCAGATTCGCGTGTATGTAGACAGTGCAGGATGTATGCTGCTATGCGGGTAGATAGAATGGAAATGCTGTGTGCTGTGTGCTGTGTTTCGTGCTAAAAGTATTCGGTGGAATAACAGAGCTCCGCAGCGTGCATACACTGTACAGGTCGAGCTCTCAAGAAGATCAGCAGATATGAACAAATCAAGCTGACGGAAGCTGCACAAGTGGCAATTTGTAGTAGAGGTACTGCTTAACCCCGTCCGGCAGGATCAGACAAGTCAAATCTCCCGTCGCGCTGGGTCGCAAGAAGAAATGCCGCGGAGCTGTTGAAGAGAGGAAAGAGTGGAGTGAGGATGACGATGGCGGAGAAGGAACCGGAGGCGCGGCTTAGTCACGGGGCTGCCCTACATGGCGGATTGACAGGTCACTTTTACGAACCGCTTCACTGCGAGAGATGGATGCCATCACTCATAATCAGATTGTTCATTGGTATTGGTGTTCACTTCTATTGAGTATCTCTATCTGCTCGACCATAACTCGCTCAATGCTCGAACAATCGACTTCCATCCACGATGCCTCCCTCCCAATCACTCAAACAACCCTCCCATCTCGACAAAGCCACTGCACTATCAAGCTAAAAGCACGAATAACCCCAGCATGACATGCCAACAGGGTAAATGCGACAAAAAAAGAAGATTACATAAATTACAAGTGAAGATCAATATGCGATATGTCAGACCCCAAACCACCTACTCGAAGGACGAACCGACGCCGTCAACGCCAAAGAATAATGCCGCTAAATAACTCGCAAGCGCCTATGACCGGCACCATGGGCATGCCAGTAAGCCGTGCGGTGTTTGTATCATGAAGATGGGATAGAACTGATCTGGTATTCCCAGCAACGTTAGGTAATGCTCGAAGATTGAACTCCGCGTTCGTCGAAAGAATTAGCACCCGTGCATTAACGAGTTCGTGGGCCAGTCATAGCCAGCAGCATCCCTACTATGCATCAGAAAACTTCGTGCTACAATATCCGGAGAATGGATACACATACCATGTCGTTACGTTGTTGTTATTGTAAGCTTCTGCGTGGGTGGCAATATACTCGGTCGTCTCATAGCCTGGCGGGTCGCAGGTGATGCTGATGTTGTCCGGATCCTGGTAGATGCGGATATAATCGAATCGCATAATTCCAGGCATTATATCACGGATCGTATCATTGATCGGGGCGAAGCTCCATGCCATACCCAGGTTCATGACTATCGACATCGGCTCCATGGGAATCATCCGCTGTCCAACGTTGCCGTTGGGACCAATGGCTCGCCCGTCTAGGGTCCAGGTTTTATCCTGGCCCACGAACCAGGTCACGTTGCCTACCGCGCCGGGGGTATACTCGAACGCAAATACCTGGTACTCGGTCCCATTATACCAGCGATTGTTGAGGTTGGTCAAGCCAGACATAGCCTGCTGATACGGTCCGCCTCGATAGGTATTGATCTCGGTGATATGAGGGTCGTACACAGCAGTGTAATCTGCAGGCAGTTAGATCGGATACTCCCCAGATACATACTTGTCACAGCAACGTCAGACACTTACCGTAGTCAGGCATGTACCATATGTCAAACGGCGCCATCTGCAAACTCTGGGATGCGGTTCCAATGAATGCGTTCGGGTTGTTGTTCAGAGGCCCTACGCTGGCCTCGATAACGTCGATTTCCGGGGCGCCGCGAGATTTGCCCGGGGTGGGATGGTCAGCACCATCGCAAGTGCACGCCGGTAGACGCATGCCTGGAAGAAAATTGATACCATCGGGAGAACTTTGATTGGGCGTAATGCCTGCATCGCATCCGTCGTAGTAGCTATATGGCCACGTGCCGTCTGTGGTCGCAGCATAGCCCGGGCGGCCTAGGTTGCCCATCGCCCAGAACCCGGGCCAAAATCCAGATACATCCCCGGCTCCGGGCAGGGAGATACTGGCTTCCAAGCGTCCACCAGAGAAGCACAGCTTATTCCAGCTTTGCACCATTCCCGAACGGTACCCAAGCTCGTGGTTTGTGAACGCATCGAAACGAATCTCCAACGATCCATCTTTCGTCGTGACCGCATCCGGGTCGTACCACTATCAGTCCGTTAGTCGTGAATGCATTGACGAAAGACAATATCTGTACTAGCCTCCAAGTCCTGCGTCACGCCATACCAGAAATCCATGGCCTGGTAATAAGGGTCGTCCCCGTCATAAAAAGTTCGGCCGGGAAATTCAAATTCGTCAGAAAACTGCTCCCAGGTCAATGACTGTTCACTGTCGTAGCTCGCGGTATATATTCTCCTAGTACTCACCACCAACTGCCATTCCTTCCCATCCACTGTCTTCTTTGTCATTACTGATTCAGGTGTGTCCGGGTCTATCAATCCGGTCCTCAAATTGGTGAGACCTGGTCGATCTCCAACGTCAAGACACAGAGTGTCGGCAGGGTCACATGTCGGCACGTATTTTCTTTGTATCCCGCCTAGGGCAGCTCTAATGACCAGTCAGTGTATGCCGCTGAGACTAATTGGCCGGGACAGGAAGACTCACATCACTGGGTAGGCAACAAACAGCACTACGAAGCCCACAGTCATGAGGAGTAGTCCACCGAGATTAACAAGGCCCCGCTTATTCCATACATCACAAACTATGTCCCTGTCATTTGGATCGGGGTTGTGCATATAGTCATCCTTCTCAACATCCTCCGGAAACAATAATAATCCTTCTGTTGGCATTATATTGTACTTTTCCGTGACTGTATGAGTGTTCACATCATTATCATCACTCTCTGCACGCGACGGCGCCCTCGAATCATCGAATCGACTGTACAGGTAAGCTCTGGCATCATAGCTGACAGCCTCTGAGCTCCA
This sequence comes from Aspergillus brasiliensis CBS 101740, assembly GCF_001889945.1. Lineage (NCBI taxonomy): Eukaryota > Fungi > Ascomycota > Eurotiomycetes > Eurotiales > Aspergillaceae > Aspergillus > Aspergillus brasiliensis. The sequence continues at coordinate 2,765,804 of NW_027137443.1, forward strand.
GCTCGTCCGTCGCGAGGACCGAATCGACAGTTCAGGGGACCGCAACTCGTCTCGGACGCGGTAGGGCCGCGGAGGTATTAACAGCTCGGTCGATTCTTGGGGAGTGGGCGAGCCCCATGTCGTCGGAAATGTGACTTCAGAGGTCGACTGCACCATGCCGGGGGTCAACGTCCGCCCCAGCTGCTGGGGTGGTACTGACACGTAGGGATCATCGGAATCGGCAAATGGGTCATGTTGTCCCGAATTGACACGGATGTGAGGTGTCTCGCGCAAGATCGGATCTTCGGACATTCTGCGCAATCAAGGTCCACCTCGAGGGACTGGGCTGGTTCGGTTTATACTAAGGAACGATCTCAAATCTGGAAGCTCAACGGTGCTTATGCAGGTTGGGTGTCAATGAGCGATTACCCACTAAACCAGGATCCCTCGCAGTTTGCTCGATCATAAACGGTCCTTCACTTCGCGTTCTTTATGTTCACTCTGGCCAGAGAGGTCTTCCTCTCTATGCAGATCAGATATTCCACTGCGGGCCCAAATGTGATTGACGAGGGCTGTCAAATCTTGCTTAGTCGTAATGAGTGACGCGACAGATCTTGGGTGTGACAATTGATAATGAGTGTGAAGGTGGTTACTCCGATATCCGACAATGTCCTCGAGTCAATACATAGAATAACTTGCGAAGCTGGACGCGAGAATTGATCAAATTAACGCAGGGGTGAACTGAACGCGTGCCGACTTGGTCTTGAGAGATTGTGGGATGAGCGACAGGAAGGGTGATTGTGCAGATAAAGAGGGAGTAGTGAGCCGCTGAATCGCTCACAAGTCGAACAATATCGCGAAGGCGAAAATCCAAAAGAGTGAAAAGGAAAAGATAAAGCACACGGACTGGAGTCAAACTGAAGCCTGGTGACAGAGACAGCCGTTACGCAGGGCTCAAGGAAGGGATGGGCAGCGCACGAAGTGAAGAGAAGAGAAAATGAAGGTGAAGAGTTGAGAGAATGGGAGAATTGAGAGAGATGAAGGTGAGCACCGCTGGTCCAGAGTGTGAACAAACAATGTCAATCCCTGGAAGTGGGCGATTGGTGCTACATGCATGGATGAACCCAAGCTTTTTCTTCCTAATTTTCCTAAGAATTCCCCTTTTTTGCACCAAAGTGGAATCACCTTAATCTTTTCTGCTGGGTGACGGCGGCATTACAGCTGCAGGAGGGGAGTAATTACAGGAGGATGTCTGGGCCAAACAAAGGCAGGTCTGGCTGCAACGACATGGCGGAATGCATTAATCAATTTTAGACTCTAATCCCTGGATCTTGGGGATTGCCAGGCCTAGAAAGGGCGGCATCTGCATGGATGCTGCCTCGAATTGAAGTTATACTGCATCCCCGATCCCCGTCTGTGGCTGCGGGTTTCCTTCCAATGTGATGAGCAACTGCAGCTGCTGCACACCTGGGGGAGCACATCACCACACGACGCAGGTCCGGTCCTACCGTATACACCACTTCATTACGCAGTCAGTAGATAGATACTTTCTGATGGAAGAAATGGCCAACTTTCCCCGGCAACCCTTTCATGACAGATAAGATTCCTGAATGCTGGGAAGGAATTCGGTTGCCCTTGACTGGCGGGAATGACGGGGGCCCTGAACCATGGAATTCCCTTCTGGGCCGAAAATAAAATCCAACTCGGGCGCCTTAGTCCCGTTTGGGGCTAGTCAGTACCAGGATGGAACGGCCACTAGTTCCCAAACAGAATAACTTAGTAACTTACAGTAACTTGCAGTTGCGCGAACTTCATTTAGCGCCGATCATCTGGTATTGTAACTTCAAACTTGGTACCAAACACGCTCCTTCCCGCATTCTTGCTCTCCGTTGGCTCTTGACGACTGCATTCCACCTCTCCTGGCTGCCTGAATCATAGTCTTCATGGGATATAAGATAGGCAGCAAAGTATCTCTACGTTGTCCTTTATTCAACTGACTCCTATATACCTTGGATACTCAACCTTAATTGATGTCCCCGTTTCAGGACACTTACGAATCTCTACTGTCGGCCCGGACGGGAGTGCTCAGCCATTGCCGATGTGGTGGACGTGGAACCCGTACTATTTCCGTCGAAGGGATATATTATCCAACCTAAATTCAAAGGTTGATTCTCGAATTTCAATCAATTCGAATGTCTAATACGTGGCGACCAGGCAGAAAATAAATACAACTGCTGACCACAAAACATGGCGTCCATCATGATCCAATGAATTTTGTGAGACATGGTATACTACATTACGTGGTTTGGGACTGGTTCATTCAGAAAGCGACCGTCTCATTGGCGATGTACCAGCTTAGCCCAGGCACTTGATGACGGATAATGAGATCTAAAGTTCATCACTCATCAGTTATCCCGTAGGTAGAGGTTGAAAGATCCCTTGTATAGCGCTAGGAACCCCTGGCTTGTGCTTTGGGCGGTTGTTCATCCCGCATGGACCACATTCCAGTAATAGTCAGCCAACTCATGTGAAAGGTGTTTGATGATTTGATCAGTAACTGAGTTTACATACTGAATTTGGCCTTATGTTTGGATGTGTAACCCACACCAGCCACCAACGCGTCAGCGCTGGTCCGAACTGGCACAATCAAAGTCTAGACTAAGTTTAGTGGCTGCCATGGCCTAACTTAGTCTTTGGGGTTAACTAAACATTGATCAATTCCATCTGTCTAGTCATGGTGGGAGCAGAGAGAGTTAGTCTACTACTCAGTATGCGATTGGCTACTCCGTACTGCTTGTGCCCTGCGTTCTTCTTTTTTCAATGCGAGTTTCCATACAAGTTACATGACCAACTAAAAAGTACTTGGTATTATAACCAATGATACACTTGCAGATCTCTCTTGGATTATAGCGTAATATGATCAAGTATTTATACTATATCGTAATCGCATACTATCGGACTTAAACTCGTTGAAGTAGTACTTCAATACTAATATAGTATATATATGTATATAAATATGTTATACTTCCTAGTACTGCCACTATATATTATCAGCCACTGTCTGGCAGCTATCAGCACAACATGAAATCCGAGACTATCCCCAACCACAGAAGCCGGCAGTATATATTCCCGAGCACTACTCCGTACACAAACCAACAGTCTCCCAACCAGTATACCAGCTCAAGTTCCTGACTATTTCTCATTCTGCCTCAACCAATATAGTATCGACTAGCACCTATTCGACCCGTTTTTAAAACCGGATTAAGCTCAATTTTTTTCATGAGAGTAACCGGACCTGACAGACTGCTTGAATTTAAACACCTTCATGGATAATAACTATATAGTAATACATACAACCATAGTCAACGTCCATATCTGACTGCTCCAAAGTCCACCGAAACTATCCACAGCATGTTGCATAGAACATCAACCATAACCACCAACTGTAGTCCATCCACCTGAGTTCACAAGCCAATCCCCTCGAATCTCAATCAATCACACCCCCTTCGCAAGCCACATATTTCCCACCATTGCATCCACGACCATAATCATTAGCATTATCATTAATATTAAACATTTGAGTATCCACCAAACCCCCAAAACCATCTCACTCACTGCTCAAGCATCAGAATGACCATCTCACCCCCACCTCTTTCCCCTAAACCTTATCAACCACCTCTCCCACACCATTCTCCGCATGATTATCACAATGATAATCATTACTATCATCATCATCCCCCACAACCGACCACCCCAAACTAGCCACATTCCCGACCAAAAACTCATCAAACCTCTCGGCAACACCCCTGGAGCACCCCTCGACGACACACCGAAACCTGCCCTTCACCCTCTCCTTCAAACAAACCGCCGTACTCAGAATCTGCAACGCCCTGCCCACCCTCCATGGCACCAACGGCTCCCTGGCGGAGAGCTCAAAGACCAAATACCAAATCTCATGACCCCGCGGGATAGCCCTAAACGCCAAGCGCCAATTATCCATGAGGGCATCGAGATTCAGCCACGTGACGGTGCAGATCCTGTTGCCCACGGGTCTAGGCTGTTTGATAGTAGGCATAGTGGGGAGATGGGGCGGGGTGATGAAGTAGATGCTCGGGTCGTTGGCGTTGTCGTAGTAGAATAAGTTATCGACGTTCGATGAGGTGGGGAGTGGGAGGAAGGTGAAGAAGGAGGTGGCGCTGCAGGGCTGGTAGCCGATTTGCAGGTCGTGGAGGAGGTAGAGTCGGATGAAGTGGGCGTAGCGGGTGACGAACTGGTAAGTGGCTGCGTTGACGAAGGCGTCGTGCAAGTGGTAGGGGTTGCGGAAGGCGAAGATGTACGCTGTGGGGGTTTGCATGATGGCTTGCGGGTCGATAATGGTGGCTGTTGGGTAGCCGAAGTTGCTTTCCAAGCAGGTGGGCATGGGGAAGACGTCGGTGCAGAGGAAGACTTCGATTAGGGGTTTGGGGTGCATGGGAGGGTCTATGATGGGTTGAGTAGGTGGTTCTGGTGGTTCTGGTATGGTTGGATCGTTTAAATACATGTTGGTGGTGATTGGTGTAGGCAGGGTCTGGATGTTGTTGTTGGGAGGCATTGGATGATGGTTGGACATTGTGATTGAGATTGATGTATGGTTTTGTTATGTATGAGATTGGGGAGAAGAGGATGAGGAAGACGAAGAGGAGAATGGACCGAGAGAAGGAGAAGACAAGAACTTCGTCCATCACGGGCTTAGTATATGCTTGATTCTAACACCGTCTCGTCTCCATGTAGGGCGTGAGTCTGTTTAAGCGCGCCGTGAATGCGCCGTTATGCTCTCACCACCCGGGAGTTGAACGTTCCGGTGTATCATAATGCCGTTGCTGAGGCATAGTGAAGAGATTCACTTGGTCGTTGGCATTCGTAACACCAGCCTGTACATCGGTGGCAGGATAAGCAGGTTTGATGCTGTTGTTTCGATAGAGATGGCCTGCACCGTTATATACTAGCTACGCTAGTGTGCAAATGGCGCTAAGGGTCATGAGTGGTGCAGTGAATGAGCGCTAGGGCTAGGAGACTACTGCACCTAGGCGCTTCTAGAATGCATAGCAGATCACCAAATGATCTTATTATCATTGCTCCTGTTAATTAAGTAACGTCTTTCCAATATTAGGGTTCTCACGTAAAAGTCATCCTCACATTACCCTACTGACAGCATCACTCATAGACCATCAACCTAAGTCTCAATAGCCTTAGCCCTCAACCCAACAACCAAGCCCTCTGTCCCATCCAGCGCCAAAACAAAATACTCCACTCTCGACCTCGCCACCTCAACCCGGTAGACCTTGATATTCGCGCCCTCCTCATCACCGACAGCAGCCCTAACAGCCCTCACCACCCCCGCATACTGATTCTTCGGGTCGAATGTCGAGAATGTCAATGTCTCGATGGAGTTGGAGAGGTCTGCATCTGGGGAAATCAAGTTGGAAAGGGCAGCTGTTACCAATTCACGTTAGCTTTGTGGCCTAACAGATAACATCCAGTATATATGCATGCAGTGACAGAACGGACAGACTCACCAGCATCAGGCCAAATCCCACGCCCCGCATCAGGCCATTTCAGAGCGACAGGCTCAAATGGCTCATCTGTTTCAGAGATGTAGAAGGCGTCGACGGAGGTGAGGGGCGCGGGGATGCGGACGTCGGTGTGGATGGTTTGGGTGCGTGGGGTGGAGGAAGTGGTGTCTCGTTGAGGCTGGACTTGGCTGGCACTGAGGTCTGCGTTGGCCTTGTTTAGAAAGGCCATGTAATCGTTGTCGGAAGACATAGTGCGGGTGGGAGGAGGGGTAATGAAGGTGGTTTTGGATGCTGGTGGTCTCAATGATGAGATTGTGGAGACAACAACGTAAGGACTGTTTTGGAGGCGGATTCGAGATGAATTCTGGTGGTATGTTCGAGTAATCTGAAGGGGCTGTTGAAGCTGGACTGAGGAAGGACGAGCAGATGTTGTGGAGGAGGAAATAATCGAAGCCCAAGGCACGTTGGGATCAATGACGCAATGGCCAGTGCGGCTGAGCGGCCAGCGGCGCAGACTTGCGGCGGTCATCTGATTGGTGCTGTGATGGACAACAGAGGGAAATGAATGGATGGCTTCTAGAAGGATGGTGTGGAACAGGGACAGACAAGCAGCCAGTGAAGGGTGTCGAAGGATGGATAGCTGGTGCAAATCCTCTGGTCTTGTTGGTCTTGGACGGGGTACGGGGTCCGATCCAGGAAAATTTGCAGCGGAGTCTACGCACACACCACCAGCCTTGCCTAGTACTGAGAATGACCCTTTTGAAAGCTTTCCGAGGTCTATTCTGTACGATGCAGCGACTTTTAGTGGCAGATAACAGATAAAATCCAACACATTATTATTGCTACGTAAACTACCGTGACACCATAGGAAAAAGTGAAAGGTATTCTTCGCTTTTATTGAAACGTAATATAATTTGCACTACACCGAACCGACATTTCCATAAACACCTTAAGCGGAAGTCTCCAGGTCCTTCTTGAGGGTACCCATGAAGGCACGCTTCTCCTCGGGGGTCTGGAAAGCACCGTGACCGAACTTGGAGGAGGTATCGATCCACTTGAGCTCGATCTTCTCGGTGGCCCTGCGGCTGGTCTGGGGGTACAGGGTCTTGCGGAGGGTCATGACACGCTTCTTAACACCGGGGACGGAACCCTTAAGGAGAATGAAGTCGTTCTTGACCTCACCGTAGTGAACGAAGCCACCCATGCTGTAGTAGATTGTTAGCGTCGACGCCCTTTTTTTTTTCAGCTTTCAGAGTATTAGGCTACTTACGGGGTGATCTGCTTCTTGGAGATATCGAAGTCGGTGGAGGCGTTACCCTCATCGGAGCCCTTGCCAACACGGAAGACCTTGTGGTTGCAAGAGGTACGGTGGTGGTAACCCATCTGACCAGCACGGGCAACAGTCCACTGGACGTGGTTAGGGTGCCAGGCACCGATACAAGCGACCTTACGCAGACCCTTGTGAGTCTTACGGGGAAGCTTCTTGGTGCCCCAACGGCTGGTGACACCCTGGAAACCGTGACCCTTGGTGACGGCGATGACATCGATCATCTCGTCCTTCTCGAAGATGCTGTCGATCTCAATGGGCTTCTCGAACAGGTTGCGGGCGAAGTCAACCTTGTCGGCAACGGAGCCACCGTTGACCTGGATCTCCATCAAGTGGGCCTTCTTCTGCTTGAGAGCAGTCTTGCGGACCTGGGTGTGGGCGAGGACACGGACGACAGTGCAGTACTTCTTGATGCGCTCGAGCTCGCGGGTGATGGAAGCACCGTTCTCCTCGGCGTGCTTCTTGGCGTACTTGGTGAAAGCCTTCTTCTTGCTCTTGTACCAGTTCTTGTAGAAGCGGCGCTTGACCTCGTCGCTCAGGTGCTCAGCCCAGACGGTGGTGAGAGAGCGGAGACCACGGGGAGTCTCAATGTAACCGACAACACCGACAGCGACAAGCTATAAATCGAGATATCCAGGTCAGTTATTGAACAGATCCAGATAGCCAGGCCAGAGAGAAGAATTTTTTTTTCCTTCCGTTCTCTTCCTGACAAGGGGTCCAACGTACGGGAGGAGTCTCGATGACGGTAGCGGCCTCGACAACTTCCTTCTTGTGCATCTTGGCACCGGGACGGTCAAGGTCACGGACGACGGTGGTCATACCGGCCTTGTAGCCCATGGTGGCCGTCAGGTGGACGGGCTTCTTGGGGTCATCCTTGGGGAAGCTGCCGAACAGTTCAGTATATGTCCTTCAGATCTCCATTTTTTCGTCTCGTCTTCGCGGGCCAAAAACTAACCTCTTGACCTTTCCACGGTGGCGGGCAGCGCGCTTGCGGGGCAGGTAGGCAAGAGAGCCTGTCGAAATCCATGTCAGTATACCATCCACACACAAGACCTCGAGATTCCAGTATCGTTTGAGAGGTCGCAAAGTAGGTTGACGAACCGTGCCGAGGCGCTTCGTACTTCCGGTGACTCCTGTAAAATAAATTGAATCAGCGACATCATCCCTGGAGGTCAACAATTGTCATATTGCGGCAGGCCCAACTTACATCTTGACCCTGTTGTCGTTAGTCGTCGAAGTGGTGAGTGAGAGTGTCTATCTCTGAGTTTGCCGAAAGTCGTATTTTGCACGCTTAACGAATGTGGGCTGATCTAAGCGAAGTCTTGGCGTGGATTACCCGTTCGGGTTAAGCGACCACGGGACCGAGACCTGAGTTCCTCTGTGCCTCAGGCAGCACAACTTACGGTCACGAGGTTCCTGCTGTCGGGCGAATCTCCCGGTCGGCAATATTACCAGATCCAGTGCCTGCCTCCAAGTGTCTGCGCCATTGCCCTACTTAGGGTAATCCGTCTTGCGCCCTTCCACAATGCTGGAAGGCCATTTATGCACCCTATGACTCCCCATGTTCCTGTGCGAACTTACTGCTGAGTTCGTTGGCCAACGAAACACGGCAGGCTGCAAGGCTGTACGATCACTGACGGAAAACCGTTCGACCTGGATTTGACCCGACATCCACCGGAGTCCCAGACCCAGAATTAAACGCCCCCGTAAGGACCGTCCCCACGATTGAAACGCACGGTGAGACTTGGCGCTAGTAGCCTCCGTTGACCCTCGCCGTGTCCGTTGGTAATATTCTGGCTGATCACCAGTCTTATTACATTCTACTTGTTCCAAATAAATGTATCGTTGTCATACATGCGAGGCATATTATCATCGTTGAAAGTTGAGTAGATTGTAGATCAGTGTATTTGGATTTCCTAGCTGCTCAAGGCGAGTGTATATCACCCAGCAGACAGTACTCATTCAAACACGCACACACAAAATTGAATAGAACTTTAGAACAAATGACCATCAAGACCGCCCCTTGAAATGCCAATCCTACAATACAAACAAGCCTGGGTGGTAAAACAGTACATGAACGGAACTGCCACCGAAAGTCGGAAAAGAAATATATAGACGAATTCAAGGAAACAGGGGGGGGGGGCGGAAGCAAACGAGGGCAGTGACTTCTCATGACGAAAACTTTCATACGGACTGTTCTTTCCTTGAGCCTCGATAGACCCAACGATCCACCTCACATAATACATCAAGTAGTGCTGCACCACAAGCTTCTAGACCGCAGATTCCGGCTTCGCTGGCGTGGGTGGGTTGCCAGCACTCAGGACACCATTGCTACCATTGTTGCTCGACCCAGCGGCGTGCGGGCTTCCCTTCACAACAGCACTAGCTCGTTTCTCATCATCGTCATCATCGTAGTTTTCGTCAACGTCCATCTTCCGCGCTGCGGGCTCATGTGCAGGTGCCTGTTCGCCGCGCGCCGGCTCCTCCTTCACCTGGACCTGGGCGGCAGAGGGTCCCGACGGCGGTCCGTTGGAAGGCGCAGTAGAGCTTTCGGCCATAGGCGGGAGGCTCGGGCCAGACGGGTGAGGGGGCATGTGCTGAATAGAAGGCAACGTAGGAGGGTGGTGGGCCGCCTCAGAAGGATGGTAGTTCTCGTTGACGCGACGCTGGTCCTCACGGCGGATTTCCGAAGAACTGCGTCGCTGAATCTCCCCGGGTGAGGGCATACGGTTCGGCGGAGTGACACGACGAGACAGCTGATCGTCGAGGCGAGCACGACTCTCTTCGTTGGCGATCTTCTTCGCAGGTCCAGCTTCCGCCTCCCATTCTCGGCCGCGCTTCATGGCTGAACCAGGACGTTCTTCGCGTTCGCGAGCGGCAGCCTCAGCGGCACTAATAGCAGAAGCCGGAGGAGGGGCACCCCCAGCAATACCAGCAGGGAGACTAGGGCCGTGGTGATACTGCTGGTGCGGGTATGTAGAACCGGGTGATGAAGGCCGCTCATCACGCAAAGGTCGAACCTCAGTGGGTGGGGTGAAGGGGCGATGGTAGGGAGGCAGAGCGTTAGCTGACGCAGGTCCATTTGGAGCACCCGGAGCAGCGGGAGGGCCGGGAGGAGCGGGCGGCAAGGGGCCACGAGTAGCTGGCGAAAAGGCCGTCGCGGCAGCAGCACGATCGAGGGCGTTAGGTGGGGGGTTGGCGAGCTGAAGGCCATGGGGCTGTCCGTAAACACCCGGGCCGGTGAGGGTAGTCTTCGGGGAGCGGGTTGGCTGCGCACGCATAGCATCGGGGAAGCCTCTTCCGGGTTCTTGTCGCGGGCTTGGTTGCTGTAGAGAGGCGGGAGCACGGACGGCGTCACGGTGGTCAAAACCATTGGCGGCTTGTGCCTGTGCCTGGGACTGGAGTTCATTGATGCCACGGTTCCAGTCAGCTATCTGTCTTGGTGGAGCGGGAGCCTGCGGGGGTGGACCACCGGTTGGCGCTGGTGCACCCCATTGAGGCGCCGGAGGCGCTCCTACGCCAGGAGCTTGATAAGCCTGGGGATGAACATCCTGCGGCTGAGGAGCGGGAGCGTTGCCCTGACTGGAACCGGACAATTGGCTTTGGAGGAGCTGGAGGCGCGCTTTGATATGAACATTGGTCGGGTCGAGGTCGGCAGCCCGACCGTACGCATCCAGCGCGTCCGCGATCTGGTTGTTGCAGGACTCGTACTGTCCACAGGTCAGTTTTCCTACCGGACGACTCACATTGGACATGAACACTCACCAGAGTTCCCAGGTCGTACCACACCTCCGAAATGTAGGGGTTCAAACGAATAGCACGAGAATAGGCATCCAAAGCATCCCGGTACTGATTGATCTGGTAATAGAGCACACCAATCGAGCACCAGAAAGTCGGGTTCCGACCGTCCCGGTAGACGGCTTGCTGATAAGCTTCATAAGCCTTGGGGTACTTGGCTTGCGACATGTAGCAGCGACCGAGAAGATACCAGCTTTGGGCATCGCTGTTGTCTAGTAGGATGTTAGCGGAAGGAATGCGGAAAACGATGCAGAGGACCTACCTGCGCTGACAGACTTCTCAAGGAACTCAATAGCCTTCTCCTGGCTGGTGTAGTTGTTGCTTTGTTGATGGAAAAGCCACCCAAGCTGTTGCAGAACCTTCGCATGGTTGGGATCGCGGTCCAGGACTCGCCGGTAAGCTTGCTGCGCAGCTTCGAACTGTGAATGCGTTAATAGCCAGAATCATTTTCTTCGGTATTCAGAAAACCCATACATCCTTCTGCTGCTCATGGACATGGCCGATCTGGAACCAGATGTCCTCTTCCGTCAATGGGCGAGGGGGGTCGCCAACGATATATTTGAAACACTGAACAAATCAGCACAAGAACGAGACGGCATGGTAACCTTCTGCACATACCTCTAAACTTTGTGTGAACTTCTGCTGCTGCTTGTATATGATTCCGAGCCGGAAGTAGATCTCATTGGCCTTTTCGAAATCGGGGGCCATGCGCATGACCTGAGAGAAGGCTTCTTCGGCGTGGTCGAGAGAGCCATAGCGATCATAGAGGATGCCAATACCATACCACAACTTGGGCTCCTAGGAAAAAAAAAGAAGAAACGTTAGCCATTGCTCTTGCAAATCCTGCGTGTGGTCTCACTAACCTTGGGGTCGCGCAAGTGGTACAGAGCCTGTTGGTAGGAGGTATACGCCTCTTGCAGATTATCCATCATCAGATGACAGTGACCTAAGGTGCGACTTTAGTTAGTGCACTTAGATGGGTGGACGATACCAAATTCAAGTACCTAGACTGCCCCAAGTTTCTCCACTGGTCGGATCCAACTTCAGAATATTCTGAAGATACTCAATCGCCTTCGGAAACTGTTCCTTCGTCCGCAGAATACAAGAGATCGCGTTCATCGCAGGGATCGACCATTGGTTATGCCGTAAAGCTTGCTCGTAGGCGTTCATGGCACCATCCAAGTCGCCGATCATCTCGGTAAGGTTTCCTGCGCGAAGATTGTCAGCAGCCGTCGCTTTGCCGAATGGTCGACGCGCTCTTCTTGCGAGACGCAGATCAGCCATTCACTTACCGATTTGAAGCCAAACCTGCTCATTAAGCGCGGCGATCTTCTGAGCAGTGCTCAGAGGGGGGCCTTTCTGGGTTTGAGTCTGCAGCGGCATGTGGCCATTAACTTGAGGGTGAGCTGCGATATGGCCATGGTGAGGAGTGACGCCTCCTGTGGGAGACGGTTGGGTATGAGCCATCGTGGCCGGTCGGTCGAAGTTGTCACAGAACGCAATGTATCCAGGTGTTGACAGTGACGAAGCTCTTGGCTCGCCTTTGCGACACAGGTGATGCAATGGGCGCCCGTGTCACTAAGAGGTCGCACAGTCCCGATGGACGTAGTCGCGCAAACCAGTCACCCAATGATGTTCAAACGAAGCGCGACCGCGTGCGGGACAAAAGGGTTCCCAAGATAACTGCCGCGCTAGCGAGTCTAGAACCAAACGTCGTCACGACGACAGGGTGGAATTGAAGGAATGCGAAACGGGACGATTCCTGGTCGCTCGTGGTGAGGTAGATGCTGCGGAATTCGAGCGGCAAAGAACGTGCAGGATCAATCAAGTCCCGAATGCAGGTATATGGCTGGGGACGGGACGGAACAAGCGTGTGGAGCGACAATCAAGAACTACGGGGAAGGGGGCAAAGGATTGGAAAAGACACGAGTAAGAAACAAGCAAGATGAGGCAAAAGCGGGCGGAAAGGCTTGAGAGAGTGGGAAGATGGGAAAGTGAGGGATGGGGGTGGTGTGGAATTGGAAGACCAAGGGCCAAGCAAAGGTCAAGTTACGGGGTAAGGGAAGCCAAAGCAGAAAGGGAAGGGGAAAAGAGAGAGGAAGAGAGAGGGAAAAGGGAAGAAGAGAGAAGGAGAGGAGAGGAAATGGGAAGAGAGGAGGGAAAGGTCGAGGGGCTGGTGGTAGAGTGCGAAAATTGCCAAGCGGCGCTAGTGGTTGTGCAGCTCTCCAGCAGTCAGCGAAACCAAAGGAAAGCACGGAAAAGCTGAGATGGCGGTCGTCCGGCGCCAAGCCGAAGACAGGCAGCTTTACGTCCAGGAACGGCCTAGCGGGTGGGGACAACCTGGAGTCGTGTCCGCGGGTATTTACAGTTAATATTTTCCGGGCGCCCGGAAACTCAGGTGAGCGCCGGAGGATGCATTCACCCAAGCTAGATACTCCTATAAGCATCATGCAGACCACGGCACCAGTGAGATAATGATATTAATAATAGTAAGCTAAAATGAGATACATAAAGTGGTGAGCCAGGCAGCACATTGTTTTCTCTACATTATCGCCTATGGCTTTGAAACGCATGTAGAGTTCTCTAATTGAACAAAATTTTGTATGGTTCTCTGTATTGAGGCGGTCGCCAGTCGATAGTAGAAAAATATGACGAGAATGAAGTCGAGAAAATTAGGATATGAATGAAGAGAGAAGGACTTGTTTTCCATAGCTACAACATATATATATGTACCCTACCATCTGTCTCTACTTTACGATAGATAAGTCGAAGAGGTTCCTCACTTCTACTTCACTAATTCCTTACTTTTCTTATTTTTCGCTTCCTGCTATCCCAGTGGCTCTCTCCGGTCTCTACGGAGTAATGAGGGGGAGAACATCGCAGTGTGATTGTGCTATGGACAAGGGTTTAGCGCCATGCTGGCAGGTGGGGCGGATGTGATAGTTACGAGTCAACTAAGTTGAGAGCAAATTTAAGAGGAAGGGAAAATATTAATTAGGAAAATCCCGAAATGAATCAAATAAAATGAGGGAGGAAAAAAGAAAATAAAAATAAAAATAAAATTGGGCGACTATGAGCAGTAGCCTCAAATTGACAAGAGTGGATACAATGGAGAGAGGAGGAGGGGGGCCACACTTCTCATGGGAGTGATGGGACGGGTTCAGCAAAAAGTTTAGTGGGTATGGAGTCGAACCGCCCCGAAACAGGGCAGTGTTTGACGAGGATGCAAGCGCCGGAGCCAGGAAGGCACCTCCAGGGATGGCGGGAGAGAGGGGGGAGAGTGGTAAGTCTAGCACGAACCCCCGGTTGTGACTCGCCGATGGGGGGCTGCAGGTGGGCCATGGAACCCAGACCCACCCGGACTGACCTCTCTTCCCCGTGCCCATTTTTTATTTATTATTTAATAAATTAGTGCCATATGTACGGAGGGCCGCCAATAATTCCTGACTGCGGCTGTGGGGCCCTCAACCGACATGCTGCGCTACCTGACTGGTGTATGGCCATAAGCTCAACCACCTAAGCTCCCGGCAGCCTAGTCAGGCATGAGGCGTACTCCACACTCGGACCACCTGCAAAGTCCAAATGTTGCAGTCGCCCCCCTCTCAGTCTCTCTCTCTCTCCCCCAATGGCTCACCCAAAAACGGCTTGCTTACTGTGCCCTCCCTCGGTGCCGGACGATACATGCACTTGCGTACAGATGGAGTAGGAGACCCCCTCGACTGTAATGATGAGTCCACGCTCCCAATGCTCGGCCCCATGGTCTTGCCGGCGGCACCGAGCAACGACAGCCGGGTCTGTCAACCAATAAGTAACCCACAGGCCAAATTCTTCCCCCCTCCCCTCCCAAGTTCCATCACAGTGATCCCCTTTCTACGCTAAATCAGAGTGACCAGGTGCCAGTGCACCCAGCCAATCCTGCACCTTCCCGATTATGCTCAGCGGTCTGCAGGCGCCTCGATTGCCCATATCTTGGGGGAGGAAGAAAAGGTACCAAATAGTTCCAACAAAGGGAGAATAAAGTTTCTCTGGAACTTCATTGTTGACCGGGTTTTGTGGGAAGAAGTGACGCTTAAACTTAGTACTGCTAGAGCAGGGTAACGAATCGGGAGGGTGAATTGCTTTTTCCTCAGTTTTTTGCCCCTTCCGTCATGGCTCGTTCAGAGGCTTCAGCCGCGGGACTGCCGCAGCGGCAGGCTTACCTAAGCACGCTAGGCCAGATCCCACACATGGGAAATGCCACCTACCGGCACCAGCCACCAGCCACAGATTCTTAACGGATTCCTTTGGGTGGGCCGTTCCCGATGCTGATCCGTCGGCTCTTCTGTTGGTGTCGATGATCTTGATACATCACCTGGGTGGGCCGATCCTTTGTCCTATTTTTCCCACATTTTCTTTTTTTTCTTTCTGTGTACTTCCCTTTTCGCCCTTCTCCCTCATTTCCCTCATTTTCCTCTCTCCCTTACCCTTCTGGCCTCCCAAATCATCTCTTTCCCCCTCCCCCTTCTTTCGCACTAAATAACAACCGCACGGGACTAAGAAAATAATAAGAAGCCACCTAACAGGCTAACACACTCTATCTCTCCCAAGTATCGCATTATTTCTTCGGAAGGCCACACTTCCCCCTTGGGGACCTTTTTGCAGCTTTGCCATATCAGGATGCCAATGCCGGGATACTAACTATAAAAGGGCACAGTGGGAGCTTCTAGCGACGGGTGGATAATAAGGTATGGCTTCCTTTTACCATTCAGGAAAGGAGTGATTCACAATGAGCGGCTTCGGGCCCCTATTCTCGTGTCGGATCCGAATGCCTTTTTCCAAATCAAGTCGCTCCTAAGGGAGAGGCTCGAGCAGCACCCAACAATAATCTAGTCTAGTCTACAGTCTACACAGTACTTATATTTATACACCCCCACAAGCTGGAAGTTGGATGGAGTCAGAATGTTAAAGGGATCATAAAAAAAGAAAAAAAAATTACCAACAAGCAAGTAATATAGGGGCATTTCTACCCCATACTACAACCCCCTAGTAGAACAAACCCCTACCTGGCGAAGACGGAGTTGAGTGACAGTTACCTCCTCAGCCCAGTCAGTGGAGGCAAGGCAAGGCACGGATTCCCTCCATCTTACATACCAGATCGCAAACCCGGCCGACCGGAGCTGCCACCCGCCCAGTTATCCACCCATTCTTCGCAACCGGTATACGCTGATGAATGCCGCCCAGCAATGTACCTGAAACACGATAGCAGGAGCACAAACAATGCATTGACAATGTGGTCGGTATGTGGGTTACTCGGGCAGATTTGTATCGCAAGGGGGTGAGCAACCCTTTCGACGAAGTGCATCAGTGGTGTTCTATTCTTGTCCAATGCAGTGCTTGCTTGTCTGCCTGCTTAAGTACAACAAGGAGTCCAAATCTGCATGCACATCCATTCAGGCTAATCTCTCACGCTAGTCGATAGATAGATAGATAGATAGGAAGCTTCATTTCCTCCCTTCCAGCCCTCTCATGAGTAGTAGACAATAGTACAACCGCCCAGCGATATAACACCAACACCTTCTCCTGGGCAGCAGGGATTAGATTAACTTAACTACTATTTTCCCCATAAATACCCCTGTTTTTATTATCTACTAGTAATTTGCTTGCAGCTTATCATCATCACCCATGCACGCACGGCGCTTACTTACGAAGCAACTTTTGCCGGGGGTGGGCGTGAGGGGGCCATAGTACTATGCACGTACAGCCCGACAGGCGGACAGGACAGAAAGAAAAATAAGTAGGCAAGCAGCATGGATGACTATCACTGTAGGTAGGAAATCTAGAAGCTGCAATCTAGGTAGATAGTACATAAAAAAAAAAAGAAATCTAAACTAACTTTCTAGATTCCCCAACAGACACACACACCCACCCACCCCCGACATACTCCGTACATTTTTCGTTCCACCTGTACGATGCCTTTTGACAGGCTGATCTGATGACTGCCGATGGTTTATGCAAGTATGCCTGCTGCTGCGCCAGTTTGCGCACAGGGACCGGACCCAGCAGCGCTAGGGACAAGAAGCAAAGCAGCAGAGAAAAAAAGAAAATCAGGACTTGGGATATTTCTGAATTCTTGCTGGGAAAAATAAAAATCGAAAATGGAAAAAAAAATATGGGGATGGAATAAAATAATTGAACCCCAAAACGGGCTTGACAGGGCAACCAGCCAAACTTACTGACTCTAACCGCCAGAAAGAACCAGGCTGTCATGGATACTTTAGTCGTCTCCTCTTCATTTTTTCTTTCCTTTTACCCCCCGAAGCCGCGCGCGAGCGGCGCCCTTCTCCAGTCTCCATCTTTCCCCCCTCCCTTCGCTTCCCTTCTTCTTTTTCCCCGTTCTATCAACGTTACACGACATCATGCGATCCACACTCTAGTAGCTGCTGCTGCTGCTACTGCCGCCGCTTTCACACAATCCTTCTATGTATGTATGTACTTATGTAGGTAGGTAGGTAGGGATGACGATTCTTGGTTTTTCTCTCCCTTCCAGGTCTGCCTATCTGTCAAAGTGTCTCAACAGTCCCAGCAAACGGCTGGCTGGCTTATGTACAAAGCAAGTAGACCACATGCGTTGTATATATCCACACCAGAAAGAGAAAGGGAACAAATCGAAAATATAAATTGACAGGTCATCATTATCGGCCAATATATTCCTTCAAATCAATCCATGTGTCATCTTCAATCATCACATCTCCATCTCGATGCTTCCAGGAAGATAAACCTAATCACTGTACGACTTGAGCGAACTCTTTTTATTTTCCCATTCCATAAGCATACTAGTAGCGGCAACAGCAGCAGCAGCAACAACAACAACAACAATTATATTAATACCAGGGAGTAAATTCAGCCCCCAAAATAGCCAAGGCAGTCTAACCAACATAAACCTCTTTAATCCTCCTCCACTATCTACTCCGTAGTTACTAAGTAAATCTCTACTTACTAACTAGGGGGATGGCATGGAAGTACCCCTCAGGCACAGACCACACGTTTTGGGTCTAGCCGACCAACCGAAAATGTCACCCTTCGGCATGGCCCGGCTTCCGGTGACGGACGACGGTCAAAACACTTCATTCAGCCCATGCTAACTATGCCTTGCGTGGTATTTCTGCCTTGATGCCTTGGCTTTATTTAGTTAGCTACCCTATTCTACTAGTACTAAATAGGTAAGTAGGGTAGTTAGGGTAAGGGTAACTGTTGTTCTGTTCTGCAAGCGTAGTGCACCACAAATGCAACTCCACCCCCCTACTTTGCTCATCATCATCATCATCATCATCATCGTCACCATTTACGTTTTTCTGGAATGGAACGAGCTCGGGACCCAGCAATCTTCAAATTCTAATTTTATCCAGGTTGGTAAGTAGTTGGAGTAGCAGCTGACCTAATAATGACCCCATTCGTCATCATCATCAGTATCACCAGTATCATCATCATTTTCGGATAGATGCGCATTTCATCCACACCACACCATAGAACGTAGCAAAAGAAATAGAGTTTTCGCTAGGTCTAGTTTAGCGGGCCTTTTCTCGGACAGACTGTGGGTTAGTATCCACCTATTTATTGATGTCTTCCATGGAAACGCTACTGCCATATGTAGTCTAGACAGGAAGAAAGGACCCAAATTCGAATGTACTCCGTAATGACTCGAGTCTAGGGGGCTAAAATTCCCCGAGCTCCTATCCACAGTAGTGGGTAGATGGACTACTTTATGCCATTGTTTCCTTTTATATAGATGAGTAATTGTAGGTGACCCATCTACTGTAATTACTTGATTATAGTCGTTTATAGTTGGATTTGTGAGCATATTATATATTTACCTTGTGCACTACTGATATATTGGAGAATAAATATAAGATAACAGTGAACATCACTATCACTACCACTTACATGCTACAAGCTACAAAATAAGTGGTGATCAATTTCCACTTCCTCTTACCCCTCTCCGACCTCATCTGTACATACTGTGAGTATAGAAAAGGGGGCGCCGCGCGGGGGAAAGACCGGAACCCATCGACGATCAACGATCGAATCAGCTGAGATGAGATGTGATCAGATCAGATCAGATCAGATCAGATCAGAGATCAGCTACGGCTTAGTTAACTAATACTTACTTACTTAGACACCTTAGTTAACTAGGGTGACTGTTGTAACTGGAACCGACTGAAGCAAGTAGTAGATGCAGGAAAATAATCTTATTCTAGTGACGAACTACTAGTCATCACGTAGATCGTGCTACTTAAGTTACTACATCTTGTCTGTAGAACTGGGCTGCGTTTGAAACGAGGGACGTAGTATGATGGTAGCTGTAAGGGGCGGTAATCTCTTGTGTGAACTGATATATGCATGTATGTATGTGTATGTATGTATCTGTGGATGTGTGGATGTAGGGTTGGATGGAAGGAAGGGTGAATGGTTGTAAGTAAAAGTAGAGGTAGTAGGTTACGATGGATGGTGTGATAGTTGTTGATCAAGATGTGATTCATGTTATATTGTGGTATAAGAATATGGAGTAGATGGATTCAGATTTAATAATATGCTTCAGGTTGCTTATTGTTGTTAGATGCTTCTAGTCTCCGGTTCACGATCATCACTGAGGGATATGTTGTACCATGAAAGTATGGATACACATTTGTCGTTGCAGGGTCACTTCTACAAAGTCCGACACTACTATAATTGAAAAGCTCCTAGAATGTTACTGTGTCGTGTACTCCATTGAACAGTAGCATTGTGAAAGCTTAGCTCTTCATGTGAAATGTCAACTATGCTACTGTTGTAAATCCCAGTGGCACAGTCTATTTACCGAGGACAGTTGAATGCTAAATGTCCATTCAGAGTCAAGGGGCAAGTAAGTAACAACAAAGGGGATTCTTCAGACACATGTAAATGTGACATTCCTCGCTTCTAGAAGAACCCAAAGCTCCTTGGCTTCAACTAGTAACAAATCAACCAAGGTGTATAAGTCGGGCATCTGCTCTGGGCCTGGATCGGGGATCTCACCTGATTGTTCCCGGTGAAACAACCAAGAATCCGGAGGAATATTTGGTTAGTTCACAAGTTACAGGAGACCCGGACGATGACTTGATATGCAGCTGCTGGGGCGATAAAAAAAAAAGCAAAAGACATCCGGAAAAGGCCAGCCACAGCAACATATTCTGCCGACAATGGGAGCGATGTTACTTGCTGATTTGACTAGTGCCTGCTGTGACACCCTCCATGAGGACGCAGGGGGGAGACGAATGTTGATGTGTTATCTTAGTATCTAGGCGCCTTTCATCAACTCCTTGCAGGTGGGTCATTGAATGTGTCGACCGTGTCTAGTCAGGACTGACCAGTATGCGACGGGAAGTTTACGCCTTCCGGGTAGTTAGTGTAATTGTCTGAAGGCTTGAAGTTTTGCTTATTGAAGAACGGCTCTGTAATTTCCTGCTGGACTTCTTCGAGAACTCCGCACAACACTTGGCAACCCAACAGGCAGCCCTCAACACAGTCGCTCTGGTGTGTGAAAATTCGTCGCCTTCACAGATGAATGAAACAAACAGGTGCTCGTCTTCTCAAGGAACACATGCGACAAATACTGAGCGTAGTAACTGATCAGAGTGACCAGATCAATTGACTCAACGCGTCACCAATTTCTGACAGCCGAGGAGGTCTGCGAGTATATATACTCGAATATAATTCGACTTAAATATGAGTCAGCAACAGCGATTGGAAATGGAATATGATAACCGCGAAACTTATAGCTAGTAAACTTTTGTGGAAGCCATATACAATTTCTCAAGCCGCCACCATCAGCGGCTTGCACGCCACCTAGACCCTGCTGCCAACGTTGCAAGCCACAACGGCAAGGCATCCACGTATTCAGAACTCCGTCCAGCTTAGCGTGGGACAAGAAGAGGGTGACTGGGCATTTGTGCACCGAAGAAGGAGAGAGTCAAGGACCAGCAGTTCACATGGCATTTGTTCCCGAGACATTGGGAGTTATGCATAGTGCTACCCTGTACCTTGTAGCATCTCCGACATCGTTCCACAGGGGACAACCAATATGGATCTGTGAAAATTGCATGGAAGCCATGATATCTACAGTGTGGGATCGGCCCTATGTCCCTGGCCAAGAGTTACAGGCGCAGGAGAGTTTCCACATCCGAAGTCTGGGCGTGGCAGCCAAGAACAGTCTGGATCTGGCGGGAGGGGGATAAAAAACCAACGGGAGAAAACGGTCTTGAGAGATGACACGGACAATGAACTAGTTATGAAGAGTCGGCCAGAAGGAGGCTGATCACGAGCAAATCTAAAACCAAGCCATGCCACGCAATAATACGCACAGAGTCGGGATCTTATGCGGAGGGACTACTGGGAAAGCCAGTCGTCATGTCGGCTAAGTCAGAAGGGCACATGGCCGGCATATCGCCGTCGTAATCTCTCTCTCGGCAAGAGAGGGGGTTCGCTAAGTCTGGTCGATTGATTCGAAACAAGTGGTTTAGCAGTGAGACTGGGATGAGTCGGGATGTTTAGGATCAACGAAGGGTTACCCATTTGTTGATAAAGTCGCACAACATGTTGAAGGACAAGACTTTAGAGACCGCCACCGGACATCGGGTTACCTAATTTATTGATGGGATCGACCAGCTGGACACGAAGCAGAAACACCACCCAAGCCGGGTATACGGCTCTTCCAAGCAGGAGCAATGCCAGATGGTAGATACCCGGCGGGGCTGGGCTGGGCTGGGCGCCACTTGTTGGGGGGGAAGGATAGATATTTGGAGAGAATGAAGGGCCAAGCTGCGTTTCCGAGGTTCGAGGTTTAGAGCAGATGAACAATCCCCGGTCATGATCGTCACGAAACTCGGAGTCAAGAAGTAAAGCATATCTAAATTTGTTCACCTAACATCATAGTGGTTAAGTGCTCTCATAGTGGATGCGGATGGTTGACGTTGCTGGTAAGGATACATGGCGAATGAAGAGAAGATCGGGAAATACCTCGATTAATGCACGATGGTATTATTAGTTAATTCAGTTATTTGGTGGCATTGGCTGCAGTCAGCGCTATGCTGGATGTGATCTGGCCGTAATACCGCCAAGCCAACCAGCCAACCTCCGAATGCGGATCACGGACTCGCTCGCGATGCCACCAGCCAATCAAGAACCATTGGTCGTCCACCAAAATCCCCGCAGGGGCTTGGCATCTTGGCACGCGGTACAGATACGGTAACATTGCTCCTGCGACACGCCCAAACACCGCAGACGGTGAGGTAACGGGACTTGAATTTCCAGTACGGAGTGTGCGTCGCAACCTGGACGCGGACGAGGACGAGGCAGGGAAATACACACACAGTCTCTCTCTCTTTTCCTCCTTCCCACCGAGGTGGGAAGCAGGAGAGATGAAAGATGAAAGATGGGGGGATAGTAAAGAGGTGGAGCTATCTAGCTGAGGAGAGAAACGAACAATCTCGTTGACTCGTCAGCAAGTGGTTCTGTTTCCTTTTCACTTTAATGACTGTTATCTTCACTTCACTTTACTTTTTACCCCCGATCCCCGATTCCTCTTCCCCTTCCCCCGCTACTCCCATCTGTCCCTTTCCGGTAGCTCCTTTTTCCCTTCACAATTTCAGCCTAGCACCCTTTCCTTCCTTCTTCCTTCTTCCCTCTTCCTCTTCCCTCCGCCCTCCGAACCCGAGGGGGGAGAGAAAATCTCCCCCTTTCAAACCTTCGAGAAAATCCTTGGGACCTCGCACGCCATGGTGTTGGCCGTGACACTCTCTTGACGTTGCCCATGCCAAGGGCTCGGCAGCTGGGCGTCTTGGCAGCGAAAAAGCAGACCAGAACCAGAACTACTCTATTCCCCCCCAATCTCCTTCCCTCTTCCGCTGCAGTCGTCTTGGGACAAGACAAGACCAGCCGGTCTCTTGGGCCTGTTCTTGGACGTTCCGCTCTGTCTTTTTCTGTCTTGGGAAGGGGAGTGAAAGAAAAGAAGGAAAAAAAATTAATAAAAAAGGTCGTCCATGGCATTCTTCTTATAAGCTCACTCTCTCCCTACCTTCCCTTCCGCTCTGGTCCTCCATTCCTCTCCTCCCCCTCCTCCTCCTCTCCTCCCTCCCCTCTCTTTTGCTCCCTCCTGCGCATCTTCCTCCCTCCCAGATTTCCCTTCTCCGCCTTGCTCTGGACTCTCCCTTCCTTGCCCTCCTCCCTCCCCAAGTCCCGTCAGGCTGATAAGCTCCGGTACATGCCTTGAGATCGTTATGCCCCTTGCACCTAGAGCCATGCAGTGAACATCATCCCTGCAGCTGCTCTCTTCACACAGTATCTCTGTGCGTGTGTACGTACTCTGGTACCACCTTGTGTGTCGCTCCTGCGGCATTTCTCAAGGGGGTAGCATTTTCTGGTTGCGCCCTTGATTGCTCCACCGACTCCCCTCTCTCTCTCTCGCTCTCTCCCTCTCGGTGCCTACCTATTACCCCCCTCCTTCCTCTACTCCGCTCGTAATGGAGCAGCCGGCAATGTCCCAGCCTGCTACCCTCCGTCAAGATGATAGTCACCTCGTGACAGCTTATTTTCCGAACCCAACACCCACTGTGCCTGCTGCTGCTGCACATCCTCCTCCCCCACACTTTCTGCCACCATCGTCGTCCTCGCCATCATCTCACCACGTTCATTCGGAGGTGGACTCCTCTCCATCGGAATTCCACTATCTTGACGACTCCCTTCATTTCTCACACCCTGAATATCAGCAGCCTCAACGACATTCTCGACGACAGCATAGCCTATCAAATCAAGCTCCACAGACGGGGGAACGCTTATATCCTGATTTGGGCCAGGCTTCCGTGCCTCCAGAGGCGTCGGTTGCCTCGCCTTATCACGAGAACGGCTCCGTATTATCGCGGGCTTCAGTTACAAGCGAAGTCGGGCGCAAAGAAGGGCGCGTTCGTGGAAGTTGGACCGATCATTCGTCATATATGTCGGGAGATAATCCCCCCAATGGCGCATCCCGCGTACATAAACGAGCGATTCATGACGATGACTTAGCCCCGGAGGAGGTAGAGCCGGATGCGCTGTTGATGCTGGTGAGCTTCATCTATTTCCCTTCCGAGTGCTTAGCTGTTCGGGCCGTAGCTAACCGCACTGGACCCTAGTTTCGACTCTCCCTCCCCGTCCCCTTATTCTCTTTCTGCGCATCGTTATACACCATCTTCGGCCTGCTCTTTGTCCTCCTTGTCTCGCCATTTCGCATCTGTGCCTGCATACCATACTTTCGGACGACGTCCTTCCGGGCACAGCTGTGTGGTCTGCTGGTTCCCCAGTTGCATATCCATGAACGATTAGTCTGTTTGCGACAATCTTCTTCAAGGTCATCGTCGTCGACTCAGCCGATCTATGACCCAGAGGGGTCATTTGTGCCAGAATACATCGACTCATATTCAATTGGAGGGCTGCTCGTGGTCCTCATTTTATCGCCGTTCCTATCCATCGCCATAACTCTCCTGGCCTGGATTGCGGCCTTTTTCTGGATCTTCGCCATGGTTCTCGGCAATCCAGATGGCACAGAGCGCAAAGACGATGGCCGGGCAGCTGTTCTCGGAGTCTGCCGATGGTGGCAGATCTGGCTTGGCAAAGCCCGTAAGCCACTCGCTTAGCGTATCCGTGTGAATCGTCCCCCTTGTGGATATGAAATTCACTTTTGATCAAGTCAATCCTGTTGTTTGATGCCGGCATGATACCAACGTTTGGGATATGTGGAATGAGCTTTTCTTGAGGCGCCATCTTTCGAGATTTCTTTTCGATTTCAGCATCATTTTCTTTCTTATCGATTTTTTTTTTTTTTTTGGTTGTCAGTCACATGACTGATTTTGAGGATTCCCTCCGGAGTTGGGATATTTGGTCGCCGGCGCGGGGAGTTTATCATCCTTATCACCCATGACTCACGGGCCATCGTAGAGGGGGAACACTGCTATTATGAATCTCAGAAAGCGAAGGAAGGGATTCCAGGAGTTGAGTTGGATCAAAGCTGTCTTCCGGTGAAGAGAACTCACCTCTGTTTATGTTTTTTTCTTTGTTCTTATTCCCTTTTCGTGTACTCATACCATACCGAGTGAGAATTGATACCCACAATTTGTTGTTTTCTTCGTTTCCCTCATCCTTCTCCAGATAGCATCGACTAGTTAGTTGGTTAGTTAGTATCTGATCAATCATGGAGTAGCAGCCGCTCGATCTTGGAGATTTACCTCACCGCATATCCATCCCAAACGCAGAGTACGGTGTAGATGAATAAGACAAGTCAAGACAACAAGCGAGGAGAAAAGAAAAGAAAAGAGAGCAGATGCCCCGCCCCGCTTACATGAAAACTTGAACACGAAAAAAAGGAAAAAGAAAAGCAAAAAAGAAAAAAAAAAAAAACAAATATGACAGATCAGATGGAACGTTTGTTAGTTTGTATCACCTTACTATGTAATCTTCTGCTCGGGAGGGAAGGTAGGGAATTCCCGAAGATATACTTGCCTGGCATAGTTCATGACTTTGTCGGTACTGTGTCTTAATTAGTGGTGACCGGGGTTCTTCTGTGAATGTCATCAGTTTCTTCCTTTTAAGTACTATCCGGATGGTATGTATATATATATATATATGCACGGCATTTTACTTACTACTGATGGAAGATATACTGATTACGTGAATCTTTGGATTAGGAAACATTACACAACAACTTGAACTCGATTTGGGAACAAAGAACAGATACTAAAACGTTGATAGCAGCAGTAGCAGCAGTAAAAGATAAAAGAATAGGAAGGGTATATGAAGATACACCTAAAGGAAAGGAACAAAGAAAGCAGCACAAACTACCTCACACTGAAATAGAAACTGAGCAAACTAACCTTTTCTGCTCCGCATTGAAAGAAGGAAAGGAATGGAATGTTCAGATCAATCGTATCGTATGTATGTACGTATTCACAGCAAAACGGGGCAAAGCAAACAACATAAATGGGAAGAGGAAAGAAACACGGGTCTCGTCATACTCCATACATGACATGATAAACTTTGCGAAAAAGACTTTCATTGACTATTCGGTATCCAGTGCCGTTAAAATAATGCTTTTTGAGGTTGGTATGTGTAATAAAAAAAGGTATGACTGAACTTGAACTCATTGATGATATATCAGATCAGTTCAACTGGGGGTATGTGGTAGGTGCTGTTAATCGATTGATTTATCTCCGGTTGCCACCACGGAAGCCTCCGCCGCCACGGAAACCGCCTCCACGAGAACCACTGCCACGGAAACCGCCGCCACGGCCGGGGCGACCACGGACGGGCTGGCGCTTCTGAATGCGTCCGGCGCCGCTGGGACCGTGAGTCTTGGGCATGCCTAG